>NW_027211748.1:15218214-15857142 GCF_022749685.1 Semicossyphus pulcher | reverse complement strand
AGACTACAAGCGTAGTACAAACGGAAACCAGAACACTTATAGAATAGATTCTACATTTCTATGTAGAATCTGTAAGTGACATTAAGCGCTCGATGAAAATGCCAGCATGCTAACCACATCCATAATACTGGCATGCTCACAATGACAATGTTAAGATGCTGATGCTAAAAAGTTGTAATCTGTACCGTGATTGTCATCTTAGTTTAGTGAAAAATAAAACTTACAAGAGCATAGAGTGAAGACAGGAAGACACTGATTCCTTTCTGGGTTTGTTGGACCAAAGGCACGACATCATTAATGAAGAACGTCTCATCATGAGGAGTCTCGTCAGAAAAGGTGGACAGAGAGAAGAAGACTGTCGACCTCTCAGAGATTCCACAAGTCTGCAGGGTGTCACCACCACAATGTTTACCTCTGCAAACATAAGAGAAGGAAGAACAAGTACGTATGAGAAAAAACTATCTGATTGTAAGCAATGATCTCAATACCTGGTGTGGTATTCTGAATTACTTGTAAAAAAGGACATGTGCTGGGATGCCACTTTCATTTGCAAGCTTGAGTCTCAGGCTGGTGATGGTGTCACTTGTCAAGTTCACAGACACCTCGTAATGTCCCTGCAGGACACAAGACACAGAAGGACAACAAAGTAATTTAAATGTGTTTATTATTGTTGACTGAAAGTACATGAAGTTATTTCTGGCCGATTAAATCTGTCTGTACAAATTACTTTTCCATTGGGTTTGGATTACAAAAAGTAGTCAAAAATATTCATCAGAACTTCTGGTAACAAAGAGCCGATCCTCTCCATCATGCAAAATTTTCAATGAGTGAATCCTCAGGAGCTGCCTTAGAAAGCAATGAGCTTGAAACATATTGCTTTGCAACCAACGTTTCTTTCACAAATTCAGCTACAGAAGAAGTTATAAATGTTGCTTTGTTTGTGTGATGATCAGAAGAGCCACAGACGTCACAGGGGAGAAGGACCAATGTCAACAACACGCAATAATGATGGATAATCTTAAAGAGGAAGATGTGATCCCCAAAATTTCAGTATGAAATATGGTTAGGAAATCGAACATATTCAGCTTGTATAATAATACAGACCTTGAGCATTATGTGGCATCGAACCAAGTCGTCTCCATAGGTTTCACCAACGTCTCGCTTTAGGATCTGTGGAGCCTGTTTCAGGTTTTCCTTTGGTGTAAATATGGCGTAAATGACAGCTCCATTTTGGATATGTCTGTCTTTGAAAGACCCTGCAGGAGGAGACAACAGTTTAAGTTGATATGTTGAACTTTTTACACGACAGTTTTCTATATTTACACATCCAGCAGATACAGACTAACATTATCATTTGTTTAGAGTCCTGTTTGAGTCCAGCTGATGAATGTTAGTCCAATTATACATTCTTTTTCTTGCTCTTCATTTGGTACAAATTAACTCCTGATGGAAATATCTGGCGTTTAAGCTTCTTAGTGCTTCACTCTGTTCAGCAGGTATCTGCTATCTGTCTGTCATTTGGTGCTGAGCTGGAGGTGGGGAGGGAGAGAGATGTTTCTGACCTTTGATGGTCATCGTTCAAAAATACTACTGTCTCAGTACCTACAGATTTCATTGAATTGTTGTTCCCATATTACAGTAAAACAAGTGCATTGCATTATCAACTTTAACATCCACTCTAAAAGGGTTTTCAGGTTTGCTTACAAGTGTTGAAGAAGGGATCGTCTGACAGGGGCATCCCATCGATCGTATAGAGACAGACACCTTTGGCATTGCCAACACATTCAAGATGACTGATCCTTAACATCAGGTCCTCAACAGTGTTCTGCGCTGGATCCATATCTGGAAATCACAATAATCAGGTCATGTTTCACTCTGTGAACAACAAGTCAGTGGCTGATCAAAGTTCATACAATGATAAGAAATAGTTCAGAGACATGTTCCTCATACCTTTGATTTGTTTTAGTTGAGGGCATTTGGGGTATGTGTACTTCAGAATGAACGGCTCCAATGATTTCTGCACAGGTACCACAGTTTGAACTTGGCGCTCTGGAGCTCTGAGTCTCTGAATGAAGTTCTTCATCACGGAAAAACGGTTCTTCTCCACATGACTTAAACCTTTAAAAATAGTACTTTTTCAGTATTAAAATGGCTACTTCTTCATTGTTATAATACAGTAGACCTTTAACCAGAATAAATCTTTTTAAGAACTTGTTATTTATTGAACAGTAAAATTGTGGATACAGTAGTATACTGGTTTTACAGTAAAGTCACATTTTTGCATGGGTGATTGGATTTAAACTGAGGTTCATCTTACCAATGTTGTTGAGATCTTCATCTGTTACACCATCCAGGAAATCTCTTTCATCTTTTACACCCAACTGAAAAAACTGGTTGTAGTACGTTTCCAGTCTGAACTTCTCAAGTATGTTGAATATTGCATCCATCTGAAAAAAATGACAATTCTTTTTCCATTTACAATGTTGTTACTGCTACAGCTTAGAGAAAAACCTTACATGAAATACAAATTCTATAGACCAACAAGCAATGTTAAGGCACATACATACAATATCCTGACACAAGGATGCAAGGACAACATAGACTGCAGTTTCATTGTAGGGCCTTGGGTTTATTGCTTATGTAAGCATGCTGACCACATCCTCAATCCTGACATGTTTGTCATGCCAATGCCAACATGCCCATCTGTACCAACATTTTCCTAATTCACCATGCTAACACAAAGGTCATAAAACAAAAGTAGAGAAGAAATTGAAATTTTAACAGGATGATGGTGATACATTAAAAGTTAAGGGATGACCAAAACATTACAAGTCATCTTGAAGGGCAACTTAAATGTTGGCACCAAATTGAACGTCAATATTTCATAGCTACAATATTTGTAGCTAGCTTTAGCTTCAACATGTTTACATGTTGTTCAGTCTCAAAAAACATATAACGAATAAACCAAGTTTCCTGGGTCGCACTAATCTCCTAAAATGTATTTCAACACTTGAAACAAAGGCAGCAGAAAGGTCTCACAAACCTTACTCATGGTTGATGTTCCTCAGTGTGAGCACAAATCAGGTAGACTGTTAGCAATTAACTAGCATTAAGCCTTTAACCACACCCATGATGCACCTGTGGGTCACGTACGTAACGCAACATCGTCGTGGGTGTGACTGATTTCGGGGGACACGGAATGGTAATTTAATCCAATGGTCTGTATCAAATCAAGGATTAACAAAGGTAGAGGCAACCTTTTATTTTTTTTAACCATGCCATAAAACAATGACGCTCATCTTAACCACAACCCATAAAGACGTCATTGTTAAATACCAGACTTGTGATTAAAGGGAGCCTACCGGTAAGCAATTCATTACAAGTAAATACCTGTAATTATACCTATTAATAACAATACACGAAACACGACCTTGTTACTGAAAATGTGTTACTTCTATCTCTGTTCACCAACCAAACTCCTTTTCTGAAAACTACAGTTAATATTCAATAATTTCCTTTTTTTTAAGAGTTAAAAATTGACGTTACGTTTCTTTGACAACGTAACCACTGGAGCAAGGCACGAATGATCAACTTCGACGGAATGAAGGCTCATATGGGGGGAAAAAAACGCTATTTTGACTTTAAAGCGTTATCTGATCCATAAGTGCAATAAATAATTGAAGGGAACAATCTTACCTTGACAAATCAGAGATCCTGTAAAACTTTTGCATCAGTTTCACTTTCTATTCATTGGCGTTTGTGGCTGAAAACGAAACTACTGGAAATGTCATTGAACGCAGCACCAGCTTTAAAAGTTAGTGATGTCTGTAAATGATTATCGTCCTCTGGGAAGTTAAAGCAGGCGGAGCATTTATTGATTACAGTATCTTATTTCAATCATATGCTTTAACTTTAAGTTACATAGGCCTTTTTTATTTTTAAGTTTTACACAGCATTTTGACTTGTCTTAGCAGCAGAAACACATAGGTCACTATAACATTAACAATGGCTTTATTATATTTACAGTGTAACAGAACCAGAAATCTGAAACTAACTATAATCTCTCATGAAGAACATTTCCCACCCCCTGCATGGCACAGTAACAGCTTCTTCAGTGACAGCCTGCTTCACCGGCAGTGTATGAAGGAGATATACCGCTAATCCTTCCTTCCTGCTGCTGTCAGACTCTTCAATCAAGCCGACTCCCATTAAAACACAAAACATAAAAGCGCACATCCCAAATGAAAATAGTGTAAATTCACTTAATCACTACACTCTCATTCTATGAGCAACACCATGTTTACTTTTCTGTGCTATACCATGTTCACTTTTCTGAGCACTACCATAATCATTTGGCTGTTCAATATCATGTTTACTTTTTTGTGCAATACCATGTTCACTTCTCTGTGTACTACCATGTTCTCTTTCCTATGCACTACAATGTTCACTTCTCTGTGCATTATCATTTTCAGTGTTCTGTGCAGTACCATGTCCACTTTTCTGTGCACTACCATGTTCAGTTTTCCGTGCACTATCATGTCAACTTTTCTGTGCACTATCCTTTTTATATATCTGTGCACTATCATGTTCAGCTATCCGTGCAATATCATGTACATTTTTCTGTGCACTGTATTTTTCTAACTCTGTGTACTGTGTGCACTACTACTCTACTCTACTTGTTTAATTATATTGTGCATCATGTTTGCTTTCTGCTGCTGTGTAACACCATAAATGTCCCTGTTGCTGCATCAATAAAGGTTTACCTTATCTTAAACTGAAACAGCTTATTAAATTCCGCCAACATTGACGTTATTTGTACTTGTGTTCAAATCATATTCATATGTTTGTGTTTGTAGATAGCAGAGAGTTTAAGTTCAATTTTATTCAGGCTTTATAGGAAAACCCTGCAAGAACTAGACACAGCTTTGAAATGATCTCATTCCTCTTCTGTCTTTATTAGTTTCACACAAAAAGCACTTCTTCCTGGAACAGACCCACGGGACTCACTTCTCATTTTGTGTCTGGTCGGTTGCTGACTTCAAGTTGGCACTCTTTGAGGAGGGACCGGCTGGTGCAAGTTGCTGATAAACTCCAGCTCTGACTTTGTCTCTAGAGCCCTTTTTGGTTGACTCTTATCGCCCTCAGCTGTTCTTTTTGGTGGTGTACAGAACTGTCTATTTATCCGTATAGACTTTGGATTGAGGCATGTGGCTACTAGGCTTTGCTGTTGAGCTTTGTCCATCCCAAGATGGCCATTACTATTTCTGTCAGCTCCATTATTGATTGTCTTTCTGTCAGTCCGTCCAGGAAAGCTCCCAGTTTCATTCATCACTGAATGATTTTCTGTTGTTGACACTAATCTACCTCCACAGGTACTTTTCTGTTGCCCATTTTGTGTCTCTGATTTCCCTCTTGTTGGTGCAGGATGGTCAGTACTTTTCCTGATGTTACTGTCTGCCTCACAGTGAGAGGATGAGGGGATTGTATTGATGTGTCTTAACCTCCTGGCAGGGCTGCTTCTTCTCTCCGTCTGAGGTGACGAATCACACTTTCTGCTGGGGCTGCGAATACTGTGAGGGGATGACTGATGGGTGTCGTGGGTGGCCGAGTTTCTTTGAGTTTCTATCTGAAAAGCAGGACTGGACGTAAAGGTCCTGCTGTGGAGACCAGCACTATCTTGCTCTGGAGAAACACTGCAGTCACGTATAGTTTTATCCAATATCTGGTCACTGCCAGGCTTTGGAAGTAATGTGGTGGAGTCACTGTCAGCATGCCCAGAGGTGATGATCCTGTCGCCGATAGGCGTTTCTATTTTTCTGGGTTCAGAGGAGGCTGATGTGCTTCTGGGTCGTCTGTGAGCCCTGGACAATGAAGGACTGTTAATGACTTTATCTGATGCAGAGGTCTTGTTAGGACAACTGAGCGGTGGCCTGGGTTTAGTTTGGTACCGAGGAGGAGGTGGACGTGGCACTAAGACTGGTGTAGGGCTTAAAGCTTCAAGAGGCTCATCAGAAACCTTGTGTCCCGCTGACAGTCTGAGGGAAAAGAATCAGAATAAGAATTAAATCCTGTATCTCTCTTTCAATTTGTTTGTATAAATTTGGTCATAAATGTATACTTCTTATACTCTTGGATTCTGTTAATAATGTCAAAGGCCTTTCTTGGAGTCATAACATCAAAATGTACAAACGTGAACCTGTTTTTCAATTGCTTCAAAGGCAGAGGAGAGGGTCTCGAAGGTGAAGCGGCGAATGAAGAAGGGTAGAGCTCCAAGTCTGTCTGAATAGCTCCTCTAAGCTCCTTCAACTCTGTGCAAAGACAAGCATATTGAGCTTTGTGAAAAAGTCCCTGAAGTGTCATAGAAGCACGCTGTCACTTACCAACAATTACCGGATGCACAAGAAAAAAAGAAAGCACACATTTCCCAGTTCTGAAAATGAACTTAATGGCTGATTTGCTCAGACGACTCGTTAATGTTCTCAAATTATTTCACTCTCATTTGGCTCGGAGTGGATAGATTTGGCCGGAGTCCTAAAACTCTCTTTTTTCATTCATAAATATGTTTCAGAATGAGTTCCACCAGCTAATGGACAGTGGGAGACGTTATCATCATCACCATTTCATCTGTAAATGTATTCACAGAGCTAAAGATTAAATGAGATGGAAGAGATAAAGAGGAGTCCTTTTTCTCATGCATCATGTGTCACAAAATAATTTGCCACCAGATGGCAGCAAACACACAAATGTTGGTGCATTGACTCACCTGCAAGTGTGGGTTCCGATTTCTCTAACCTACTCTGACACTTTTGTTTAATATTTCCCTGCAAAAAACAAACAAAGAACAGGAAGAGGCAGAGCTTATGTTAGTCATGCTTCTTAAGTTTTCGTTACACAATGCTATGCAACAAACATTCAGCCTTGTGACAGGAGTAGAAGTGGATAAATAATAGGAGATGAAGGTATTAAACAAGCTCAAAAAAGCCTGAGTCTTTGGAAAAAGCAAAGGAACAAGGACACAGATAAATATAACAGCGGGAGAAAGGGGACAGGGAATGTGAGTGTGCGACCACTAAACGATTGAGCAGCAGTGTTCCATCATAATGTGGCCTCAAATATCCAAACACAGAGCAAACGAAAACCCTGGTGCTGCGTGTGTGCGTTTGTGTGTCTTCATGTGTCTGTCGTGAGTGACTGGCAGCCTACTTTCCTCATTTTTGTAACAGCACGAACACTAATGGAGAGCCTTTATAACATCCACAGACTAAACACACTCACGCTCGCACACATATCCTGATGCCTCGAGAGACTGACAGTTAAAACATATTTTTGGTCTATTTTCCCAGCAGGATTCAAACCCAAACCCCCTGTCTTTCTGAGCTGCAGACAGAGTTTGCATGGCGTCTGACAGCGAAGTGGCTGAAACCCAAAACAACCCTACACTCACACACACTCGTGCACACACCAAAAATAGGCTTTGTGGTCCGTGTGAGGTTTGAAGCCATTATCATGGCGCTGACTTTCTGATATTTTAGGAACAGCTCGTATGTTACTGTTATTACTCTCATACATGGTTCTCGACCCAAATCCTCCTCTGCACGGCCAAAACACACAGGCTCCCTGTGAGCTGATGCAGAACCACAAACAGGAGAACAAGGATCAACATTTCTGCTACAGAATCCAGCTGAAACCAGCTACTGAAGGCTGCAATATTATCATCATCTAGGGTGATGTTTCTGCTGTATACTGGCACCATACTGACCATGTCTGTTTTAAATTGTCCACCAACGAAAACCTTCCACATCCTGGGAGCAAGAGAGCAGACTTATTAGCATCATCCATTACACTGGGTGGGGAAATATTCAGTTATTAACAGTGAGAGAGAATGAATGAGTATAACAGTGCAGCCTGTACCTAAGAGGCCAGGATAATTCAGTATATCCTCATAGTTTCCACTTCTACAGGGTGATGGGATACAAGACTTCACATTCAGCACGTAGAGACTGCACACTTGTTTGTATGTAAGAGTTACTCCAGGACTTCTGCTTCTTCTGAGAAAATGGCTCATTACAGATGTGCGTTTGGGGCCAATGTATGATTGGCTGCCACATGGTGCATGAAAAAGGCAATTTGATCATACAATATAAAGCCTTCACATGCCTGATTTGGCTCCATTTAACAGCTAACTGCATGGAGCATAGAATAACACTAAATGCAATCTGAGCTGCGACTGTGATGAGAAAATCTCGACACTCCTGAAGAAAGGCGTTTACGCTCTCGTGGATAAAAACAATGTGCAGTCTGGCTTCCAGACAAACACTCTTATGGGACACTTTTTGACATTAAACCTATTTTTTCCTCCAATTTTAAGTTGACTACAAGCAGACAACAAAAAACTGCTAAAGACAGCTAATTACAGCAGGCCTTTGAATACAAAAAACAGATGTTAACAATCAAAAACTTCAAATGTAATTTGAGTTAGAAAGTTTATATGTTTTCCTGCAGATTGTAAATTGTTAAACCCTCCAATTTGGATCAGAATTCAAATCCATCAAAGACTGGGACTAGTACAGCTATAAGTGTCAGTTCCTCCTCTACTTAGCATCCTCAATAGTATGTAAGTATATGATTGACTAAGTGGACATGGCTTAGTAAAACACTGAACTGTTGACATCCTCCTCCAGTGAAAATCAAGTGTTTAACCTTGTAAACATCTCCATGTGGTGTTCTTCATGTGCTAAAAGACATATCAGGGACAACATCAGCAGTCATCTCCATGGCTGGGCCTGTCTGCTTTTAAACTGCAGTGTACCAAGGACAGGCTGAACAACACGTTTTCACATGGGCAGGTTTGAGACGTCCCAAACCTAAGGAGCCAATCCCGTTAATGGACGGGGTGATGCTATGCGTATCATTATGTGTAACCTATGGCAACCACATCTGACTACTAATGTTAACGTTAACGTTAGTACTACTTATTACTACATTTCAAGATAGCTAAGTTTCAACAAGTTGCCGCTAAACGGTGGCAGAGACCTGTTTTGTTTTCGCGGGGAGTGATTAGAAATCCGACAGTGGGCAGGGACTATACAGATTCAGGAATTTTTAATGAGGGAGAAGGAGGAGGTGTCTTGGGAGGATTTTTAAAGGTATCTTGCAGAAAAAACATATCAGACCGAATGTATTATTTCAAGCAGAGCATTTTATATGTCTTAAACATGACTGGAGCTGGTCTTTAAAAAAGATCCTTTCTTCCAGGGATTGATAAGTTATCACAGCAATGCTTTCTTGCACAGGGCGGCATCAACTTCTGCAGCAAATAAACAAGAGTGCACAATAATCTCATGCTAGAAGAGAACAGCACGACCTGAGCCACAGCTTCATCCCACCTGCTCACACAGCAGGCAGCATCCCTTCGCTCGAGGAGACGATTTCTTCACAGAGAAAGTGCCACACTTCCGCTTTACTGCAAGTCCCTTTCAGATGGACAATAACTGCCTTTACAATAAATGCCCTAATGACGACAAGGCAAGGTTTCTATACAATCAGCTTCAGTAAAAGATGCCTGTGCTGTTTGGTGTAGCAGTAGGAACATAAAGTAGGTCTTCATGCTCACAATCACACTCTGTGGTCACACACCATATTCCCATTTGGTGCTTAACTAACATCTGAAACGCATAAGAGACTATAACAATAATTGTTCCCCTTTATATACAGTTGCCCCATTTTTCAACTTGTCTTGTTTCCAGACAAACTGGCAGTGTAACATTTCCACTCAGACTCCCACACACACACACACACACACACACACACACACACACACACACTCACAGAGGCTGCAGAGAGATAAGTTTCACATCTGGTCTGCAGAAAAGTCCTGCATTTGGGCTCTAACTAGCTCACTCTGATTCTTTCATAATGCCAGACAAGCAACTCAGTGTAGCAAAGCATACTTGTAGGTTTGTTTTTTATATGTGTGTGTGTGTGTGTCTCAGTGTGCATGTAGTAAGTAATTAAGTGATTGGGAGCAGATTGATGTTACTCAGCACTGCGGAACTTTTGGCCAGACAGACGGGAAAAAAACAGCCTTAGACAGAACCTGTGCAGGTTTCTTGTGTTCACGTGTGAGTTCGTGTTTGTATGTGTACAAGTGTTTATATGTGTAAATGGAAACCATGGCAGGGTTTTAGTGCCAAAAGAGAGTCAGCAGCTCCACCCAAAGGGATTACAAACCTTAAACTTTAGGGGGAAAATGTATTTTGTTTAGGGGGGAAAAAAGAGTCCCTGGTTAAGGAAGTCATTTTTAAAACAGAAATAATCTGCAATGTTAGGAATATATCATTTAACAGTTTAACAGTTCAATATGTAAATTGGAACTGATTTTGCCTCGGAAAACTTTGCTGAAATTCTTAAAATATAATTTGCCATTCTATTAAAATTGAATCAAAACCAATTAAGTCAGGCTGAGGGTAGTAGGACAAATTATTCATCCATCCATGCATTATCTATACCGCTTATCCTGTTCAGGGTCGCAGGGGGGCTGGAGCCTATTCCAGCTGTCATTGGACGAGAGGCGGGATACATCCTGGACTGATCGCCAGCCAATCACAGGGCTGACGCACAGAGACAGACAGCGCTTTACGCTCACACTCACACCTACTGGAAATGTTTTTGTCACCAGTTGACCTATCAAGTATGTGTTTAGACTGTGGGAGAAAGCAGGAGTACCTGGAGAGAACCCACGCATGCACTGGGTGAACATGCAAACTCCACACAGAAAGGCCCACTTCATAGAAAACCATACAGTACATATACTATAATATGAATATACCACCCAAATTTACAAGTACAACATAGCAACATGACTTAGGATGCTAAAATTATTACATTGTTTGGGAAGGATATTAAAGATGTATTTGGTAGTTGGCTGTTTTCCATCCTGTTGTTCTTACCTTTAAATGCATTACTAGTCTCTTTAACTCTTCACATTCCTCCATTAGGACAGACCTAGACAGACAGACAGAGAGAGAAGGAGAAATAAAGAACAGCCCTTATGCCTATCATCAGTACTTCACTTGTTTTACATTAAAAAAAACTATTGAGCCAAAAAACTTAAATCTGGGTCAGAGTGGAAACTATGCATTTGACACATACACACCCAGCACCTTAGTTATACTGGCTGTGGTTTGTTTTATTGAATGCTGTAAAAATTGATCCACATATTAAACATTAAATATCCGAATTTTATGATTACTTCCAACAGTACTATGTGATATTTGCATATGGAATAGGTACACTGAGTTTATCCTCTGCAGTTTTCATTCTGAGGATACCGTGTCCTATTTTTCTTTTCCCTCTTTCTCTCTCCCCACATGTAAACTTTCTCCTTCTCTGGTTACATAACCCAAAGTAGACTTTATTCACTCATTTGAAATGAGAAAGAAAACTTCTCCCTGCCCGGAGATCCATTTTTCTGACAATGGGGCCTTTTGTTCTGGTCGAGTCAGGAAATGGGCGATAGCGGGAGAGAAAGACAGAGAGAAAGAGAGAGAGAGAGAGAGAGAGGTGGTCCAAGTGACTGTACTGCCCTCTGGGCCTCAAAAAGAGAGGGATGGAGGAAGGAAAGGAGGGATGGAGTGTGAAGGAGGCAGGGCAGCGACAGAAGCCAGAGAGGAGAGTAGAGGGGAAATTAAGAAGAAAAAAGGAGGAAAGGGAGAAAGCTCCGAGAAACTCACTCACAGACTCGCAGAGCGCATGAGAATACAACGACACATAACCACAACATTTACAAACATTAACAATAAATGTATCTATACCACATGTGATGTGTCTCTGTGAGTTAGTATGAGAAACCTCAGACGGTCTCATGTGTTGTTTACTCAATCTGGATTCACTGTTTGTGCTGTTGATCCTTTATGCTTTTGGGGGTTGGGTCGACCACAAGAAACAAAGGATTTTTCCGAGGAAAAATCGGTGGAGTCATGGGACGATTAAAAAAATAGGTACAATTAAAAGAATAGAGAGAGAGAATATATTGTTTTTTTTAAAGGGTCACAAGACGTGCTAGACCAACATAGGTCATACTAGAAGCTTATTTCCGATTTATTACTATGGCTGTATAAATCGGCTGATTACTGATAAGAAATCGCAGTACGGAACTGTCAACCTAGGTTTGAGGTAGTGTCTCCAGCTCAAGTACTGATACAGTTTTAGTTGAGTAATATTAAGGTGGGGAAACATTGCTCTATGCAACTTACTTGAGGCGGTCCACCACTTGGTCAATGTCGGTGACATTCAGCTTGTCTCTCATTGACTCGATCTCCTCCTCAGCACTGGACCGGACTGAACAGTGAGAGCTGGGTCTGAAGCAGAGGAGGTGAGAACAGAATATTTAGCACATATCCGTGCAGAGCTTTTCATGTATATTCATTACGAAAAGCAAGTTCTGTTTAGACTTACTTACCTGCTTCCAGTATCGGTGTCTCCAGGGTCGATAGATCTTCTTTGACAGCTGTCAAGGTGACCCAGCGCGTAGTCCACCGTCTCAGGTTTGTACTGAAACGCGAGAGCCTCACCATCTCTATGGCAACAACAGCAGAGACAAGGACAGACTCTTTACACAAGTCAGTTTACTGTATGTGCTGCTCTTTCAGAGTTTATATATATACGAGTCTTAGACGGTGGTGGAATATAAATTCATATCTTTGTTTATGCTTTATGTTTTCATTGTATTCACACTAACCTGTAGAAAAAGTGCTGCAAAAATAAGGTTGTATTCATTGACATAATGACAACCGGAACATAAGTCCCATTCTTGCTTTAGGCAGGATGATCTTGTGGGGCTTTCTGTTTAATAAGGGCTGTACGACATGTGCATTTACTAGAAGGCCCCTTCTACAATATCTATTAATAAAAACACATCTGATGTCAGAAAGGTGAAAATAAGCAGCAGAAAAATGATATTATCTGAATGATCCCTGGGAGAAAAAGAAGCAAACTGATGGTGTGGGCAGCTGCAGGTGGAGTTACAGAGTGGTCATGTCTTCTTAATCTTATTGCCCCTATATTAGGGAAAATGTGTTCTCTCTATCAGCTCAGACAATGACATGAAGCTGTGTCAGTGTGTGTGTGTAGTTAAGTGGACGGCTAGGGCATCAGGACCACACAGGAGGCGGCCAATAAGATAAATCAGTTGACTTTTTAACAAGGTACACACCCACTCACACACCCTCATTCCCACATACAAATGGTTCCAATCACAGTAAAACTCTGGTGCGGGGATGAGAGCTTCAATTACTCCCCTCCTGTTCGTGTGGCTTTAAGCAAACCAGTCGATCAGACCTCTGCTGCAAGGACAGGAAAGTGTTCTTGGCTATCATGTCGGGTAAATTAGGTTAACACAAAACAAACACACAAATTATTTCCAGTGGGAGTGTGAGGGACAGAGAAAGGCGCACTTGATGCTTTGGCAATATTTTCTTAATTTCCATGCCAACAAAGCGTATTAAATTGAGCTAAATTGACAAACAGAGGGTTGAGGGGCGTTATTAAGTGGAAGTGTTATTACGGGAAAGTGTGTTCGGTTCACTCCTGAAAGCCATTCAGCTGATACACGCTTGGGATTTAGCCTAATTGAATGATCAAAGGCCTGAAACACACACACACACACACACCATGCATCAAGGTCAACAAGTATACCGAAGCCGACTTCAAAGAGAGAAAGCGATTTGTGCTGGCACAGTCTGTGTGGCACCAATACTTTTTTGGTCGTGTTCCTACACAGCAGACAACAATGGGCCGTGTTTCCCAACTCTGCAAGGGACTTTTTCTAATCCATTTACATCCCAGCCAGAGCACTTTACAAGAGTAACCTGATGTGTGAGCAAGTGGGGCCTCAGTTCGTGTCTTGCTTGGCGACACTTTAATAAGACACAGTGCTGTTGTGAGCATCAGACCTGTGGCTCTGTTGGATATTGGACTGTAAGCTTAAACATCAGGCCTCGCTGTCATCCCGACTTAAAAGAAACTCCAGTGAGATTGCTTCAAAATAAATCCCCGTCGAATGGGCTCTTATAACAAGCACCAGGGGTTACATTATACATTTTATATTCCTTTTGATGCATGAACTATCTTAGATTTTATATGGCAGGGGACTACGTTTTCACAACTGTTTGTGCCGATGGTGAGGACAAATTAAGCCATCTGTAGCGCTGTGGCTCAGGGGATGGTCCACCACTTCTGTCCAAAGTAAAATATTTCAACAACTGTTCAACTGTCAGTCACGGTGGCAAGTTGGTAAAAGTTGGAGGGAAATATTAACTATTGTGTGAATTGCTGCAAAAAGGCTTAATGCTAATATGTAAATGTTAGCATGCTAACTCACCACATGACAATGGTAAATATAAGCTGTGTCCCAATTCGGGGGGCTGCATCCTTCAAAGGACGTATTTCAAGGCCGATTGCATCACAGCAGAGCGTCAAAGGCAGTCCCATTTCTAAGGCTCCTTCAGATTCAGCCGACAAATGCATCAAATGGCCCGACGTATCCTGAGATTCGTCGCACGCCAAAGATGGCGGACTCTCAAGCGGGCTATGGTAAATATTGTGCATGTTAAACATCAGAATGTTAGCATTATCATTATTAACATGTTGGTATCATGGATGTTGATTAGCATGCAGATATACCATTTAGCTCAAAGTACGAGGTCTGTAAGTACAGACTACAAAAGCTGACATCTCCTCTGAAAATACAGCGAGCAAGCAGCTACAGCAGAAAGAGAAAATGAGTACTACAAGCGACACCACAGCTCAACAAGTGGATTGTTTTTGTTTTTAAGGTTACGATATGAAAACTGAAACAATCTTATGTTCGCCTGCTTGCATTGCTTTAGTTAGGAATTGGCTAGCATTATTTTATTTGGGGACGGAACAGATTGAATGCGACATCAACAAATGCAACAATTAAGTAATTTTTGAAGAAAATAAATTATAAATCCAACAGAATAGTTACTAGTTGAATAGTCACAAATCCGTGATTCAAAAAAAAGACTTAGGGATAATGGCAATTACAAAAACACAACTCTATTGAAGGTTTTAACGACACACCACAAACGGACACTGAAAAAAAAAGAAAAATCACAATAAAAGGATGTCGACAAATTGACAGGCAATAAATAGTTTGTCACAAAAACGGAGAACAATCCATCTGATGTGGTGCTTTTCCTAAAAGGCCTCATCAAAACCGAAGAGGTGACACGGGGCAACATTCCTAGCAGCACCGAGCTCGTTGCTGGGATAGTTGCTAGTTCACACATACTCAGGCTCAGACACACTTGTACATCCCCCCAAACTCTCCGAATTTAACAGCCTTTATGTAAAAAAAAAAAAAATGTAAGGATGTAGGTCAGTGTCAATAAATGTTAGCAACCTGCCAACAGTTTTTATGACATTTTAATACATATCATTAAATCGCCAGTTGCTACAAGCTCATCTCTGACCTGAGTTGCAAGATTAGCTGAAGAAATTACAACCCAAAAGCACTTAGAAAATATGACCACTTATGGAGGAGCTTATAACTCCCTGAAGACTGTGGCTCATAAAAAACTGATACAGAGAACCAAGCTTCATCGCCCTCTCCCTGTGAACACAAACAGTTGAATAAGGTCAGTTTTCTCTCATTTTTGAACAAAAGCAAACCTGCTTAAGATTAGTGATCGGCCACCTGCTTTAAGTGAAACAATTATATCTTTAATCTAATAAGGCTAGAAGTGATTGGTCCTTTGTTAGCATCTGGCGTGGACTGCATGGAAGCCTCCCTCCTATAATTGTTCCATTGTTGCACAATTCCCGAACCTGTTTGCAACTTCCCTACGCCAGAAAACCTTTGTTCTTCTGCTTTCCATCCCATTTGTAACTGACAAGGCAGCACAATATAGCATTTTATGGCACTCTTTGTCAGGGGGAAAAATGACGCAGGGAGTGTGAGAGCAGGGTCTTTACCCACTTGTTAATACCATCTCTGTGTGTTGCTCGGTTTTCATATGATTGGTTGCCTAAAAAGAGAGAAAGTGACAAAACCAGACCCCCTTGAAAGGTTCTCAGATTTTAAACTGTAAGAGCTTGAAGCGGATGAAGTGAGTAGGTGTAGCGTTCTGAAAACAGAAGCCGGTCTCAGGAGAAAAAGTTCTGCGGACATAAGGTTCTAAAAAGGACATTTTCACCAAGCTAACTATTTTAAACCCACAGTGTCCTACCAAAAGCTGTACACAATGCATCAGAGTTGTGCCAATTGTGGTGTGTAAGTGTTCCTACATTCCAGTGTAACAGACCATCCTCATCTCATGCGGTACAAGAATGAATATATCAAAACCTAATTACGCTCTTGCCCAGTATGTCCAAAGGTCATAAACACAACCCTTTAAATAATTCACTAACAATGTGCTCTAAATTAGGTTTATGTGCGTGAGATCTCACACCTACCTTCCCCCCCTGCCGGCCCTCTCTCTGAGCGTCTGCAGTAACATCTTGACCTCGGACCTCAGCAGCTCTTTGACTGCCGGGGGGTCAGCGAGAGGGGAGCCGTGCTGCAGTGAGAGGGGGGTCCCCGCCCTGCTGCCAATGCTTCCCTGCTGGCTCGCCTGCCACATCTTGTACCACATCTCCACCTGCAAACATTAGAGTTATGGTTAGTGGTGACAAGCATTTCTCAAATGCTCAAGAAAAGTGTGAATTAATATGTCTATTTAAACTCTTCAATATAGAAAACATGCCCCCCAACATGCAGTGCAAAGCTGTTTTTAAACTATGTTTGTTTTCCTCTTACTGTAAGTGACTGTGCTGCAGTCTATCTCCATTTTCTCTGCATTTCTTATTGTGAAAACATTTTCAGGGCTGTCCTTGGCAGAGGCAGACATTGTGTAAAGTGCTGTAAACATAGAACATTGTCTTCTTGCAATTGGCAGCAATACAACTTTACTCTGCACGGAGACACTTTGCTTCAATGGATATATTTTGTGAAAGAAATCTCTCAAAATTTTCAGCATGTTTCATAAACTGACATTATTATCTAGTTCCATACCTTTAACCCACAACTTTCTTTCTCTATATGGAACCACGTTTACATGCGTTTGTCCTAATCTGAGGACCACATCCATACATAGAGCACAGGCTGAGGAGCACGATGAATTCTAGCTAGGCCATGTCATTAGATAAGCAGCTCTGCAGCATGACCAGGCAGCTTTCTAGTCTTTGTAATTTTGCGAGGATTATCACTTCAGATGAAGGATTTGTTCAAAAGAAAAAAGAAAGTAGAAAGGTCAGTCTTCATGCGTGACTTCCTCTGTGAGCTGATAAAAAAAAGCTGAGCGCCCAGGAACACTGTCGTACTCTTACAAGCAGCTTGTTTTCTGAATTTGCTGAAATATCACCAAAATGTAACCATAGTGTTAGAGCCAAAGAAAAATGAAAAACATAATATTTTGAGTTTAAAAAGAGAGGTGAAAAATATGTGCCTGTGTGCACACACACGTCTGGATTCCATTAAACACCTCCACACCTGTTGCCTGCCAATCATTCCTGTCATGTTGCAGTCAAAGAGTTTACTTCAAACACATGCACCAGAGAATACTATAAACACACTGCTGTGTGTGTTTATGTGTGTGGTAAATGCTTTCACACAGTACCTTGCACACACACAGATACACACAGGTCTTTTCCCTCACACTGGCTTCCTCTGTCTGTGCTTGGGTGTTGAGGTGTTTATGTTACAGGTTTCAGGGCTCACCAGCTAACAAGACCTTCCTGGATCTTTCTGTCCTTCTTTCCTCTGCTGTGAGACTGTTGATCTTATACAGGGAGCTATTTAAAAGGAGCGCTGCTGAGACCTGTCAGCTAAAAACCCTCACTAGGTGCTATTATGTTGAATTATTCAAATTGGGTTTTAGAATGTGTTTAACTTCATTCAGCGCAGAGAGAATGAGCGCTGTAGAGGGAGGTACGGACAGATTGGCCTTGTAGAATGACTTGAAAAGAGAGGCTAATATTCCCTCTGATCTAACCGCCAGAGACAATGGAGACCTTGATGGAGGGAGGAGCAGCGGGGCTGAGGAATGGTGGAGTCGCCTGCAGATCAACTATTACTTTTCACAGTGGCTCACTGAGGGATGGAATTCATTACATGGCTGCAGGAGAAACAGACGGGTACAGAGGAGAGAAAATACACAGAGTGAAAGACATGGAGATAAGCACACACGCACAGGGGAAAAAGAGAACAGGAAGTGATCCACCTTAATGTAATAACCAAGAAAACCTGCATGAACTAGTCTGAGAGTTGAATAAGGTGCTCTGTGCCTCGTTGTTTTTTTTTTCTTTGGAAATTTCTCAAAGCTCTAAGCCTAAGTCTTTCTTTCCATCTAAGGGCTTTGCCCAGATCCACCGTTACGCTGAACTGTAGGTGAAAAAACACCGGAGCTGTACTGAAAGTCACACACATGGCACACACATGCACACAAACATCTATTTACCCAAACACACACACACACACACATCAAGTCGTAGTATATGTGTTGCTAACAGTCTTATCAACAGTTGAGGATAAGCCTCTTTAACCCTGTTATACCGACCCCCTGACTCACTAAGCTTACTGGGCCTCTTTCTGTGTGTGTGTGTGTGTGTGTGTGTGTGTGTCCGTATATGGGTTGAATTACTCTGCATCTTGTATGCTTAATTTAAGGTTGAATGTCTTTTAATTATGCTTAAAATCAATTTTTTGTAGCATAACAATACATTTAATTTGACTGTGAATCGAATGTCTGAGGGCATGATGGTGTGTTTCTGTGTGTGTGCTGTCATATGTGATCTTTTTCATGTTAAAATAATAAAAAACATAGTTATGTGGTCAGCATCTTCATGGAGCAGCCTGAGACGGATCATATCCATGTGTTTTTTCTGCAAACAGTGACTGGCCTGTTGGCTGATAACATCTACAGATGGAGAGATTTCAACACAGGGCAGCAGAAAAAGAGAGAAGATGGCAGAAGATTAGAGAGTAGAAGAGCAGAGAAAATCATCCCATATGAGAAGGAAAACAGCCAGAGATTTTTTATATGACACAGAAAGTGCTGATAAGAGGGATTCTTTGTGAGTGAAATCTACAGCTCCAGACTTGGTCTGAAGTGCACATGCTATGACCTCTGTTATGTAATTCAGCTTGGCAGGAATGTTCCCTCAGTAGACTAGGCTGCATTTCTGCACATCAAGATATTGGGTCAAGCACTGAGACATTTGCAAATCACTGTTAAAGAAAGCAGGATAATATTTTTTGTTAAAAAACCACCACCTAAGCACGTACAGGGAAAAATCAGCAACGAGATAAGAGGTATGGCTTTGTCCACAGGGGGCGCCAAAATCAACACAGACTTTGTGAGTTCCTCACAGGAGCTTTAAAGGTATAATAAGTAGGATTTTCCTAGATGTGGTTAGCATGCTAGCACAAAGGTAACTGTGATGCTGTTGGTGTTAGCTTGGTAGGGTGGGCGTGTTCTCGCAGAAGAGAGTGAGAGTGAATTTCTGGGGATGAAGAGCCCAAGAGGAGGGGCCCAGTTCGAATGTGTTGTTGCAAGGAAATGCAAGGAAAAATCCTACTTATCATTATACCTTTAAGGTCTGCTTTCAGTCTGTGTCAATTTGGACACAGATTTGGACAAAGAAGTACCTATTATCTCTTTTCTGATCTTGTCCTGTACACGTTTAAGTTGTGTTTTCTGGCATAAAATCTCCTCCTGCTTTCTTTCATCATTTAAACACATCACTTATCGAGAATCTTTGCTGTGAAGAATGTAAACAAAGTCGTTTTCGCCCATATGCTGTTAATCTCCTCGTCTGACACCTACCCCGCGGCAGCAGTTACAGGCATTGAAAATATTTATAAATAAATAATCAATCTTGTCATTGGTCTTATTTGCTTTTGTAGGTCATATAGATGCATCAGTATTAATTTCAGTCTGTTTCATAAGCACCAAAAAACTCACAGGACCTTTAACTGAGAAAACATGATAAAGTTGCTCGACAGATAAAATGATGATTTATGAGTTGAGTTGCAGCCCTAAATTTATTTTACCATAGCACGGATAGACTTCATGTCAGTTTCATATCAAAATATATGCTAACTCCAGCAATTACAGCAATTACTGAAGTCAAGTCAAGTCAAACCAAATTTATTTATACAGCCTAATATTACAAATCAAAATGTACCTCAATGCGCTGCAATATCTGTACAGCATGTACCATCTATCCTTAGCCCTTTGATTCAGAAAAAGGAAAAAATCCCTCAAAAAAGTTTTTAAAAATTGGATGAAGGGTTTGAAAGAGCAATGGTGGAGGGACATGCAACAGACAAAAGACTAGAGTATATACAAATTGTGATACAATCTTTTTCTTCAATTTCTATTTTTGACATGGGAGCACACTTATGGAGTAATAGAAGACCTTTCTCAAAATGCATGTCTCTCCAAACAAATGTTATAATTCAACACTCGTCTTGACTACGTACTGGCGTATTTACTGAGTTGTGAGTCTTTCTACCTTAGCTGGATATGTTTACCATCCACCCTGCAAGTCTTTCTTGGGTGAGGTCATTTTCAGTGCTGAGGGATTTCCATGGAAGGGGATTTGGGGGAGTTGAGCTGCCTTTGAGTAAATATTGATGTCTGTCTGGCTCACATTTGGACTTCACTTCAGCAGAGTGCCAGTTAACCCACATCTCACTTTTATGAGGGAGTCTGGGAATCTTAATTAATGAGTGTATGCAGCCAAACTAACCTACTTACAAAACCTAACACCACAACTCATAAATAGTTTGGCCAGGAATGCTGTGCTGGGCATTTCTTTCATTAACCCTGAAACCAAAATATTCTTGTCAATGGTGTGGTGGTATTCTTGTGGTATCCTACCAGAAACCCACACAGTGTCTGAATTCCTACAAGAGGAATTGTGAAATAACATGAATGATGAAATAAAAGATATATTGCATTCATGAAAAACCCTCTTACCTCAGCATGCACATCTTTGTACATGTCAACCAGGGAGTAGCCCAGTGCTGCACAAATCTTTGGCATCTCCGACCCAGGAACATGTTCAGTGATCAGGCTCCACAGAGACTGGCTAGGGCACCAGAGCTGGATTCCATCAGGAGACTGCATACGAATGGCAATCTGAGGGTGTAGGAATGGAGGGAAACAATATTAACCCTAATTTGGAGAAGTTGATGAGGATGACAGTGCACCAGTTGTTGAATGTAATCACTAATTTTTTCTTCACTACATTTGTCTAACAGCTTGAATTAGCTTTGACCCTGGAGTTGCTTTGCTCATTACACCAGAAATATGCAAATGTCCCAGTTGTTTTGTTTTTAAAGTTATGTTATTCCTGCAGCAGATATATGACAACAATATCAATGTCATATTTGAGAATCTGAATCCAGCAAATGAGGGGTATTTGTGCTTCAGAAAAAAAAGGTTAATTGGTTAAACCCCGAAGAGCTAATACACAGTAAATGCCTCAGTGACAGTTTATCCAATAATATAGAGTAGCCTAGTGCATGTCATGTGAAAGAGGTATTTAGCTAAAATACATACTTATACCTAAGGTTCCAGTAACGCCAACTCAATCAGCTTTGTCCACAATATTTACAAATGGAGAAAGTACTAGAAAGTAGTAGGTAGGTTAGCTAATTTACTAGCAGTTGACTGTAGCAAGGCTAACGTCAGCTAGTTAGCTGACTGACCACCTGTGGAATTGATACCCAACATTTCACACACGCCAAGGGTATTTGAAACACTAAAGCAAAAACTATACAACTTTTTACGTTAAACATGGCTAAAGTTTATGAAATTGCGGTGAGTGTGTTGCTTCTGAGAAAGAAACGCTCACCTGTATTGGCTGCTTGTATCTAGCGAGACTGTGGTATCCAGGAAAACACTCCTGTTGCTAAGGGGAGCTATCGCGAGATCGGTTGGAACTGTCAGCGGTCGGTTTATACATCATTTATACAGTCTATGGTTTCTACAGAAAAGCAAATGCGGCTGTTTTCTCTCAATATAACACTGTTTACGTCTGTGTTTTGTATATATTAAGCATTAGAACGCGTAATGTAAATTGACTTAATGCTAGAAATAACGCTAAAGACAAATTATTTGATTGCAGACTTCAATAATTACATAATTAGCCTACCTGTCCCTTGTAAAAGTTTTAACTACAATGCTTCGAGATGGTAAACTGAGGTTCAGGTACAGACAAACTTCAGCTGAGGCTGGTGTGTAAACTCAGAAGCAGTGTGACCAACTTTCCCTCTTCATGCCCCCAACCTCCACCCCCTTCCGGGCTCTTTGTAGGAGCGTGCGCAGCCCCAGCAGACCGCTGTGGAAGGGGGACCGAGGTAGCACCAAGGGGTTCTGCGTGCAATAACAATGTGACAAACTATAACGTTATGTAAATTTAGGTTTTCTGTCTACCAAAACCCACCTGGACTACAGTGGATGTTGCAGTTCACTCACGTGCTTGTTAATTTTTTATTTTTGACAAAGTGAATCATACATATCACCATGGTTTTCGGGCTGGAGCGCAGAATACGCAGAGCCGTTTTGGCACTTCTGCTTTGCGCACAGGCCGGGTTTGGCTTCTCAGTCGCCGGGCAGCAGGAAGGCACCTGCGAGGCCAACGGTAGCATATACTTCGTGGGGGAATGGTATTTTCTGGACTCTGATCACTGCACCCAGTGTGAATGTACCTCTGAAGGCTCCGCGTGTTCCCGCACTGAGTGCACCTCTCTGCCGGCTGCGTGTATTCACGTCAGCCACTACCCAACCGACTGCTGTCCGAGGTGCGAGAAGATAGGCTGTGAGTACCGTGGAGTGGTGTACGAGCTGGGGCAGAACTTCCAGGTAAGCCAGAGAGCGGGGACACATGGTAACTTGCAAAGATGGGGCTACTGGTGGCTTGAAGTATGGAGTAGGACTGCACGATCCTATAGATACACTTATTATAAGGCCTGACATGTTTTGAGATTATCAGATTATAGAGACAATATATGCTGCAATGTTTGCCATAATCATGGCCAGGTCACAAGAAAAAAATAAAGGTTTATTATCTATTTTTGCTGACTTTTCTCTATTTTAATACTAGATATAGTTTTTACTATCTCCATTTTGTAAAAATAACTTGAAGTCAAAGATGCTAAAATAACTTTTTTTTAAGTTAAACTGCTTACTTACATCCTAGGCTAACACCTGTGATTAGGGAGCCAAAAGTTTGCATTGTGTCATTTTAAGGGGTCGGAAAGGTGAGGAAATACTGATTTAATGTCTAATATTAATCAGATTTTAATGCAAAGCTATAAACCACAGTATATTTGTAGATTGTGTGTGTAGTATAGGATCAATACTGATGTATGTTTAAACTTCTTGGTCTGTGTCATGAAGGTTTGAACTACTGTATTGTTCAAATGTGTTCCAATGCACAGGAATATTTTTTAACTAAAAACTTTCATCAATGACACAGTTTTTCTCAGCTTGTGTGTTGTAACATCTAAGGAAAAGGCTACATGCACCTTTTTCTGTGTACCTCCTTCCAAAACTCTGAACCAGTGAATTTCAGTCTGGTATGTTGGTTTGAAACTTGAGTATACAGCAGGGAATTGGAGGTAAATGGCGCCCCCTTTTGAGATGGCATGAGGAGGGCTTGGATCCATGTTGAGTCTTGCACTGTTTGAGTATACCATATTTATGTATATATATTTGCGTGTGTGTATGTGTTTTCCAGCCATCAGAATGTGAGCAGTGCACCTGTGACAGTGACGGCATCGCCCGCTGTCTCGTTGCAGATTGTGCCCCTCCACCATGTGTCAACCCCGTCTACCAGCCGGGGAAATGCTGCCCTGAATGCAAGGACGGTAAGTTGAGAATAGCTATAAGAAAAAAATAAAGGTAGACTGGAAGATAAAACACAAATATAATACACAAATGCAACATACTCTATTGTATATGCAGCACTGTGAATTGTTGTTATAATTCATTTGATCATTTACATGCATGTATGACAGTGTGTGTAGAAATTTGTACTATTAAGTTAAACATCTGTTCCTTATTTTCCTCCAGGTCCTAACTGCTACGTTAATGCATCACGCAGTCAGGTGATTCCTGCAGGGGACCCCGTCTGGGTCGACTCCTGCACCAAGTGTCGATGTCACGATGGCCAGGATGCCGGCTACTGGGAGGGAAACCGTCTCGCCACCTGTTCTCGCCTGAAAAACTGCACGCCTGAACAGCCATCCACCAAGGAAAAGTGATTCACTCTGTCAGCAGAGAACCACCTGTTACCCTGACTCATCTATACATCTTCCATCTCTAAGAACATGCTGATTCCTCCTGTGCAGCTGGTAGAGCCAGACATGGATAATCAGCACGCAGAACTGAACAAGAACCAAAGAAAAAAATTTAAAAAACACCAAAAGCAGAACAGATCAGCTGCTTTGCTCCAGGACAAGGTTGGATCTTTTTCAGGCCTTAGCTGCATGTTACACACAAGGTCGATTTTACAGGCTTCACTGCTTTGTCCGTGAGTTTTGGCAATTTGATTTCTGCAACTTTGTTATGAAATTTGCAAAACAAAAAGTACCAAATCAGCAAAAGGTGGCCCTGCCATGCACACAGGCTGTAAGTCTATATTTAGTACAGAAACCGTATGACCAGGTGACTCGAGCATTGAAGTACTGCTTGGTACAGTGCATATACGGTGGTTTAAGGAGGTTCAATATGGGGCCCAAAAGCATTTTTCTTTTTCACTCTATGGCCTGTATTAGGTTTATTCGGCGATGTGTAAGATATTTTTTCTGCCTGTCCTCAGTTTCTCAGTTTGACTACTCTCTTATTTTGTAAGAGAGAGAGACTACTTATTTTTTACTAGTAGCTAGTTACCCAGGAGGTATTTTCTTTTATTTCTAGACCTTTTGCTGCTTTGGCAACCAGCATCATAACAAAGCCAATGAGATTATTGAATAACAGGAAAATGTAATTGACCTGTCATGGTTTGATGCAGCACCCAAATGTTTGCACAGCTGTGATGTAATTTAGACTAGGAAACGGCTCAGCAAAGCAATAAAAAATCTGTAACTGCTCTGTAAATTCTGCAGTTCAATATCCTTACTAATTGAAATCTAATGTCGGAGACTATGGCTTAAAGTATGAGTGTACTGTAGCTGAGGACACAGGTTTCATTAAATGGAACATTATTTGTAAACTGTAGAGCAGGAAAAACAATCGGTTATTTACTGCTTTATTCATTTATCACGAGAATGAATGTGTAGCATTTAATCGACAGCAATCCTTGTTATTTCCCATGTTTTATGTAGGCTAAGTGTACAGTTATCATTACCTTCTTCAGAGTGATCCTGATGAAATGTAGCATGTCATTTAATGTGTATAGGCAGTAGATCATCCTATAGATATTTTTATTACCTACCACTTTAATCATGAGGGACCTTTGAATGAAAACCAAACATAATCTTATCTAGTTATGTGTTTATGTGCAGTGTTGGAGCGGGCTGAGCTGCTGCTGTATGAAGTATATGATTTAAACTGACAAGTTTCACTGCCTTAATTCTCCATGAGAGGTTTCTTTATGCACGATGTGGGATTAACTTTAAACTTTCAGGGTTATGGACACATTTTAAATCAAATTTTAGGAGGAGACTGTATTGAAAGATATTCTCTCACTATATTTACCACATTTTCTTGAGAGGACTGGTAATCGAATCAAGTAGTGTGAGAATGAGACCAAATAAGATCTGAAAGCTGCTCCTCTATGTCTGTCATATTAATTCATGAAAACACAGAGAGAAACAAGAGCCATTTTGGGAGAAATGCTTATCAGCATTTTCCTATGACAAGTTTGATACCAGTCTCATGCTCTAAATATGAAACTACAGCAATCAGCCGGTTAGCTTAGGTTAGCATACAGACTGGAAACGGGGAAACCGCTAGCCTAGCTTAACCAAAGCTATCAAACAATCAGCTCCAAAGCTCACTTATAAAACACTTGTGTCTTATCTGTTTAACCTCTATATTTAAACTGCTGTTCTGTGATGTTTTATTGGGCTTTATTTGCTGTATATCTCTATTAGCTACTGGCTTAAGTCTTAGCTAACTAACCTTCAGCACTTCCGTTTTTACAGGATTAAACAAACATGATGGGTATAACATCAGAAAGTGAGCTTCGGGGATGTTGTATGTAGATTTTGTTATCTGTAGACAGAGCCAGGCTAGCTGTTTCCCCATTTCCTGTCTATACGCTAAGCTAGGTTAGCTAGCTGCATGGCTGTAACCTAAAATGTACTGTACAGACATGAGAGGGGTGTCAATCTTCTTGTCTTACTCGCTGCAAAAAAGAATACAGATGACAAACTATTCCTTTACTTGGTGTTTTGATTTACTGCCTTAAATAAAAGGGAAGAAATAATTTAGTGTGTCAAGCTGCCCTTTTAAAAGATTGTGTAAAATATCTCCAAAATAAAAACACCTTTTCATGACCGTTCAAATCTCTTGCTTTGTTGCATCATTTTTGCCACTTTATTTGAACTATGTGCTGTTTTTTTTAACCAATTCATCTCTGTGATGATGCCACCCTGATTTCCTTGCAGAGCTTTTCTGCTGAAAGTCTGGAACCAGGTAGTGAGATTGGAAAGTAGCTTTACTTTGAAGCTTTAAAGATTTGTTTGTACTGAAGGGAGGGTGTCAGGAAGGGCAGAAGAGAAAAGAGAAAATGAAAGCCTGCCGAATTCATGCAAGCTGTAATCCACAAAGTGGTTTTCAATTTTAGACCACCAACTCACCTGGGCTAAACAGAAACAACAGTTACATGTTTGTTATCATGCCACACATACAGAAAGCAACTGACACCACCATCACATAATCTTTAACCATCAGATTTATTGATTGTATAGAAAAAGTAGGTTTGATATGACATAATGCATTCTATATAAGATATAACATTTTCAACATTCAATGTACAAAAAACCATAGCTAGAGATACAGTAAATGTTTAAAAATGCCCACAGGCCTCTAAGTCCTGTCTGCGCTCTGCAGCAGACGAGCAGAAAATGTATTTGAAAAACCGTCTCCACTACTTTACCACCTGAGGTGCGCTCGACAACTGGAACAGCTTCAAAAGTCAAAAGTCCTTAAAGAAATATCAAGCACTCCTCACGGTTGATCTTATTCAGGAGTAGAAGAAACGTTTCAAATACTATTTTCTGCTGTAGTTTCTGTTGCTCATCTTTACATCTGCATCCCATGTTACTGTTTATACACACTGGGGCCAGGCCTCTCTTGCTATATCCTTCATTTTCTCAAAAACTGTCTCAGCATTTTCTTTCATCATGGAACTGACTTCATGAAGGGTTGCCTGTAATTGGTCGGAGTAGCCTTGATGAAGATAGAATTTTAAAGCAGCTCTTGAGCATTTCAAGCATGGAGTTACGGTCACTCGTCATGAAGAGTGTGACTCCCCCAGTGAAAAGAGCTGTATAATGTCTTCAGTGGCTGTGGAGCTTATAGGACTTAGATCTGTAACAGAAAGCTTGCTTTATAAATGGAGGTGTGGGGATTAAAGTGGGGAAGTGAGGAAGGGAGGGCCGAACAGATATGTGTATTTCCATTTGAAACTTCTTTCTAAATGGAAATAATTCCTCAGTGTTACTTGATATAGTATCACAGGACTCTCCTGAATAATGTATGTAACAATACTGCAGGTCTATGTTATGTAAACCAGTTACAAGTTTCTTAAAACTGAATTACCCATGAGCCTCAGCCGCTGTTGCTTAGAGAAGAACTCCTTCAGAGCTGAAGCCTAATGCAAAATGCTTCAGAAATTATCCAGATTCAATGTTTATTTTTTAAGTTCTGTGATTGAATGATTTCTGTAGTTTACTTTTTCACCAATATTTCAAAGAACAAAACTTTGCATCATAGACTGATATTTTCTGTTGCTGTTATTAATATTTTATTTGAAGCTGTAGAAAAAAATTACTCAGACTTTAACTTCTGCAACCAGGGGCTCCTAAATTAATTCTTCAACTTCACAGCTCTGTGGAAGGCCCTATTCAGGTGCCTTATGGGAAATGTAGTACCCAGTGTCTTTTGGATCTTAACTCATGCTAGGGGACTATAAATCAGAATATTTCAGCATCTACTTTTTGTTAATCCGTCCCTCAAAAGTCACCCAACTTGATGGAGGTAAAACACATAATCTCTGGAGCGCCCCTTTAATACTGCAAGATGATAATTCAAAGCTGTTTTTATTCTGTATACTGCTTATATGGATCTCAATGAAATGAAAAAAGCATGACTGCATTACAAACTGATCTGAACACACCTTTAAAAAATACTATTACCTTGTATCCCACCTGAAAACAATGACTTTAAAGCAGGATGTGAGGTGGAAGTAAACAGTTGTGTGATATTGCACAGGGTGAGCTGTAAACAGTACAGAGAGGGGATTGTATCGATTTCCCCACATGTAGTCTGCCCATTGAGGACACTGAAACTCACCAGGAGATTTCTGAAAAGGGGAGTGGGATAAAGCGAGGAAGAGAAGGAGGAAAGGGGGGAGACAGATGGGGGACGTGTAGAGGGGGTGAGTACAAAGAAAAATAAAGATACAGTAAAGTGGCACAGATTCAGGGACACAAAGAGACGCCCTGTCGATATCTATTGAATGAAGAAGAGCTCTTGTGAGACACAGCTGTGCCTGAAGTGGGCCCAGCACAAAGCACAACAGAGCGCCATTGACACACACAGCGTGGACTGGCAGAGTAAGAAAGAAGAGGCAATGAAAGAGGAGATAATGCAAAGAAAAAAGAGGGAAGACAGCGTGAATGCCCGTGTGCGTGTGTGTGTGTGTGTGTTAAGGAGAGGAGCGATCGTTCCTTCCAACAGGCTTCAGGCGAAGATAACGGAGAGCCAAACAGATGGGAACATTTTTGCCTCAAGGCTGTCCAAAGAGGAAGCAAACAATGCACTATTTTTACCAAAATAAAAGCCCCCCGTTTTTCTGAGTGATGCAGGATATGGACAGTTACAGGATCGCACACAAAAGCATCTGTCTGTTTGAAATTGAAAAGACAGGTTGTGTAGGTTTTACTTAAAAATATGCTCATATGTGTGTATCTTCAAACATCTTCCTCCATGTATGTTTTGACCCAAACATGTACTTTGAATGAAAAATAACCTTTCCAGTCGCTTCTTAGAGAAAATATCTGAAGGCATCAGTTTGGTGTTTAGGCGTCGACAGTAACAGCATCAACAGTACAACAAGGACAAATAAAAACAAAGGAAGGAGAGTGATGACATATCAAAGCATAAAAACAGTCGAAGGCGATTTTGTTTGTCCGTTTTTCACACAGGGAAAGTTATGAAACTCATATGAGACAAAAAAAAGTTGTAAAATTTCAATAAAAAAAGGAACTCTGACTATTTGACAGCTATCATTTATGAAATCTGAGTATGTGTTTAATGATTCCAGTACAGACCTGACAGCTGATGGGGATAAAATCTGAAGCGGCAACAGAGACGTCAGTCAAACTCAACGGCCTTAAAATTCCCAATTTCAACAGAGGACTATCAGCATATAATTTCCTCTTTCCGGATATGATTCGTCTAAGATGGAAAGAAAAAGATAGCAGAGAGAGAAAATGGCATAGCATCATAATCAGTCGAGTTTAAATTAAATGTGATACGCTGAATTCAAGGTACATTGTCGGCTAAAAAATGACCTCAAAAATTGCCTCGTCTTGTCTGTGGAGCCGGTGATGAAGTTATAAAAGCTTTCATATCGACAATGGTTCTTCCTGTAAAACATCAGACCGCTCATGTTTGATGTTTAACCCTTTTGTTCCCCACATACAGCTCTGGAAAAAGTTAAGGGACCACTACAATAATATGTTTTTCTCTGGTTCTATTGTTTTATGTTATTGTCGACAACATTTCTCCTACGTCCAAATAAATGATTCTCATTAAGGTCTTTTATTTGCAGAAAATGGCAGCTGGTTAAAGTAATAATCTCCAAGATTTTCACGTAAATAAATGTCTGTTAAGTCACTATCTATCGCAGAATGAGGTAACACAATGGTGATTGAGCCTATGGCCCACTGATGAAAGCCTTTGCAGCCCAGTTAGTGACCGTTTTCTATCACCCAGCAGTGGTTGGTCTGCCAGAGAGGGTAGGCGGAGCTAAGTGATACAACTTCAAGAAGGGGGAAAATCCAAAGAAAAAGAAACAAATTTGACGCTCAGATGAAGGCAAACAGTCTAAAAAGGAAAGCGACCGTCAGCGAGGAAAGTCAAGAGCTACAACCGGAGCCAACCGCGGATGTCACACATGCAACACTGTCTGGACATCTGGGAAGTGTGCTCCTGCAATTACCGTTTATCGCCATAGTTGCCGCCAAAGAGAACAGAAGTGAGATCTTCAAGATTACCACTTTAAGAAAACCAAAAGATGCAAAAAAAGACCTCGAATAATGCAAAGAAAACGAGTTGATGTTCATTTTTAAACAACAGAATACTAATGTTTTAACTTAGGAAGAGTTCAGAAATCAACATTAGGTGGAATAAGCTGGTTTTTAATTACAGCTTTCATGCATGCTGTCCACCAGTCTTTTACATTGCTGTTGGGTGACGTTAGGTCAAAAAATTCAAGCAGCTATGGTTTATTTGATGTTCTTGTGACCATCTATCTTTCTCTTGATCACATTCAGGAGGTTTTCAATGTGGTTCACATCTGCATTGGGCTGACCATGACATGTACATTTGTAGTGGTCTCTTATTTTTTTCCGGAGCTCTATGTCCAAAAAATACGGTAAATGTCCAATTTTCTAATGAAAATATTTATTCTACTGTAGATTACATTTGCATCTTAAGGGATAATGATGTATCTCAAGCGATTTGCCGCTTGTACATACAAAAAGTAGCAATAAAGCTCAAGTTACCAAAATCAACCTTCTTAAAGTGAATCAAAAGAAACGTTTCCAGAAACAATAATATCCAATTTGAGCCACATGGGGGTAAAATCATGTCAGTTTGAATCTGCCTTACTGTCTTCAGTCCCTCGATATGATCCCAAATGCATTCCCGAGATACTTCCACCTCACTGCATTCAGCACAGGAGCAAACTTTCATATCTTCCATATGTTTAATTTTGTTGCCAAACTTTCCCGTCGCTCCGCTGAGTCTGTTTCCAAAGTTTAAGTTCATATATATAAAAAAAGAGAACCAAAAGAGGGCTCTCACGACGAACATGTTTTATCAGCGTGTCCCAGCACTGTTCTGAGTCTTCTGCGGTCGATGCAGGCACAATACACATTCATTAATTGATACCGGAGGATTTGATTGAGTAAGTAGATCCGAACAGGAGACTCCCTGACAAAGACGTCAATGTCCAATCGTCTGTTAGCATCATTTGTCGGGATAAGAGTCAGCTGAGCTCTTTGATATGCGATCCATTAGATACATTTCCATGGGCCGTCACTGCATGTTACCATCTCTAAAATGGGAATCCCTGTTATCTTGAACATGTCTGTAAATGCTTGGAGAGTAACGGTGTTGTCCTCCAGGTTTGTTATTTTCCGAACAGGCATGTTCCACATCCTGTATCCGTCTGTTTCTTGTCTTTGTATCCATGTAAAAAGACACATTTTCCATGTTGTTTCTAGTCAAATATTAAAAGAAATCCCACTCAATGTTTTCAAGAACAGGCCATGAAAACTATCCAAAGCTTCCCAACGATGTTATTGTCTCGTCTCTGATCTCCCAGCACATAGTCCCTGTCAGTATCCTCCGTCGATATGCCGTTGGACGCCCTCCAGTGAACGAGACATTGTTGATGGAAAGACTCCAAGTTCCAGCTTCCAGGTGGTTTGACGCCGACCTTCAGTCAGTCACTGATATTCCAGCTTTGGTCCTCACTCTTTAAGTCTGAAGTCACTGATTGGTTGGAGGTGTGAAGCCATTGGCTGCTTGAAAAAGCTGAAGGAGGAAGAGCCTGAGTCCTGGTTACAGAAATAAAAAGATGAAATCTTAAAAAAGAAGAAAGGGGGGTAAAACCATGATGTGCTTGTGACTTTTTCCCTTTCTCTTACACTCCCGCGTCTCTCCAGTCTTTCCATGTAAAGGATATGTGTTTCCTCTTATAAGCTCTCTTCTTCACATCTTTTCCCTCCAGTCAACGTCCGTCAAACACCCTCATCCTCCTCTCTGTCTGTCTCTAGCCCTTGAAAGGCCGGGGCGGTGGTTTGCCGATCTCCACAGAGATATTTGTGTACAGCGGGTACCTCTTGACCTGCACCACTCTGTAGGTCAGGGAGCTGATGCCGTCCTTCTTCATGGTGTTCTTCGTGTTCTGAATTTTATTAAATCTGGAGGGCGAAAAAAGAAAGAGAGAGAGATGTGGGAAGGAGAAGGGGAAGATGGACGAGAGGCAAAGGGAGATGGGGACACAAGAAGAAATTGGATTAAAACAAATTCTGCAAGAGCTTAAGAGATGTTTTACATTAAATTCTTTGCCTCTACACCAGTGCATGCTTGTGTGAGGTATATGTGGGTATATGATTGCTAGGAAACAGGGAGGTCTGTGTTGTTTTGCATCTGTTTTATGCTTCAGGAAATATAGATTTTACAGAAATAACTGTGTCCATGGGTTGCACGGTGGCTAGAAGGTTCCTGGTTCCAATACCAGTTTGGACGTAGGGGGTTGTTGGGTTCCCTCCGGGTACTCCAGCTTCCACCCACAGTCCAAAGACATGCTCGTTAGGTTCATTGGTGACTCTAAAATTGCCCATAGGTGTGAGATAGTGAGCTTGAATTGTTGTCTGTCTCTATGTGTGTCAGCCCTGTGATTGACTGGCGATCAGTCCAGGGTGTACCCCGCCTCTCGTCCAATGACAGCTGGGATTGGCTCCAGCACCTGTGACCCTGAACAGGATAAACGGTATAGAAAATGGATGGACCGATAGAACTGTGTACTTGTTTTCTGGGTTGTTTCACCAAAGAGAGGATCACACTTTTTAAAACACAATGTAGAGAACATCCAGGTAAAAAAAAGAATCAAATATGGAGGGTCCAACAGAACAATTAAATGACAACTGTGACTGATTGCGATCCTGGTGGCTATAAGGACGTCTAATAGAGCAGTGCAACCATTTTGGCTTATGAACCCCTAAGAGGAACCCGTGTTGCTTTTCTCTTCTAGATAGTCAACAAAAGAATTCAGTAATTAACAAGAAAAATTGAAACCCCCCCCCCCCCAATTATTAGCAGCATTAATAAACTTCTTGGACCACCATGACTCCCATCCCATGAAAGATTACATCGACCTAAAGTCTCTTTTTTATTAAAACACACACAAATCTTCGGATTATTATTTTACACATTGTCTCTATACTTTGAATTTTTTCACACTGCTTAGTCAATATTTTTTGCGCCTTTGTTTTAAACACTGTGCAACTTTCAATTTCAGATATCTTTTTAAACATTCTTTATCATAAACTTCTGTTATGGACCAAAATACCAAAGCTGATTCCACACTACAGGATAACCTACTTAACAGTATCCCTCATTCAGATGTTTTCTTCCTTTATTTTGTCCTATTTTGTTAATTATCTAGCGACCCCTCAAATGTATTTGCAACATCCTTGTGGGAGTCCATGTGGGTAGCGCTGAAGTAGAGCACACTTGTTTTGACGTGAGAAATAGAATTTAAAAGTCCAAATACAGAAGAGACTCTCACAGGAACACAACACATCATAAAACTTTAGAATAAATATGGCAGACAGCAATAAAGATATCTAAATCATTCTATATTAGAAGTAATAGGATAGAAGAAGTGCTGTTTATACTGTCAAACACACTGTTACAGCATGAATGCTAATATCCAACTCTACATTCAAATCCAAAGGATGTAAAGTGTTTGGTGTTTATATTGATTATTTAAGTGTCTTTTCTATCCCCCCAGCAGGTAGTTGTACACGTTCAATAACCTGACAGCAACTAAAAGAAACTGCTCTGTTGGTTTGATTCAAAGACGTATAGATCGAGTTCCCCTTACTGAGTAGATCTCCACCAACAGGTGGTGCTATTGCATTGCACAGTGCCCGAGTGAGCAGCGTTATCCATCACATCCGCCTTGATTTGTCTGAATGATGCAGGAATCTCCTTCCCCATTGGCTGTGATACAACGGTTACATCAGCATCTGCTCTTACGTTTGAATCTGCTCTGATTTTAGCATTAAAGATGGGGAAATAATTCACACAGTGTGTCAGACAGTTTCACACCACCGCTGCTGCTGCTTGAGTTCAGTTTGTGATGCAACCTCTGGTTTTAAAACGGATTCCTGACTCGAGCTCTCGCCTGTCATCCCCGTCATAGAATCAGCTTCTTCTGTCAGTCAGGATGGAAATGAGGCCAGCGTCTAACAGAAATTTAACAACACTCATGTCTTAAAAATGCCGGGGGTTTTTTTTGGTCTGGAAACAGAGAAAAAGCTGATGTGTGCAAATGCCCGGCTGTGCACATTCACTTTTAAACAGACAGCGATGACTGACTGCAACAAACGACGTCTTCCTAACGATACGCTTGGACGTAAAAGCGGAGTTGACACTTCAGTCCGACATGGACCACTGAGTCTGCAGAGCCTTGTCAGAACTGACTAGTGAGGATCTCTCTTCTCTCCCTGCACCGCCTTCTCCCTCTGTCTCTCCTAAATCAAATCAAACAGAGCTTTATTGGCATGAATGGAAGCAGGAAAAATGTTGTCAAGCATCTTCCCCTTGAACAATATAATTCAAGAAGGTATAAATAGAATTATGTTTTCTTTGACTTCTACTAGGATTGGCAGCTCTACCTTAAAGGAAAGGAGATTAGTTTAAGATCAAGAGAGGAAGGAAAGGAAAGGAAGGAAAGGGAAGGAGAAGCCTCGAGGATGATTGGCAGAGATAAAAGTATATATGAGAAAGAGAGTGACAGATGGAATGAGTAAGATACTGAAAAATAAATGAATTGTTGGAGGAAAAAAATCTTTAGATGAATCTATAAAGCAGTAGAGATTAAATGCATTAAACTAATCCCCTCATACATACAGAGGATATCAGATTGCACTCAATCTGTAGGCTTCAGTATGTATTTTAGTCTCACTCAGAGTTAGAGGGCGACACAAAGACAGGCCTCCTTACACATCCATTAGCCTGATTTCCACACTAAAGTCCTAACTGGGCTAAGTTAAGCTCTATTTTAATTCCACCGAGAGTCTCTCAGGAAAACATTTCTGGTTAAGGAACTCAACAATAGCTCGCCATACAAGCTATTAAGGGGTATTTTGTTCTGGTGCCTTATATATATTTTTAGCTGGCCCACTTCATCTTGTTGTAGAAATATGTGTCAAAGGGATAGTTCAACATTTTTGGCAACACACCAATTTGATTTTGTACCTTAGATAAGAAGACTGTTACCATTGTATGCTAAAAGCCATGCTACTATGAACAGCTGTTAGCTTAGCTTAAACTAAAACACAGGGAAAAACCTAGCCTGGCTCTGTTGACAGGTAAGAGAATCAACCTCTCTCTAAGAAACAAAGCTCCAGGAAGTTACCGTAGCAACAACTGCAGCAAGTGAACAATGTGAAGCAAGGTGAGGGTCGCTTAGCTGTGGGTGTCAGTGGCTAGCTTTTGGTAGCCCTGCTAGCTTGTCTACGTGTACTATAGAAGATGTTAAACTGCATAATACACTTGATAAAAAAAACAAATTATGCTCAAATGACAGTAAACATGCTAGCAGATTAACTCGCTAATGGTATAGCTAGCTTGTCATGTGACCTAAGCATTGCCTTGGTTGTGAAGTTTAGCTGTGCTCGGTTGTTTCACGGTGTGCTTTGTGCTGAACTATTTCCTGGCTGCGACCAACTTCCTGGAGTCTCTGCTGGTTGCCTTAAACTTTCTTGGTAGATTATTTGAAAGGAGCCAGACTGCTTGTCTGTTTCTATTTTCTATGCTAGGCTAAACTAACTGGCTGTTCATGGCAGCCTCACTTTTTACCGATTTAATCTAAATAAGACGGTTAACTTCGACTTGTTTTCATTGCTTATACAGTTTTACACACACAAACCCACCCCACACACACTGTATCTGCACTGTCCCAAGACGATAACATATGAATAGAATATTGAAAAATGTTACTGAGTGACTGATTCATTTGCAATGCATGAGGCAAAGCTCGCTAGACAAAATGTGTGTGTATGTGTGTGTGCAAAGTGATACTCGAGGCCGGTGATGAATGTGCCTCTTTCTTACTTCCGCTGGCCCGATATCTCATTGCTATGCCTAACCAGCGTCTCGGAAAAGAGCCGAGAGAGAGAATGGACTCCTGTGTGAGAGTGTGTGCATGTTTTAGTGAATGTCTGTGTGTGTGTGCGTGCGTGAGGAGATAGTAAACATTCATCAAACAGTCGAGGCAACGCATCCCTGAGTAAATGCCGGACATTACGCAGGTACTCCAGATAAACTCTCCCAAAAGGCTCAATCATTAATCTGAATCTAAACAGGAGGAAACCCTGCGCCTAAAGACAAAGAGCCCACACTTTATCTGTGTAAATGAGTGACAGTGCGAGAATTAGAAACGTATTTCTTGAAGGTATTTCTGAAAGTAATGAATGTTGTAGGTGATTTTGTAGATAAATGTAGTGTGTGGTTTCAGGTTCTTAAAACGTGATCACAAAAATGAACAGATGTTGAGGTTGAGGTGTTAATCATGTGATAAACAGCAATTAAATCAAGGTTCAGGGAGTAGCTGTGTCTTTTAGCAAGTCAAGGCTAATGTGTATGATTGCTCAATTTGACAAACTAATCATCTAAAAGAAAAATATGGTCTAGTATGATCTCAGTGAAACACAGTCTGTATCTGGAGTTGCTCATTCTCATTGGAACTTCTACGTTTTATAGTCCTGAAAGAGATCTTTACAACCTCACTCTTCCGATCTTGATTATTTTATTGAAATGTTGGCCTGCCTGTCCGTCCATTTTCCCCTGACTGAATAACTAGTGGATGAATTGCTATGAAATTCTGTCGGGCATTTATGATCCTTAAGTTAATCTTTACGACTTTGATGATGTCTTTACATTCCTCTAGCGCCACAATGACGTCGACAATTGTTGTTGTGGCTGAGATGTTTTTACAATTAGATGGATTCTCATTAAATTTGGTTTTAAAAATGACCTCTTACATCATCAGGTATCATTTTTAATTTGCCAATTGCTTTTTTTATGTCCAAATTCCTGAAAACCATTAGCATTCCTATCAGCTATACGTTGTGTTGAGCGTTAATTAGCAAAAGCTACCATGCTGAAAAGCCAAGGGACTCCCTAAAAACACGGTATTCCACCTGGATGGGCGTGGCTTTGCAGGATGTAACAGCACACGTGTCAGTGAGCTCCGTGAGAGTCAGTCGTCTCAGGGCTATCTGTTAGCGAGCTAACAGGTTTCCTTTGAAACAAGCCTCACGTGCGGAGCGCTTGGTAACGTTTGTCCCATGGGAATATATAGAGAATTAAGTTACCCGAGTCTTTTGTCAATCTAAATGTCAATATATATTTTAACACTCTTTAGTCGTTCATATTTTCCAGTATGATGGTCATTTTGAGTCAAGTAGAAGTTTTTACTGTCCTTGCGTGAACTGATACTGAGTGAAATCCTGTCCTCAAAGCTACAAACAGAAGTCATTTGAAAATCTGCAGGGAAGTCTAGTCACGGTTGTAGCCATGGTTGTAGCAGTACAATGAGCTAGAATCTAACTGTATCTTCGTAAATCATTAATCACAAAAAATAAAAAATCATCTCTGTTTGAAGTTACAATCAGGCGTGAGGTCTCCTGTAGGTTTAGTCTTGGAGTTAAGGCAAAGATTAGGTTAATAGACAACTTTTTAGGTTTTGCTAGCTTATCCGAAAACTGACGAGCCGAACCGACAAGCATGCACGTCACGCACACAACACTCTGTGTGACGCAGGACGTAAGGCACCGCCCCCGGGTGAAATACCGTGTTTTTCGGGAGTGCCAAAAAGCCTGGCTAAGATATTGATCACGGTGAACATTACGCAAGCTAAACATCACCTGGATTTGACTGTCATTGTGAGCATGCTAGGATGCAGTTAGCATGTAGCTCAAAGCTTTGTGCACCAAAGTAAGTAACTCACTCCATTCTCAGAGAACCGGGGTTACCCTCGTAACCAGACAATATTCTTTCTGTTACTTTTTTCCTTATAACTTTCTTAATCATAAGAGACACCAGATGACTTGACAGACTGCGGGGTTTCTTGTAGAGGAACCAGAAAGCCCTGAAACAGCACTGTAACAAATTTCCTTCAGAAGATGAGAAATGATGGAGTAAACTTCTCTATCCAGGCAGAGAAAGTAAGAGAAAAACTTAAACTCTTTCTCTGCCCTCCACCCACACTGCCTGAATCCTCCCCGTCCACAACCTCCTGATTATTCTGAGCCGCCATGCTCGAGTTAAACCCAAATGCCACTTCTTTTCAGAAGATCCTATAAGCCGAAATTTCCGAGACATTATAACGAGTGTCCAGAAGGGCTGTAAAGATGAAGTTTGTGCCGACTAATAGGCCGCTATTTTCTGCCCCTCGCTGGAGTTATGAATAATGTATCGGCCCCAAATAAGAAGCGTCCCTGTTGGTGTCACGTCTTATTGAGGAAGTCTGGTTCACCGACCAGAGAGAGAGAGAGCGGATCGACGAGCGAGAGGAGGAGGAAACACACACACACACACGCACACGCACACACATTCTCTCAGTCTAGTGGCTGATTTATTGATTTTGATGAAGGCAACTAGACTAGTCTGACCCAGCCGGCTCCCGTCTCTATTGGTGTCATTTCAGCAGGCAATTACTGAGGGATCGTTGAATCTTTCTCTCTCTCTCTGACACACACACACACAGACACACGCACACACACAAAACAATGGCGGATGACATACAGGCCTGGTTATTTTGGACATTTTCAAATTTAAGTTATTGCAGCCATTACACCGTATAGATTGTTATTTTTAAACCACTTCTAGATGGATGTCTGAGCGGAAACTCTTTTCAGGTGAAACTAATTTATTTTATTTGTGTCAGAGGCTCCACTTTCGACTAATTCGCCCTCGCTCCCGAATCTGTATAAGACTTGGATTTTATCTTCATTCATTAGCAAGTAAAAGGGCAAACTACAGGTGTTTTAGCGTATCATATTGATAAAAGGCCAATAAAAGGGTTTATAAATGCAACACCAGGAAGTGAGCAAACTTTTTTTCTTCTCAAGCTACTCAATAAGTTTTGATCCAACCATGTTTTTCATCCTCCTCCTTTCACACACAGGTGTCAAGGTCTCTGTGAAACTCAGCAGGTGTTCATTGCAGGTGAAAAATAAATCATTTCTTTTCATTGGATGTCAAAAGCTCCACTTTCGGTTAATTAGGCCTCCTGACACACCTGTACATGGGGTGGATTTCTATCTTTAAGTGTTAGCACGAAGGCGAGCACGCTAAAAATCGAGACATAAAAAGATGTGAGACCAGGATGTGAGAGGAATTTTCAATGTTCAAGCCTCTTACAATTTTACTAAAGGAAATAATGTCTGTGAAGGTGTCAAATCACATCCTTACCATTTGAAAGTTTGAATTTAGTCGATATCAAACTCTCTAAAGCAGAAATGTACAGCTAAATGCTGCATTTTTCATTTTTGTTTGGCTCTTATTTATAGAGGACGGAGGATAGTGTTGGAAACAGTGGAAGAGAGAATGGGGCAAAGGGCCGAGGGTGGGAGTTGAACCCGAGACCTCCACATTGAGGACTGTAGCCTCTGTACAAGGGCTGCTGTTTAACCACTGAGCTAAAGCACATGACAGACAGAGACATGAATGAACGTAAGATAGAGCAATAGACATACTCATGTATTCAAGCCATTAAGTGTGACCTCTGAAGTACTGAAGGTGTGGAGCTGTTGTGATGTTTAAAAACTTCAAAGTGTAAGGGCCTGTGTCCACTAACAGCGTTTTTTGAGCTGGCAGCGCCTATTTTCTATACAAAAACAATGCAGTTCAGCGTTTTCAGCACTCAGCATCCAAAGTGCAAAAATGCATTTTTTTAAATTTAAAAATAGTTAAACTTTTAGAACACCACCGTACTTGTCAATGTCACTTCTCCCTCACCAACCAGTCAAAATCAAGAAGGGGCGGGACTTCCAACATCAACTTTGTTAACAACAATGGCGGAGGAGAAGCTAATTCTTTGTAAAATTTCCTTGAATAAAAACAAATATTAAGCATACACAGCAATTTAGAACAGACTTAACGGTCACTACCAAGGGAACCGAAAGTGGCGCCAGAAAACTTTCGTAACCTAGCAACAGTAGGCACCAGTGAGAAGCGCCGGAAAAACGCTGTTAGTGGACACAGGCCCTAATGTTGGTTAAATGAGAGGACAAAAAAAGTTTTTTTAAGGTTTCCAGAATCAATTTTGCAAAATAGGACTTTCGCTAACTGTTGTGAAATGTCATGTTAATAAAACTAATACTATATATTGTGTATCAGGGACTCGAACTTAATGATCAGTGATCATATGCAGACTTCAAATCATGTCACAGTTGGTCCTCTTTCACACATGACTTCAGTTCGCTGCATTTTTAATCTTCTTATAAACCAATTTAGGAGCCACGACTGAACTAGACCTCATCTCTGACCCTGACGTCTGGCTGTCAAAATGCTGTCATTTAAAAAAAGTCACGAGGTCAAACTAAAACAATTTAAGAGGAGGGGAGAAGAGTTATACACTATATCTTCTCTCTGCCCCGGCTGCAGCAGCTATCGATTCTTGCATAGCGAGGCATCGTTGCGCGGCTCATCCAGGCATGAAAACGGGGGCTCTTACAGGAGAATAAACAGTGATAATCCACGTTTAAGCAGCTTAATGTGAGGTGCTATACTCCTGGTGATTAATGTGTCTAGAAGGGCTCATCTCTGCATATTGGGTCTCATTCATCAAACCATAAAATAACACGTTTATGGGGGAAGCATTTTTACACTTTTGTCTGAAAAGCTGTTTAAATGGGTGTAGTCTAAAGCGCGGTTTAAGCCCCTGGGATGCATCTCTGAAAAGCAATGTTAGCTTTATTGAAAAAATGTTTTGTCCCAATCGTTCAGTTACCAGAAGGGCAAAAGATCTTCAGAGGATTCTTTTCTGCACTTGAATTAAAGCAAACTAAGGCTGCACATAAGAAGTTTCAGTATGTATTTTGCATATTAGCAGAATAAATACTGTGAGGACCAGAAATTTCTATGGCGCCTTTAAAATGCATGATTTTATTTATTTAACATGTCCCCGTGTAGTTGTGCATTTCAATTGCTTCTTACATGAATCTTTTATAATCCTTTTATAAGGGAAAATATTTCATCAGTTACAGGAAACATGTTCCCCCCTCAGGTCCTTTATTACTCAAACATAACAAACACCTGATTTACTGAACTCTTGTCTGGTTTCCTTGTGTTCTGTCTTTGTTGCAAACACAGTGGAGACAGGATTTTTTCACCGGAAAAGTTCCTGGCAGCGTGGAGACAATGAAACATGGGAAATAAAATTTACATAGACTATAATTGAACACTTAACTGTGTAAATAAATCATGCAAAAGCTAAATTATGTACAATGTTAGAAGTTGTCTGTGTGTTTGTGGGGTGGGGGCGTGTATAGGAATGCATGTTTCTTTCATGTGTGCTCTTTATGAAACTAACAATGACTGTAAGTGTGACAGCAGTGCAGACATATAAGACATATTTTGGATTCATGAGATCAATTAAAATGTCCTAAAAGAGAGTAAAAGTAAAGAGTGACAAGACTCAAAGCACTCCTTTGCTGCCATCGCTGGTAAGCAGTTTTAAATCTGACCAGCAGGGGGAGACTAAATTGGTTGTATGAAGAGGTCATTTTTATAGGTCTATGAGAAAAAGTCTCCACTTCTCACCTGATTTATAACCGGAGTAAAAAAGTTCTGAATTAGTTTTTGATCTCAAATGTTTCAAGTCTTTGAATACAGCCTCATTTTGTAAATTATGATCAATTAAAATATAAAAGCAGGGCATGCTTTAGGGAGTGATCTTGTTATTGAAAAGTCGTGTTACTGCAGCGACCTGTCAACCAGGATAGGACCACAGCAATGCCTATACTACCCTATAATCCAATTATAGTCATCCAAAGATAGCTTCAAAACAGTAGTTCACAAACCATTGTGTGATGTCACAGCGCCCAGTTCGCTTTATGGCACATGTATGTAATAAGGTGAGGTGAGAAGTTAAACCATTAAAGGTCAGCAAAAGCAAGATACTTGTTACTTTAACAGGTGGGATGGCAAGATCAAAAGTAGGCAAATAAAAATGTTAAATATGTTGAAGGAGGTGTCCTCTTTACTGGCTCTTTCACAGTCAGTTAGCCAATGAAACATCTCGTGTATCACAGGGAGTATTTTTGCTTCAGGAGTGCTGGATTATCAGTAGGCAGGTGTGAATGTGAACAATGTGAGTTTGTGACAAGAAATCACAAAAAAAGACTTCTCATTAACCCATCATTGGTTAACGGCTGAAATATCTTCAGCGTGTAATCGAAAGAATGAAAGCAGATAATGTGGGCGAAACAGGACAGAGGAATCATGATAGACTGCTTTTACTGCTCACTACCCCATAACATTATGACCACTGACAGGTGAAGTGAATAAAATTGATTATCTTGTTACCATGGCACCTGTCAGCGGGTGGAAGTGAATCTTTTGTCCTTGAAGTTAATGTGTTGGAAGCAAGAAAAATGGGCAAGCGTAAGGATGTGAGCGACTTTGACGAAGGCCAAATTGTGCTTGCTAGACGACTGGGTCGGAGCATCTCAACTGCAGCTCTTGTGGGGTGTTCCCGCTCTGCAGTGGTCAGGACCGACCAAAAGTGGTCCAAGGAAGGAAGCCAGTGAACCAGCGACAGGGTCATGGGCGGCCGAGGCTCATTGATGCATGTGGGGGGAGCGGAGGCTGGCCCGTGTGGTCCGATTCAACAGAAGAGCTGCTGTAGCTCAAACTGCTGAAAAAGATCCATGGAGGCCCCACCTCACGACTTACAGAACTTAAAGGATCTGCTGCTAACATCTTGGTGCCGGATACCTCAGCACACCTTCAGAGGTCTAGTGGAGTCCAGGCCTTGACGAGTCATAATGGTGGTCATAATGTTATGGCTGTATCGCCTGTGTTGATCAGTATAAGACTCCGTAGCTAACACTTATTATAAGGATTAGTTATTGATAGTGTGCCCTTTGCAGTGTCACATAATCATAAGTCTCTCAAACAGAGATGAGAAAGTTGCAAAGAAAGATCTGAGCTGTGCTGCTTTGAGACAAAAGCAGTGCGATCGATCCCAATGTAAGGCAGGGGAACGAGTTTGGACAATGATGCAGTACCTCTGCGGGTTGGGCTCGTTGTGTTTGTCTCTCTCGTGTTTAATCATTCTGTAGCGGCCGATGCGGACGTCTGGCCTGGACACCTTCATCCCATTCAGAGTGATCCTGCAAAACACACAGATAAAATATCTATTAGAGAGGGAAGAGGGAGAACCAAAACAGAGAGGAAGAAGAGAAACAAACTGAGGAGAGGGAGAGCACCTGGAGGTAATATGGAGAGATGAAGTAGAGCAGAAAATAATGATCATTTTCACGATCCTGTAATCTGTTTTTGATTATTCATTTAGGGTACAAAATGGCAAAATAGCCTATTATAATATCTAAAGCTCATGTTTTTAAACACATTTATTATCACATGAAAACAAAACAAACCTTCTAATCACAGTTAAGAAGCTGGAACCTGAAAATGTTTGTTATTCTTTTCCCTGAAAACCGACTGCAGTGATTCGTAATTATCGAAATAGTTTCTGTTAATCTGATTGTTTTTCAGTCCAATGGTTCAAAACCAAAGAAGTAGAACTAATAAATCAACAGAGAAAACCAGCAAATTCTCACGTGCGAGTATCTGAAAGCAAACATTCTGGTAGTTTAACAATCAAACAGCTCAAAACAATGTTCTCATAAATGGGTTCATTAAGGAAAATCAACCCTTGAAGATAAACATATGAAGAAATATTAGATTATTGTAATATTTACGCTCAAGTCAATAGGTACTTTTAATGAGCATCTTCTATCTTCATGAGGACATTGTTTCCTTGTTGAGTGGCAGCTTCATAAATCCATCCACAAGTAGGTGCCTGCTAATATGAGTATAGCTACCAACTGGAATTGTAAACCTCAGACTGCTGAAGCCTCATATTAGCTTCCGCTGAGCACTGGAACATATTTTAGGCCTTTTTATTTAATGGAGTGAGAGCGGCTGTGGGCTGCACGGTGGCGGTTCAAATCTAGGTTCGGAAGTAGTGGGTTCTCTCCGGGTACTCCTGCTTCCTCCCACAGTCCAAAGACATGCTCGATAGGTCAGTCGGCGACTCTAAATTGCCCGTAGGTGTAAATGGAGTGTGATTGGTTGTCTGTCTCTATGCGTCGGCCCTGTGAGTGACCAGGTCCCTGCCTCTCTCCCAATGACAGTTGGAATAGGCTCCACAGCCCCCTGCGACCCTGAACAGGATAAGTGGTATAGGTAATGGATGAATGGAGATCAGTTATGCTTGTTATAGTACTTTGTAACGAGTAATTCTGACTGAAGAACAGAAGGAAGTCGGATGATGAAGGAGGTAGAACAACGTGGGACTTTTCCCCAGGAGACTGTTGTATGTGTTCTGTGTAAACCACAACATTGAGTTTCATTAAGTGAAGTGTTAACTTAAACGCAAGTAATTCTAAGAGTATGTTGACATATTTCGCCTCTCCTCATTATGCAAACTTTTAAATGTTACACCTTTGATCCAAGACCTTTGATTGTGATATGGGAATCGATGGATTGAGTATAAGTCCAAGCCTTTCCTTGCAGAGGAATTAAAGGTGAAACACCTGATAGAGTCAGCAAATGTTTAAAAAGTACTTATTAGGACCAAAATATGCTTGTTAGACATCTACTGCATGCTGATGGTGTTAAAGCACACACTGCGTTCCTTCAAACGGGGCTCTCAGGAGTCTTTATACACAGTATAATAATTCCATAAACACAGCACACTGAAAACAACGTTGCACAAACAAACAGAGACCTCCTGCCTCGTACTGAACAACCTCGGTGTAAAACGAAAACAACCGGTCAGAGGGAGAAACAAATTGTTCAACCTCAGGAGCTGTGAACTTTGCGGTCACCAGCTGGGAAAGAGACAAGGTTTTACAGTGTGTTTCAGTTTAAATAAAGCATGAGATCAGAACTTGGAGACAGAGCGGTAATGTTGTATTACCACTAAGAGGCAACACAAGGGCAAATGTGCACAGAGATTTATATCTAATGCAACAACAAATGGAGTGCAGACAACACAAACAGCAGAATTGTTCCACATAAAGCCTGGCTTAAACCCAGAGGTTGACAGAGGCATTGATATTCATACCTGCAGTGATATAAAGGACTGTGTATGTGTGTTCTGAATGAGCAAGTTTTATTTGTCGCAACGCTCTGATTCATGCAGTCCCGCTGTCTTAAAAAGCATCCATGCCTGATATTGCTCCTCAACAACTGCTCGACTACTCCGCACTTCTAGTGTCTCCTCTTGTCTCTAAGTCAACACTTCCTCCCTCTCCTGGCTGTATTTTTTCCTTCCACTTTTCTAATACGCTTATTTCTTTCGCCTTCATCTATTCTCCTCTTTTGCACCAATGGCTTTTGAAGGCTGATACCAATATTTGTACAGCGCATGTATGCTGAAGGTTGAAAGCCACATATTTGTACTGATGTAAGATTTGAAGCAGTTGGCATTTCAAACATTCACCTTGGCAAAAACACCTGCTACTGAAATAACTGTATATCATCTGATAGCAAAACATTCACTGAAACCTGTAATTAAAAATAAGGCATGTATTATTTTATAAAGAATAGTTACTGTACCTGCAATGAGATATGAGTTAAATATATAAAGTATTAGAGTTACAGTAGTTGTAATTTGGACAAACGCCTCTGTTTACACTAAGCTAATATAATGACCTTAAGTTAGCATGTTGTAGAGAGAGTATCAATCTGTTAGCAAGAAAATGAATAAGCACAAGAATGTCAATCTTTAGCTTTAGAGCCATTGGAAGATGTTTCTTTTAAATTCTGGACAGAACCAGGCTAGCTTGTTTCCCTGTGCATGCAAACATTATGCTACACTAAGCTAACCGCCTGCGTGCTGTTGCTCCATATTCCCAATACAGACGGTGTCCATCTTCTCACCAGAGCCTAGTGAGAATAACAGTTAAAATGTTTCCTACAGTGTTAAACTTCTGCTACACAGTTAGCTAGTCAAACTTTAGCTTTAGAGGTGTTGGACAGAAGTTTGCTAATACCTCTCGACATTGTGCTAAGGGAAGCTTACCGCCTGCTAGATCTATACTTACTGTAAACACATGATAGAGGCCATTTTCTCATCGAGCTTTCAATATAAAGGAAATAAGTGTAAAATTTCCATTAATCTGTCAGCTAAGAGGTAATGGGAGGCATTTTTTTTAGCCATGTATGCTAGCTGTTTCCCTCTCCCTCAAGTTTTAGCGCCAAGCTAGGCTGAATTGGTTAATTGGTCTATCTCTTTCTCTACACTGTTCCACACTTCTCCTCTCCTCTGCCTTTTTTTTCATTTCTTCTCCTCCTTTTTCAGCTCCTCTCTACGCTTCTTCATCCTACCCATCCTATCTTCTGGTCCATTCGATGCTTCTCTTTTCATGGCTGGCTCCTTTTCACTTTCTTCATCTTTTCAGTATCTCTCGTCCTGTTTCTCTTTCCTCCTCTCTTCCCCTTCACTTTCACCTTTCATTTTTTTCCTCTCCGCTTCTTTTCAGAGCAGCAAAATTTAAATAACCCTGAATGTAGCCCTGTGCCATCAAACGCACATAACCCATAAGAGGCGAAAACTCCATCAAAACAACCTCCCATAAATAAATTCAGTAAATACATATCAGGTTTTTTCTCACCCTCTGAAGTGTCAGTGACTTTGCTGACTTGGCACACATGCATCCATGAATGCCTTTGTCAGTGTGTCAGTGTGCACACTATGAGCATGCATGCATTTGCATAATTTAGAGATTTATTATGGTGCAAAATAATGTGAGAGTGAGAGTGAGAATAAGGCACCCTTCTCCTCCCCTCCCTCAGCTTTGCAGTGCAGCGAGCTTAGTTATACATTATGCACAGTTCTGCATCTTTAAAATAATCTGCTTTGTGCCCGTTGCCCTGCACAGCGTGTGAAGCTCGACTTGGGCGATATCAGCTAGAAATGTGAAATACCCTCCTTCTTCATCTTATTCTTTATACATCTTAATATACTGTTTTAAATTTCCATAAAGAACCATTTGTAACAGGCAGCGTTTTGACTGTTGATGAGAGAGCAGCTTTGGAGGAAGAACTCTGTTAGTATAAGTATGAATACTTCATTTCAGGAGTGTTTCTTACTTAAGGGTCACGCCACTCTACAAGGTCAAAAGATAGATCTGACGGTTTGTGAGATGACAAGTTAGGTAGTTATGATAAATAATTTATCTGACCACAACTTAACTGTTATGATTCTGTCTCACTAACCTTCTTTAAGGTTGTGGTAGAGAGCAGCAAAAGAAAGCTCTGATAAACAGGCTGCGTGCTACCTGTCTGGCACAGAGTGGCAGACGGACAAAGTTAGCAACTAGCTGGAGAACAAAGTGGAGATTTAGCACTAAGGCAAGATATTTTTCTCAGGAGTTGGTGGAGACCAAAACATAGCTTAAGGGCCTGTGTCTACTAACAGCATTTTTTTGCGCTGGCAACACCTATTTTCTTTACAAAACAAAGGCAGGTCAGGTTTTCAGCGCTCAGCGTCCTCAGTGCTAAAACACCCTCAGCGTCAGCTGTTTTTTGTCGCTGTGCTCATAGCTCTTTTGGAACACCGCCACGCTCGTCAATGTCATTTCTCACTCACCCACAAATCAAAATCAAGAAAGGCGGGACTTCAGATATCAACTTTGTCAACAACAATGGTGGAGGAGAAGCTAATCCTTTAGTTTTTCCGTGGGTACCATTTCCTTCTGAGCTGCTGCTAATGCCAGGACACGACTCCTTTACATCGTTTTAATGTTTTCTTTGTTAAATCTCCTTGAATAAAAGCAAATGTTAAGCATACAGAGCAATTTAAAACAGACTTAACGATCACTATCGAGGGAAGCGGAAGTGCCGCAAGACAACTTTGGTAACCTAGCTACAGCAAGTGCCGGTGAGAAGCGCTCTGAAATTGAGGTTGTGGGCACAGCCAGCTCAGAAAATGTCGTTAGTGGACACAGGCCCTAAAGGGGAGTACATATTAGACTTATAATTTTCAGGTGGCCTAATATATGTCTCCTCATAAATTCAAACGTTGCTCTGTTTCCCCTGAATGTGAATAAGCAGCGGTTTGCTTACACGTCACCCTAAACATATTATTGGGTGATAATATGAAAACATGGTGTTTGTTCAGTTTGTTGCGCTGCCCCCAAGTGGCCTAAATAAATAATACAATTTTAAACCGTTTGTTCAAGTACTTATTTAAGCAAACAAAATCTGTGCCAAACTATTTACGCATGAAGAAGCTAAGGAGGGTTAATGTGAACAGCTGCCATGTTTGAACAAATCGTCTTTTGTGTATTACATTAAAATTCTGTTATTGGATTTACTGGATTTCATTAAATTGCAGCAGTTTTGGTTACCAGGGTGACTCTGACTACAAATACAAACATGGAGATGAAGCAGTACACCAAATAAATAATCTGTTTATGTGGTGAAATTACAAGAAGCAGTTTCAAGTCTGTGTGCCCACTTATCGTTGTGTTTGGGATGTTAAATCTTCTGAGGTGATGGTCAATGTGATTGTGAATAATCCTCAGAGAAAACAGAAGTTGAGCAGGGTGACTTTGCTTGTGTAAAATATTATCAGAGCGTCTTTGAAACATCTCTCTACAGTGTTGTATCTCTGCCTGTGAAATTCCCTTCAAAAACCCTCTTTGTAAGTGTCTCCGAGGGTGGGCTGACTCTCCGTCTCTTCCTCTGTCAATATGAGACCTCGCATGATGATTGAATGCTGTTCCAAGATTATTGTTCACAAAGGGGAACACACACACTGAGATGCAATTATTATTCCACACATACACGAGCTTTAATTCATTCACACATTGTTAAATAAATGGAGCTCAGGGTTGTTATGTCTAACGGGGTTGGTTTGGTTTCAGAGGGACATTGTATGCAAAAAAAAGCTGTGACCTTGTGGGGTTGTGTGTTTGCATGTTTGGAAACTAATCAACCAGCCTCTCTTCATTCTCAGCACAGAATTTTGTCCTTGACTAAGAAAACTTCAGCTGGAGCACCACAGCGCACACACACACACACACACTGACACACACTCCAACAACACACCAGTGCAGTCATTATTTTGCACCACTGTGACAGGCAGTAGGCAGTAAGATAGCGTGACAGCGTTGTGTGAATGTTATGTAAGAGACGGGACGCGGAGGGTACAGTGGAGCTGCAGGATGGAAAGCTTCAGCGTCCCCCCTGTGTGATGTATATAATCCGCAGCCGACACATTGACAGCCACCTCCACCGAATCACAGCAGGTGGGCGGCTGCTGTGAAATTCCCCACTGTGCGGGGCCTTTGAGCATTTTCTGACTTTTTTTTTAGGAGAAGCAAGAAAAAACGATTGGGAGCAGTGGGATAACAAAAAACAAGACAGAATTAGATGATTTGTCCAAGATGAAAGAAACTGCCTTTGATTTTTGGTCTTGTGGGTCCTTACCTCACATGCAGTGCATGAGACAAGATGTGCCCACCCACCCAGACCAAAAAAAATCAAAAAGAAAAAAAGAAGAAAAAAGAATGATTTCTTTTTTTTTACCAAAATAAAAGCCACACAGAAACTCTATTACACATTGGCCTATGATAGTTACAATGTTTACAGAATAGGAAGTCCAAGATCTCATCAAGACAACTTGTGACAAAAATTTGTTGAACTTTTCACAAAAGTCACTTCTATCTGACAAATGATCTAACAATGAAAATGTAGATCAATGTAATGTTTATATGCCACCCCCGCAACACTTAATATCTATCTTAACATCTTTTAAGGAGTAATGGACACAATTCATTTGCTCCCTTCGGGCAGGCAGAAAGGTACTGCCCAAAGTGAAGGAGTTCAAGGATCTCGGGGTCTTGTTCATGAATGAGGGTATAATGGATCATGAGATGTCGTTGGTGAATTATCAGCAGTATTGTGTACCGGGCAGTTGTGGTGAACAAGGAACTGACCCGTAAGTCGAAGCTCTCAATTTACCAGTCGATCTACGTTCCAACCCTCACCTGTGGTCATGAGCTATCCCAGCTAGCAGGGAACATTGGCTAACATTACCTACAAGTTTAATCTAATATTCAAAGAACGTTTTAAGGATGTTTATCATTTTAAATAAAGTTCTTGTAACGTTAAAACTTAAACTAAGACAAAATGTTTTAACTGCAACATTCTGAAGATATGTTCAGGATGTTATTGAGGCCCGGGATGTCAGAACGGATTTTATAAAACATAAAAACAAAGGTCGAACATGCTCACTGCAACTTTCTGAGGATCTTTTCAGGATGTTAGTGTGGCCTGAACCATCAGAACGTGATTTATAAAACGTTCCTGAAATGTGATTGCATGAGAATGTTCTCCTACTAAAGGAACATTCTTGGAACCAAATAAAAACTTCCTGCTCAAAACATCACCAGAACATTGCACGTAACACTCTCAGAACGTTCTTTGAACAAAAAAAAATCCAGCTGGGATGGGTAGTGACCGAAAGAATGGGATGGGGGATACAAGAGGACGATATACTGTATGTGTCCCTCCTCAGGGTGGCTGGGCTCAGGGGGTGAAGAGCTCAGACATCCGGAGGGAGCTCGGAGCAGAGCTGCTACTCCGTCACATCGAAAGGAGCCAACCCAGGATACGTGGAAGAAAATGGATTGATGGATGGATACATCAAACTTGCATTTACTGAACATGAAAACCTCCCTCAAATTTCATCATAGACATTTCTTCACCCAATTCTCTGTGATCGCTGAGAGAGTTCTGGAAGTATTTCTCTTAAAGTCCTTGGTGCATAAAAAGAACATCCTACCAATTAAATGCCTTACTATCATGTTAATAATACCGATATTTACCAAAAAAACTGTTTAAGGCTTATATCGGTAATTTATCAGGCTCCATGATAGAAATAGTAACTGCCATGGTATTAATAAGTAGCAATATGGAAAAATTGAGACAAATATATGTAAACAAAGTGAGAACTTCTTCATGAAAAATGTTGAAACTAATGTTAAAATTCTCTCTCTCTGCCCAATTGGATTGTTGGTACAAAACACAGCTACTCTGTTTGAACATTTAAAGTGAGGTTAATCTATGGAGTTGCAAAAACAAGCTTCATTTCATATTTATATTCCTAACTTTATTAGACAGGCAGAGAGTCATGAGATAAATATGTTTCATATAGAAAAACAATATCTCAGAGGCAGCATTCAGGTATAATCAAGTACGATACAGTAATGTCAAGATGAGAAAAAATGCTTCATGATAGTTCGTTTGCTTTATTTCCCACTAGAGGACGAACAGTCTCTCTATAAAAGCAGCTACAGTTGAGAATCCATTACACATTAGAGTCTACTTAACTAACAGAGGCACCTTGTCCATTTGAAAAGCTGCTAGCTTCATGAAGTAGAGCGGCCTGCCCGGCACCTCTCTCCTTGCTGAAATATCTGCACGCTAATATGATCCTCCATGAAAAGCTTCATTTGCAGCCTGAGGCAGAGCAGGACCGTGTGTGTGTGCATTAAAGAACATTATAATAGCAGTTTGGACAGTGGTCCTGACACACACACACACACACACACACACACACACACACACACACACACACACACACACACACACACACACACACGCTCGCAATCCATGGACCTATTTGATTGGATTAATCAGGAATTTCTCCAGCTCTCCTCTTGTATCCCCACCAGTGGAGTTAATTGCATTAGAGCAATGGAGTGGAGGAGAACTAAGTCTGATGTCCTGCCTCACTTTACTGCAGAAACGAGATGGGAGAAGACAATGGGGAGAAGGAGCTGGAGGAGGAGGGGGTGATGATGGCGGGGCTGGGAGATACACAGCAGAGGGAAAGTAATAGAACAGTATGAAGGTGTGTGGGTGCAAACAGGAGACAGAAACAGTTTCATCTCAGCAGGAACACATCTGGGTGCTGCTTGAGGGAAAACCTTCCAATAGTCGTTTTCATATTGTAAGACACTGCTTTTTAACAGGGCTGTTAAGGACAAAAGCTCATTAAAAGGACTGAAATTAAATCATCTTATGTCTGAAAAGCTGACGTTTTTGGAGACAAGAGCTAACCAGGATGTAAGGTGGATAAAGTATGACCTTCAAATCAGCCAATCTGATAGCTGAGAAAGAAAATCAGATCCCTGTATGGCTAATATACTGTGTTTAATAAAGTAGGAGGGTATGACCTAATTCAGTGTTTTCTGGACTATTTTTATCAGTTATTATGCTTGTACACCTTTACAAATCAGCTCTAATCCTCCTGTACAGACTCACCTTTGTTTAATGTTCATTAGTTTCTATATATGTTACCTACCTAAGTCCATCCATCCATTATCTATACTGCTTATCCTGTTCAGGGTTGCAGGGGGCTGGACTGATCGTCAGTGAATCACAGGGCTGACACCCAGAGACAGACAACCTTTCACACTCAATATCAGGCAATTTACAGTCACCAATTAACTCAACAAGCCCGTTTCTGGACTGTGAAGCCGGAGTACCCGGAGAGAACCCACGCCTGCACAGATATGATGATGTACAGCTGAGTTATAGCAGCTTGAATTTTTATGGCGAAGGATTTTGGTGACTTTTTTTTTGTCACAGTCACAGATTTTTCCCCACACCTTAATCAAGGGCTTAGGTCCCTACTGATCCAAATTTGAGGAGGATATGTCGTACCGTCTTAGAGCAGTAGCTTGTAGCGTAAAACATGAATTTTCCTACCTAGTTTATTCTGTTCCTGAAAAGAGTTAATCCTGAAAACAATCCTTAAAGGACAAATTCTCCCCTGGAAAAAGCCGCTCTGCAATCGATAGAAGCAATAATATTTGAAATTGGCGCCATAGCTGTGGAGAAAGTTGTACAAACAGCTCGTGGTTTCGCCCATTCTACATTCCTACAACACCCAGCATGCATTGTGCCCCTCCCTCTGAAAGGAACGGCCCAGCGAGAGACGCTGGAGTGAAATACTACCGTTTCGCTGCTGAAATACGATGAGAATATAACTCTGGATCGTCCAAAAAGTCTTCAGGTCTGCAGTCTACATTTCAAACCTGACGATTTTGAACGAGACATGACATCGGAGGCGGGCGTCCTAGATTGAGGAAGTGTACTTTATCAAGCTCCCTGGCCTCCACCAGATGACGTGTTTTACATAGTCTGGCGGAGGTTTTCCAGGGCCTGTTGGAGAAGCGGATAGCGTCCTCCAAAGGCACAGAGTGAAATAGCTTTTTTATCCTACTATAATGGCATTAGCTCCCCATAATAGCATGATAGGACTAAGGTGGAAAATTGACGAACTGGCCCTTTAATACAAAAGATTGTGGATAGAAAGGCCGGCTCATATTTTCTGCAAATAAACGGTGAATAAGATGACGTTTGGTTTCTGCTTTGCTGCTTCCTTGCACGTGGATTTCCTGCATCAGCAGCTGCTGACTGTGGCTGTTCTGTCCGACCGTATACCTTCTGCTCGATGCTTCATTTCTCCCACTCCGCTCCCTGCACTTGCTTCTTGTTTTCTTACCAACTACCCCACCCTGTTTCTATCAGTGCATCCCTTGTTATTGTGCCCTCTGGTACACTTTGACACAGAGGGGGCACAAGAAGTAAAGAGAGAGCTGTGTGTATCCAGTTTTGAAACCCGAGAACGATCAAGCCCTTACAGGTAAGGTCACACGCAATAGAAGAACACATTTTGGATCACTGGATAAGTTACATACAGTGCAGCTGCAGTTGAATTTTAAGGGTCCAAAGAGAGTCCAATCTGTGGTCTTATTCCTCAGTGGCACATATGGAGCTCTCACAGACCAAATGCAGCTTTAAAATACACACATCAACGTACCTAAATGTACACAAGTTATTTGTAAGTTACCACACAGGGTTCTAGGTGTTAATCAGCTTGTCAGAGACCCACTGACCCCCCGCTCAGGCGCAGGCAGACGACATGCATACACAAACATTTCCACACCACTAAAATAAAATGAGCTGAAATAAGCCAATCTGTCCGTCATGTGACCTGAGGGATCTGCTGGTTTGACAAACTGAAAGCATGTCAGAAACATATTCTGGAGCCAGACCAACTCATCCTTTACGGACCGGGAGCAAAATCTTAAAATCAATACTGTAAACTACAGGTGGAGCCGGTGGAGACGTCTGAGCATCGCAGTGATATGATGAAATTTTCAATCTCTTGGGTCCAAGATGCTGTCCGCTGCGTTTCCAATCAACTGGAGGAGGTGGAAAGCTTTTACAAGGCGTGGACACGTTGTTAGAGTCTGACATGGATGTAGAGAGCATCGAATGAATGAGGGATTCCTGAGAGGATGGAGGGTTATTTTGGTGGCGTTGCATCAATAATAACTCCTCGGTTTTTCCTCAGTGGTCCTGGAATTTTGATAATCAATAACATCTGTCTTTAAGCACATGAAGTACACGATGCTAGTGTTCAAACACTTGAATGTACTGCTGCTGCTCTCCATCGTCTACACCTTAGCATCAATTCTAACCAATATCAAAGAGGTGCTCTCCACTGTGGCACTTCTGTTCTGTGACTGTCGTATTTAACGTATCACATGGAAAGTGTGCTCTCTATCTTCTCCCCTCTCTATGTCAAGCCTCATGGATTGTTTTTATTTGTGCAGGGAGCATGTTATGAAAAAAGAGACTTAAAGGAGAAATTCTCCCCTGGAAAAAGCCACTGTCAGTCAAAGCTGGTGTTCTCTGTAATCAATAGAAGCAATAATATTTGAAATTGGCGCCATAGCTGTGGAGAAAGTTGAACAAACAGCTCGTGGTTTCGCCCATTTTACATTCCTACAACACCCAGCATGCATTGCGCCCCTCCTTCTGAAAAGAGCGGCCCAGCGAGGGACTCTGAAGTAATAGCAGGCGATGGCTCAGAACGGTACAGAATCCGAAATACGTCGAGAATATACCGGTGGATCGTCTAAAAAATCTTCAGGTCCGCCGTCTACATTTCAAATCTGACGGTTTTGAACGAGACGTGACATCGAAGGTGGGCGTACTAGATTGTCGCCAGACGGCGTAAAACACGTCATCTGGTTTTCTGGAGGTTTTCCAGGGCCCACTGGAGAAGCAGATAGCGTCCTCCAAAGACACAGAGCAAAATTGCTTGTTTTCCCTACCATTATAGCATTAGCTCCCCATAATAGCATGATAGGAATGAGGTTGAAAACTGGTGAACTGGCCCTTTAAATGACGGCTATAACTCAATCCCTGCTTGCTTCAATTAAATGGTTGAATCTGACAAGAGAGTGTGACTGGCCAGGTGTGACAAACCTGCTGATTTGGTCCTTAAACCCTAAATAAAATAATTGACTTTTGATGCCATAAGTAAAAAACAAATCTGCCATTACATCCTGTTTATAAAAAGATGTGTTGCTGAAATGAATAAATGCTTTTGAACCACGTTTATCTCAAGGCTACAAGCGATTTTTTTGCCCTGGAGTACAAGCTGCATAAGGTTCAAAACAGTTCAACATTTGAGGATCAAACAGAGAACCATGAATGATGGAGCATCCAGAAACATAATCTGTATCCCTGCTACTTTAAAGGCAAAACGGTCGGTAGCAGTTCGGAAAGGCCACACTGGAGCCTGCTGTTATAAAGAGAGGCAAGATAGTACCATTTGTGATAATAACACGCACTTTAGGACGTCGACTCTTAAAGGTACTTGTAGTGTTGTGGCAGAATACTACATTGTCACATCTGCCAAGAGGGGCCAATTAGGGGTCAAGTCACTTTTGGAAAGTAGGAAATGTGGCTGTTATGCGGTAAGTTAAGAGCCAGAATCACTTTCTTTTTTCAGGATACGTTTTTGGGCTTTTTGCATTTATTCAAAGGACAGTGGATGGAGGCGGAAATGGGGGAAGAGAGAGTGGGGATGACATGCAGGGAATGCAGGAGTGGTAGCATCAGTGAAAAGAGTCCCAGTATGTGAATATCTTGGTATCAGGCTGGGTGAATCATTTACATTTAAACACCATATTGAAAACTCTATCAGCAAACTTAAACAAAAACGTGGGTTTCTGTACAGAAACAGATCCCACTTCCAGATTAACTGTAGAAAAGTTATAATTGAATCAGTCTTTTTTTCAGTCCTAGATTATGGTGATATAGTCTACAGACACGCTGCTGCTTCCACTCACAAATCCCTCGTCTCAGTTTAGACTCTGTGTTCTGTATAACAAAGCTGATTGGTCTTCTCGAACGCTGAGGCGTCCCTTATTGGACATTCCCTGCCCTACATATCATACATGCTGAACTGGACCACCAGAAGCTACCAAACTCGCTCTACTGACCGTCTTATGCTTAAAGTCCCTCGTGTTTACTCTCAACCTTGAAAATCCGCCTTTAGTTTTTGTGCTCCAAACGTGGAATTATTTACAACACTCTCAGGATCGACCTCTATTACGGACAAATGAAGGCGATGGTCTCAAACCACTTCACCTCAGCTTGCAGTTGTTTTTACTGAGTATTGTGTTTTTGGTTTTAATTGTGTTACTGTTCTGTATCTCGCCATCGTCGCAAATGAGGGAAACCTCGATGATTCTGAAGGCTTAAAGGTCCCATATTATGCAATATTCACTTTGGAATGGTTTTCTAACAATAATATGCGCCCCCTGCCCGTCTACAAACCCCCCCCGAAATTAGAAAAGTCTATCCTCTCCTTTCTTGCTTGCTCCACTATTCAGAAAATGTGTGCTGAAACAGCCCGATTGCAGCTTTTCCCTACATGACGTCATGAAGGGCAATAACACCTCCTCCAGGTTGGTGACCCCACCCCAGATAAATGTTTGGTCTGCCCCCTGAAACTTCTTTTTTTATTCCTCTTGCAAACGCTGCTCCGGTAAAATAAACATGGCGAAGGTACGGGCAAAGCGTGGCAGTTGCTCTGTTGCTGGCTGCACAAACGAGCACAGGAGTCTAGTTTTACCTCCTTCGTCTGAGGTTATGTTGCTTTACTGTGTAGGCCTACCGAGCGTGATAGCCTGTTGAATGTGGTTTTAGCATAGCAGCTAACATAAGTTACTGTTGGTAACATAGTTTCCTTATACTACGTTAAAACCCGTTACCACTCTACGACCTGCCGGCGGGCCGTCATCGCGATTACTACAACATTTGCCCTGCAGCTACGATGATAACTGAATGAATGAATGATATGGCCGAGGGACAGAGTCGAACCCGTCGCCACTGCACCGAGGATTGCGCGTCTATACGCCCGTGTGCTTTAACCACTGAGCTAAACCACGCCCTGCCAGGATCACTATTATCACTATTTTTTTTTATATCGGCTGATGTACTTTCATGGTTTAAGAGCATCATAAAAGACTCTTGAGTGCATTTTATCACTGCTGAGTGAGTGTCAAACATCTTTTTACTTCATTTTAAATTCATTTAAAAGCTGTTTTGATAAAGCCGATAATGAGATAATGAGGTGTGTATGCACACAACAGCAGCAGATAAAGAGTGCACTTGAAGAATATTTGTGTGCCAAGAACATGGATCTTTTTTTTACTGATGCTCGCACTGACACTCAGTATTGATCCTCCGATCCCGAGCTTTCAGTGTTTCTTGCATTTCTCTGTTTGAATATGGCCTCATATAGCCCTTTTGAAGCCTTAAAAAAACTCTACAGTTGGAAATGAGATGAAAAGAGTTACAAAAGAGGGAAAAAAGGAAGAAAATATCTGAAACAAAGACAAAAAAGAGCCCAAGGACGCATCAAGGCGAGCGACAGCATCAATGAAAAAGAAGCAAAGATCTGAACTAAACCCGGAATATCCATTGTGGTCCTTCACAGAAACACGTGCTGTCCTTGCTCTGCGGTGGCAGCATGTGTATGTGACGCTGGCTCAGGCTCTGTAGAAACTCACGGCTGGGGGGTTTCCATGGAAGGGGAAGAGGGCGAGGAAGAAAGCAGGGGAGCAGCGAGGGGCCGGTCTGGCATGGAAGCCCCCGAGACAGGTACACTCTGCGCCCGAGGCTACTGCTGCCTTTTCCTTTGAGGGTGAGAAGAAACCCTCCTCTCTCAGTAATACCCACCGACTTTTTTAGACAGGGGTTTGGAGGGGGCAAGTGGCAGTGGCAGTTGTGTAAGTGGCATGTGTCCTCCCCGCCATAGGCTCGGGCTACACTGAGCGGCAGAGACAGCTCGTTCCCCCGGGCCGGCATTACACTAGCAGGACCCTTTTCAGGCAGCGGCTGTGCCACGGTCTGTGGCATCAAAACCAGCATAAAAAGGAAAAGGGCTGCAGGGAAGCGAGAGAGGCAGATAAGAAGGGAGACGTGGGGAGTTAGATGGAGGGAGGAGTGCTGGAGTGAAGAGCAGTTTAGTCATTTAGTCGGTCTTAACGGAGCGAGCAGATGGAGGGTCGGTGTCGCATTCAAGGACACTTCGACTGGACAGCACGCTGATTGACACGTCGGCTGTTGGCAGGGTTCAAACCTGTGAACTCTGGGACCTTCTAACGACAGAGAAAAAAACATCACACGCTCTGATCTATACCGCTGTTCTTTTATCTCTCCATCCCTGCACTCTTCTCCTTCAGTCGCTTTACTGAGTACTGAGAGAGCCAGCCAGCGACTCTGTTAGCTCACTGAGCTGGAGGCTCTTTTCTCCCCCACTACACTACAGCTACCTTTAGAGCTATTTAGGCATCAGATGGTACAAATGATGCTTCAATGTCAAAAAGGAACAAATAATACGCTTTTCTTGATCCATTAAGGGAAAATGCGGCAAAGAGAACCGGCTAAGGTCCCTTTATGTTCTGCACACTGTTGCTTTGAGCTACACGCTAACGCAAACATGCTAACCTGCTCACAGTGACAGTTTCTATCTTTAACAGCTGCTTTAATCTGACCTGCTGATGGTGTTAGATGAAAAGTAAGGTAATTATCAAGTTATTTCCAATCTTCCAATCCAATCATTTTTGAGGGGGCTTCCACTGCAGCCAGTGTTTATTCAGATAAGAGTTAAAGGATATCTAGAACAAGATTTCCTGATTGTTTAAAGTCCAGCTAGCAACCTGTGACTCAAGAATGGGGTTGGAGTTTATAATGACGTCTAAAAATTGATTTTCTGCGCTCACGTTAAAGTTTAATATAATAAGTTTAATATAATGCTCCGTCTTTAGCCGCTTTCCCACTGGTTTTTGCTTAATGGGAAGGTTACAATCGGCATTCAGACCTGGGTCAAATGACTCTGCAGTAGACACGGGTAATTATCGCCTCGGCTCCGATTGGCATTAATGGGAACACAAAACCTGTGTCGACACGCTTATCTTCTACCCCTTTCCTGCGCGATGCTCCGTCTGTAACTTCTGCCACTCCTTGTTATCTCAGCTACTAAATTCCGCCCGTCTCCGTCCCAGCAGCGCTCGAACATCGTTCCAGATTTGTCGGTGCCGAGTTTGATAAACAGACTGAATGAGTTACAGATACAAGAAAGTCCTAACCACCGTAACATCTTCACTGTTAACTAAGCCTGGTTCTGACACTTTTGTGACGCCAGGCGGTGACGCAGCAGAAAAAAGACTGAAAGGCGTATACTCCACAGGCAATGGGAAAAGAAACAATCTGCATCTATAAGCAGGTCTTCCCGGGTCTGAAACACCTGCGTCAACGCGCTAATTTCGGCGGGACAGGGGTATAAGTCAGATGATAGTCAACTGGGTCCGGGACTGCATCAAGGCCAATTCGTTACGCCTGTTTTGCTCTCCTAACACACTGTTTTCCTGTACACAACCAAAGCTGCTGAAACAAAATAGGACAATTCTCAGACTGCAAACGGAAAGCAGAACACTTTTGACAACAAGAATCTTGTCCCTCGCCTACAGATTCTGCATTTATATTCAGATCATTATAAAGACATAATTATAACTCATTCTCTGAGCACTGTGAATATCTGAGCCAAATCTTAATGGCAATCCATCTAATACTCATTATCATCTCTGCATTTAGATCGGGACCAAAAAATCCACAAAATTTAAACAGCTAAATTTTACTTGAGAGAAGTGAGTAGGAGACTTTGCTTGCTCTTTCCACACACACCGTCTTCTTTCCAACAGCACCACATGTGTGTTTTCAAGGGCATTTCCCCTTCGATGGCTCCGTGACAGGCTTAAAAACACGCCAGCTCCGACATGCGATGGTGGATGGCGGGAGGGGGTGTGAGCCTCAGAGAACAGCAAGACAAAACCATCATACTCAGCTGTTTTTGCTTGTTTCAGCCAAGTTTATTTTAAAAATATATTTATATTCAGACTGATTGAAGTTGTAAACAACAAAGAAGAAAAGAAGAAAAAAAGAAAATGTGCAATTTGGTTGCGGTGCACTATGGTCTATTGAAGCTACTGTATGTATCCTTGAAAGAAGAAACAATAACTTCTTCCTCTCACTAATGAAAAGATGAATCTATAGGATATAAAATGCAGACACTGCTCAATATAATCCACTCAGGGAATTTGCAGCTGCAGCCTTATTGGACCTTTATGAATAGTAGATTATGACAGCCAAAGTCTGCTAGCTTTAGTTAGCAAACTTTCCTTTTTGTTTTAAGATTACTTTTTAGACAGTGGATAGTGTTGGAAACAGGGGAGGAGAGTGGGGATGACATGTGGCAGGGGGCCGAGGGCGGGATCTGTCCCCAGGGCCACCGCATCGAGGACTGTGGCCTCTGTATTGGCCGCCGATTTAACCGCTTAGCTAAACCGGCACCCCTAGTTAGCGAGCTTAATATTGATATTGCTGCTCTGTTACTGTAAATTACACTATATTTACTAAGTAACAGATCATATGTCAATTGTTGTATCGCAAAAAAAGGGACTTCAAAGGCGGACACATTGTGGGTCCCAAATCTGACAAATTTGGGAAAAGTGCATCTTTCTATTTCAGGGATGATGGTGTGTTGGAAGCACAGATCCCATGGTGCTATTAGTGTGAACAGTACTGTTTACGTTTATTGATTTTTCTGCCTTTATTTGTTAACATTTTGCCACATTGGCACAATCATAGAAGCATGCTGAATTAGCTATTAGAGGCCGCTGTTTACTCTGTGGACGACTTTGATTCTGGAGAAGAGTTCATGACGGGATGATTCTCAGGCAAGCTTTGGAGTTATGATGGGCATCCTTTTTCATCACAGTTAAGGATGTTCATTCGCTTGAAACATTCACAAATCAATGTCAATTTTTTTTGTACAGCACATTTAAAACACGAGCTGACCAAAGTGCGTTACAGACAGTAAAAGGGCATGACGCATGATGTTGATCCATGATCAGAAACAAACTCAATTTGAAGGCCAAAGAAAAGAGGTGGGATATGAGCTGTGCTTTGATTTGATTAATTGAGTTGGCATTTCTGATATGAGGAGCCCACAACTGAAGAGGGACAGTCAACCCACAGTTTCCACTGAGCCCAAGGGGCGAGCCGCAGGGACTGCTCAGAGGACCTGAGTGCTCGTGCTGGGGTATAAAGGATTAAAGTACACTGGACATAATGATATCGTCGAAAAGTATAAATCACAATTAATCTGTTTATGACAGTTTAAAAACCTCTGGCATACGTTCAGAAAAAAATAATTAGGAAAGAGAGTTAAAGGATGTACACGATCCAGGGACACACTGCACTGTAGCAGGTACATGGACGGCATCTTAAGCCTAAATGCCACCAGGATGCCTCACTGATCGCATTAATTAAACTGACCCCGACAAGCTTAGTCAATTAAAGGAGATTCAATTTGTCAATTTCCTGTAACATTTGCCTCTGAGTGCACTGTTCAGGTAAAGTAACACAAAACCCTACAAAGGAGGAAATGATATCCAAGTGTGTCAGCTGTGCAGGAAATATCATCACTGTCTATGATTTAGTTTACATTCTGCATGAAAGGAAATTGTTTATGTTCAGTTGAGGTTGTTGTGGTAAATTTCAATTGTCTGAACGATTAAACTTCTTTAAAAACTAGCATTCTAATGATCTTCCTGCACGTCACTTCACATCTCAGAGAAGCTGAAGTACCTTCAGTTGGAGTGCAGGAAATATCCCGAGGGAAATCTTCAGCATCTAATGGCCGGCTGCAGCTATGATCCAATAAAAAAGCTAAAGGTTGAACTCTATCTGTCATCCTTGGGCACATAATTGTGCACAAACACACACACAGAAACACACATCCGCTCACAAACACACAGCGTGGCTATTCAGTAAACTACACATGGATCTCTTTTATCATGTCGTGCCCGACTCTGACAAACAACTGTAATCTTGTGAACTCTGTGCTGACCGACACAGTCTATTCTCAAAAAGACCAATTTTGAAAAAAGTGCTCTGGTTTTTTTGCGATGCTATTACTCTGAGAAAGGAAAGAAAGGCTTCACAGTGTGAGAGTGACAGAGAGAGAGGAAGAAAAACACAAACACAAAGGATGAAGATGGAGGTCTGTCTCGGCCTGCTGTGTGTGTTTAGAATTAGTGGACTCGAGCCCTGAATGCAAAAGTGGATGAAATACAATTTCTTCTGGAAGCTGATTTGTCACAGCGACTGACATTTTCTTCAATTATGATGATGAACGCCACCTTAAATGTTTATTTCAGCTGTAGAAAGCAAGACTGTTTGTCCAGTTTGTTCATGAAATACTGAAGGAAAAAGTGTAAGGCCCCGATCAGACAACGAGGCACCACACTGCCTTTTCTGTTGAAGCCTGCGGTTAAAAAAAAGAGCAGCTCGCTGCGCCTTTTTATTTTCTGTTGTTAGGGCAACCACCGAATCATTAGCTGTCATTAACCTAACCTTTATATTGTAAACTGACAGAAGGCCTGCCTCTACAATCATCCACTTGGACAATGAGAAAAAACGGCAATGATGCCGGGTGCTTTTCTGCTTTGAGTTGAAGTTTTTTAAACTCGAGGCGCTCAGAGCGTTTCCTCAAAAACCCAAGGCACACAGAGCGGAAAAAAGGCGAGGCCGCCCCCAGCTGCTAAGACACGCTCTGTCTGATCAGGAGCTAACAGCGCAGTTAGAGGAAAATATACAGCAGTTTGTTCCAACCAAGTAATCTGACTGGACAAGAGGCAATCCATGAGTGCTGATAAGAGAACAATATCACTGGGACTTTTCACTCTGTGTATCACTCCGCCTCAGTCAGGTGTTCAGACTGTGTGTGTCTACATTAATCAAGCTTGTGCCTCTGAATCACAAAACAGACTCTTACTTCACTGGTTGTATGATACAGATAAATGTACATGATAAAAAACAGCTGATCTGTGGTAACCTGTAGACACAGAGTACAGAATGTTTGGGTTGCTTGGCAACAAAAGTGCAGTTTCAGTTAAAGTGGCAGTAAGCGACATGAACACTCCAATGTAAAAAACCTTCCGCCTCTCTGTATTACTCCGCTACACCAAACATGCATGCACATTTTGCAGTTTTTTTGCAGTCACATTTTACGCTAGTTTGTACAGAGTCGCTGTGATTGGCTAGTTACGTGGAAAGCTAATTCTGATTGGTTGATTGATTCAGGCCGGACACATTTTTTTTAAACAAACTAAATACTAGGGCCGGGCTTGGGAAATGCAACGATCAATTATTTTAACCCAATTCTTATGTAATAAATAAGTAAATAAAGTAATTATGGTGGAGCTAAAAGTAATCTGTTGTTTTAACAACTATTATAATGGTTGTATAAAAGCAATATCACACTGATGATCTGAATATCAGCACTGTCTTTGTGCCTACGACCGAATCACAGCAGTGCTGATATTCAGAACATCAGTGTGATATTGCCTAAATATATGAAAAATGTCAGCTGTGATAAAGGTGCTTTTTAAAATGTAGTTTCATTAATTCCATGCTAAATCATTTGTTTAATAGTCAGATCATCAGTTCTACAAGTAATTTAACAGTTTCCAGTCCAAACACTTGTCTGAATCAACCATAAACTAAAGTAATGTCCCTTTAAGAGGTTCAACGTATTCCAGCAGCATTAAGTCATGTTTCTGTCCTCCTGTCAAACTAATATTCTTCCCCACAGATTTGCCTTCATCTCACACTCACGGGAATATTATTGGTGAACTTGAGCGAGTCATTAAACTCTGACTGAAGTGCTTCAAAAGGTTAATTTATTTGCTAATCATTCTCCTTCTCTGAATCATTACAATAAATCACCCAACTCAGTGAGGAACTTCAGAGCCACTTTCAGCTCAGGGACTGGATTTCACCACTTTTTACTGCAACAGTCTGCAGTAGAGGCTGAAATTATGTGCATATTTGTGCGTGCATGAATGTGTGGGACTGTGTGATGTGTTGCAGTCGGTGGTCGGTGGTATTTTCTTCCAAACAGGCTAACAACAATATCCCTGACGGATGCTGTATTACTGATTCTGTACTCGTTACGAAACGCTTATTTTAACACGTTTGACAAAGTTTAAAATTTTACTTAAATAGCTTACTTCACTTATTCCATGGAAAATTCCATGAACCAGCTGATTTATTACCTGTTGTAGATGTCGTCGTCCTCCCCTCCCCAGCCCCAGTACTCGTTGGGGAAGCCGTTGATCTTCAGGAACTGTTTTTTACTGAGGCCTGAAACTCCCCCGAAGTATCCTGCGTACGGCAGCCTGCAGGACAGGAAGGAGGACAACATGGTTACATAAGTGAAGGAGACAAGGTGACAGCAGGGAGAAGTTACAAAGAAGGCAGTCGGGGAAATGTTACAAATGATTTTAAATTAGCATACCATTACAACATAAACTAGATTTGCCCTAAACAAAAACAACATTAAAAGACAGTAAATCAGCAGCCTCAACTCTCTGCTCTGCTGCACTTTATCTTCCATGTCAAAGAATTAAACCTCAGAGATAATTTGCTGCATTTCTTTATGGCACAAACAAAAATAAGTTGTCCACTGTCCTCTTCCTGCAGACAGAGCAGCATTCAAGGGGTGTAGTGTAAAATCACTTTTAACAACAATTTGCTACGCTAAAGACAAACAAAACAACAGCGACAATAACCCTGGTATTGGCAACAAAGATTTTATCATTGCATCACATTTGTTTTTAAAAGTTACAGGATGGTATAGGCATTAAGAATTTGACATAGACACTAGGGCTGGGTATTGGCAAAGAACTCACGATACATATCACGATACATGGCTCCCCACTGTACATCACTTACAGAAAATGTAAAAGTGGAGCAGCAAATTGAGTTAAAACTATTAAATTAATAATTTCCACTCCAAATTTATTAGAACAATATTTGACTTGCGGTGTCATTAAACACACTGAGTAGAAAGATACCATTACGCGTCACATGAAAATAAAGTGCAAAATATTGTTATTAATATATTAACGTGTCACCATGCTAAAAATGCAGGTGCCATAAAATAAAAATAAAATGTGTAGTGTTCTTACTGTGTCACTAAAGACACTGAACTATAAAAATAAAGTGAATATAAAAACTTTTCTTATTGTGCCACTGAACTGAAACAAATTTAGCTGCTGTATTATCACAGGGGCAGGCCGCCCAGGTACATTTGCCGCCCAGTTCTATCATGTTTCCTTTTTTTTATCTGTCATCCATGAATGGTTAATTGCTGAACAGTCTGCCCTCGCGCTCTGCCCCTCTTGTATCTGATGCAAGCGGCTTCTCCACACATGCTTGTAAGAGAAACACACACATAATTAACTACTGTGGTGCTGCAGACTTGCCCTGGCCTAAACATTCAGTTCTCCAGAAGTAAGAACAGTTTGTTTTGAATAGACCCAAACATATGTCACAAATCAACATGTTTTTTTCAGTAAAAGTAAAAACCATGATGCAACAAATCTCCTTCCTATCAATGAAAAAAATCACATCGCAATCAAAGTGTCTGTCAAAAGAAAACCAATATAATTTCTTTTAATTATCTACAGCTGTAATAGCTTTCCACTTCGATGATAACGTCAGTGCCGGTTAATGTAAAATGAATCATGAACAGCAGCGTCGCATTATGTGATGCATTATAGGAGCAGTTTGTTCTTTATACGAGGCTTGTTGAGATGACAGGATTTACATTTGAATAACATCCTGAAGTGTTTTATGCAATCAGATCTTTTTTAACTGTAGCTGATCTTAGATGTGTTTTTAAGTGGATGATTCATGTTGCCTTTTAACAATAAGTGGATGATCTATTTCCATATATTATCCACTCAAGACACATTAATTGACCTGGTGCATAAAGGGGCTTTAGTGCTGCTGCATGCTGAAGGACTCTGGTGCTTTTAAGCAGCAATCGTTAGCTGCTTATTACCTCCTTACCTTCAAAGGCTTGAATGCTACTCCTTACCTTGACAGGGCTTGAATGCTACAGAGTCTTTAAGGACGAATATTTTTTATTTAAACACTAATTACCCATTTAACACAAGATAAACACATGAGAAAGAGAAAAAAGCGGAGAATGAATGATGTAAAACTAATAGAGTTGGCTTTTTTTCTGTTGGACCGGTAGCTGCCTCATACCGGGTAGGACAAGCTAACCAGCGGTTAGCATGCTAGCGAAAAGGTAACGGGCGGTTAGCATGCTAGCGCAAGGTAACCGGCTGTTAGCACGCTAGCGCAACAGTAACCGCCGGTTAACATGCTAGCGCTGTCGGTGTTAACTCGGCCGGGTGGGCGTGTTCTCGCACGAGAGAGTGAGAGTGAGCTTCTGGAGACGAAGAGCCCAGGAGGAGGGGCCCAGTTTGAATGTGTTGTTGACAATCCTACTTATTATACCTTTAAAGTGGATTTAGAAAGAGTGACGTCAGAAAGAACAACACAATAAAATGATTGAGGGAGGTCTGTGTCCTGTCTAAAAATAACAGCCTTGTATAACGTCTTAGTGTGTGTGTGTGTGTGTGTGTGTGTGTGTGTGTGTGTGTGTGTGTGTGTGTTTAAAAGGGATGAGAGTCTTTTTATTTTTTTCCTCAAAAGTGTCGAGACCAGTGACAGAGGTCAGCTGCAAGTGCCATCACAAGCGCCTCGAGTCTAACCAGAGGGTGATGCATGTGCGTTTCTGTGTGTGTGTGTGTGTGTTTGTACATGTGTGTATGTACAATATGTGCTGTCAAACGTATGACAGCTCGCTGTTGAGAGATGACAAGCAGAAACTAATGAGACCGTATGTTTCTGCACAAGTTCTCCCAGCAATAACATGAGGAGTGTGTGTTTGCCAGCGCGTGTGAGTGTGTGAATGCCGGGGTCTGACTACTTTCAAGGGACACATTGGATTTAAGTCCAGTTAATTGGGGACGGTGTGTCCAGATGGGAAAAAAGTTGGTGAGTTGCAGATTTTTGGTCAGTGGCGAGGGTAGCTCTCCAAGAAATTAAACTGGCTTAATTAAAGACCTTATATACATATAAACTCTAATTGAATATATCTTCATAAATTTCACATCATCCATTTTTTCTTTGGAAAAATGGGACATTCATCATCAATGCTAACTTTCAAACACTGACACACAGTATGGTCATGACACAAATTAGTGTGAACTTAGGGACAACATGGTTCACTTCTATCTATCAAAGGTATGGCAGAGAATAAACATTGGCTGCAGGTGATGAATGTTTCTCTTAGTTTTGCTTCTTCTGCTTTTGACATTAAGGTATTTCATTTTCTAAAAATAACAGTGTACTGTCTCAGGCAGCACACATGCTGGACACCTGATGAGCTTCGTCAAATACTGTAATTAAAGCTCAAATTACAACATATAGTGAATGATACGGACATCAAACATTTTATGCTGAAGATGAAACAAATTTCGCATAAAACAATTCTGTATTTGAGTTGTTGATTTGAACTGGGCGGGAATTAGGTTATAAAATCCAGCACTGTCAATCAACTCTAATAAAACCACACCCTGTATTTTGACTGTTTATTAACATTATAGAATGTTGTTTTATTTAACTTAAAGGTTAAATATGTTAACTTCTGTATATCAATATCAAAAAACATCAAGATATTTTTTATTTTTTGTGTTGAGATTTGTACAAACATCAACCCAAACATTTTAAAACTCAGGAAACTCCATAATTTTAAATATAGTGTGTTTAATTTGAGGAAGGGCGTTGATGGTACTGTTAGCTAACAGCACATGCACCTATTAAAGCTCCTGTGAGGAACTTTGGGTTTGTGTTGATTTTGGCGCCCCCTGTGGACGAAGCGGTACCTTTTATCTCTTTGCTGATTTTGTCCTGTACATGCTTAATGGTTGTTTTAAACAAAATATCTCATCCTGCTGTCTTTAACAGTTATATATGTATCACTCACTGGGAATCTTTGCAGTGGAATATGTCAAAAAAGACAGTAACTAATGTTACACAGAAATACTTTTTCAGGCACCAAATAATATTCGCAAAGTTTTTACATCGGCTTGTGGTCACCCTCTCAACTTAAATTGGTTCATTTTTACACTACACTATTTTGATTACTGCACATATGAGCTCTTTTTAATTTTCTCAAGCTTGTAAATGTTGCCTCACTTATAGAGCCACCGAATAGCGCGCTTATGTTGCCAGGTTAGGTCATGTCCTCGCATAAATGTGCTCTCTGTAGATAATGTGCAATGGGCTGAAGCACTCTCACACTGTTCCTATCTGGGGAACAAAACCCTAAATATCCACCAAAGCCTGTAAAATATAATAGTGATATAATGTAATACACTGCATAAGCTCCTTTTAGAGACTGTTTGTAGGATGTTATTGAAGGAGCCGTGTTGTGAAAGGTGACCTTTTCTGCTCTGAGAGCTGTTAGGTGTCTGTGAGGTGCTAAGGTAATGGAAAAGCACTTACCCACTGGACTTTCTACGACATTATTTCCACCATTTATGAAAAACAATCTTCAGCTTTTTAATATTCCAGAGCAGCTGAGGTTGTCTTTCTAACATGACTCAGCTGAAACACAAAATCACCCTTCTACCCCTCTCAGCGACTTGTTGACCAAATCAAATTTCTTTATTAGCCCTTTCTTTGTTTCCTTCTTTCTTCCTCACTTTTCTTAAACACTCAAAGAAGTTGCTGACTCAGACCACTTTGACCTTGGGAACCAATTTACTTCAAAGATCTGATTTTTACATCAGCAATTAACTGCAATCAATTGTGCGACCTTCCAGTCACTCAAACCAACAGGCTCCACTTTTATCCCCTTTTCCTTCATCGCAACTCTGCTGAAAGTCTTTACTGATTAACTGCTATTAAGAAAAGTTAGCCACCCTGCCCACCACCTGCTGCTGTATTTAATGCCAGATAGCATTAGCTTATTGAGCACTATATATCAGGGGCCTGCTGGAGCCCCTGTGGTGTTTTCAGTCGGATATATCTTGTGGACTGACAGCTCTTGGATGGGTAGGTCACATTCACTGGCCATGTTTAGTCCATTAATCAATGCTTCCAGTGCTTTTAGATAATTAAGGGCAGGTGTGGTGTCATAATGCAGAGGGACACAAATAAAACTGGACCCGAACATTCAGTGCTGGCTGTACACTCTGGAGTCTTTCTGGCTACACTGCATATTGAGAAGACCAGATAGGACTTACAGGCTTGCACATTATACAGCCCAGTCCAACTAAACTAATGGTTATTATTCATAGGGAAGAACTCATCTGATTTTTTCAATCCAACACTGGTACGATACCTGAGCTTTGGGTATTGGCAGAAACCAGTTTTCAATTAGTTTAGCTCAATTTTAAGTGGTTGTGTTATTTTGTGAAGTGCTGCAGCCACTGTCCAAAACATTGGCTTTGCAGGTATTACAAGAAGCCAAAAAAAATCTGCAAACAGATCACAACTAAGCTCATTCCATGCGGGCGGGGTAGTAAAATAGACATAGAACTAAACATGGAATAGAACTGAATAGATCAGTCCAGGTTCAGGCCCATTGTCCCTTATTTCTTATCTTTAAACTGGCATCTCATTGCAGCTGTCCAGGTGAGGTGCACCTCTGGGATAAGGTTTCTTTCAATGTATTCTCTAATAATTATATTTTGATAGTTTTTCGACACTCAAAAAGTCTTATGTTCTTGTTGTGGTTTAGGTAAGAAAGTTAGAAACATGCCTCCTCATTCTGCTTTCTGACTGATTTTTGTTTCGTCAAATCCAGAAACAACTTTTAAAGTTCAACCAGTTTCATCAAGAACAGAAAAATGTGAAGCAAGTGTATATTTATGGCTGACTGCCGGGGTCAGCCCTACACACGGGTCTGTATGTGTCTGGCTGAGTGACGCTACTTTCACAGCTGTAGAGAAAGAGAGTTGCAACATCGCAATGGCGGATCATGGAGCACATTGGACCTCCACTGACACGACTCTCTGTCTGTACGGCTCTTTGTTCGGGGGTAGGCGGGGCTGCTCCTCCGCTGCTCGTGCCCTGTCCTCACCTACGTCCGCAGCGCGCACCTGCTTTCAAACACGTTGTCATCGGCCTCATAAGGAGAGTTCTTGTACCAACCTGATGCGGTCAGCCACATACTAGGTTTTGACCTAGTCTTGTTTAATCTGCAGTATGTGTTTTAATGGTTTTTACTATGCATATTGGGATGCATCAGTCGATTAACTGTTTCATCCGACCACTGTCGGGAAAATGTGAAAATTGCAACCATAAGTAATATATTAAAAACATATCAACACAAAAAAAATGCTCACCTTACAAAGACTAATCCTAAGAATTAGCTTCGCCACTGCCTTAAAAATTACATAAATGATCAATTTGCAGAGTACTGTTCTGTGTCTTGTGTGTGTTTTCATTATCGTTTAACTCTGTGTAGAGTGAGCATGTGTTACAAGCCTTGGGATGGACAACAAGGTTTATCTGATTCTCATTAGTGAACTTACAGGCAGTGATGGCCAACTCGGTCAGTGCCTCAATGATGTAGATTATGAAAAACAGTAAAATAATTGGTGACTTGTACATCTCCTTTTTCTACAGAAAACGTAACTGGAGGAGGTTTCCCATTAACTTGCTTCACACAGGTCGATCTTGCAGGTTCAGTTTGATATTTGATTTGTGTCTTTTCACAAGCTGTAGTCTAGACTTGTTAGTTACGCTTTGAATTTAGAAGCTATTGTTAGGGATGACAGAAGTATAATCATATAATAACTACCAGCGGTGAACCGCAGTGCATTTTCATGCTAATTTAGCAGCAGACAAGGATTTTAAAGTAGAGAGATTTCGACAAACTAAATACTGTCAATTATCCATCAGAACAAAGGTTGTAGGGCCTGTCAGAAAATGTTTGTGTTGCAACCAATTGCATAAATGAATTCTACATATTTAAATTCAGTGTAACTTTGAAAAGACAGGAAGATGAAAAACCCACCTTCAAAAACATCCTTTAGGTGTAGTTCCCTGTGGAGTAGCTCTTTAATCTGGGACTTTGTTCATATAGACTTAAAACAATATTCCATTAAGTGGGCTCACTGATGTATTGAGATATACTCAAACAAAAATGAGAAATGAAAGTCTCGCAAATACTTTAATCCATAATGTATTTAAACAAGCTGAACTGCATAGAGACTCATAAAGGAAAGTGCAATTAGAAACTCTAAACCACTAAATCCCATGTCATGTTAAAAAATATCTCCTCACCTGAATCCAAACTTGTCCATGGCGATAGCGAAGTGTCTCGGCTGGTCGTAGCAGTGGTAGAGGTTGCGGTCGTCCATTGGGATCAGGTCCACGTCGCTAAAGATGAAGCAGTCGTACTCTCCGTCCTTCAACGCCTCCGTGTAGCCAACATTCAACAGCTTAGCACGGTTGAAAGTGTCCTCACCCAACTGCAAGAAAAAACACAAGATGACTGAGAAGATGTGACCTCAACATGGGATTTTTAAGGTTAAAGGTGGACTAAAACATGGACATTTAAATGGCACTGAATGACAAAGAGAAAATCAACACTGCTTAGGTACAAGCTGCTTTCAGTATATTTAATAATGTGGGGCATGGTTTAAAGTGTACCGGAACTGTGAGTTATGAATAAAGCAACCAGCTGCTTAACTGCTAAAGGCACTGTTACCATAAACAGAGGAAATGAGTCAGACCAAGCCAAAAGAGGTCAGACTCACATCAAAGGTGTACTGATGTGTTTATTGACCTCAAGCACACATCACTTGCCTGAAACGGTGAAACACATCTGCCAGTATTTTTTGGTTATTGTTTACCTCTATTTAAGTAGAATCAGGCTGTGTATGAAAGGATAAGTTATAGACTTAATTATTACTGCAAATGAAGCTGGCTAACCAAACAGGCTGACACACAGGCTACATCCCTGTGCAGCTAGCAAAGAGAGCTAATTCATGTGGCTAATTTTCTGTGTTTACTTGTGTTTGGACTCGCATACAAGCTTTTTTGAAAGTATTAATGTAATTTGAATTTGTCTGTTACAGTTAAGAAGCTACTGTTTGCCTCAATATTTTGATCCAGATTTGTATTTGTGAATGTACACTATAACAAACGGGGCAAGTGCAGAGTTAGCATGATGAAGTGGTATCTGCAACAGTTATAATATGATTAAAAACATTGTAGTTTCACTTTAACACAGCCATTAATACTTTTAAACCAACTGTCAGCTTCTCTGTTCGCAGAATCATGCTGTATTATAAACAAAACGTGAGAAATGTTTGTTATTACTGTAGATGGATGGGTAGCTTTCTAGCTAGCTAACAAAACAGCTAGCTAGTTTCCCTGTATGAAGATCCTTTTGTGGTTGTCAAAAATAGCTAACACAGGGGGCACATTTTTTGCCTCTGAGACAAGCGTTTGAAGTTGTTTAACTAGCTTATTTAGAAAGTGTAAAGAGGCTGACATTGCTTGCCAGAGTTATGTTTCCAAAATCACTTCAGCAGAGGGAGTGCAAAGTTAGCATGAAACATAATTAGACTGGCAACATAATTAGCTTCACTTTTGACATGCAAGTGTCTCTCATCAGGATAAACTTCAAAAGAAATGTTACATTTTTAAATAAGTCTTCGTGTTCTTGGGCTGCATTCAAAGGTTTTACAGGTTATAGGTTATATCACAGCTTAAGTTTCAAGCTACTTTGCAGATTAAGACTTTGCATAAGACACCAACAACATGCTACTTATAATGCATGAGTAATCTAAGCATGTAGAACATAACTGTAGTACTCTAAGGGTCCCTTTTCTTCATTGCAAGCACTCTTATAAAAACTTGCATACTTTTTTCTGTATTTCAATGTTGCTTTATTGAGACTGCGAGAACAACAGCTAGTTTCACAGTGATTTCAGTGTAACTTCATATAGGCTTCTATTACCAGATTGCTTAAATATTTCCAATAGCTATCCATGCTCAAGCTGGGTGTGACCAAGTGTAAATGAGTTCAGTGTTTATCTCTACTTACAGTATGAACTGATCTGTTTGTTGACCGTAAGAGCCCACTGCTGCTGCAGTGAAATGTATCTGTTGTTTAGTCTCTGCATGGCCCAGCTTCAACACTTTTGGCTAAGATAAATGCATTCTTGCCAAGCAGCAAAGCAGTGTAAGATAGCTGGGATTAATACATATGACTGTTAGAAATTCAACACTGTGCAAGGTACTGTTTGTCCCTCTCTGCAGAGACAACTGCTTGGCTCGGTGAAAGCGAAGTCCTTGTCAAGCTGCGGAGAGGTCAGCGAGCAAGAAGTGAAGCTACTGTGCAAGCTGACACTCTCTGGCAGATACTTTGGCAGTCCATGCTCGTCATATGTTCTCTGAATTTATTCTACTTTCCATGACAAGTACACGAGGATAAGTAATACAGATGAGTTGTTCAGGAGGGAGATAAAACTGCAGGCCCTTTGTGCTGTCAGAACCCGGAAGATGCATTAATAGGCTGAATCATCAAGACGATTTCCCCTCAGGAAACACTTTTATTCACTTAGTGAATGCTGGTCCATTTATTTTTGTACAAATGGCCTCAAGTCCCTGAGCAAGCACAATCTTTATATGCATTGTAGCATCAGCCATCGCAACAACTGAAGCTCTGTTGGGGGCTGTAATGAAAAAGCAGCAGAGGATAGAAAAAGTCTGAATTCATTAGTCAAATATTTGATAACTTCATTGCCTGAAAACTTTATAGAAGGTAGGTAATAAGAAATAATCAGCTTACAAGCCAAAACGGTACAAAATGTAAACATAAAGTGAATATTTTGGTTGTTCAAACTACATTTTCTTACATTTTATTTTCTCATATTTGACAAACCACACTCACCTTATTAATTGAACTACTAAATTATTGGTAGATGAATTAGTAATGCAAGCATTCAGTAGTCATACCCTATGATACATATAAATATAGGAATTCCTACTTTTAGTGAGAACACAAAATTAAGTAATTAACATGTTTGTGTCTGTTGAAGTATATGTATATATATATATATATATATATAATATATAATATAAATAAAATCTAATCTATAAAGGGACTACATGTGCAGGGTTAGATTCTTTTATTCACTGTACTACATGGAAGTAAATTTTCCTGACATACAGTTACAGTGAGCTACAAAGAAATCCACCGTATTTACACTGGAAATAAGCTTTTTGACTTATCATGACTGTGATGTAGTCTCATGCAAATCTGAAGAGTGTAGCTCTGTTAAGTACTTATGCAAAATCTCTAAGATATGAGCGGCCCCACATGACAAGATTACATTTGTTTATGTAAATGAGCCTCAGTCCCAGTGCGAAGCCTCATCCCTCATATCATACAAAAACGACTTCATCCCAGTTGGATGAAAAGCTTCAGTTTCCACAGTCTCAAGCCGGAAAATGAACCACTGGTACAAATTTGCTGCAGTCACGTATCCCTCGACCATCAGGGAAAACCTCCCACTTTGTACAGCACAAAAAAAAAATCTCAGAGATGATTAATGCATTCTGCTTTCTGTCCTCTCTTCTGTTCTTTTCTCTGTCTTTTTGGAGGTACACCTGCTTTCACACTGGTGCATTATCAGTTCGGACCGACCGTGAATCCAGTACAATGTGTAATCCCCCTGGTAAACCCACTAATACCTGAGATTTGAGCACATAATCCCCCATGCAGGTAACAAAAAAATCTATTGTCGCAAATCCACTGGGGCTCCAAATATCGGCCTGTTTTTGAACAACAGCCAGTCAGTAGAATGAAAGCCATGTGAGGTTCAGAGAGCAAAATGTAAATGATGTCAGACCAGAAACTAAGGTTAGCATCAGATAAGCAAGGCCTAAAGTGTAAAATAAAACCTTGAAAACAGTAGTACATAACTCATACAGAGCTTAGTGATTGTTGGTAAAAAAAAAAGATTGGTGAAAAAATAAAAATTGCGTCCTGAGTTTTTATCAACACTTAATGAGTACTTTAAATTCTATAACTCAAAGAGAACTTTTGACTCAAATTCTAACTAATACCAGTTGAGAGCCCCTGGCCATAGCATCCCTAATAACAATTGTTTCAACATCTAAATTTCCGAGTGCACATAATAATACCAGAAATACAAATTCCCTCAGGTGACATTCAAATGGCAAAGTCTTCCAGCGCAGTAGTAATTACGATGGGAGCAAAGGGGAGAGTAAAGCTTGTTATATTACAATATTACATGGCTGTGTTAAATACTTGATTCTGATTGGTTAATTACGGCATTCCAAGGTCTGCTATTTCACTATAGCACACTGTTGCTATGAAGAACAGACCGTTGCTAGGGATACGGCTCAAATCACACAATCTGGAGGACTAACTGTAATCATATCAATCTGCCCAAAAAAGTACAGTAAATTTGGCGTCCATCTTTTTACAGAGGGAAAAAAGAAAAGATACGAAAACAGCAGAGAGAAAGCAATAAAGGTTAAAAGACACAAAAACTGTGGGCTACGACAGAGAGATCTACAAAACTGAAGACGGCACATTAACATTAAACAGAACACAGCGCGGGATATGGCGACGTTTAAAGACTGGTAAATGGAAATGAAAATGTCAACAGACTCTGACAGTGATGTCAGTAATAACATGCTTAAAATAGGACTACAAGCTTGTAACAGATAACTTAAACATTAAGAACATTAAGCTACTATTTACATTAGATTACACTGGTAGTGAGTCAAATTTTATTTAAAGTCAAGGTGAAATGAAAAATGTCATTTTAATCCTGTTAGATCACATCCCCGATAATATTGTGCATCTATTTGACAATATAGGCCAAAAAAAATACAGAAAATCAATTTCTTCGTATTCTTATATCAAAATCTGATCATTTTTTCTTCCTGTAAAACTAAATATCACGTGTGCCTACGTAAGCTAGTACCAACTAATTTCGACCAATAATATCAAGACATCCACCTGTCAATCAATCTGCAACATTTAGCTGCAGAGCACCAAGAACGCTCGGTCAGTTAGCAAGCTACTGCGCTGTGGAGAATGTCTGTCTACGCCCACTTCTCAACGATCCAATCAAATCCCTCTAATGATATGTCCCGCCTGCACGTCCTGTTTCACTCGGAAATACGTCACGATACGGAAGCTAGATACTCTCGAAATGCCGTTTCAGCTCGACTTTAAAATTTTATTCAACAATGTTTTTCAGAGACAGAAGTATGAGTCAAGGGCTTGGACAGAAAGACAGAGATTGTCTACTTTGAAGCTTCCTGCAGGAAAGCTAATATATCTTTCCAAAAATCAGGCCGTCTTATTGTTCTCCTGACCCCATTAAGCATTACTGCTTCATTGTTTATTATTTTAATAAGAAGTCTGCGTGTGAACCTCGCAGCTTGTCCGCTTTATTGCACCCTTCATCTTTCCTAATCACCTCCTGCCATAAGAGAGTTCACATCACTTGCAGGACATGAAGTCAACTGACACCCATTATATTAGACCGGTCATGTACGTACAGTGTGTATACAGAAGGTTTGACAGATTGTGTGACGTTGATGCACAACTGTACTTTCATGTTCGCTACTTATTGTGTTAAGTTGATTGCAGCTGTTTGAAGCACTATTGTCATTTTTCCCTCCCTGGACAATTTAGTAAATTTTATTCTATCTTAGTTACACTGGTTCGTTTAGAACTTTTTTGGGATGCCTTGATCAGATTGCTATCTGGATTTTCATTAGTTTGGGTGTAATTTTGAACTGGGTATTGCAGACTGTCCTCACAAAAAATGCAACACTATGTCGTCAGGTTATTAAGACCCATCTTTATGTTCATAGCTCGGCGTCAACAGTGAAGTCTTCTAGAGGTAAAGGTCAAAGGTGATGAATGAGTCCCGGGTGAAACCAAACCTTAACTTTGAGTCATTTAATTTTCACTGCGTCTGTAGCGTCACCACCAGAGGGGTGGCCAGGGGTGGAATCTGATTGGCCACTCCAAATGCCAGCCCAAAATCCTGAACTAGGATTGGCTATTTGCCTTGTCAGAGGCAGACTTATGTTAAACTATTTGGGCTGTGTTGCAACAGGCTGCTCGTAGCTGTCTTTCCATTTCAATGTGGCACATTTCCTTTAGTACCTTTAATTGTTACTCTGACCACACATCATCTGTTTGAGTCCTTAAAGACTTAAACTGAGAAGGAAAGGTTCATTGAATGCTAGTGTGACTAGCATACTTATTTTAACACAAACCTTTTTTCTGGTCTTAACCAAGTAGTTTTGGTGCCTAAAGCTAACCAAACTGGGATGAATGTGCATGAAGATGTGTCGCCTTAAATGAGGCACTACTTGAGGACTCACTGCCTTCTGTTGTAATAGAGGTTAGGGACAATCAACCTATGTAGTCATATGGGTTGGAAGACATGTTTTATCACATGATATAAACTGGAAAGAGGCCATAGAAAAGAGGCGAGTGCAGTCTTCCTCTGTGCTGAAACCAGTCCACCTCCCACCACTCCATTGTTGAGTATTTTTTAATATTGGTTGTTTTGTTGACGCAGTGTTTTTTATGGACTCTGCTCCCCTGCTGCTTGCTGTGTTTTTGCTGTTGTTTTTTTCCCTCCAGCTTTAGGCTGTTGCTCCCTGACCAAAATCCTTCTCCATGTTTCCCTCACCCAGAATGCACCGGAAAGGACTGTTCAGCCACAATTTGCCTACAGAGGCCCACAGGGGACAGTAAAAGCGCTCATGTGTGAATATTTGACAAATAAACAAATTACACGTTGACAGGGTGAAATGCAGAAAGGGGACTCCAATTTAGCAAAGGGCGATTTTTGGCTCCTCATTTGCAATTTCACAGGCAGCTTTTAACTTTCAAGGACATTTCTGCTCCATTAATTTTTTATCAGGCTTTACAAAACGCAGTGTGCATATGCATGCGGGCATGTGGTCTCAGCCTTGTATAAACAAATTTACTGACAAGAGTGACAAGTATGCTCGCCACAAATACTCTTCCTGTGAGTCAGGCTGCTGCCTGTTCAAGATCACAGATATCTGGAGAATATTTCATTAAAAATGTGAATAACAAGCTCCTGACAAAGACCTTTAACTGGTTCCATGTTTTAAGAAATCTCAGCATCTCAACCCCTAACAAAGGGTGTGACACGGGCCCTTGGTTTTCTTCTGCAACATCCCACATTTGTCACATACCTAGTTGGTAAACCATACATGTAACAATCACAGATTTCATTTAACAAGCTGCCCCACACTGCAAGAACATCTCTTACATTAAATTAAATGTTGGCCAGCACTGATTCAATTCTTACAGTAGTCTCTAAACTACCGACTTTCATTGGTTTGTTCTGCAGCAATTGTCATTTAAATAATAGAAATGACTGGGAGCTGATGTTTTACCTTAATGTAATGACACTCTTTTGCCAATGTTTTTACCCAAAGCTTCTTTCAGTTAGTACATTGAACCTCCAAAGGAAAGATAACATTAGATGTGATCAAAATGAGAGCTTACATAGTTTATAAACTGAACACAACAGTTTTGTTCTGAATTCTAACTGCTGCTGAAAAAAAAAGAAGCGTGTTTAGCTGCATACTGTTTTATATCCATGTTTGCTTCTCTTCTGGTTTCCTCAGCGCTGACATATTATGACACGATGCTGACACATTTCAGCTTACACTGAGGTTGATATGGTGAGAGTGCTCGTAAACAGTTGCTCATTTAGCAGTTCAGCAGACATGCAACATTAGTATTCATTTGGAGTCGTGCTTCAAACTACTTCTGTTTTGGGTCTCTGTTAGCTAATTCCCGAGGGGCATATCTGTAGCACTCTGTAGCGGCTACATGCTCCACTATGTGCTTTAGCTAGTTGCTAACTTTGTCTGCGGTTTGTTTGGTGCTGGGCAGATATTTTGCAGATTAGAGCTTTTCCACTGAAAACACAGTCCATCCATTCATCCACCATCCCTCCATCCGTCCATCCAATATTTATAGTGCTTTTCCTTTTAAGGGTCGCGGGGGCCCTCTCGCAGGCAAAATTGCCAAACCAAAACGATGAGCTAAAAGACACTAAAATGCTTCATTAAGGGAGAAATTCTCTTTGGGTTTGCCACATTAGACGCTCGTCAGACCCATTGTTGATATAAAATATTGATTAAAGCAGCCTATAAAAGATGGACGAATAGATTCACAAGACTACAGACCAACTTTTGCACCAGCACAGACACCAGCTACACCACTAGCGGTTTATAAGTGCAGAGAGCAGCTGGGAAAGGAGACCTCTGACTGGAAAACCACTGGGGTGAATCAGTGGCTTCCTGGGAAAATACAGTCGGGGTAATTGAATGGAAAACACTCATCATCTTCCATCAAGGTGTCCAGTTGCTCCACTGCAGCGACTCAGTGACTGACAGCAGGAAACTGTGGCGGGAACGCTCCCTGTTGCGGTTGTTGGCAGCTCCCTGTTATGTGTTCAACAGTGTGTGTGTGTGTGTGAGGCGAGGTGGCGCTGCAAGAAATGTGAGATTTGGAGATGAGATCTGGACCATCTGGAGCTTGTTATCAACATCAATGGAATCGATAATTAAGCATCTCAACAGGCCTGGAGATAAAAACTGACTGTGCAAAAAACAAAAACTGCCATCAGAGTTTTCAGAGTTCCTCTCAAATATTCATGATGCCGATATCTCAGCTCTGTCGAGGGCTCAGAAAGACTTACTGAGAGTGAGAAATCCCTCTGCACACACCTGTCAAACGTGATGGAAGGTGTAAATCATGCCTGCTTTCAGAAATGTCACAGCAAGGCAAAGGTGGAAATTCTGGTTATTGCGTCTGGAAAACATGTTGCTCACTTACCCTGAGGGAAAAAGAGGCGCCTTTCAATACTTCCACTGATATTTCAACGAAACAGGGAACCCCAATGGAACCCCATTTGCTACTCTTGCAAAATAAATTCCAGCTTTCAGTGTAAAATGTCTGAAGCTTCTCAGTCAGACAAAGAGAACTTGACCTGTAACCTTGTCTCTTAATAAGGGCTTATTAAGCTGTGGCTGACTGGTGGAGAGTCATTCAACCTTGGACAGACACAAGAGTCGATCCTCAAGAAGCATCGAAGCTCTTGTCTCAGAAGAACTGAAGAAGCCCTTTGGATGAGAGGCGAAACCCTGTCACGGATCAAAAGCAGGTCCAGTCACCCTCGACTGACCTTTAACATACAGTATAACATGCTATTTTATTTCACCCTAAACATATCGTTTTAAAGGAAGAAACGATGCTAATTTAGACTTGTTTGTTAGCCTTGTTAAAATGAATATGGGGGACATTGATTCGAAAAATCTACCCGAGATAAAACCGACTGGCCGAGGACCATTCAAATACTAATTTGTCATGCCTTTGTTGACCTCCCCTTGTTGCTCCCATTTGGAGGAATCCTCGCTGTCATCTTATGGTGTCTTGTTTGAAAGTCTGAGTGATGCTTGTGAAGTTGAAGCTTTAAGAGATAAAGAGGCGAGTGAGTGATTGATTGCAACAGTGCATCTTTGTGGAATTTTTCATGCACATCGTGGAGGTTTTAAAACGAGTTTCCTAACAGTAAGATGATGTAGATTTATTCATTAAATAAACTCATACGGAAAAAAACAGAAAAATGTCCCTTTTTTGTCAAAGTAAAGCAGAGGGAGAAAACAAGCTGTATGGCAACACTTTATAAATGACCTGACAGTGGAGAGATGAGAGCAGCTGAGGGGAGAGTTATGTCATCTGTCCTCACGATGACATCAACAAGTTCCTTACAAAGTTTATTACAATGGCCATAAAGATCCTTAAACCTTATAAATTATATTATTCTAAAGTACGAGTCATAGTTTAAGATCCTTTGCAGGCTCAATCTGCTCGGGGCCGCTCCGATTTCAAATCATAAATATTAAACATCTTCAATATTTACAATTCAATATCCTGTTGTGTGGGGGGAACCCCGAGGACAGCCGAGCACACACTCTGTGGATTGTCACGTGGAATAAAATGATTGCTGACTGAAGAAGGAAGCACAACACGCGCTTTACATGTTCACGTCTCCACGACTTCATCTATAGTTTTTATTTTTTCTTTGTGAATGTTTGGTAAAAAGTATATCATCATCGCATATTCTTCCTGCCCGTCATCCCCCATGTTTTTTTGCTCTAAAGTCACGTTTGACCACGAGAGATTTTGCAAGATTTGTGTGGAATCTGTGAGTGTGTGGTGTGCTGTTTTGGTCATATCGTTGCTCTCCACACAATATAGGAGCAAAACTTTTCAATCTCTCATTAGTTGTCGTCGTGTGTGGGGTCTCTCACATTTTCAACATTTGTTAAGATTTTAAAAATCTTTTAGTGGTGGCCAGGCCAAGAGAAAGGAAGGAAGGAAATTAACAAGACTAGGTCAAAACCTAGTTTGTGGCTGACCGCATCAGGTCAATGTGCGCTTTTGTGGGCAATGTGTTACAAGGACTGTCCTTATGAGGCCGATGACAACGTGTTTGAAAGCAGGTGCGCGCTGCGGATGCAGGTGAGGACAGTGGACGAGCAGCGGAGAAGAAGCCCTGCCTACTAGCTGAACAAAGTATCCAGAGCCAAATAAAGAGTTGCATCAGTGGAGGTCCAATATGCTCCAAGATCCGCCATTGCGATGTCGCAACTCTCTCTCTCTACGGCTGTGACAGTATCGTCACTCAGTCAGTCACATACAGACCCATGCGTAGGGTTGACCCCGGCAGTCAGCCATAAATTACCAATTACAGGTTTTATTTTTTTGTTACATCACAACTGCTATTATGAATGTTTTTGGATTTTTTAAGCTCTTACTGATTTTGATAATTCAGGTCAGGCGGGCTGGAGAGGATCCAGGTATCAAGTCAATCACATGGCTGACACAAATAGACCAACAACCATTCATGCTCTTCTTCACATCTACAGACAATTTAAAATCACCAGTTAAGTCCTAACTTGCATGTCTTTGGACTGTGGGAGGAAGCCGGAGTACCCGTAGAAAACCCATGTTGGTATGGGATGAACATGCAAAGTCCACAGCACCAGGTTTGAACCCAGAACTTTCTCGCTGTGAGGTGACAGTGCTTACGACTGCACTCCTATCAAGTGAATATTAATGAAGAGTAAATCTCAGCTGATTTTGATTTTTTCGACACTATCACATCACAAAAACAAACATTTTTGATAACTGTGGCCAAGGTCGGTTCTAAGAGGAAATGTTTTGCATAACTGTTAAGACAGGAGAGAGACGACAGGAAATTAGAGAGGAGTGAGATGGTGATAGACATGTTCACTATTCCCCAGCTTCACACAGCGTTTGACAAAACAGTGACACACTTCAAGATCCATTTAATTGTCTGTTTTGAACCTGATTGACACACATTTATGATACCACAACATACATGTGCCGATTAGGATCATAAGACTTCTAACAACCACTGAACGGACCTTAGCTGAACGTTCTTGCTATTTACCAGATTCATTAATTGGGCTCTAATTCAAACCCATTGTATCCAAACTCAAATCAATATAGAGCAAAATAACTGTTGAATTAAGAGGAGAGGAAATGAGGCCTTCAGCAACACAGAAAAAAAGAAAGGAATTACAGATATAAACATTTGCCTTATCTAATTTAATTTACCGTCTCTTCCCCCTTAAACACTCACATCTTTCATCCCTGCCCCCCTCCCTTCACTTCCTGCTCTCATGTCATCACTTAGGTTTATTTTGTCTCTGCTCCTCTCATGCCTGGGCAGTGCCTCCCCCGGTGTCTCTGCAGTAATCTGGTCAGTGTCAGTCTCTCTCTCTACATGCCCTCTGAAAACCAATTAACCCTATCAGCCATATCTGAGTATCACCAGATAAATCCACTGCTGCTCCCTCTGAGAGCGTGTGTGAGCCAGTGTGTGTGTGTGTGTGTGTGTGTGTGTGTGTGAGGGAGGCCAACGTATAACTTTCTCCCAGATCTGCTCACCGTACGCTCACACACGCACACATCGACAACACACTGGAGATAGATTAAGGCCCAACCACTGCTCTACCTGAATGATTGCCAACAGGACAGCGAGTCTGTGTGTTTTTGAGAAAGTAATGTGTGTGTGTCTGTGCACAAATTTTGAGAGTGTGTTTGTCACCGGATTTATCAGTCTCCTGCAGATGCACGGCGGTGGGGCCTCTCATCCTATCACTTTGCCGGTCACTCAGTGCAGCAAAGAGAGACCACAGGAGAGGTAGAGAGATTTCACCTTATCGCACTTAATGGAGATTGAGTTGAATGTGTGCAATCATGCCCGTGGCTCCCTGCGTGTGTGCATATGAGCGTCCGTGACATCCCTGCGCCCAATAATAACAATCATGATTAGCCACAGCGGGTCATGAAATGTGCAAATTGTGCTTAAGAGAGCATTTTTTGTTCTAAAAAAACAGAGAAAAAAAAGGTACGAAATGGATTTAACATGGTGTTTATCTGCTCCACACAAACTTAGCATTTGTTAGAACGTCCAGCTAGCTAGCTTACAGTAATACCCGAGCTTAGCTGTCAAAGTCAAGAAGAACATTATTAACCAAACATTAAGCTGTGGAGGTATGAAAACATTAAAAAACCATACACAGCCACTGTGTAGCATTTCTTCACTGTGTGTAAGCTACTCCTGGATGCTAACAGTTATGGCTAAAGTTAGCTGCTCTGGCCTGCTATGTATTTCATTTAGGGAAGCTTACTCCAGGAATCACAGTCAAAATTATCCAAACACATCCATTAATCCTCACAATAAAAGCTTTAACTGTCGTAAAAATAAGCTAGCTCCCAACAGGTGTTAAATGTTATCAAGCAAATCTGTAGGATTCATCTTCTGATTCTCGGCTAACAGAGACCAAAAAAGTAACTCCTTCAAGAAAGAAAAGAAAACATCTCTGAGGATGACACAATGCGCTGTAAATATGATCATTTAACTTCATACAGTATCCCTCAGGCAGACAAACGCGGGGACGAATTTGCAAATGATTAACCGATGGTACGATACAAAACCTAAAAAAACTTAACTATCAGGCTGGAATGATTGTCCATAGGCCAACTATCAAGCTAGCAAGCCCTACATTACATTGAATGACACATGGCTAATTTATCTAAGCTGTTCAAGACTTTACAGTTAAAGTAATTTTATGGACATTTCACTTGGTTGTAGATGTGAAAATGTAACGCATATTGGAAAGGCAAAACTTAACATACATAAAAGGTGTTTGGTGATTTTGGAAGGGTGTATGTTAGCACGCCTCCCTGAAATGTTTATGGACCAAAATCAGTGCTAAAATTAGGAAACTAGCCTTATGTTAAGACTTTGTCCTGTCCTGCTCAGAAATATGACTTACAGTTACTTATATTATTTCCTAAAGTGGCTTTGAGGCTTCCTCATATTTGGCAGGAGATTTGTTTAGGCAGCTTCAGAGTCAGAGCCGAGTGGGTTGGATATTCTGAGGTAGCTAGTTAGCTAGCTAGCTATAGCTAATAAACTCTGCTAGCATGCTTGCTATTTCAGACAGCAAAATCAATGGTTGTCGGCGGGAAAATGAGAAGCTGCTTTTGTTTACCATTGACTGAAATCAAGAACCCTTTGTTGCAGTATTAGTACATATTTCCTGGGGTAAATCTTTTAAAATTATCACTGTAAACTGAATGTGTGCCATGCAGGAACATGAAGCTTAACAGGGAAGCAACAGGAAGTGAGGGAACGGTCAACTTGTTATAGAAAAGTGAATGAATGAGAAGCTGGTGTTCATTAAAGCCTGCATGAACATTTGTGACTAAACGCACTCGGCCATGTGTTCTTAATAAAACATGATGATCCCTTCATTCCAGCGCCACCTGGGAAACAGGAGGCTCATCAAAGCTTGATTAGATACTGCAGTCAACCGAGCACACACAAACACAAACACACACCCGCCTATGTATATCTAATTCATAACCTTACAGTCTTCAATCATCCCCACAGCAGCGTGTTTCCTGCTTTATGAGAGCTTGGCACAGAACACAAAGAGCGAGGAGGGAAGAGCGTGACAGAGCTGGCGTGAGGCCAGAATAACTAATTTGCTGTAATGACTTTCTGGCAGACCAGACGCAGAGGAGCTCCCAAATAAAGCGAAAGGCCGAGCCACGACGGGCACTTCAATTACTATTCCGCCTCGGCATAGTCGATAGACGCAGATCAGGGCCACGTCAACACACCAGCTGATGATGATATGCTACTCTGCAGCGCTGAAACAATGAAGCAAGTAATTTGTTGTAAGAACAAGACAGGCATCCAATAAAAACTGTACCGGAACTTTTGTTTTATTGCAGCGATCTGAGCCGAGATGTCCTTATGGAAATAAAGACAGTCCACTGTGATCTCTTTTATTTCTGGGTTATTGTGTGGAGGGTTCAGTGCTTAATAGAAAAAAGTTGGAAAAGAACATATTAACATTTAATATGGAGTGCAAAAAGGAGTGAGGGAATTAATTAGCCTGCCCTATATATGAAACAATGACATATACAGTAAATGTTATGGTTTTATTCCTAATTAAAGGTTTCACCGATTTGAAAAGTTCACCGAAAAGGCCAGCTCGTCTCAAGAGACCGAAGCTGAAATAACACTGGGAATTAAAATCTCAGCATGCAGATGTACAGTGCAGCAGAGATGGAAAGAGTACTAAAATATTCTACTCAAGTAAAAGTACGACCAGTCTTAAAAGGTACTCAAGTAAAAGTAAAAAGTAGCTTGTTTAAAATTTACTTAAAGGTATAATAGGTCGGATTTTCCTAGAAAAATAAAATATAGACTTTAACAAATTGGTTGGTTAGTGTGTGTGCAGACCCTTGTGAGACCCTTCCCTCTGCATCGATTCTGTTGTTTTGCTTTGCACGGGACGTTTTCAGGAGGCGCGCAGTTCCCTGAGCCAATCACAGCGTATAGGTGAGTGTGGGAGTGGTTCAAATTAGCAACAGAGCCCCATTCAGACCGGCGAACATGGCGAAAGAGTGATGCAGAGTTGGCCTCTTTTTCTGTTGGTAGGTGCCTCAAACAGGGTAGGACAAGCTAACTAGCGGTTAGCATGCTAGCGCAACAGTAACCGGCAGTTAGCATGCTTGCGCAAAGGTAACCGTGATGCTGTTGGTGTTAGCTCGGTGGGGTCTTGCACAAGAGAGTGAGAGTGAGCTTCTGGTGACGAAGAGCCCAGCAGGAGGGGCCCAGTTTGAATGTGTTGTTGACTAAATGGAAGGAAAAATCCTACTTATTATACCTTCAAAGTAAAAGTTACTTTAAAGGGGAGGGGGGGTCTCTCCTGTGTAGTGCAAAAAGGACAAGGGGATATAAATCTCAAACTAGTTGCTTTTAATTAAAGGAAAATCTTTACAAATTAAAGTGCAATAACAAAATAAAACATGTCGACACAGGAGGTATAATGTTTCATTTTAGTTCAGACAATCCCATAAAACCTTTTCAAACAATACAACCATTGAAGGCATAAATTGTGGTTTCTGTAGACCATCCTTCTTTTCTTCACCAACAAACACCGACAACAGTCAGACTGCAAATCTATTCATCGAAACGGGTCAAGGTCACAGGTGTTGTGACTTTCCTAACTGAACAAAAGAAGACCAAAATCTCAGTATCAGAATTCAACGCTGCACCTTCGGCTGTGTCTGCACCACTGCTGTCTGACTTGTCTGTCTCCATCTTCCTTGTCATTTAGTGCCAGTTTGTTCTCCTGTCCATCATTCAATGCAGTTGTTTACGGGGCTTGATTGTTTTCCTTTCGGTTTTTACTCAGTAACGGATGTGTTTTAAAATGTAGAAGAACAACAACAAAGAACAATACTTTAAACGAAACCTACTTAAGTAAAAGTAAAAGTACACATTTCAAAAACTACCTAAAAAACTACACAAAAAAACTACTCAATTACAGTAACGCGAGTAAGTGTCATTAGTTACTTTCCACCTCTGCTGTGCAGCCCTTTACAGAAACGACTCAAACCAGTTGATACATTTGATTTCAAAATAAAAGTCATTTGTGGTAAGTCTTTGCTGTAGAAATACAATCTTTAACACTAACTGCTGCACATGAATGCAACACAGGCACACTACATATTCATACACAACAAAATATACATACATATTATTATTGTACTTTGTTAATGTCCACAAATTTCACAATAAGACCAACTGGCTTCACTAAGAAGTAAGTACCAACTCTATAAAGCCAAAGTCTTTAGTGATATTCAAAATAACATCTACAACAGCACTCCTTAACATAGTTTTCTACGCTTTCTTTTAAGTCTTATACCTCTAAGGACAATTAATTTCAATTCCACCCTGTCTGATAGTATCCGACTAGAATTGGACGACATTGTCAGTAAATAAAATGCAAAAATTAATTCATTAAAAAATTGTCACCTCTCCAGCCTCTGAGGGTGAATGAGGCCATCTTGGGCAGCGTTTCAAATTAATTAAGGAGCACCGTCGTAGCTATTGGATTCTTTTTTTATGATTTGTGGTGAAGTTTTATGAAATGTCAGATACCTAATTTGGAAGATTCATGTATGGTAATTTTATTCATTAAAATGTCTTAATTAATTTCAAATCAGAATATTACTTAACAATAAATCCATCCATCCATTATATAAGCAGCTTGTCCTGTTCAGGGCAGCACGGGGGGGCTGGAGCCTATCCCAGCTGTCATTGGGCGAGAGGCTGTGTAGACAGATCGTAGTCAGTCACAGGGCTATATATATATATTTATATATACACATAATTACATACATCATATTATAAGATCTCTCCTGTAGATTCTGTATGACCTTGTTCCAGCTCTACATTTCTACTGTCGGATTTTTAAACTATTCCATCAAATTTCACCAGTAGATTCATCATAATCCCGCTTCCATCTGTAAGCGGGATTATGATGAAACTACTGGCCCGATTTTTATGAAACTTGGTGGAAGGGTGTAGCTTGGGCGGCGGAAGAAGCCATTCAAATTGAAACCAGATCCAACTAACACACAATAATACTGACCAAATTCAATACTTGTATATATACAGACAAATATTGTCCACCTGTAGACTAAATCACTGGCATGTCCTCATTTATAAGGCAATTTTTAACTTGTTTCCCTCTTACTACTACTACTGCAGTTTATTCATCTGAAAAATGCTAGGCGCTACGGTCTTCACTCTGTGATCCATTCGCAAGACATATATTTGCTATCTGTCCCCAAAGTGTGTTTTGAAATGTGCTAAAGGGTTTTAGGTACGCTGCTCCTGCGGCCTGGAATCCGCTGCAGGACGATTTGGGTCTGGGGGAGCTGGTGTGTTGATATGTTGACTTGTGTTGTTAACTGTTATGTGTTGTATGTCTGGAACTTTTTAAATACGTGCTGCTGCCTGTCTCGGCCAGGACACTCTGGTAAAAGAGATTTTTAATCTCAATAAGGCTTTTCCTGGTTAAACAAAATTTAAAGTCATAATCTCGAAGTCACTATCAATCGCCGAATGAGGTCACACAATGGTGATTGAGCCTATGGCCCACTGATAGCCTTTGCATTTACAGTATATAGTATTATTATGGACTGGCTGTCTGGTGTGACTCCCAGAAAAAATCACAAGCGGCGCCCAGTTAGTGACGCGTTTTCCATCACCCAGCAGTGGTTGGTCTGCCAGAGAGGGTAGGCGGAGCTAAGCGGCTGCTTTTCCGGTATCTGTAAGTGTTGCAAGTAAACTGTAATCTACTATGGCTGAACAAACAAAGAAAAGATCGATGACTACAGATACAACTTCAACAATAAGTGAAAATCCAAAGAAACAGAAACAACTCGACGCTCAGATAAAGGAAACTGTCTAAAAAGGAAAGCGACCGTCAGTGAAGAAAATCAAGAGTTACAACCGGAGCCAACCGTGGACGTCACACATGCGACACTGCACAAGAGTGCTCCTGCAATTACCGTTTATTGCCATAGGTGTCGCCAAAGAGAACAAAACTGAGATCTTCGAGATGACAACTTTAAATAAAAATTAAATAAGGAAAGGCAGAATTGCAGAGCTGCACATCATGGAAGACTGGACTGCTGGCTTTTGCAGAGGTCTGCGCTTTCCAAATCCCCTTCTAGTTTCATTATATTCCTGTCCCTGCTATGTTTGCATCAGCAACTCAGGTCTCTCTATATTTCATTTATTGTATGCATTTTTATGTGCCTCGAAGGTCGGATTTTTTTCTGCTTCAGCTATGTGAAGAAAAAGACCTGCAGACTCGGACATGTGTGGAAACTGTGAATAAAAAAATGTATGTAGCAGGGACACAGGCAGAGAACACAGAGTGACAAACCAGAGGACAGTTAGCAGCAGCCGGACATGACAGCAGAAGTGAGAAAAAGAGGGAGAGAAATATGACAGCGTTAGCCAAAGAGGAAGAGGGTCAGGAACAGAGAGAAAGACGGATGGACAGAACAAAAGACTGACAAATAAAAAAGAGAGCGAGAGAGAGAGAGAGAGAGAGAGTAAAAATGATGATGATGATAATGACAGAGTAGCTGCCAAGAAAAATGACAGCAAAGGTTAGAGCTGCCCTGTAGGAGTTGGCCGGCATGTGTCACTCAGAGAAAAAGCCGACTCAAACAGAACACACACACACACACTCGCACACACACACACACACAGATATTGTACTTAGGAGCTGCCACCTGACATGCGTACACAGAGCGACTGACATGCCAGAGGAGGGCTGTGCAGGGATGTGAAGGGCAGAGAATCAAACCCACCTGACATTTTGACAAATATGGTGCCAGATGGTTGCTGTGGCTTGTTGCTTTGACCTGCTGTGCCAGAGCGGCTCGCGCAGACATATGGGGCTCTGGTTGTGACAAAAACAACTGTGATGCTGCAAAAAACCAAATGAGGGGCGCTCTCCAGAGGAAGGGAAGCCTCTCTCTAACTCTCTCTCTCTCTTTCTCTCTCAGGCGTCACAATCATAGCGTGCCTCATCACATCTAACCTCTCCAGCATCAAGGGCACACAGTACAACTCTAACACTCCCAGCTGGAAGTTATATTCCTGCATAACCAACCAGTGTTAGACATGGACCTCCTCGCAGCGCAGACTCATTAGCATTACGCTTACAACGGCCAACAAAACAGAAATGCAGCCACATTAAAACACAATTAATATCCACAAAGGCAATGTGGGAAAGTTGTAGCAGCTAGTTTTATTACAAACATTGGATTTAAGAGATTGTAGGTACAGTAAGCATCATAACCACCACGGGAAACACAGTTGTTTGGACAAAAACAAAATTTTTAGGAATAAGCCTCTGATACTGCCTAAAATGTGTTATCGGGTATTAGGGATCGGCAAGTGCACCAGTTTCCCAGAGGGAGTCATCCCAAAGGGATCAATAAAGTTGAGTCTAAGTCTAAGTCTAAGTCTAAGTCTAAGTCTAAGTCTAAGTCTAAGTTAAAGCATCGATCCAATACCATAACTTATAGCCTGGCTTCAGGTAATCTTTTTGCGTGACAATAACTAACAACAACAAAAGGAAAAGTGAAACAAAATGGCTGTTATGGCTGGGTATGCTCGAAGGTTCCTGGTTCGAATCCCGGTTCAGACAAAGTGGGTCTTTCTGTGTGGATTTTGCGTGTTCTCCCCGTGCATGCGTGGGTTCACTCGGGGTACTCCAGCTTCCTCCCACAGTCCAAAGACATGCTCGCTAGGCTCATTGGTGACTCTCAAATTGCCCGTAGGTATGAATGTGAGCGTGAAAGGTTGCCTGTCTCTATGTTTCAGCCCTGTGATTGACTGGTAATCAGTCCAGGGTGTACCCCGCCTCTCGCTCAATGATAGCTGGGATAGGCTCCAGCCCCCCCCCCCCCCCGTGACCCTGAACATATGGATGGATGGTTTCAAATGTAACATGTCAGAAAACAGTGAAAAAAATGCCCTCCACAGGTTCCCAGAGGCCAAAGGGCGCACTGAGTGAGTGGTCGAGGAAGTTAGAGAGAGTGCGGCAGGGTGACGGTTAATGTGAGAGAGAAAGGTCGGGAGTGAAGGTGTCCATCTTGCAGTAGTCTTGAATTTAACATTGGGGCTTCATTAAAATGTTTGAGACTCAAGCCAGCGCCACCCAGAACTTGGCGGCCTAGGCGACCTTCTGTATCGCCTCTGACTTGAGCCAGCCCTGTAGCTAAACAAATGTTGAAACCCATCAAATGTCTTTTATTCCTGCAAACAATTAATTAAATCTGCAAGCAAACAAATCTTGTGGCAAGGCCTCTGTCACACGTTTTATGTGTCAATGTGTCAAGCTGATTTTGTTATTCAGCAGATTGTGTTTGAATCTGTAATCTGTAATCTTGTAAGGGACATACAATAGAGGTATTTCAAAAGCCACAATCAGGTCCACAGCAGGTAAGCACAAAACTTCCTGTCTCACCTATGCAGCATTTTTTATACTACAAACCCTCCAGACAACCTTTACTGTGAGTTGCATAAAGTTAAACAGGTTTCAAAAATCATCTCACCCATTTTTCAGGTTCATTGGTCAGTCCTATGTCACCTTAGGAGTATTCAAGCCAAAAACAGGGTACAGGTGTGGGCTGAATTTCGTCCGTCTTTCTGAAATGCCGACACACTGTACGAGGAGATAACCTCTATCATGACTTTCGTCTCTCCTGCTGTGGACCTAATTGTCCCTCTTCTGTTTCCACCTCCTCCTGAAGTCAGGTGAGACGCACACAACAGCACATAAAACAAACACACAAAGGACACACGCCGCACGTCCCCGAGAACGTGGCGCTTGAAGCCCTCAGATGACTCATCCTTCCCCTTTTCCCCCATCAGGAGCAATATGGGACACCATCTGCCTGGCCCTAATAATGACAGAGCCTTCTCCAATCTCCCTATCACTTTGACGTATTGCTCGGCCTGTGTGGGAGTTCGAGTGTGTTTGAGTTTGAGCTCCGGCAAATGAAGAATGAGTTATTTTCCAATCTGGCTGGAAGAATCCGGAAACATTCCTCTCTGTAGTGTATGGACGGAGAGACAGAAATGTGACAAGCTAATAATGATATCATGATTCTTCTCCTGACGGGTTTTTTTTCAGGGAATGGAAGCTGCTGTAGCAGGGAAAGATAGTATGTCTGTTTTCTCGTAGCAATATAGCATCAAAATGTTGTTATGGGGTTAAAAATAGGAGGCTATTTTTAGACATCAACTAATGAAGTTGTAATATTCAAAAGAATCACATTTGTAATGTGAAAGGGGAGCTCAGTGATGGACTCGGAGAGAATCGTCCCTCTGTGTTTCACTGCAGCTCTACGGGGCTTTTAGCCTCGTTCAACTTGTTGTTCTGCCTGAGTCACTCATCAATCTAGTTTCAACCCAAAGGCTTAGTCCAGGAAAGAAGTTCAGATAAATTCTTCCTGAAGCTTTATTGACACCAAGAAACTATCCTGTCTACGTGCGAAACCAGCCACAGTTGCCGTCCTTCGCTTTGTCATGCCTGTCCGGACGAAGCTAAATAAGCTAAGAGGGGCACGTTGTTGGATTGGTTTGTACTCTCCATGCAGATCTTAATGGCTGAGGGACAAAGTTAGTGACCAGCTGCAGAAGAAACAGAGCTAAGAGACTGACTTATATTTCATTATAATCATATAACTATTTGGTAACATGGTTATTTTCCTCTTAAATAGCCAGAGAGAGGATTCCAAATGGGCGCTAATGTTGCTCTCTGTTGCTCACTGTTGCTCACTGTTGAGTCTTTTTAAAATGTTGACAGGTACGTTTCTTTGCGTCCAGTAGTTCTTCTGCTTTCCAATTGGGAGTGTTGGAAATAGCTGAGAACACATCAGTAACACATTATTAGTTAATACGACAAACATGTTAGGACCTCATACAAACCACCTACACATGGAGCAACCATGTTCACTATTCATTTTCCTTGTGGTTCAGTTTTGGTCGCCACCAACTCCAAAATGTCGGCAAAATGTCGCCAAATATTCACTTTGTCTTCCAGCCATTTGGTGCTGGGAAAGTAACAATAAAAACCCTGTGTTTAAGCTTTACATTTTGGGCTGAAAACCAAAAACAGCTTCTGAATTCTGCTAAAAGTCTTTGTAGCACACAGCAGAACTACAGCTGGGTTCAGTGGTTTGGTCAAGAGACCCTGTTCAAATAGTCGTTGTCAAAAAAAAATGTGTGCAGCTTTAAGTTAAATTTAGGACCCAAAATGTTTCCAATTTATTTCAACATAACATTAGTAAACAAGTGTTTATTCAATGGATGAATTTACGATGCAAGCATGTATTGCACGTAACCCATATTGCACAGATCCACATAAAAGACAGTCCGACATTAGTTTCATGGAGGGAGATCTCATTTCTTGAGCCTGAGCCTCTGAAACAAAACTTCACTTCTCATTTGGACTTCAGAAACAAGTATTTTTCTCTACAAGCATCTAAAACTTGTGTTGTGATTATTTAAATGAGAGTGTAAAATCCATCCAGTGAGAGGAAACCCTGAGAAGCAGGGAGCTCTTTATTTCTGTCAGTCAAAAGGAGCCCACATTAGATATTTAGTGTCGCCCCGAGCCTGAAGCTGTGGAGCTCTTTGGTCGTCATCCTCTGACAGCAGAAACAGTAAATTTTTATGGGACAAGAGGAGGCTGACCCAACAGAGAGAAATCACACGAGCCATTGAGGATCACTGCTGTGAACAACGTGAACAACAAAAACAGACGATCTGCTGGCACAGAGTCACTGAATGAAAGTTATATCATCTCATAAAGACGGGGACACGGCCGTGTGTTTTTACCATCATACTCCACAAGTTCCATTTCCAATCTTCTGTCCTTAAATCTCTCTCCTGACGCCATTTTTGCTCCTTTCTTTATCTCCTCTTTCCTTTTTTTCTCTCTTGACTTGCATCTATCTTTCTTTTCCTTCTTTCTAGGCGCCTCTCTCTCTTTCCTTCATTCCTCCCATGTTCTTTTTTCCCTTCCTTCCTTCCTTCCTTGGATTGCTTCTTGTCTTACTTCTTTTTTCCCCCACTTCCTGTTCTGTCTCTCCTTCCTTATGTATCTCCCTCTTCCTCTTTCTGTCTTTATTTCCTTTTGGGGTTTTTTTTCCTTCCCTCTTTTCTTCGCACCTTTCTTTTCTTTCCGTATTACTTCCTTGTTCTTCATCTCCGTCATTTATTGCTGCTTTTGTTTGCTTGTTTGTTTTTTCTTTCTTTTTCCCAATCTTTCCATATCTTCTTACCTTTTATCTCCCTCTCTTCCTCTCTCTGTCTGTCTTTCTATCTTTCTATCTTTATTGAACTTTTTTCCTTTCCTCCTTTCCTTGCAGTGCTCTTTCCTTCCTTTGTTACTTCCTTGTTCTTTATTTACTTCCTTTTTTAATTCATTGCTTCTTTTTCTGTTCCTTCCTATCTTTCCATCTCTATCTCCTGTTTGTCTCTTTCTCTCTCTGTCTGCCGTTCTATCGTTCCATCTTTACTGCCTTTGGGTTTTTAAACTTGTGTCCCTCTTTGCACCTCTCTTTCCTTCCTTCATTGCATCCTTGTTCTTTATTTCCTTACTTCCTTGATTTATTGCTTCCTTGTTACTTCTTTTTCTTCCCATCTCTCCTTCCGTTTTGTCTCTCTCTTTCCATCTTTATTGCCTTCAGGTTCTTTTATTTTTTTCCTCTTCTCCTTTTCTTTCTTTCTTTGCTATTTTCTATCTTACCGGCTTTATTGCCTCCTCTCTTTCTTTCTCCCTCCCTTCTCTCTTTCCGTCCTCCCTGTCTTTTCTAACTTTGGCTGACCCCCGGTGTCCCTGGTCAAGAATGAGTCACCAAATCGTAACCGATGAGGATGCTTCACCAGACGATTACGTTCTGCTCCGTTAGTCCGACAGCACATATTTGCATATATCTTTTTTACCTTGCCTTCATTAACAGAATCCCTCCGTGCTGCGTTTCTTTAATCCTAAAAAGAATAAACCTGTTTGTCATTCCCAGAACGTTTGACAGCCACCCTACGACATCTTTCAGAAACAATTAACTCGTTTCTTCTCTTTTTGTGCGAGTTGCAGCACTTCTAGGAAATTAAATTAAGCTTACATCGGCTCTTCTCGCGTCCATGAGGGTGCGGGGACGGGTATGACGATCTAATCAAAGCCGATGGCTGTCCAAAGAGGATTCCTTAATTAGTATGTTGGTGTGAAAGGACGGACGCATGGAGAGCCTGGGAGTTGTCAAGGTTTTTGGTAACATGTCTGCAGTGTAATGCGGTACGAATACCAATCTGCTCTAATTAACATTTCTTAAGTCAAAGCAGCTGTCAGCGGCGACATCTTTCCTCCCTCTTTTTTCTGAATTCATATCCAGTGATTATAAATCCATTTACTGCAGTTATCATCGGCGCGTCAATGGATGCAAATAATCTCCTCATGAGCGAAGAAACATAAACCTTTTAAACATCTGTAAAGATACGATTAATTGGGACGTTAATGCTTCAAATTATCATCATCATGTAGCCTGGGTCAAAAAAATGGCCGCCGAGGGAATGAGAGGTCTAAAAGCGCCGTATCATTCTAGATAAATTTAACAGCCTTCAGCTGAATCTCTTCTCTGTGAATTATGAGCCATATGTTAACCCAACGTCTACGGGAGGCCAGAAGGGACATAAACCTTGTTGCCATGGATCTGGTTAGATGGAGGATGCTGCTCAGAGAGATATGGAGCATGTATGGTGGATGATAAAGTTTTATACACAAGACAGCTTTAGCTCCTCCTGGAGCTAACTGCACTGTCATGACTGCTGCACTAACTGTTGGGGAGCAGGCTCTAATGTAGTCTTTGTTCTTTCTTTCTTTTTTAGATACACCATTCTTCTTAAATTAATTCGTTTAAAGCTGCAGTAGGTAACATTCTTAAAACTAACTTGTTGTCATATTTGCTCAAACTGTCACTTTAAACATGCAGCAGTACATGAGAGAGATAAAACCATGTTCCTCTGGCTCCTCCGACTGCTCCTAATGACTATTGTAAGAATCCAACGCTCCCGAAACACAACAACCAATCAGAGCCGAGCAGTCTCTCAGGCTGCTGTCAATCAAACGCATGCTCACAAGTTTCCATATTGCTGAGATGTCTGCGGTTACTGTGAGGCTGTGTTACGTTGGTGTTGCAGTCTGGCTAACGTTAGCTTGTTCTCAGTGCGGCTGCTGTTTCATGGCGGTGTGGCTGAAGATATGTTTGTGAAATGCAGAGGCAGTGTGACCGTTTCAGACTTTCTCCTGATAGTTCTGTGTGCCTGTGCTCTCACGACTAAATGTTCACAGCATCAGTGTGTTACTGCTTAGTTGGCGCTGTTTTTTTTCACAGTCTCTGTTAGCTTAAGCTAGCTGTAGATTACCGCTCACAGCAAAAACACTGATTTCTGCTTGTTTGTTGTGTATCTGCTTCCATAATGTTGGTGGTGTAACACAACGGCTGCAGTTGTTGTCATTTCACGTTTTTACTGGTGTGTCCGCCATATTGTATATCAGGCTCCTTCAGTTGCCGTGGTTACTAGCCTGTGAGTGCATGACAGCCTCCTCTGCGGGGAGGGCTTTGGAGGCAGGACTGAGCGCCGCGGAGAGAGAGGGGGAGGGACTTTGAGGTTGTAATCTTTCAAAATTTTGAAGCAAAGTCCGCTCTCCTCTCCATCTTACCTCCTGCAGCTTTAACGTTGTTAGAAGAAAAGACCAAATCAGAACTAAACCATTCATTTATTGGCATACCCAGATTTCCTTCAGATTGATTTTAGAAAGTCTAAATGAATCTAACCGTGTGGTCTGTCTCCGTTAGGTGTTAGAGAACACTGTACGCCAAAACAACAAGACACTCAAACAGTTTCTTCACACAGGCTGTCGCTCTGATGAACACTTAACAGTTACAGAGCGACAGAACAATCACTGTGACACAACACTCACTATGTAAATAAGACCTCATTGTACAGACAAACATTTTAATCACTGTAATGACTGTTGTCATGAAGTGTCACTCAGTCAATTGTGCCTTTTTTTTTAATGCAAAGTTGATCTCAAAGTTGATCTCAAACAATATCAACTTTGCATTAAAAATGACAGAATTGACCGAATGACAGCAGTCATGAACATTCATAAGGACATATTCATGTTCATGACAGGTGTCATGTCATGGTTATGAAGGTGTCGTGTCAGTCTTATGCACACCCCTTCAAGGAAAGTGTAAGAGTAAACTCTAGTGAGTGATGTGTCTGGATCAGGATATATTTGAAAATGAGCGCGGTTTCACAGGCTCCCTCTCAAAGACGGGGTCGGGGGGATGACCGCCCACCTCTGATTGACAGGCGTTAACATTCTTTTTGTTTTATACATTTCACGATGTAATTTAGTCCCAAACGGTCGTGTCCACGTCACCATTGGCTGGCAGGGTCCAGGGCTGATTTAAAACAGTAGATGCCGTGTGTTTCGTGTACTGTGATGAATGTGTTTCATCACAGTACATCAATATAATTTAGATTACAGCTCAAAAAACATGTTGAAGTGCGCAGTTACTCTTTAATTAATTTTGATCCTAATTAATGATCCTTTCTTCCCTCGTTCGCCATTTGAGTTTGTCTTTCTATTTTTACCCTTTGTAGGTGAAGTGCAGTCAGAGAAGACGAGTAATCTTCTTTGATGTGTTTTATACGGAACCACAGGCCGTTACCTCTGGCTCACAACTGGTGAAAGCATGTAGTTCTGTCATCCAGGAAAGTAGTAAGCCTGCAGTTCCCCCTCGACGTGGCTGAGCTCAAAGCTGAGATGGAGACGGAGAGGAGATAAGGAGTTTCTAGACGCAGCGCTGCGAGGATGGAGCCCCACGAGGCACGTAAGCCCAGAATGCGGCCAGTCAGCTTACTGCACAGCAGGAAGGGTGTGTGTGTGTGTGTTTGTGGTTTTATGTGTGTGTGTATTAAGGGTAATGATGCAGAGAAAATAAAAAGAGGGGCTCGATCATCATAGAGTCACAGTAACATCAAACCATAAAACACTACAGTGAAACTCAGAGAAACAAACGAGCTGCTGCTGTTTGTAACTTTTGCAATTAAACTTAAGATGTGGATTTTCTCATAAATAATGCTGTGAAGGAAGTTGTTTTTGATTTTAAGAGGCTGAAAGCTTCATTAAATAGCTGCAGAGGCTGGTTTCTAAAACGTAACTTACATTATATGTAAAAAGTAGTTCCTCTTTATTGTAAGAAATTACAAAAATCAAACGTTATGCTACTTGTGAGAAAATAAGACCTCTAACTCTGGAAAATGACTGAATGATAGAATTCTAAAGAGGGTATAATTGGGACCATAGACTGTATACAAGGATGGACGACAGCTCCCTAAAAGTGAAGCCAAAACATCTCCATTGCCCCCTGCTGACTGGCTGCAGTATAGCTCATAAAGCCCGCCTCCTCCATGTTAACAGATGGGACATGAACTATAAAATTAAAATACCCGTCAAATACATTTTTCTCAAACATGGTTTCTGTCATTATAGTTAGTTCTTATCATGCTGGTTTATGTCCAAGTGTTCATTTTTCTGACACGTTTAGCTTCAATTAGTTATTTGATGCTGTAAAAATGATGATTGACAGCTCTGTTGACAAATACAGCTCCAGCAGCCGTTCTGTTCCGGATTAGCAGAGTGGAGGACGAACGGCGAGAGGAGACGTAACTAAAACAATCACTACAGTCACTGAATTTTCCATACCTGTGAACGTTAACCTCAGACCAACACAGAGAAGCTGTTCTGCTGTTAAACACGCCAGCAGGCGGGATCCTTGCTGGTTTTTCGGTAATTTAAGTGTGTGTTTTGGCTGTGAAAGTACCGTCACTCAGTCAGTCACATACAGACCCGTGTGTAGGGCTGACTTTTTCTTTCCAACGTCACCATAAACCAACATCTTTGTTGGTCATTATTTACTTGTATTTTAATGCAGATCACTATGCTTTGGGCTGTGTAAGCTTACACTGCCCAAGCCGTGTGTAACATGCTCCAAAGATAACAAATGAGTTGCAGGGAGTCCCACCACCAGAGAACATAAAAAATATTGTTCTTAAAATGAAACACACCGATTACAGAGAGAGTGTGAGTGAGACAAATATTGCTGGCAGCACTAGAAACTTTAATTAAGCTTTTTAACTCATTACACTTTCCCCCAGAGTCTCTTTATTTTCCTGACCGGACACAATGCTCGGGTATTCTGCTTGAGGAATCGTTACGAAGGAATACGAAGCCTCTATTAATGCAACTTAACATATTACAGCTCAATATGTCTCCTGTTATACTTTCAGATTCCTTTTCCCACATTTTCTTCCTGATGAGAGTTTCAGTCTACACTCGTCCTGTGATGTAATAAGACCACATGCGTCATCGTACATCACTCTTTAGCCTGTATTTCATTCAAAGAGCGTTACAAGCTTTTTTATTAGGGAATTAATCGTACCATAATCCTCTCTGTCTCTCAACATTTTGTATGTACACAAGAAGAAATTGACTTGCACTTAGCTCCCTTTGAAGTACCTTAATGCACTTACTAAGTATGCAGACTCACACTCCTCGCGTCAAAACACCCACTACACTCGAAACCCGACAACACTTGCTGAGCAGGCCGCGCTACAGATTTTCCACTGACAGAAATCTGAGAGTTTTTTTCCCCACCTTAATCAGCTCGTATCATCCGCTCATTTACAGAGAGCCGATTTAATAAAGGAGATGATGGAAAGCGGCCTTTTTGATTGACAGATGATCACATGAATAAGGATGAGAGAGAAAGACATGATGACTGACTTCACATGAAGAGAAATGCAAATGACCAGTGGATGTAACGGTAACCGATTACTGATCACAGAATATTGACCAGATTTTTTCCCCACATGAAGGCAGATGTTGAAGGTTGGAAGAAAGAAGTAAGACTCTTTGATGGTTGAAAGCCATTACTGAAGCTAATAGACACTCCGGGAGCCACTCGACATTATCAAACAGGACTAAAACACACTGTCGCTGAGATGACGGGGGCGGGGGGCTGCAGAGGTTGAAGGAGAGGTTGTTTCAGGACAAAAACATCTGTGACAAAACAGCTTTTAAATGCACTTAAACAATATGCTAATTTATATAGAAGTCTATGAGCAATGTGATGTGTATTTAATGATCCAGTACGTAAGATGTACAGGGATATTGTCATTATGGTAACACAGGTGGAGCTGTCTGTCTGCACTGCTGCTGTATAATACAATCATGTTATCAGCTCATGGATTCACGCTGAATGACATCATTCATCACGGATCTTGTTATGACATTTTTTTTTTTCAGTGAAGCTACACGGGCCTTATGTTTGACATTACATACATTATTAAACATAAATCTGTGCATGAGAGCAAAACGTGCAGTGAGAGTCTGCACATATCATGCGTATAGAGCTTTAGATAAGGCTGCAGTAAATATGAGATGAACCTGAGCGATACATAAGGTGAGACATAATCTGTGATCTGTGTGAGAAAAATAATGAATCAGATATCATCTAAATAATGGTATACAGGTGAATGTCATTAGTGGTATATAAATAGCCACAGTCATAAGTGATGGTAAGGAAGCCGCAGAAGCAACAATATACACGATTGAAGAAAGTGGCCAATATCCATCAATCTATCCATGATCTATACCGCTTAGCCTGTTCAGGGTGGCTGGGGGCCAAAGGAGCCAATCCCAGCTGTCATTGGGCGAGAGGCGGGGTACAACCTGGACTGATCGCCAGTCAATCACAGGGCCCTTTCTACACTGCGGTTCTGCCTCAGCGGTGTAACGAAGCTCCGCCCTCATGCAGCCTTTTTCCTTTCCATTAGACCAAGTCGCTCCACAGTGTGTGTTTTTACTGGAAGCAAAACGTGCGCAAGGTGTAAACAATCACACATGCCACTGTCACGCCCTGCCGGCTACGCTGCAGACGCCGCTTTGCGTCTGTTACGCCTCTGTCACTACCACCGATGCCGGCTCAGAGGCCGAACGACTTCGCCCCGGCATTCTGCCTCCGTTCATTTCACATAGAAGACGAAATGTAACAGAGGTGTAAAAATCCTGCCTTGAACTGGCAGTGTAAAAGGGGCCTCAGAAACACCCTCACATTCACGCCTACGGGCCATTTCAGAGTCACTTACCAACCCAACGAGCATGTCTTTGGAATGTGGGAGGAAGCCGGAGTAAGTGGCCATTATTTGTCTTTTCATTATTTGTTTTAGCATTTAAAATGAAAGTCCTGCAAAGTCTAGTTTCTTAACTTCCTCGGCTTCCTGAAGTAAACCTGGTATGGAACATAATTACATAGAAACAAAACGCTCATCAGTTGCATTCAGTCCTCACTGGAGCTCTGAGGCTTGATTACAGAGTCTGTAATGACAATGTACGCCTAGAATGCAGAAGAGACAATAAAATGCTATCATAACGATCAGCGCCTCCTCGGAGTGTTCGGGGACTAAACACCATTTTGAAATTACAAAATGCAGCGATGGAAGAAAAAGGGACAACTTAATTTACAGCTTATGTACGGACCAGATATTTTCTTATGCTTGAGGTCTGCCTATATATAGGCCTGCAGCAGAGCTCCTTTTCTACCTGAAACTAGAAGGTTTGGTTGGAGGGAAAAAAGAACAACAGGAACTGGGAGCAAACATTCTCAACCTAACAAGCTACCAAGATCAATCAAGACATCTCCGCCAAGTGATGGTATTAGACGGGCCTCATTGTGCGGCTGTTGTGTCCGGCCCCTGTAGATTAAATAAATCAGGGGAGAGTCATCCAGCACGTTGGCAGCAGCGTAGGTTAGAGTGTTCGAGCTTCACCTTCACTCATGGACAGATAATCAACCCACTGGAGGGTTTAATCTCAAACATGCCTGCTGAACCATAAACCACTTGGTAGAACCGCTCAGTACTGCACACAGACAGGCCTGGACGTATTTCAGACCTTGACAGGCGAGCACATCTCCTCTGTCTTGGACTGATGTGCTGCCGCTCCGAAGGGATTGGCCCTTCTGATCCGATTGGTTGTAGGAGCGCTCTGCAATCAGCCGCACACAGACCCTCCTGTACTGTAATGCTTTGAGTTTCAGCTAGACTCCTCATGAGAAGATTAAATTGTTTCAGCTGGCGGTTACATTTGGCGGCTGAAACGCTCCTGCAGGATTGTTCAGTCAAGTGCCTCGGTTGGGGTTTGAACTCCAGCTGTCAGCGCCAGTTTACCAGCCCAGTGGTGGAGGCTGCGGTGGAAGAAAATGTTATCCATGTGGGGAAGAACAGAAAGCTTAGCTGGAGGTCTGAGGGAACGAGGAGGAGAAGAAATAATGAATAAAGGAGGTAGGAAGGTAGGAAATAAAGCTGTAGAGAGCATTTATTGTAGAGAGCACATTGAGGTGGGCTCAAGGCTCCACAACACGACAAATTGGATCATTTCAAAACAGGTAATGGTTTTTACATATTCCATTTGAATGAGTGATTTGCTCTGAAAGCACCAAAACAGGCCTTCACGTTTTTGAGGACGTAGTAGAAAATATCAGAAAATTACTGGGTTAAGTGCTTGAAGAAATACCTGGATATAAGGTCCCTGTCTGACATGCTATTTTTCTCTCAAGCCATTTATATTCACTTTAAATACTACTAATAGAAAATGAAAAGGCTATTATGAAAAACTGGGTAAAATGTATCCTCTGACCAGTGTTCGACGAGTCCTGAGTCCCCACTGTTCAAGTCTGAGTCCGAGTCACCAAAGAGTCCTCAAGGTTGAAAACAGCACTTCAGTGAAGTGATAAGAAATACCCCACGACCGAACCGAACATCTTGGACCCAGTGGTTGAGTCACTTAAGAGGCTAACGTTATCGACAGTCCAAGTAACTTTAGCGTCTCACTCTTTCTGGGTGTGTCCTGGACTGATGTCTGTTAAAGTCGGAGGTTGTCCACGTCTTCTCCTCGATGCTTCTTTTACATATCAAACACGTTGCACTGCTCTTGCTTGCATTTGCTGTAAAATACTTTGAAAGCAAAACGCACGATTGTGGCGCCTCTTTAGGCATCCTGGCAGGAACTGTTGCCGAATGTGACAGCACGTGAAGGTGCATGCAGGTGAATGTGTGCCCTTGCTCAAAACTGAATCAATTATTAGGGCCTGATACAAACAACAAAAACATTAAAACTGTCCTTACCAATAAACAAGTCTGAGTCCTCCTCTCCATCTTCCAAGTTCGAATGCAGTCAATGCTCGAGTCCAAGTCATCAGTGCTCGAGTCTAAGTCTAATCACAAGTCAGGTCACTGGTCGGACTCGAGTACAAGTCCTGGAGCTCTAGTGGAAAAACTTTACTAAATTCAATTGAAACCTCAAACCATGTTTTTGGGAGATCTTCCCAACTAACAAATAACAAAACAGAGCTGAAAACATTTTCCTTTTTGGCATCGTGAAACAACATGTAGAGTTAAAGTGACAGTCAGGCCAGCAGCTCTGTGAGGTTGGACTCATGCCAAGTTTTGCTTTGAGCCAAATGGTCAAAGGGGATGCATGAGCGTGCTAACATGTCTTATTCACCATGTTCACCATCTTACTTCCTCATGTAAGCATGCTAACCTAATTAGCACTACTGGGAGTATCATTAATTGAGCAGGTATTGAACCATGAGTATCTAACAAACTGAAACTTTAACCTGACTGTGGGGCTACATGGAAGGTCATTGCTCTTGGTCATGAATCTTAGTACAGAAATTAACTGCAATCCATCCAAAAGTTGCTGACATATTTCACTAAAAGCTACAGAAATCAACCCAATGCTTTGGATACAGGAATTCACCAAAGTCAACCTCTAGGGACCATGAATATCTGTACAAACACGATCGCAACCCAGCCATTAGTTGTTAAAATAGCCCATTTCCGTTCTGACCAAAGCGGTGGACTAACAAATATACCGACTTTCAAATCAACAATGTCCTGCCACTAGTAGGTTTGAAAACAAATGACTTGTTCCGGGTGAAATGGCTGAACTTTCCACCATATTCAAGTGAAATCTGCAGTCATCTTTTTGGGATACTTTGCCAACTAACAGACAAACAGGACCCGAAACACACCATCCTGTCGGTAATAATACAGAAAACCATTTGTGTAAAATTGTGCCTCCAAACATCACGTAATCTCTGAGCGAACAAATCCATTGAACACTTGAATTCAAATTCTGTCCTTGAAAAATAACAATTTTCCATTTTCCAACCAACAGTTATCCGCACACAAACCCTACCTTCTCCTTGTCATAAACACAGAGCGGCTTCTTTAATGCCATCGGTGCTTCTTGGCTTTTTAAGGTGTCTCCTAAAGCCTCCACCTACCTGCTGTCCTCATTATACCCTCTTTATATGATAAGCCAAATAGCACTGAGCCACTGCTGCCAGATACTGAAGGCCATTTGACAAAAGGTTATTTTAAGATAAATGTCACTTCTCCCCGCTGGTAGTAGACTTTGAAAATGGGGTCCAAATTTCTTGTCATATTAAAGTGACAAGAGAGGCAGAGGGTTCTTGTGCTGCAGATCACAAACATCCAGCTCAACAAAGCTTTAATATGTTGTTGTTAGTGCCCAGCAGGGAAGCATAAAGTGGAGCAAAGGAGAGATAACCAGTTTGATATTTAATATTGAAGGTAATCAATGCACAAAAACAAGCTATGATTGGAAAATACAAACCCTGCTCTGCTTCCCTCCAGCTATACCTCCCCGTGCCTCACAGCCTGAAATGTAAATGCACCAAATGTGATGCGATTAATAATTCACGAGCATGTCATTAAGGTCAGCCGCCTCCATGTTTTGCGGCCAGTTTTACACCTGGCGAGTGGTTGATGAGGAAGTTCTTGTTGTTAAGCGCCGTGCAGGAAATTAGAGCACTGGTCCCAGTAGGGCTGGAGTCTTGGAATGTGATCAGGAAGCCATGAGAAATTAGTTTGCAACCATCTGCCTGCTCTTGTCTCAATATGTTCAAGAATGTGCACTGAGGAAATGATACCCATTCAGGGCCAATGAATTCCCAAACTATACTAATGGCTGTATCATTTCTCAAAGTGAGCGTTGACTTGTTTCCAAGTAAAGTAACACAAAGGTCACGCAGCTTCAGGTACATGTTGGTGTTGCGTTTATGGAGCTGTATTAGAGCCATACTGAATATATAAAGGGGTTGGTGTCTTTTGTTCCTATCCTTACCGAAACCACAACACAAGAATGAAACGATTACTTATGGATTAAAAGGTCTGTTTACACCTTTAGCTGCTAATGTTAGCATACCCAGCTAGCAAGCTAGTTGTAAATGGGAAAAAGGCCTCTACTTATACAGCAGTCTTTTTACACTACATGTCACAAACTGATGGCAAAGGCTACTATACTAATCACATTTGTACACAGGAGGCAATGCTTTTGGGAGCAGCGTGCGGCTCAGTGTCTTACCCAAGGAAACTTCGTCATGTGGACTGCAGTCGGGGATCGAACGCTTCCAAAGGAGAGACTGTACCACTGAGCCACAGCCGCCCCATGAGTTAACTGCATTGTTTCAAGATTCTAACATTACCTGTTTGGAAGCCATGTTGCTACTAAAGCTTTTAAAAGTTAAGAGAAATATATATATAGTTAGAGTGAGTTTACAGCCCAGCAACTCCAGCCTTACACTTAACGTTCCTTAAACCATGGTTTAGTGCTTTAAACGCCTCTTCTCTTGTTATTGTAGGCTAATAGTGAAAACATCCACTTTGAAAACAAGGATTTAAGCCAATCTTATGTTAAATTAATTGAACGTGCTTATGGATACTTCAGCTAACATCTCAAAACTGAAATACTAAATATTGTTTTTAAGAGGTAGCTGAGGCGAGCTAACGCCTCAATCCTACAGGATCTGTGTCTGGCGCGTTCCGTCTGTGCCGCGGTTCTGGTCCGTCAGATGGCACAACCCTCGCCCACAGGAAGCGTGTCTGATCCGCAGCGCAGCGGAATATCTGCTCATTTGGATATCATTCCTAGATTTTTGTGCTTCTGCCGCGGATGAGTACTCTACTTAATTAAAAGTGTTCTTTTTTCAAGATTTCAGTGTGATCTTAAAATAAACGGATCTGTACATGGTGTTTTATTTTGAAATTACCGGATGCTGTATGCTGTTTTCGTGTGTGACTTCCTGTTTGGAACGATCTGCTCTGTTGAGCTTGACGCGCGCTTGAAGCGGCCTCCGTCAAAAAAAAGACCCGGCGCGCATCTTTAGCGGAGCAGAGCGGAGAGACGCTTCTGGGACACGCCGCCGTCCTTGCTGTGGAATCATGATCGACTCCGGAGGTCGCGGCGCACACGGAACACGCCGGAGACGGATCCTGTGGAATTTGAGGATAAGTAACTAATTTACTGATAAAATCTGCTGGTGACACATTTCAGCCAACAGCATTCGTGCGTAAAGACGAGGAGCTTACCTGTGATTACTGTCGAAGAAGTCAAAGACCTACTGTTAAAAATAAATGTGAACTTAATTAAAATGGACATGAATTCATGGATAAAAAGCGTCTTTATTTATGGGTAAATGTGCAACTCTTATTCTAAACTGCAGACATTCAACAAGGGAACTCTTGAAGGGTATAGAAACTGTAACGATAGGGAAAAGGTTTGTCCTTTAACCAGCTACTTTTACATCATGGAGTGGAGAGCGGTGCAACAGGAACACTAGCATCAGAATAATCTTTCAAATAGAGAACGGACAATCAGACTAAGCACACAATGCTGCGAGAGATCAATTTATGTCTTCTTTAATGAACGTTTTAATAACTCGCCGATCCTTCTCAGGATACAATATGTTTCATAGCTGCAGACATCACTTCTAATTAACAGTCCAATTAGCTTTAACCATGAAATTATCATGAAAAGCAATCTCAGCAAGAAATTTAATCACAACTAAGTTAAACCCTCTTTTATACCCGACGCCGATGTTTGGTTTGCAGAAAGTTTGCTACAGTGGATTAGAAGGGATTTAATTTAATATCTTTGTTTTGGATTTAGAGGATCAGAATTGGTTTGATCACGAGGGGATTAGAGTGAATTAGTTCATCTTTGTAGTGGAACCTTTGCAGCCACATGCTGGGGATGTATGAAATTCAATATCGGGCACAAATCCTACGAAACGCACCCTCATATTCTCGTAATAATGAAGCCTTTTCTCTTTATTGTGCTGCTTTGCTTCGTCACCTACCCGCCCAGCAGCAGGCCGTCATCGGTGGAAAATCCTTGAATAATATGTAAGGGCCCTCAGTGGTATGATGTGACCTCGGGGTCAGTTTATAATTAAACCCCAACAGAAGCTGCCCTCCATTCTGCTACGTTTTTTAAAAGGTCATACGTATGATGGGGGAGAAAATGAGAAAAGAGGGACGGCAATATCGTACTGAGTAAGCACACGCAGCCTGTGACCTCCCTCTCCCCTGCGCACATTTACCACAAATTAAGATCTTTCAGAGGATTGTACAGTACGAGCTCTGACAGCTCGGGGGAAAAGGGAGCATGAAGGCAACATGGAGCAGTATTTATTCTTACATTACCCTTAAACACATCATGTTTTCTGTTTGATTCAAACTTAAAAAAGCTGATTTCTCAACATATTACAGGCGAGGACATAGGTCATTAAAATTGCACATAAATTATTAGTTCAAGCCGTACTTTTCTTTAAGGTTTGCGTGCGTGCGAAGCCGAGTTTTAGTTCACTTTGCGTTTGTGCCTTGAGTGCTGTTTATCTTGCTTTTATGCAACAGCTGAAATGATTTGCACTATAAAAACTCTCCTCCGCCTTTCCTTTGGAAGTCTAGACAACAATCTGTCACTGAGAGGCATTTAAAGACCTTCAACTTGCTTTTAAAGCGGTGAAACCTCACGGAAGGTAGGAACATATTGCATCAGTGACGTGTGGCCCCTTTTAGTAGGTGTGAAGAGGTGAAGCTGCGCAAAAAAAAAAGTTAAATGATTTATTTTGCCGTGGAAGACGAGGCAATTTAAAGACTTGATAATATCACTCAGGATTTTGTCGTGTTAAATCTTCATAATTTAATTTGTTCTCAGCACAATCACTTTGATGTATACTTCTGAAAGGACATTGTGAGTTTATCTGAGTGAAGCCTCATTAGCTTTAATCATTGATGACGAGAAGATGCTCGTACAGAGAATAGGATCATGGAGTTATTAGATTTCATTAAGTTGATAGAAGGAGGAATGAGAAATAGCACTATTTGACATGACTGGTCATAGTCTGTCTTTATTACTCACTGCCTCTCCGTGCCACATGACAGCTTAAAATTAATCTAAAATAACTACTTGCTAAAATGTATTATTAGCATATTCTTCTTGTCTTGACTCCCCTGTTACAGGACAGCTGAGGACGGACAGGAAATGTAAGGAGGACAGAGTGTGGGGGTGACGTGCACCAAATGAACACACTGGGAGTCGGGCTGCGATCACTGCGTCAGGGACTGTAGCCTCTGTATATGAGGCGCCAGCTCTACCAACTCAGGTAAACCAGCGCTCCAAGATTGTTTTTTTTTGGCTGTTTTTGATAGGACAGCTGATGAGAGACAGGATGTGTGGGGGATGACATGCAGCAAAGGGCCGAAGACGGGAGTCGAGCCTGCGGCAGCTGCATCGCGACCTGTGTCCCCTACACACGGGGTGCCTGCTCTACACAGCGAGCTAAACCAGCGACCCTCTTAAGATATGCTTAATTAAACAAAATGATTTCACTTTACTGTTTTTTTCCTTGATATGCATGTTCTCCCCGTGCATGTGTAGTTCCCCACGGGTACTCCTGCTTCCTCCCACAGTCCGAAGACATGCTCGTTAGGTAAATTGGTAATTTACAGGGACGTGGATTTTTAGGGATGGCAAGTGTTCTGATTTCCGTTTGTACTACCGTTTGTTCTACTCCGAGTAGTATTGACCAATCACGTATCAGCAGGCTGCGGCGTATGCAGGAAAAACAGTCCGTGAGGAGAGCAAAAGCAGGCGGAACGTAATGCACCGTAATGACATCCCGGCTCCCATCAGCGGCTATCTGATCATGATTTAGCTTCTTATTAATCTCTATAAACAGACATCTGCATGCTAACAGCTAACAATCTGCTCTAGATCTAAAATTCAACCAGAGATAAATTCCCCTGACGCTGTGTCACGAAAGCCGTTCAGTGTTCAGATTTCCCGACTTCCTCGAATGCATCAGAAATGATAGGTCCGACCTCCGTTCAACAAATGAGCATTTTAAAAGTTTTCTTCTCCTCTTGAGGACAGACCTGACAAAGCTTCATTTTTACTTTTTACAAATCTGCATCATGATGTAGAAATTTCAGCAAACGTCACATTAATTAAAGTCAATCACAAGAAAAACGGTTTGTTTTTCGGTAACAATGCAGCACGGGGAAAAGGAGGTCTTGACTGGAAGTCGTTAACAGCTGGCTACACGCCCGGCATGTTCACCGTTATCCCCAGAGGGTATATTGTCGTCAGACTGTAGCCGACGGGATCCCAGATTGGGAACATTGGTGACTCCCGAAGTGCCCGTATGTGTGAGTGTGAGCATGACAGGTTGTCTGTCTCTGTGTGTCAGCCCAGTGATCGACTGTCGATCAGTCCAGCCCCCCCTGCGACCTTTAACAGGATAAGCAATATAGATAATGGATGGATGTTTTCTCACAATTTCTCAGTTTAATTTGCTGTGTTTGGAAAGTCTGCAGAAAATAGATGTGCAGCTGTGAAAGTTCAAATGACACTCTCTGCCTCCTCAGAGCCACAATCACCTGCGTGATGTAGATTTCATTAGATGTTTTTTACAGCCCAAATATGGAAACAGGAGGGCTGTCAATGAACGCAGACTGCACGTGTGTGCGCACATCCACTGCAGCAAACACCCAAAGCATAGATTACGTGCATCGAAGTATATGAGACATGAAAAACAGCCACCCCCTTGAATCGTGACTTTTTTATAATGGGTAAACTTAAATATTTCTGTGGTTATAATTTCGGCGTGCAGTTTTTTGAGACAGAGGAGTGACGTTATCGTAGGCGCAGGCGGTCTCAGAGGTAATCAGCGATCCGGACCTGTGTGACCTGGTTTGTGCTGAAAGAAAAATCTATTATATTTGCTTGACAACTATTTAAAAATTCTGCTAACACTGCACTCGAGCCGACAACACAATTAACTCCCAGGCTCGGTCACTAAACAACAGCTAACACACTTAGGCTCATAGAGACCTTCGCACACTGTCATTTCTCTGAGTTGAATTGTTAGTTAAGAAGCAGATTTCATGGACTTTCACAGAACAGTAAGGTAGCTCTTCAGGCTCCGAGAGGTCCCTCCCCCAGCCTGGTAATCCATCATGCAGGAGGATGTGGCAGAGTGGCCATGATTCCCTGAATTACCTTCCCTCCCAACTCACGCGCACACATTCCCCTGAGTCATCAGCGGCCAGCACACTCTCTGTGGGAGCCGCCAGGTGGTGGAGAGTGAGGAGGAAGACGAGGGGCGAAAGGACAGGGGACGGGGAAAGAGTGTGCGGAGAAGGAGGAAGAGGAGGGTAGACAGAGATACACTAGCCTATTACACACAGCGGTCAGGGTTGAATGCCTGCTTCCACAGCAACAGACAAACCGTCTCCAATTGCTGCAAGTTGCTGAAATAAACATCCTCCCACTGATCCGCAGTCGCTCACAGACAAACACAAAGAGCTTTTGTGCTTCATGTTTACCTCAAGGCGTTCCTTCTTTCTAAAGCACGTCACAGGGAACAACACATTTCAGCCTGTTACATGACTTCATGAGCCGGCAGGTGATGAGATGTATCAGTGAGGTCAAAGTGTTCCCCCTTTCTTAGCCCCCATTAGCTGTGTGGGCCTTCCACTCCTGTTATTGCCAATTGGTGGGTCAAAGGTCACCGAGGTGTGGCCTCTCCTGTGTGTGTATATAAGAAGATTATGTGTGTTTGTGGGAAGAAATGAGACACATTTGCCCAACAAAGAGAAGTCAAACAGTGTACTTTTTTTAAGCAGAAGTTGTCCTAGTTTTTTAATGTCAATGACAATCGTAAGAAAATATGCAACCAATGGTTTTGTCCAACCAGCTTCCTCTAGTTTGTTGGTGGTTTGAAGCCTATCAAGCTAAACAATCATGTTTGTAGAGATGGAATACAAAGTATAAAGTCAAGTTCGCTCTTCTGCTTTTGTGCAAACGACATGGAAAAATCTGGAAGACAAAGCAGTTTGAATGGATTTCTCAAAGCTATCTTAAAGTCAAACATTCGACTTCTCATCCATCCATCCATTACCTACACCGCTTATCCTCTTCAGGGTCGCGGAGGGGCTGGAGCCAATCCCAGCTGTCATTGGGCGAGAGGCGGGGTTACACCCGGACAGGTCGCCAGTCAATCGCAGGGCTGACAGAGAGACAATCAATCACTCTCACATTCACACCTACGGGCAATTTTAGAGTCACCAGTGAAGCTAGCGAGCATGTCTCTCGACTGTGGGACGAATCCGGACTACGCAAAGGGAACTCAGTGGGCCTTCACACAGAAAGACCCACTGCGTCCAACTGGGATTCAAACCAGTAACCTTCTAACTATGATGCAACAGTCCTAACCACAACACAGTGCAGCCCTAGTGAGACTTCTATGAATATAATCTGTCATTTAGACGTTCCTTTTTTTGTATCTAAGAGTGTCTGAGGCACCTGTCATTATTAAAACACACTGCTCATTCCCTGGTTAGTATCTTAGACATTTGAGATTTGACGTTTCTATAATCGTAAAATGTTAGTTTCAATAATATTGTCTATGCCCTCTTATCAGATATAAACTTCCTACTTCCATCTCGTGCTGCATTACTTGTCTTTCAACCATTTGTTCAAGTTTGCATAGTTGGTGCAAGACTGCAGGATAAAGAGTATACTGCATAATGCATGACCCATGTTGCAAAGCTGCGCGCAAACAATTAAAACATCTATTATTTGAACTTGTGTGTCCCCTTCCTCTCTCATCATATTCTGCTGTTTGTGAGATCTTATACAAGAGTTTTGGGAGGAATGGAGACTATAGAGCTGCAGTATATATGTCCTCTCCAGGAAGGCTTTCATAAATAATGTCAATCTGCTGTGACTGACGACTTTAGCATTTGATTCATATCTGCAAAACACAATTAAGGAGAGATTAAACACTTGTGAGCGCAGGCTGAACGTTCATATTTGATGTAAAATCAGGGCTAATATTTAATATCTTACATTAGAAATGTTGTCCTGTTGTCCCTCTTGGGTTTTTCTAACACCAAAAGAAGCAGCACATCTACAGCAAGCCAGCAAGTCTCGTTTTTTTATTCACAGAGCAGCTAAAAGCAGATATAACTCATCTAACATCGTTTAACAACCACAATTGTGTCTTTACTTCCCTCATTTCTCCTGCAAATCTCAGTCAGTCTTCGACTCTTCTACTCCAATTCCCTGTGTTCAACACTGTACCGCTGAGAAATAACCGATGCAGGCCAAATGAAAAAAAGGCAGAATCCTGTCTTTCACGGAGCGAAGGTCATGTCAGATATCCTGACAGCTGGCTCTTCCCTCCCGACACACAACAATCCCTTTCTTCGTATCAGTTTTCAGCGGGAAGCCCTCCTTGTTAGAACAACAGACTTCCACCGCTGAGACCTTGAGGAGAACAATATCTGATCCATTTTTCCCAAATCAATATGTATTATTTCAAAGATGTGTTAGCGGCTATTGACAGATTCTTTTATCCTCGCACATTTAATACGGGGCTTTATCCCTGCTCGTATCCTCCTGGGTTCGCTCATCAGGATGTCCAAGGCCTTTACTCATCCCACACTGATTCTCAGGCTGCAGCCACGACGGAAGATAAACAAGTTGAAGGTCAGTCGGCCCGGACGGATGGGTCTATATTGCTTGTTATAACACCTGCTATCGTACCGCATCCCATGGCCCGTCATGCAGACACTACATCTCTGACCGCTCACACATCCATTGTGGAAAGTGGAAACAGCACCGTCCTTGACGTCAGAGATGGGACCGTTTTTTGTATCATGGAGCAGGTCAGTCGGATGGAGGAAGGACGGCCAACAGTGCTGGAAGATGTGACACTTCAACTGAGAAGGTGCCAAATGTACAGCCTTATAATGTCATATATAAGTGTGCAGTAATCAGGATGTTTTATATGTAACACCCTACACTAGTCATACGACGCTATCGCCACAGCAGACCTGACTTATGAAAGTACATCCTGTGGTATAAGAGTTATTTATACTACATATTATGTAACGTACAGGCTTTTATCTAAGCTGTCATAGAGGTGTTAATTCAATGATTTCAGCATCAAGGTCATAATTGGTGGTGGGGCTGTACTGAGCTGCATTATATTCAGAGGTGTTCTAACACTCCCTCATGTATGTAAATAGGGAGGACAAAACATTAGAGACACATCTCAATATAATTGAGTTCAGTACAACACCTTTAACTATGGCCTCAGTAATAAACATCATTGAATTTACACACTTCAGACACTCAACAAAACAAAAGTCAACAAAAACTAAACTTCATAAAAGCAGAATCAGAATCAGAAAAAACGTAATGATACTCACGTCGATAGCCATGAAGTACTTATGGCTCAACGCTGTGCATGCACATTCAATGCTATCCATAAGTGCAAAGGAGAATCTACATGTTATGTATGATATGTACGCCTATCTGGCCCTGACTTCAGCTGCTGCGGCGCTAAAAACTATTGATAAGAGACAGGAGGATTATCTCAGTGTGTAATGACTATTTAAAATCTGACACAAACATCAGAAAGAAGTAGGGATCAATATTTTGAATATCAAAGTAGTGAATTTGGTGATATAAATCACTTGCATGAGGGGAAACAGGACGATTGGTCAAATTTGCAGAGAAGTTGCAGCAATCGGGTAAAATTGCAAAACGAGAAAAAGTTGGAGGAATTGGTTGAATTTGCAAATTTGCAACTTCCTGGAGGGACTGACTACTAACTCAACTTTGACCCTTTGTACTTGCCGTAGTCACACCTTCAGTTTGACCTTTAAGTAAAGTGATGTTGACAATCTGACTTGTTTACAATCTTGTCTTAAACGTGTTATAAAGCGAACACTTGAGGTGCTTACATGCAAACGAAGCTGTTGTTCATTGAGTTTTGATTAAAAAAAGGCTTTTATAAGTTACATGAAGTTTGTGTGAAACTATAAAAACAGACCAGACTGCCCCCCCGACATGTGCTCACCAAGGCTCAAACTTGGCCTTTGGGATTACAGCCCGTCTGACGGAGTCACCGCTCATGTTAGTGAAACTGTGTTTTAAGATCTCAGCCCTACATTTGTTGATACAACTTCACCAAACTAAAGAACAACCCTTAAGTAGTGATCGAGCTGTTATCATCCTGGCTCAACACACACAAAAGGTTTTAAATGCAATTATTGGAAACTTGAAACAAAGAGAAATAAGCTCATTTATCTCACTCAGAGACGTGTTTACATCCTGAACTTAAACTGAACTACTGAAAACATTCGTCACATGCACATTAGCTCCAATTACTGCAGAGCTCTTCCTGTTTTCACTGCACTAAATGTGAGTGCTGCAGTATAATGATGAACATCACAATGTCAGGAGTTCTTTTATCGTAAAACAGCACACTCAATAAAGACACAGTGTTTGTGTATTCATGTAATATTCTATAAACTATGTTCATTTGCAAAAAAAAGGAGGCTTTTTATCATTTTATCAAATGGTGATAAAAACATGATAAATAGCTCAATATGCGAAATGCATCATGGGAAAAACTACTTTTAAGCCTCATCTGGCACGCTGGAGCACAACACCGTCAAACAGATGTGATGCTGTGATTCACACACACGCGGATCCTCTGAAAAACAACGACGGCGCCGACAAAGGCACGTCTATAAACGATAAAAACAAAACATGCTTAAGAAGAGAATTGAAAGAACCAGGAAGTCTCACTGATCCCCGTTTTGCTTTGGATCACGCTGCACAGCCGTCAGGGAGCCATTAGAGAGCGGCAATAAATGGGAAGATTTTTTCTCAACAAATACGACCATCTGTATTTCCCCCCCCTGTTCTGCTCGTGTTTTAGTGCTCCTCACAGTATGTTTTACACAATATACTTGTCCCTGCTGGTAATCTCTTATAGTGCTGACGTTATTGTAACACATCTTCAGTGCAGCGTCTTTTTTCCTGCCTGAAAAAACAGCACAATAAAACAAAAAGAAACAAACAAGAGAGATAAAAGAAGCGAGGCTTGCAGGGTTGGGTTGTTCTCTGCTCTCACCTGATCAGTTGTATCAGGTTCCAGAGATGAGCGTGTGTGTCGTATCCACACTGTGTCTGCCCATTACAACTTTCACACTGCACATTAATATTGATTCCCAGTACCAGCACTGAGATCAGATTGCTGCTCAGACCTCCTCTATAATAACAGCATCATTTAAATCCTATGCTGAGCCATGAGGTCGGTTGTGGCCTGAGTTACAAACTAGGGGCACGGTGTTTAGACCGTTACCTTTAAATACATCTCTCCCACTTCTACCGGAGTTTATGAGTCCAAAAATCTATTTTACTTATAAAAAGTAAAATAACAGCTTTTGTATCCTTGAAAAGTCCCATTGTTAGTGCTTCAGAAGTTTCCTTTCAGTTCTACTGTACGGCTCAGAATGCTGCCGAATGAAAAAGATTAATGCATTCCACCATGGACGACGGAAGATATGTTGCATCTTTTTTCCAGGAAAGATCTCCAACGAGGACCTGCACAAACTCACACTGCCCTAAAGTATCCTTGAGATGGAGTCCACCTGGAAAGAGGAAACGACGGAGGCCAAAAACAACCTGAAGAAGAACTGTGATCTCGGGACGAAAAACAGCGACTCTAACTGCACAGGATAGGACCAGACGGAAACAGATAGTCGCAGCCTTATTTGCAGATGCCTTTTCACTCGTTAGCAGAAAAGCAGTGCTAACGGAGCTCTGGTTTAGCTCAGTTGGTAAAGTGGGCGCCCCATGTACGGAGGCTACAGTCCTCGATGCGCTGATCGCAGGCTCGACTTCCTGTCTGCAGGTCATTTGGTGCATGTTATCCCCGACTCTCTACTCCCTACTGTCCTATGTAATAAAGGCAAAAGCCAAAAAAAAAAATTGGCGGATACTCCCCAGACACCTCGCCCGTCCAAAACAAGCAACTTTTCTCTGAAGAGCCTAATAGAGGCAGTTTTACGTGGACGTCCAATCAGTGTTAATGATAAATGTACTCAATTAAACCTATTAATTCTTAGTCTGACCGGGAAAGCTGCTTTCTCCTGCTCGCCACATACTCGATATCAGAGTCAGCCAAATGTATCCGTCCATAACATCCTCTGCTCTTATATTCTGGGATGCCTTTGTTCACTGTAGCTTGTAAGTAAAGGCAGACATTGGAAATTGAAGCTCACATTGCTGATAGTTCTTTGGAGCCATTATCTACATGAAATGACATAGATGATGAAGAACAACAGATTTTGCAGCTGCAAGGAGCTGCACCCCTGAGACACAGAGCGCATCTGTGGTTCCCACACTATAAACCTGACTCGGATAGACAGAAAGAAGGTTCAAAATCTGCAAAAATGTATCTTTAAGCTCACAAAAATGTGTCTGATAATGGCAAAGACAAAGGCTCCAGCTGGCCTCAAGGCTCAAACTCCGACATGATGCTGAAGAAAATCCATCTATGAGCTGTAAAATCGTTTAAGCTTAAACAACACATGCAAAAGCCACTGCGTGCACAATTACACTGTTATTTTGTGCTGTATATCAGCAATATTCAACCCTACAGGCAAACTGAAATCTGTTCAATCCCCATTACAGCACGAGAGGAGCTTTATAATTTCCCTCCTCTCGTAACCTTTAAGATCGAGGAGGGAGAAACGTATTTATTCATCTGGCCTTCTCTGCCCGATCAGCGTTCAGGAGGGGGAAACACAAGCAAGCAGCTTCAGTGAGAGTCTGAAGGCGAGCGCTGAACGAACGAATGGGTCGGAATCGGAGTGACATTTCCAGGCCGTTTAAGCGAGAGCTTGTCAAGGTGCTTCGAGGTTTCATACAGCTGTTCTCGGCTCTGTGAATAGCAAGGTCGTCAGCTTTGGATGTTTGGCTGACAGCACGAGAGGAGAGTGCGAACGCGCTGCATGCATGGGGGGAGGCTGGGAAGAAGGACAAGGGGGTGATTTCATTGTTAGGTACAATGTTACAATTTCATTTAGCAGACGCAACGTACATCTGAGAGTTAATATAACACAAGCAACGATCAAGACAAGAGGGAACGAAGTCAGTAAGTGCCAAAAAACAGCTTCAAGTGCAGACGTAGACGAAATATTTCTTTGACATTTAGACAAAATCATCTCTCTGCCATCCTTCATCGCCAGTTATAAATGTTCTGGTATTGTTTCAGCCCATTCTCCCTCCCAAGTGGTCACATGCAGCAGCTTGGTCAGTGGCCCAATGCTTCAAAATATGACACTTTAGGGAGGGTCCCTCTGGCGTCATTTCATCATTTCATCCAGGACAAGAAGTTGACTTCTTTCATTAAAAAGTATGATTAGTTTAATATAGTTTGTTAGTTATGTTGATGTAATCTAGCGTACATAACTTACTATGTATTTAAAACCCAGACATGATCTTATACTTCAACTTAACCAAGTAGTTTTGGTGCCTAAACATAAGTCAAAACACAAGTCAAAAACTCTTGTCTGTCAGCAAGCTTGATTTTGAAAATCTAACTGGATGTTGTTTATGTATTATGCTAACTTGACAGCTTTATTTTGAAAGTCCAACCAGGTGTTGTAGACCTGACAGCTTTGGTACAGAAAGACTTTTCAAACGAACCACGGTCCGGTTTGATTCAGGTGAGAACACAATGGGACTTAAAGTAGGACCTAATATGGGAAGCAAACCAAAAAATTGCATTGTGGGTTGTTTACGGACATTGACACCTGCAGAGAATATGAGGTGTTCAAACTGTTACACTGAACTGTGAAAAAACAATACATTAAAATCTGCGATTCTCTCTCTCTTTGTTTACCAATCAGAAAGCAGTTTCCTCAAAACTTCTGGTCAGATGGTAAAAGCTGCCGTGGGAACACAAACTAATCTCGAGGCAAAATGCAACATTGTAACAATTTGGTCTTTGATTCAAACAAACAGACGTCAGGTGTGAGAGCACCCTCAGGATGAGGGTCATCACGAGTTTGGATGAGATCATGTTGCTGCCATCTCCTCGCTGCGTTTTTCTTTTTATAAATGTAATATGGAAGTTATAATGTAAGATACAAATCGTTTATTGTGTAAAATATGATCCTTAGTGTAATCTGAAACTGTGCTGATCCCACAGATGATGAAAAATCAGTTGTAACATACAGTAAATGTACACACAGTATATCTCTTGCTATGTTGCTTCAGTCTCTATGTTCACATTTTCAGTACGGTACATTTGCTGTTATGGATTCTAAGCCTGCCTCAGAGAAGCTGATCTATACTCTAAATATTAGTTTGACTCCCTCCCGTCACATCTCATGTTTGTACATGGTGTACTGTTTACTCTCGGGTCCATGTGGAGTGTGTATTTATTTTGTATTGCTTGCTGCAGCTCTCTCGTTTCACCCGTTTGGGACGATTCAGTTCACTACAACTTTAAAAGAGAGAGAAAACTCCAGAAGTAAAATAACTTGCCAAACATAATGTATTATGTATTTGTATAAGGTGTAGGACTGTATTTGTGCCCTGCTGTCTGAACAGCTCGGTGTTAATGGACGCTTGATTGAAGGGAAGCTGAGGGAAGAAAGGCACATTAAATTATGCATCACTAAAATGCTGAAATGTCAACCTGCCGGTGCACCGTGCTTCATGTTACAGCTGCGCACTTTATCCACGTAAACACGCACGCACTGCAAAGAGCACAAGCACTTCACAAAGACGCATGTGTGTACAGACATCATTATTTGGTTTGATCAGCTACAAATTGACTGAGTTGAAGTGTTTTTTCAAAGGACTTTTATCCAAGAAAAGTGACATTTGGAGAAAGTAACAGGTATTGAATGCTAACAGGTGTCTTTACTTTAAGGTTTGCAAGCCGGCTGTGTGAGCTGTGTGATTTTGGAAGGTGTGAAATTTGCTTAATTTGTATTGAACGCCTGGAACAGAAAGCCATTTAATTCTCTCGCGTAAATGTTTGTGTCAGTAATTTAGACAATGAAGGTCTGCACATTTGATCTTGAAAGATGTCTGCCTTTTTTTTAAAAGTAAGTCCAAAATAAAGCTCCTGTGAGGAGTTTGTAGCTGGTTATGAAACACACTGACATCCAAACTGATGCCTCTTTACGACCTAACGTTTTTAAGCTAAGACAGCAGGAGGATTGTTTTACGTTAGAGAAAACTTCTTACACATGTACAGCACAGGATCAGTTAGAGATGAGATGTACCGCGCTGTCCTCAGGGGTCGCCAAGATTGACAGGTTCCTCAGTAGCTTTAAAGACGGTCTAAAAAATAGCTTTATGTGTTACACTCTGATCTGGCTTATTCGTATTTATGGTGCTTATAAGCTAAATTCAATTTACCTTAATTATTCTGGTTGAATCGAAACTTTTAAAATCAGGTCATATTGATTAAAACTACTCATTAATTCATTCATTAAGTCGTCATTCATACATGTCACGTTCTCCCTCCCGGTCCTTCCTGTCTGGTAATCAGCTGATAATGGGCATTCCTATTTTAAGTACGAAACCAACCAGAGTGACAAGCCTCGACTCCTGTCGACCAATCATCCTGCTGCTGTCAGATTTTAAATCTGTTCTCCTCTCCCTGCTGCTGTCAGTTTGATGTTCAGTTTGATCATTGCGACCCAGCTCGTCCTGCATCCTTTCTTCACCACCACTATTCTGCTCTCAGCCTCACTACCCCTTTGTGTACATGAAGACATCATGATGGGGTCTAATCGCCGAAGACCTTTGCACAGTTCTCATCTTTCCAAACTTGTAAATAAATAATTGTTTAGTCATCTAGTCAAGTCTCTCCTGATTTAAATAATATATGGAACATAAAGACAATATGGTCATCCTGCTCTATTGCAATGTCTTAAAGAGGGGGTATTGTGCTTTTGCACATTTTAACACATATAATGTTACAATGTTGGATGTCCAGACTAAACGTGGGTGAAGTTTCAAATCTGTAGGTAAACTCAGCAGGCTTCGGAGAGCCGGCCAATCAGAAGAGAGTGGGCTTGTAGGGGGCGGGGTTTCTTAAAGAGACAGAGCTGACTGAGTCGTTTCAGGCAGAGGCTGTATGAGGGCCTGCACAGAGCATTAGTGTGAGAAAAATGAGGAGTTTTTAAACTGTATTATATTTTTTTAAAGATTATTTGTTGGGGCTTTTTGCCTTTAATTAATAGGACAGCTGAAGAGGACGAGGACTGTAGCCTCTGTACATGGGGCGCGTGCTGTACCAACTGAGCCAAACCAGCGCCCCCAACATGTCAAATATTATGGCAACGATATCAAACAAGCTGAGTTTGTAATGGCTCTTTCAAAGGAGCCAAATTAATGCGTAAATTAAAGCTTAAAATGCAAGACAGAAATCAATAATCAGAGGGAAGTTCAGGTTATTAATCAGGTTATGTGACCCCTAAAACTGAACCTAAAACAACGTCTGATCCGGCAGATATTCTGCTTGATTCTAACATCAGTAAGGGTCGACCGATTTGAGGTTAAAATCAAACTTAATCCAAATATTGTCTTCACAGTTTCAGAGTTTTTTACGGGCCATGTTAACAAGCGGTGGTCATAAAGAACAACTTCTCTAAAAGTGTTGCTGGGGTTTTGACCTATTCAGCCTTTTTTCTTTCCCTGCAGGTTGGGAGCAGGTGAAGTCATGTCAGAGATCTCCTCTCTGCTTCTACAAAGACAATTTAAGCAGTTTGGGAAGTAAAAAGGTCACACTGTTAGACCCACTGTAGGTGTTAATGCATATCAGGAGCTAAGGCCATGTAGACATCCCACATTTTGCTGCTTTTACCTTTCACAATAAGAGCTCTGAAAAGTTTGCGAATGTATTAAACTGCAATTAGAAGCTGAAGCAGTTTAAGTTTAGAAACAATCCTGGTTATTTGAGCTGCGGGGAGGAGAAACAAGAGAAGTTTGCAGCTCAATCTATAATTCATCACTGCGCAGGCTAACACAATCACATGCAGCACTTTGCACCTGGGACTCAACGGGGTCTAGGGGCGCAGAGCGAATGAGAACATTATTTTAGAGTATAGTTCCTCTACAAAACAGAAGCAACGCTCCTGCACACAGAGACGTAAAGATGAAGAGGGGGCACGGTGGAGGAGGAGGAGAGGAACAGAGATGTTGCTCATCAGATCAATACCCTATTCCACAGCACGAAAAGCGCCTCATTTTCCTCTCTCTCTCTTAACATTTTCAATTTCTAGTAGGAGAAGAGAGAGTGCATTAACCATGCATGGGTTAGAGTGGTGTTGATAGTAAGAGAGTGAGAAATGGAGACTAAAAGAGAGAGAGAAAAGAAGTCTGGGCAAAGCCTTTTCTTTATTCTAAGAGGTTTATGTCTAAATATCTAACCCAGGCCTGCACCCTTTCACAGCAGATAAGAAAATAATGAATGTTATAATTAAATACGCTTTGTCCCGTCTATCACCTGCATAAAAAAATTGCTAATACCAACCGAAGATAAAGAGCACCATGGATTGAATATTTTATGCCGCTGAATGGATTCTCCTATCGCTCTCTTTCATTATATCAAACTGAAAGTCGCCACCAACTCCACAAACACAAAGAGAGACACGACGTGCTTTGCTGAAGGGTCACTCGCTTTATGCGCCGCGGCCGAGTGATGCTCTTTAAATAATCTGGATTCTTTACATTAAGTCATTGTTTCTAAACTGATCAAGGACGTCTGCGAGAGTGTGTTTTAGAAGTGGACAAAGCTCCTGCGAGGTGAATGACTCACTTTCATATGAATTGCGGTTTAACACTAGAACCGCCAACGGGTCAAATTTACCTGCAGCTGTCTTTTGATTGTATGCAACTTTTTTTGCAGGAAATATTCAGGCAATATTCGGTAGCGCCCCCTATTGTTAAAACATGTCAACATAAAGCTAGATTTAAAAAATGGCCATTTATACCTATAATGGCCAGCGGGTCAAATTTACCCATATATAGAACGCTGTGATTTTCGCACTATTAATTTCGCAAATCTAGATTGATACATTGTATGTTGCTATGGCAACACCTTTTTTTCCTACTACTGTGTGTCATCAAGTCATACACTCCAATTCTACATGGATAAGAGGAAGAGATTACAGACATTGGATGTACTCAGTGCTTCGAGTGAAGGTGAGTCTGATGGAGGGGGCGTCTCTGGACTATATGTGCTGTTCTTTGGTTTGTTTTCTGCGAAGCACCTTGTTCAGAAAGTGCTTTGCAAATAAAGTTCATTGTTATACATATATATATATATTTCATTGTCATATTGTCATTTGGTAAGCTGCATAAAGAAACCACATCTATTAATGTATGAAATTAACCTCATACCTTGAAAATCAATACATTCTAATAGCGGGTAAATTTTTACCCGTTGGTGGTTTTAGGTGTCTAACAGTTTGGAGAAAGGTGAACCTGTCAGGCCATTGCGGTTTAGCCAGCATTTAGCGATACACGACTTCCCTCTCTGTGAGCTGCATTGTTGACAGTCCAATTAGGAGCTTGAGAAGCGACCGTGTGTTCAGATCTTTGTCCCGTCTGTCCTCAAGAGGAGAAGAAAACAACTTTTAAGATTCTTGTTTGTCAGACTGAGCATTTCTGATGCATTCGAGGAAGTCGGGAAATCTAAATTTGTCTCAAGTTGAATTTTTGATCCAGAGCAGATTGTTAGCTGAACTTACATGCAGATGTCTGTTTATAGAGATTAATAAGAAGATGGGAGCCGGGATGCTAGGATTACACCCTGCTGTAATTCTACATTTTATGTAGAATCTGTAAATAGAGATCAACTCTCTTGTGATCGTGCAAAATCTCTCCATTTACCTGACTCATATTAATAACACGGAAATCTTCTCCAATGCAACATGATGTTAATTTCTTCAATTTAAACCAGTCCTATTTTCTATACACAACAATAACAAAAAAATGTAATGTAATGTTAAATTTTCCTTTTTGAACAAAGAACAAAAACGTTCATTAAATTGTAATCATGCAATATTAATTATAATTTTGTTGCAATTTATATTAGATTCACTGGTTTAAGTCATTTTCAAGGGAAAAAAACTCAAAGTCTTTGACTGCAGCTTCCCAGTTGTGTAAATTTGCTGCTTTTTTTCTACCTATGCAATGGTAAATTGCACATTTCCCCTGGCCACTACATTACCCAAAATGCAGCTGATACTAATGTAGCATTATGCTCGTTGTCTCAGGCAAAGATAAAGAGCTGGCTAGTGGTCTTCTTAGATAACTCCATTTAACTTCCCATCCACCTTTTTTTTTTTCATGTTCTTACCTGTAGTCTTTAACCCCAACTGACGCCGACTTAACTGACATCACTAAAGGTAATTATCCAACTTCATGCAGCTCTCTAAGTAGTAGTACACTCCAACACCTGTAAACAGACTTTCATGTTTATATAATACCCTATAAATAAATGGAATGGCCCCTAACTGATATCCTGTCATACGACCCATTAGTTTTTTTATTAGCATAGCATGCTAATTGTTCCAGCATGACAGCACTGATCAGACAGCAGCCATCTCCAATCTCCTCTGAAACATTCTTCATCAGATTTCAAAGAAATAAAAGAGCAAAATGTAATTTATGACTGTGGATCCATTCCTTTACAGCGAGTGTTTATGGACAACATTTGGAGGATTCAGCAACGCACCAAAGACACAATAACAAAGGTCAAACAGTAAACTGAAGAGAGCAGTGCATACAGAAGTATCCACAAGTGTTTTGCAGTCCCACACACACATTAACACACACTTGAGTCCTGTCTGGCCATTTCCAGACCAGTGAACTGCTTGGTCTACCTTAAAGTGACCTTCACCATGAAGCCCAAACAAATAAATACACACACACACACACACACACACACACACACAGAACATAATCCATCATGATCCTCTGGTGTCCACTGCTGGAGCTGAGGTGTCGACGTGAATATGAAGAACAAAATGTGTGAAAGGCAGATACAGAAGAGTTACTGGAAAGTCAGTGTGTGTGTGTGTGTGTGTGTGTGTGTGTGTGTGTGTGTGTGTGCGTGTGTGTGTGTGTGTGTGTGTGTGTGTGTGTGTGGGTGTGTGCGTGTGTGTGTGTGTGTGTGTTTTATGAGGGCTGGCAGAAGGAGAAAGGGGGGTAGCAGGTCAGATCTTGGTGGATTAGTGGAGCAAAGGGTCCAGCAGAAGCTTACAGTGTTGTGTGTGTTGACACCAGATGTCAGAATGTCGCGGGTTTATGTATCCTGCTTTATCCTTAAGATTGTGTGCTGGTGAAAAAAATGCAATGCAAATAAAAGTTAAGACCTAACACTCAAAAGCACCTCACAGTTTTAGAGGTTCACTCTAAACAGCATATTTTTCGCTAAGCATGCTTTGTTTTGTGTGTGAAAAGGCGGCAAAATATTGAATGTTGAATGAAGTTAAAGTACATTTTGTCAAGTACTGTACTTCAATACAAGTGCAGGTTACTCGGTCTTCACTTGAGTATTACTGTTTAATGCTATTTATTGCTTTTACCTCGTCAGATACTGGCATGTCATGCTAGTAGCGTGTTATGCTAGTAGCAGCAAATGAAGCCTCAAACTGCTTCCAGAGGAGATGATTAGCAGGGGTCGGTTAAGCTCCCTTTTTTAACTTGACAACTACAGATCTTTATACCTGCAGTCTTCAGACACAACATAATTTTGTTTAACAACTTTGTTCACCTGTTCAGTAATACTACAGACTTTGGAGCTTGTCGCCATTGTAGCAATAATAAACACGTAGTGAACATTGTAAAATAGTGACAGTTTGGTTAGCTTTAGACACGAAACTACTTGTTTAGAAAGATTGAGGTCTCAGTTAAGATGTGGTACTTTAGGTAAGCTATAAAAGAAAGAAGTTACTTCACGTTATGTACACAAAAAAAGTTACATCAGTCAAAAAAAAACACATTTCGCTCTCACAAAGGACACAAGCCCCACTCTCCTAGGTGAAAGTCATGTGTTTGTTTAAGCTGTCCGTCCAGCTTGAGCGTCTCCTAATGGGGACTTTCACACTCTTTATGCATCATCACCCAACTTCTTCCTGTGCTTCGCTTCCATCATTATTAGTACCACCAATAGGTTTTTCTGCCATGATGTGCTTATGTTGTGTTTCACCTTACTTACAGATAATAACGCCGACTCAGACGACTACAGTAACTAGCTCGTATATGGCAACTGCTAACAGACATTTAATGGACTGATAACACCCAAATCAGCTGGGGGAAAAATGCAGAACCAAAACTGTTAATTTTGGCACCTTAAATATATTATTGTGATATTATGTCTGTACTTTTGTACAAAGGAGTTTTACTTGTAATGTAGCAGGTATAGCAGAGGATTAGAGGAGACACGAGAACGGACAGTTTGTCATTTTGGCCTTATAAACTTCCCCTAAAGCTGCAGGGCATTAGAAGCTATAAATCGATAATGATATCCAGCGTGGATCGACCTTAAGCTTGGATAAAAATCACAACAGCAGATGGCTCGTCTTTCTCCATCACTTCTGTCACTCACCTCCCTCCCTCACTCTCTCTTTCTCACCTGCTTTTCTTTGTGTTCCGTCCCTCTCTCTCTCTCTCTCTCTGCCTCGTTCTGGGCTTTTCTCCAGCTTGCACGATGAGCCGATGGCCAACAACACAAACATTGGCCCCGGTCCGCGGCCGGCCGAGCGGACACAGAGCAGCAGGGCAGAACAGCAAGGTTGCTATATAACTTTCCGCATGATCCCTCTGCAACGCCTACTCACCGTACCTCGACAGCGGCGGCGCTTTTCAGAGCGAGATGATAGCTGCTTAAAAATGTTTCAGCTGAGGCAAAACAACGGCAGCAGGATGGTGCAGAGATACCAGCCTTTAACCTGCAGTAGTGTTCACATGAATTCAGCGAGTTTTAAAAGTAAACTATCGGCAGTTTGTGGTGCTTTTTATTAGCTGAGAGCGAGGAGGAGACTTAAAGAGGGAAAATTATCAAAGCTTACACCCCTGCACCCCGACTCCCCTCCACAGGCTCCCTTGGAGTTTAAAAGGCCTCAGACTTTTACTCATTTAACACTCCAGCAAGCACGAGAGAAAACCGCTCCTCACCTTCCTCTCGGAAAGTGGCGCGATGTGTTAAGGTTTAATCTGCCACCGTGTCAGATACATCAGGAGTTCCTGTCATCAAATCAGCACCTCTGTCGCCGTGATTGGGCCCCTCTCAATCTGCCGGCCCGTCCATCCTGTTTGTAGTCGACGTGCTTCGCTGTCTGTTTTTGGGACTTCCTGTCAGCTCGTCTGGCAGTTTCAAATCCACATGTCCTGTCTGAACCAGGGACCCAGCGATGAACCAGAAAACCTTTGAAAACGTCACGCTTATTTAATCGTGAAGGCTCCGCTACACCGGTTAATTTCTGGTTTCGTTCTCTAAAAACGGAGCACTTTTTTTGGCGCAACCTGCACGGAACGAAAACAAAGTGACACCTGTTGGTGCACCACCTTAATGTGTTGTTCTTATCAAGAGACATAAAGGCTACACTGCATTAGCTTCACTATGGCAGAGAGGCCATGCAAGCTTTGCATCCACCGAAGTAACGAGTGAATTCAGCAGTGTGGGGTCACTTCGTCAAGACAACGGATCCCCCGTCTGCAAAACCTGCGTGAAAAAAAGTTGCGGCTTAAGTGTCAAACACATTAAACCTGATGGAACATCTGCAGGATTACCACCCATAACAATGTTTAAAGAATGTTCATGTTGCTTTATACATTAGTAATGTTACATATATAATAGTGAAACCGTGATTATTCCTCTGACTATCATCGTACCATCAACATCTCTAATCGTTGCATCCCTACTCTGAACTCCATGAAGGAAGTCCAGGTGGGTGTGAGGATTTGAAACAAGGCAAAAGTGTATATGCTTTTATGTTTGTTTTTTAAGGAGATACATTGGGATCCTTATTTCATTTGTCTTATCAGGGTATATCCATCATGTTTCTAAATATAAAACTAATCCAAAGTTTGATCAGCTGTCTAAAAGCTCCTTCAAACATCAGTATAAGAGGCATCGCCGTTGCACATTTTCAGCACATCAAGTTGTAAATCCAGCCTCCAACTTTCCAGACTAATTTGGAGCATTTGGCCGGAGCTCAGATCTAAATACATCCTGGCTATAAAAGTGCTAATTGAGCAAAGAGCTAATTGCAAAATTACACATTGATAATATTAGATGAGCAACTGCTGAATAAAAATTGCATCACCTCAAGATGCCCTTCCTGAGCAATTAGTATAAAATCTTAATTTCAATCGAGGAGAAAGCTTAAGTTTTTTTTACCCTTCAGCAGTCGCTAATGAGTCGGTCCTTTTGGAAACACTTTATAATATATATATATTTATAGAGCTAATGAAGAGCTCTATCAGCAGTCATTAGCACTTGTACAAATAGAAGTAAAGTGTAATTCAGTGGTAATCTTTGGGTCAGCTCAGCCAAAAACCAGAGGCAGACATGAACCCTTCCACGCGATGCAGCTGCTCATGGATTCATAAGAGAATGAAATGTGGTTTTAAGAATCTCAACAAGTTCGAGTGGAATTTAAAAATACACAAGAGTGATTTCCACTTCAAACAAAGCCCACTCTGAACTTTTAAGTGGTGAAAATAGTGATGGTTTTACAGATAATTGCAGGCCGACAGTGGATCAGTGTCTGTTTAAAGTGCAGGTAAATGAGCTGAAGGTGCTTCACTGACGTCTCTGTTAACAGTAAAATCATATGAGCAGGTGGTGTGACGTTACTAAAAGACGCACAGTTTCTGGCAGCTCGCTTAATGAGTAGACTGTCCTTCAGCTGGGGGGATGAGGATTCGACTTCCTGTGCCAATAGTGTCCACTGCTAAACCATCATTGAGCATGGCACTATATCCGTTGCAGCTGCAGGGATGGTGCTTTTGTAGCTAAACCTGAAAACTTGCTGGAGACACAAAAACAAGAAGAGATTTTTCTGGGCTCAGTGGTAGAATCGGTCATCTCACAATGGGAAGGTTGGTGGTTCAATCCCTGACGGCTACGGTCTACATGTCGAAGTGTTCCCTGAGTAAGACACTGAAACCCCAAACTGCTCCTGGTGGCATAGCCATCGGTTTGTTAATGGGATTAGTATTTCACAGTTGGGCACGTTACGTAGCAGCCTTTGTGTGTGAATGTGTGTGTGAAACAGAACCGTTGTATGGGCGGTGCAAAGTGTGCAACCGCACAGGGTTGTGCACCTCTAGAGGGCCTCCCACAGGGTCCAAAGCAACACTTCAAAAGTAACCTGTTGTTGACCCACCATGATTCTGAAATGAAATTCCTGTTTGTCAGTTCCATTATGCATACTCAAAGATCTAACTTAACAATTTATTTATTTTTATTCCGACACTGCATTGTTACGGAGTGTGTGCTCTACCTCGCTGCTCACTGCAGGGACGAAGGAGAAGGGGAAACAATGTCGGCTGCACGACAGAGTTCTTAAACACGAGTCGCGTGCTGAGAAAAGGAAAATTTTAAAAAGGAAGAATTTAAGAAGTCACTGCGAGCATCGCTGGATAAATTGGTCAACACTTCCAGAGATGTGGTGGCTGAGCAGGCGTGCAAAAGCTAGCGGGTATGCATGTCAATGAGCAGGGCCTTGCACGCCCCTGGCGATGGCTACGCTGTGAAAGGGTGTACTTTGAATCCATCGCATGGTTCAATGAAGTAATTATGTTTTTAATGTTATTTACAGTCATTTATTTATTGGTAAAAAAAAATGTCTGACTACAGAAAGCAGCTTGCAGCATCTGTAAATTCCTTTAAATCATTTTGATAAACGTAAAGTTTCATTCCAGGTTGAAGATGTTTCAACATATAATGTGTTTTACATATTTATCTTCAGTTTTTATCTTATTTCAAGATTACAAATTGAATTAAATTGCCATGTTTTACTAAATAACAATTCTTTTAGTGCTGTTTATCACATGGAAAGCACTTTTATACTTTTGTTTTCGAAGGGCGTTAATAAATTAGCTTTCTTATTGTTAATATTTCTATTCTTCATTGTTGAACTTAAAGAACCTCTTTAGTTTAGATTGATCAAACACAAAGGGGAGACAGAAATTTAATGAATGTAAAAACAGTCATAAATCAGATTAAATCTACGTGGTGTGTGCACAGACCTCTGAGCAGGATTCACTGACTCGAGATGAAGCTGAAGATAAAGTAAAAGCGTATAAAATCTTCTGGCAGGGAAGGACATTTTAGTGAGAGATGAGCCAAGCTCATTCTTAGAGAAACCAAGAGAAAGAGAAGGTTAGGTTACAAAATAGTCCGAATGTTGCGCCAACTCTAAAGCTCTACACACCCTTACCCTCGCTAACTGCCTCACATTTGAGATAAGAAAGATTCAGACATGCTCAGTGGGTTTATGTGTTTATCTGTGTGTGAATGCGAAAGAGTAAGACACTGGAACAAAGCCACATCAAGAGCAAAACACAGCAGGGGAGGCGGAACCAAACGTCCCTTCCACAGGGGGAGTGATTAAGGCGTCGCGCATGGCCCACAGGGGAGACAGAGGCGACAGAAGAGCTCATCATTACCCATAATGTAGAAGAAGAACTCTCACCTAACGCAGCCTTGAACATTCACATACGCGCTCACAACATTGCTTACAAAATCAAGCTCTTTGTGCGTCTGCTGAGCCGCGTGTAGGATGAGAACAAATGCAGCTGATTTAAAGTGCAGAAGGGTTTCTACCCATAAAGACCAGTCAGGGTGGGAACAGTGGAGGAGCAGCCTTTAAGGGTTAAAACACCTGCAAATTAACTTATCAATGTCAACGTGCATTAATAGACTTCTCCCACCATATTAAGGACTTGAAGTACCTGATGGTGGCTACAGTGCTCTGATATTCTCTCACTACTCAGGAGCTAACCTGAGCTGACAGATCTGGTTCATGTCTGGTTCCTGTCAAACACTAATTTGAGCCTCTTGCAACAACATCTTCTTACAGCCTTATACTTACACAGTTTATGTTAAACAGATGTGAAATTTATGAACATGGTTTTAAAGGATCTAAGACATCAAGTAATATTCTAAAGCAGGGGTTCCCAAACTTTTCCATGCCAAGGCTCCCCAAACAGCATTAGCTTCTGGCCGGGGACCCCCAAACCCACAGACAACAGAGAGTGGGACAGCGTCGATTTTTTTGGCAGCATCCTCACCAAGCAATTCTCGGACAATGTCTTTGGTAGCTGGTAGAATCAAATCCTCTCCAAATGTGTGAGGTTTTTAAGCACGAGCAATGTGGTATGAGGCTAAAAATGATGAAGCTTGAGGAGCAGAGCAGCTTGATAACAACCGCCAGGTCTACACGGATTATGATGTCGTAATGCCGAATTTGCAGCTGAATTTGAGAATCCGAGATTACGGCAGTTTACATGTTGTAAGGTTCAGGACAAATGGTTATTAAAAAAATAAAATTAAAAAATAAATTTATTTATTTATTTATTTTTTGCATTTATTTATTTTTTTTCCTCCAATTTTCTGAGGCCCCCCTAGCGCCCCCTGGCGGCCCCCTAGGCCCCCTTGATGAACTTTAAGAGGTTCAATAGAAGGCTCATAAAATCAAGCCAGAAAGTTCTTGTACCTTTCTCAAAGTGTTTCCAATTTCCAAGTCGTAACTATCATTATACAACAGTTAGTTCCGACCAAGTAATCTGATTGGACAAGAGGCATTCCATGAGTGCTGACATGGGACGTTTCACTCTGTGTATCACTGAGCATCCGCCTCAGCCACATGTTCTGAACACTACAGCAGACAGAGTTTGTCTCCATTGAGCAAGCTGGTACCTCTGAATCACACAGCAGACTCTTATTTCACTGGTTGATGATAAATTAAAACAAACTAATCGATGTACATGATGAAAAACAGCTGATCTGTGGTAACCTGTAGACACAGAGTGCTGGAGAATGTTTGGGTTGCTTGGCAACAAAAGTCCAGTTTTAGTCGGTGGAGCACTTTGCTGTTGATTGATACCGTCTACTACTATTTGCTTTTGAAACTGTTAGAAAAGCAATATCACACTCGAGGTTGTGGTGTTGGACTGAAGATCATGACGGCTGTGATTTTCTGTGGCACAAGGCCGCCCAATCACTGCAGTGCTGATATTCAGTACAACACCCAACCTCAAGTGTGATATTGTTTCACTGAAAAACTTATATCTGACTCGCAAGTTCCTGACATCAGTGTACTGTATATGGATGCTTTACATCAGCCAAAGAACCACAGCAATATTATTAATGCACTGAATTTTCAATCATTACTTGAACAACCGTTTTGATGAAGTGAACACCCGTAAGCTGTTAACATGAGAATCTTTCCAACCTCTAACATCCATCCCTCAAAGCATGAATCCAACGTTAGCGCTCGTGTAAAAAAGCATTGGGTTCCGTTGGGATCCACGATGCAGAGGAAACTAAGGGGGAGCCTACACCAATATGCCTGCTAGTCTTTTCCTGAAGACTGTTGAGACTCTCCTCGGACATCGTTTCCTCAACTGACCATGAACAAAGGGCAAACCTTCAACAAAATCTTCAATGCACACTACTGGGCTGACGCCTTGTAACAGTTCTCTTGCTAGCAGCAGCAGCAATGACTGGACTCGGGTGCTCTTACCTGGTTGATGATGTAGATGCCGTAGTCAATCCTCTGCCGTCGGAGGATGGGGTGGAGGTAGTGGAGCCAGTACTTTAGGTGGTTTTCTCTGTGACGGAACGGGATGATGATGGCCACCTGAACAACAGGGAAAGATTTGGTTGGTTATTTGTTTCTATTCCATGGAAACATTTACTAGAAACTTTTGCGGACACGGTATAGCCCGGTATAGGCCCGGACACAGACAAGGACACAGATTACAAGACTCCGAAAAAGTGATTCTGCCTAAATTGTTTTAGCTTACAGTGAACTGCTCTGCATCAGAACATCATGTCTGCAGCGATTCCCCCCCGGTTAATGTCACATAAAGTTGCTTCTCATTCATTATGAATGAAGCAGCTCAAGGATGGAGCTCTGAATGGCATCACAGATGTGAGACAGATTTGAGGCCGTGCTGTATCTCTGTGCTGTAAGTGAGTCGTTCTCCGCTGTCCAAACAGTCCAAGGTTGAACTCTAATCGACCGTGTGGGTTCATGGTGATCATGCACTCAGATGAACACCGGCAGCACTTTGACCTTGTGTAGTCCCTGTGATGAGTGCACCTATTTAAGTGTTATCTTCACTGCTAAAGGACGCACCCTGACCTCAGGCAAGTGTTATGAAGAGGAGATTTTGTTTTCATTTTGGTTTGTAAGTATGAGGGATTAACATTTTTTTAAAAGTAATGGTGAGCAGTATTAGAGTGACAGTCTTACTGTGGTATGTTAAACCAACGCACATTAGAATATCAAGAATAGGACTATGTAAATATACAGTGAAAGTTTTTCACTGGTTATGAAACGGACTGAAATGAATTCTGATGACTCTATAAGACCTACAAGAGCAAACCAGACCGTCAGCGACATTATTGATTATGTCTATATAGTTATTTTTAATGCCTGAAGCTGCTGGTGGGGGGTAGGTGTCAGACGAGGCGATTAACTGTAATCAAAAGCACGCTGCCTTTGTTTACATTCTCAGGGCAACAACTTAAAGTGAGTGATATATATGACTGTTAAAGAAAGCAGGATGAGATTGTTTGGATGAGAAGAGCGTGTACATGACAAAATCAGCAAAGAGATAAGAAGTACGGCTTTGTCCACAGGGGGCGCCAAAACCAACACAAACTTAAAGTTCGTCACAGGAGCTTTAATAAAGAAATTTAAATAGATTAGTAATGTTTCAGCTTCCAAAGATGATGACACAACTACTATGAAAAAAGGGTTTGTTTGTCCTGTGTGACCTTGTGTCTGTCTTTCTTATGTAATCTGTTCTTATGAGTTGTAAATACAGAGAGAAAAATATGGAAGCCTGTTTCTGCCAAAACAGGGAAAAATGTATTTTAAAAAGTTGAATGTGATAAATAAATAAAACATTATACTATTAAATAAATAATATGGTGGAAAAAATATATATATAAATAATATGTATAAATATACATATATATATCTATGTCTCAACATTTTCAAATACTTTTACATAATATTTACTACATTTTTATTCTATGTCAGTATTTTATAATGTCGTCTTACTGACTTGAAATTTTGAGTTAGTGTCTCATTTTTACTTTATATTTCAGAATTTCTACATCGTTTTCAACTTACTGTCTTATTTTGATGTAGTTTATCATTTTTTGCTTTGTATCTCATTATTTTGACCAAGTAGTAAAAAGTTTGGCGTACTAATTCAACATTTTGACTTATTAACTCTCTAGAATCAATTGTTACTTACTGGCTCACACTTTAGACTCAGTTTTATAGTCAAAAGACTTTTTGGCTTCTTGTTTTTAATTATTTTCGGGGCAGAGGTGGGCAGCTGCACAGGGGTGCAGTGGTGAGGGCCTCACAGCTAGACAGTTCCTAGTTCAAATCCCAGTTCTGAGGAAGCGGGCCTTTCTGTGTGGAGTTTGCTTGTTCTCCCCGTGCATGTGTGGGTTCTCTCCAGGTACTCCGGCTTCCTCCCACAGTCCAAAGACATGTTCCTTAGGTTCATTGGTGACTCTAAATTTCCTGAATGAATGTGAGACTTAAGGGTTGTCTGTGTCTGTATGTGTCAGCCCTGTGACTGACTGGTGATCAGTCCAGGGTGCACCCCCCTTTTCATCCAATGACAGCTGGGATAGGCTCCAGCCCCCCCACCCTTAACAGGATAAGCGGTATAGATGGATGGCAGAGGTGGGCTTCCATAATAAAATGTTTGAGTATAGGTACTTCATTTCGAATATGTAAAATGAAGACAGACGCGTATATACTGACCTTCCATCTGGGCCGACAGTCAGGAGGCGTGTAGCGGCCTCCATCCGTCACGTTGGGGTTTTCTTTCTGCACTCGTTCCATCGTCATCTGGGAGCTGAACTCGATCAACAAACGGCCCACTGAGGAAATAAAGAAACAGGGAAGAATTAGCGAGATGAAGAAGATAACAGAGAAGGCAGAGTATGAAAGAAGAAACAGATGATGGGAAGAAAAAAAGCGAGAGAGGGAGCGAGGGATGTAGGGAGTGGGGAACAGAGAGAGGGAGCTTTAAGCTTCAAAGCAACAGAGCGCGTGTATCAAAGCAATGTGTGCAGAAATAATGGTTTCTAGAGAGACGCTCTGCATAATGCAGCATTTAATAAGAAGCACAGACTTGGGAAAACATATATTCCTAAAAAAATCAACAAAGACTTTGAAGTGAGTCAGTGTAAACACAACATGAAAGGTAATTACGCTGCTCAGTGATGGAGCCACACCATATGTTATATCTACAAATCTATCCGTCATTCCTCTGAGTCTTCCCGGATCAAATGCTATCTCTGCGCCTGTGTCTGTGTGCGAGAGATTGTGGGTTCAGACTCATTTAAAGGAAGGGTTGGCTTTGAATCTCTGGCCTGGATCATAAAAACAGAGCCTCGTTCAGGGAGCTGGGATCATTAAAATATATGAGCAAGCTTTGCTGTTTGGGCTCCGACCAAAGCCCTGCAACCACAGAAAGACTCGGAGGCCTCGTTCTGCAGCAAAATGTCACTCATTAGAGCCTGCTTTTTCCTCCTGTGTCAGTGTCAGAGAAAGAGCCTGCTAGTTAATGTACAATGCATCACATGCAGTAAAGAAAGAAGACTATTACATGATGTTTTTCACCCAGAATCTGTGAGTATAGAGGATCTTGTCTGCGGAGGTGTCACTCAATCAAACATGCACAGATTGCATAAATAAGGCCGTCATTTGGGGTAGACATGTTAGAGGTACAGTAGCAAACGATGATACCACACATACAGAATGCATATTTTTTAAGCATGAGGTTTGATATGTTTCCACATATTTCATGAAAAGACTGAAACCAGCATTTAATTGATCCTTCCAGATCTTATTGTTCTGCCACAGAGTCCCATTAAAAACACACCAGTGAGCCACATTGTTGCATTACATGACTGTGCAGTACAGCTGTAGTTTATTATATAGTCTTATATACACAGTTTTGCTGCACAAAGTAGCACAAAGTATGTGTATCAATCCACAGCTCCCAAAAAAGTGGGCGGATCGTTTGAGTAACATCTGCTAAAAACTACATCTCCCAGTTGTTTTAGGAAATTATTTCAGCCTGTAATAAATTAAAGTATATCATTCTGATTGTCAATGTGCCTGGTGCTAAAGTCTGGTAGACATGTAAGCTTGTTTGATTGAAGAGTTGTTCTACCACGTCTGAAGGCTGTAGTGATTGTATTGTACAGATTTAAAGGGACAGTGCACTGATTTTTAACTCAGCTAATTTGTGTTAGTGATATAGTATAAAAACTGCCTGCAGTTGTTGCACATATTTTCTTTGCTTTCCTGTTCGCTTTAATAGCTAACTAACTTCAAAAGTAGGGTAGTCACGATACCACAAACTTTGATACCAAAAAGAAGATACTCGACACCTGTTTCGATACATCAGCAATAAAAAGTAATTTTCTTGTTTTTAATTTCCCACCTTCACACAGTGCTAGTACAGAAGAAGTCACTAAACACTCAGCAGCTCTTACATACAGTAATGAAAAGCTTAAAGAGCAGGATTTTCCACAAAAATAGGCAGTGGTTTGGAGCTCAGCCAGCAGCCCGCAGGTCGGGACTAAATGAAAAATGTAGCTCCAAGGTGACACGGCTGTCTCTCTGCTCTGCTCTCTGTCTGTCTGCAGAAGACACTGTCGTACCCATTGCATCTTTATGAGACGTGAAACGGATGTCAAAAAACCTTTTAATTTGCGTTCTGTGAATGAGAACAATCCGCTGTGTTGTTGCTGTACTCAGGTGGGAAGGAGGGCGGAGCAGACAGACACCCTGTACCTTCCTGTGGAGCTGTGTGGAGGTGTAGACGCGTTTAGAGCGTAACCTCTGTGAAACAATCAGAAAATAATGTCTTATTTCTGTTTCACTGCTTTATTTACATAAACGTCGCTCGCTCTCTTTACTTCCTGTCTGTGTCACGTGGCCACGGCTGCTCTCTCAAAACAGCTCTTAGATTTAAAGCTTTAATTCACTTCATTTACCATCACCACTGATTTAACATGCATGATCACGACCACGATGCACGTCCTGTGCGGCGTAATAAATATATGTAAACTCAGCTTCAGAGAGGAGAGAGGGAGCCGAGTTCAGCACAGGTATATGAGATAATAATCCTCTTAGCATTGACGTATGAGCTCCGTGCTGAGAGGTCTCGTCCAATCAACGCTGCTCAGGTGAGGAGCATGATCGATGGCAACAAGGTTACGTGTTCATAACACACCTCTTTATCAAACCGCAAGAGCTGAATGCAAACAGTCCCAGCCGCCCCGTCACCCTGACCACTGCTGCCGGTCGCCCTCCATCCTCTCTCGTGTCTCTGTTTCTGATTTCCTCTTCCTGTCTCACACTAATGAGACGGTGAGTGGAACATGGTGTTTGCATCTCGTCTCAGGATGACGTTAGTTAGCTTGCACACAGAAAAAGAAGGACGCAATAACAGGAAGCTCTCTCACAAAATGATGCTATTTTAGATCATAATTTGTGTTTTTATTGATGTTTTTTGGCCCCTTTTTTATTCATTAAGGCAGTAATCTTTGAGAATCAGGCAAATAGAGCGAAAAAAGTCTTCTGAGAAAAAATAACCCACTTCAGGGACCTATATTATACTTTATTTAGGGCGAGTTTTAATCCAGTACAAGGCAATGAGAGCGTTTTATAGTGCACAGTGAATCTGTGGCACACACGGCTGCCTGGCTATAACATCACTGTGTTCAGTTTGCATCTGTACAGAGCACAATAGATTTTCCAAACACAGTTTCAGATGCAGTGTTAAGCTTGAGATATTCTTGCATTTAACTACATATTTGCGTGCGCATGACGGCTACCAGGCGTGCCCTGCGTCTGTATGGAGCCTCAGCTGTGCACGTCCTACTGCAAAAGCAACATACAGTCTGCACACGAGCAGTAGGGGCAGCGGGAGAGGGGATGATACCACACACAGCAACAAGACAACAATGACAGAAAGTGCTGAAGACAAGCTGATAAACCGAGTCGGCAATACCCACATCTGTACGATATGTCAGTGTCAAACATATCTGTCAAACGTGGAAACCAGCAAAACTAAATGGAAACAAGTCCAGGGCTGTTACGTCCGTGCATGGAGACACATGTTGGCGAAACCGAGTTGGGGCGGTGCCGACGGTGTGCTCTGTCCACGGGTCATCAGTCGCCTGAGCTGGCTACAGAATTTAGTCAGTCCCTGGCTACAGAGAATTCCGATTGAACATAATAGTAACACCCTCGAGTGTCGCTATGTCTGTTCTATACATCTTGCCCATGGTAGTTGCATACGGCCTGAGCTCTCTGGTCTGCCCTCTAGAGGTATCCTCCAGTAACACGCGTAGTGCATAGACAAGTATGTGAGCAGCTACGTTCAGGACTCAGTCGGTTGTGTTCGCGAACGGAGGTTAAAAAGCAAGCATGTCTCCGGCCTTAGAACAGGTCATGTTAAGGGTTAATCACTACGCTTGCAGAAAAGCCTGAGTGTAATCCAACAGAAAACAACTCACAATGCCGAGAATTAAACAGGTAAAAGCCTCATTAAGATTAAATCTATTTTCTAATAGTGACCGGGCCAAGAGAGCAGCATAACGATTATTACAGCTGCAACACAAACAAAACACACGGCTCTGTTGGAGTGTGTGACACTGATATTCGTATGAGTGAATCCAATATCCGGTTAATATGCAATATAAGGACAGGGACAGAAAAATCAAAGCTGCTACAATTTCCTAAAACATTTTCAGTTCTGTTCTGAGGGTCAGATGCTTTTATACAAAGCAGTGAACAAGCTGCTGAAATCAAGTGTTTCCCTGCCCGCAGGGAGAGACAGGAATTATTCCTGAAAACAATCAGATGAGCAACAATGTTTTCAATTTGTTGCTTCAATAATAAGTCCTGATCAAAAAGTAGACCTTCATATTTCTCTGATATGACAATTCCAATTTCAACCCCGTGAGCAAATAAGATCTTGGAAACATTTGATGTCACACTTTGCAATTTTCGCTCTGTGCTTTTGGAGGCCGCTGTCCGCTTCTCCAATGGGCCCTGGAAAGCCTCCAACAGACTCCGTAAAACGCGTAATCTGGCGGAGGCTAGGGAGCACGCTAAACTCCGATGTCAAGTTGCCGATCCACCGGTATATTCTCGTCTTATTTCGGATTCTGTACCGCTCTGAGTCATTGCCTGCAGCGAAAACGGTTGTATTTCACTCCAGCGTCTCTCGCTGGGCTGTTCCTTTCAGAGGGAGGGGCGCAATGCACGCTGGGTGTTGTAGGAATGTAGAACGGGCGAAACCACAAGGTGTTTGTACGACTTTCTCCACAGCTATGGCGCCAAGTTCAAATATTACTGCTTCTATCGATTACAGAGAACACCAGCTTTGACTGACAGTGGGTTTCTCCAGGGGACAACTGCTCCTTTAACACCAACTGGTTGGTATTGGTAGGAGAATTCAGATGCTGTTCTATGACATCCAATATGGTTTTAGGAAATAGTTTGATTTATTCAACGTCTTTCCAAGAGTCAAGACAAAAGGTAGGTGATATCATTTTTATGTCTGTATGTTCGGCATGGAGCTAAAGCTAGGAGCTTAGCTTAGCTTAGCACAAAGGCTGGATGCTGGGAGAAACAGCCCGTCTCTGTCCAAAGCTAAAATGCTCCTACAGCATATGTGCTTTCAAAGTGCTTTCAATTTCCTCATCTTTTGTTGAGGTGTGAGAGTATTTCCTAAAATGACACTATTACTCCACTCTAAAAAGCTGCTGTCCTTGTGTCTTTGTTGTTCATCTCTGGCTGTTTTGCAGATGTCATTGTGCAAACCGACTGACAAAAAGTGATCAGCTGCACAGGAAGTGATGCACTTCACCCTCGCTGCCTTTTTCCGAAGAGCTCCACTCAGAGACGTGTTGTTGTTTTGATCTGAAATGAAGGTGACAGGTAGAGGTCAGTCGCCTCCCAAACAGTCTGCTGACGTGTGTGGAGGAACCTTTCTAAACCGTCACTGACATCACCGTGTTTCTCTGTGACATGAGAGATCAATAAAACAAAGTGTGAGTGTGTCTGCGTGAGTGTGGGTGTGACAGAGGCGGGAAGCGTGCCTGTGTGCGTCCATGTTTGTTGTGTATGGAGGAATAAGAGTTGTAACATGTGGTAGCTTTAAAGAGGTGTAATTATCATGCACGTGCAAACACACACGCTTATCAATGTGGTGATATTAAGGTAATACATTTTAATCACGCTGCTATCTGAGACACCCTCTGCACTTTGGGGGTTACATCACTGCTTTGTCTGCATATACACAACACACACACACACACACACACACACACACACGCTCATACTGTATACACACCCAATTTCCCCCCACTATAATGAACAAATCTCTGAGCTATTGGGTTAGTAGTACATGAACTGACACAATGTACTGAGAGCAAAAACCTGAGGCGGTAAGCATTTTTAACCCACACACACACACACACACACACACACACACACACACACACACACACACACACACACACACACACACACACACACACACACACACACACACACACACACACACACACAGAATGAGACTCGGCCTATTTGCAGCAGTGATTCAGCCCGCGCCCGCCTTGATAACGAGGAAACAGAATTAGCAGCAAAATGGGAGCACTCAAGTGTTTTTGTTTGTTCTCAGGCATCCATTCACAGATCGCTGTGCTCCTTGCTTCTGTTTATCCACCTCGCCGTCTTATTGGCTTGATTTGCTTTCTCCCTCTCAGCAGATATCTTACTTATCAAAGCTGCAACATTCATGCTCGCTCGCTCTCCACCAGGCAAGTGCGTCTGAACACGGGATCCACAGACTTGACCTGGGACATAGAAAGCTCCAGGTTAAATCATTTTCACTCTCTTTTAAAGGTGAGACCAGAGTGTGAACTGAGGGACGTCTTAAAGGAGAGAAGGCAGACACATGGACGGCAAAACCTAAAGAAACTAAAGAAAAACTAAAGAAAAACTAAAGAAAAAACCTTCACTGACTAAAGTTTGTATCCGTTACATAATGTCCAGCAGGGCTGCAACTTTGAATAATTACATAACATCAATTTATCTATGGACTACTTTCACAAGCGGATTAATAATTAACGTTATGAATAAAATAACAACAAAGGGGGATTCTCATCAGTTTGAGCCCATATTTAAAAATACCTTCTTTTGTTTTCTGGTTATCTAATAAAATTGTTAAAGATGCAGAAAAAATAAGCAATTCCACTCATTTATAAATGTTAATTGAAAAATATTTGTAATATTTCCTTTATAATTAATAATTTAATAATAAACCGATGACTCAAATAAGTAGGCAGTGTAATTATGCAACACGTGTCTTAGTTCAAGGGGAATAGTGCTGATTTGACACATAACGGTCTCGTTTACGCTGCAGCGAATGCAAAGGATAAAAAAGATCAAATTTTTGCTTCTGATGCATTTTTTCTGTTATCTTTTGTTGTCCAATAACGAGTCCAACAACAGTTTATTTTAAGGTTATTGCAGTGTTGCCTCACAGCTAGAAGGTTCCCGGTTCGAACCCCGGTTCCTATACGAAAGTAGTTTGCATGTTCTCCCCGTGCATGCCTGGGTTCCCTCCCAGTACTCCGGCTTCCTCCCACAGTCCAAAGACATGCTTGTTAGGTTCATTGGTGACCATTGCCCATAGATGTAAATATGAGCGTAAAAGGTTGTCTGTCTCTGTGTGTCAGCCCTGTGATTGACTGGTGATCAGTCCAGGGTGTACCCCGCCTCTCGCCCAATGACAGCTGGGATAGGCTCCAGCCCCCCCCCGTGACCCTGAACAGGATAAGTGGTGTAGATAATGGATGGATGGATGGATGATAGGACAACTGATGTTATTGGGAGAAGACCGGCAGCAAAGGCCTGAGGGCGGGATCAAACCTGTGGCGGTGGCTGCGTCACCACCACTGCCTCTGTATATGGGACATGGACTGTACTTACATAGCGCTGGTGTAGTCTTCTTTGTGTTGTCCCCACATGTCCCATCCACCCTTTCACAAACTAATGACAGAGGCCAAAGTGCCCAGCTCCAATCAGGGTCGATGGACATTAAGGCAATTTGGTGTTCAGTGTCTTGCCCAAGGACACTTTGGCATGTGACTGCAGTAGTCAGGGCTCAAACCTTACGATTGAGGGATGACTAACTCCACCACTGGGGCACCTGCTCTGCCCACTGAGGAAAGCTGAAGAGAGACTGGAAACATGGGGAGCAGAGAGTGGGGGATGACATGCACCAAATGATCGGCCGTCCAGGAGTCAAACCTGCGATCAGTGTGACGAGGACTGTGGCCTCTGTGCACGGGGCACCTGCTCTACCAACTGAGCTAAACCAGCGCTCCATGCATCATCTTGTTAAATACTGCAATAATGCTTCATCTAAAAGTGTGCATAACAACAAAAAAAAACTTCATAATGACGTCTTTTCTCTTTACTTTGTCACCACTGTTACATCTGCATGCACAGTAACCGAATGATAACACCGTAAACGACTTCCTGCACAGGTGCCAGAGATTAGATCTGAATCTAAAAAGAAAAAAAAAAGTGTTTTGATTTGATTCCACTCGGCCATCTGTGAAAGCGAAAGTAACCAAACAGCTTTATTTTCCCTCTGAAGCCCGACTCCCCCACGCAGGAACACCAGGACTGGCCGTGTCGGTGGTCAGTCGGGGCCATCTGAGCGCACAAAGCACCAGCAGGCTGCTTGTTAATCAGACGTCCTGCTCTGACACTTCCTGTGACTTCCTGTTACTTAAGCGACAACTGGAGCTCTGCCAGGGTCGAGTTTCAAGGAGAAATTGGGAGTTTTGGAAACTGAGTTTGGTTCTGCGGCTTTGGGAGAGAGAGAGAGAACAGGAGAGAAAGAAGGAGGGAGGGAGAGATTGCTCCTCTCCTCCTGCCTCCTACTGACACAGAGTCGGTGACAATGGAGACTTTCAGCCCTCTGAATCTTATTAGCCCGTCCACTCCCTCCTCCTCCTCTCTCTTTCTCTCGCTTTCAATCATTTACAAGTGCCTCTACTGACTGGGGACTGTAATTGCTGTTCTTCCAGGGATGGAGAGAAGGAGAAAAAGAGAGACAGACGTAGAGCTCTATCTCTTCTTCTCCTTCTTTCTTTCCTTTGTCTTTCTATTTCCTCGATTCCTCATTGGGCCGGGGTTAAATAATTTGTGTAAAAGGCATAAAATCCAGTTCCTGTGCGTGTGTTTCTGCATCTGCATGAGAATGTGTGAATTCACTGGATCAGAGGATTACCGGTATCCAAGGATCTGCTCGACACGCAAAGCACCCAGTCATCTGTTTGTGTGCGTTTGTGTCCAAATGCACAACAGAATGTGTGTTTGTGTGCTGTGGAAGCGAAGAGATAAAGGGTTAACGGTGGTGTATTCACAGCGAGCACAAAAGGTTGCAGCCACATCCACCAAACGGAAGCTGTGTTGTCACAGTGTTTGCAGGGAAATGAAAATCCAGATGACAAAAAGGGAAACATGAGCGGGAGGAAGAGGATAATGTGACACTGGTCTGTGAGAGGATTAGAAAGGTTGCTGTTCTGCAGATTCCTTGAGAGCACAGCAGAGAGAATTATTACTGAATTTGGAGGGATGACAAAGTAACCTTGACTAACAAAGCAACATAAATATACTTATCTCCTGCAGTGAAATGAACAGAAATCAGAAGGTATGAAACACTTTGGTTTGAAAGTGCCTCGAGGTAATGCAAAGTTAAGATGAATAAAAAGAAGAGACGAGATAGACGGAGTCGCAAAATGGGACAGTCATTCTTTGCACAAACATTTGGTTTGGATTGCATGACCAAGTCCTGCTTTAAACACTCAAATATGAACAAATGTTAAGCTCAGTGGATAAATCACACGTCACATATACAGAGGTTCGACTCCCCCGAGTTCGACTCCCACCCTCGGCCCTTTGCCGCGTGTCATCCCCGCTCTCTCTCCTTATGTTTCCAACACGATCCACTGTCCTCTCTCTCTAAATAAAGGTGTAAAAGGCCCCCAAAAATACTGTGTAAATAAAGATGTCAGAACAACAATTCCCAAGATGCATTTCTATAAAAACATGCAACAGCAACAGCAACAATCAGCTTTGCAGAGGGAGTCTTTCAGATGATTCCTGCCTTCTCCTCTGCAGCAACATAATTCCAGGGTTGATGGTTTTCTTAGTGTTAAGAGACACCTGCCAAACCACATCAAACTGTTAAAAATAAAACTGCAATATTTTTAATGTTTTCTATTTGTAGATCTTAGGGCCCCCTGTGGACAAACTGATATGTCTTATCTCTTTGCTGATCCTGTCCTGTACAAGTCGTTTTCTGTACTGAAAGAAATCCTGCTGCTGTCTTTGCACGGTCAAACGTGTCACTCACTGTGAATCTTAACCACAAAATATGTTCATAAAGCCCCTTCCTGTTTGCATGCTGTAAATCGCTTCCTCTGACACCAGCCCGGCGGCAGCGGAGACGTACATTAAAAATAACTATATAGAAATAATCAGTCTTCTTGCCGATGGTCTGGTTTGCATTCGTAGGTCATATAGAGGCATCAGGATTAATTTCAGACTGTATCATAACCAGTTTAAAACTCCTCACAGGAGCTTTAAATCATCAAGGTGACTCCACTTTTTCTATGTTGAGACACTTTATAAGACAGAGTCAGAGCTTGTCAGAGACGTATTTATACCACCTCAATGTCTTGCTTGAATGGGGCTAATAAAGACTGGGCTGACACTTTAAGCGACTGTACAATACCACTGTACATATGGACGGCGCGTCTCCACCTCCCCTCATCATACAACAGTGAAGCAAAAATATAGCTGCCATCTTGAACAGGTGATGCCATTTGGAGCCTGTGCCATCAGGATTTGCTGGCGGAACCACAGCACTAATGCCCCGCCCCTTCCGCTACACACATTTAACTCACCAACAAGACGGCAAAGATCCCTGATGACAGCGTATTTAACAGCAGAGCAACTTCTTGTTGTTGTTCTGAACTCAATATTAACGGATATGGAAACTTCAGCGACTGTAGTGATTGTTTTAGTTAAGTTTCCTTTCACCGTTCCTCCTCTGCTCTGCTAATCAGGAACAGATCGGCTGCAGGCGCCCTATTTGTCAACAGAGCTGTCAATCACGGCATTACACCCCCCTTTTTACAGCATCAAATGACTAATTAAAACTAAACTTGTCAGAAAAATGAACACCTGGACATAAATCAGCATGATAAGAACTACCTATAATGAGAGAAACCATGTTTGAGAAACAATTATTTGGCGTTTTGATTTTATAGTTTGACTCATGTCCCATCTGTTAACATGGAGGAGGCGGGCTTTATGAGCTATACTGGAGCCAGTCAGCAGGGGGCGATAGAGAGGATTTGGCTTCACTTTTAGGGAGCTGTCATGCTGTCCATCTATTTATATAGTTTATGGTATCTACATATTAATATAATACATTTTGTTTAAAAATATACTTAAAATTTCACTCATAATGTAAAATACTTATTTTATTACATTTAAACTACCATAATTAGAGCAACTAACAATCTTTAATGCCGTCTGAAACTATTTTATTTTCTGGTGTTAGACGAACAACCTGCGTCCAAGAAGGAGTGAACACGATTTCATTAATCAGTGTGAATTTCAAGCATGTTAATGAAAGTGATTACAGCGTGAAACACTCCACTGATTGTTTCTCGCATCAATAACAGAACTCTGATCTGCATTTATTGAAGCACCACTCGATGCTGCATTCAGGAGCAGTGTTGTGGATCGTTACAAAACAAGCGAGGCAAAAAGCACTTAATGGCTCGAATCCATGCGCACAGTATGTTCACTCATGTGTTTTTGTTCTCGGACGGAAGAGGTGGAAAGGTAGGGGGCACGAAACAGATGGAGGAAGCATGTAACACAATGTCGCATCCTGGCAAAAAAAAAAACACAGGGTGTGTGAAGAAGAGAAAGAGAGGCGGATGAAGATAGCATCCGAAAGAATAAAGGAAGGACTGAGCATTCAGGACGGATCGATAAGTGATGAGATTCATGAGACTGAAGGACAGCAGAGACAAAAACAAAAAAACAACAGAAGAAACGGCAGGATAAACCGAGGATGTGAATGGGGACGATAGAACGTGTGAGGTCGTGAGCTAAATTCCATGGCAACACCAGCCAAATGAAGGTTTCACTTCTCCGCAGCAGGGTTTCTATAATTACCAGGTTTCTGAATTGCTCTGTATCACAGGCTGTCATCCACGACAAAAAAATGAGAGATACCTCATTATTACTTTACAAATTTAACACGTTCACAGCAGCAATTTACTCTTTCATCAAACCATTTGGTAAGATTTTCCGCAGCAGTAAGCGAGCTAAATTTCATTCATACATTTAAATGAAAAGAAGTTGTTGCTGAAATTGCTCATTATGAGACAAAGATCTTTTTGGGCACTGTAGCTAAAAGTAGTGGGAGTGTTCCCTGAAGGTTTGATAATGCTCCCTGCAGAGCTGCAACAAATAACTGATTCATTAATTAGCCGTCAATGATTCAATTTATTACAAACTCTTTTGGTAATAGATTCACTTTTAAGGGAAAAACAGTCAAAATTCACTGATTCCATGTAGGGACCGGCACTTCAAGCTAAAATACTAGAGGAGGCAAAGTTATAAAAACGAAGTGGGTCTCTCTAATGACTTATGTTATGCTAGTTTTACCTTTCAAAGTTTGCACTTGGCCACAGACCTCTCCGCATTTTTCTCTAGTTCCAAATCTCACAGCACCACACAAGCTTTACCGGCACCTGGCACTGATGCTTTCTTCTTCTTTGGTTATTTAATGGCGGTTACAGCTTTCAGGTGCGCAACAGCCACAGTCTGGCAGTGGTCCCGCATTACCACCAGGCGTCGGTAAAAGCTATGGAAAAAAAATATTTTTAAGATGAGACAATAATCACACTTTAAGTTTTGTTTTGTTTTTGTATAAATGCCAATTCCATCTTGGTAAATGTGATGTGATTTTGTTTATTATTACTCCTCTATGACAATGAACTTAATATCATCGGGTAGGACAAAAGGAGATGCTCAAAGACGTTATATTGGGATTTGGTTAACACTGATCAAATGTTTTAACTCACCTCTGGATGAATAAACATTCTAAAAATGAATAGAAAGTAAAAATTATTGTTAGTTGGGTCTAAAACTACATTTACACAGCAGAAAAGGGAAAATATTTAATACTTTTGTAAGTTAATTTAAGACTTCCTAAGGCCTTTGTTAGAGTAAAGAGTTTGAGAACAACTACCCTGTAGTCATGTCTAATTTAGATAAAACATCCTCTGTTCAACCAGTTGTAAGTCAAATGTTTGCAAAATGTAAGAAAATCAATAAAACACTCTGGTATGGTGACTATATTTACTTGATATTTGAGTGTCATGTTGAAGGACACATTTTCCCACAATGCACTGATGGTGGTTAGACAGCTCCAGGGAAATCTTCAGCAAAACATTTTGTTCTATCAAATTATGTGTTAGTTTTGAAAATGTTCCCTGAAAATGACTCACACGGTGTTCTTTCTAATGCTGGTTTTGATAATTCCCTGTTATTAAAATATAACTATTTAATCAAATTCAGTACACTGTGAAATATAAGATACGGCATACAGCGTGAAAAAGTCTGACAACAGTGGGTGAATTTGAGGATAGTAATTAGATTTACGTCTTAAAAAGTAAGCAGAAAATGTCCTCAATCAGAGGAAAAGGGAAGGAGGAGAAAATCTTGTCTTGTTTTTAATCACACAGCCGTTGTTTTGTTGACAATTATTCGAACGTAATACTTGATTATCATCGTCCTATTAATCTGGAATTAACCTATTCCAAGTAATCTAGGGACAGCAGCCACCGTCAGGCTGTATTTGGTTCTGGCCCTGACAAGCAGACCAACTTGTATTTCCCTAGATGCTGTTTCTGGCATGATGTAGACTGTTCTCCCCATTACATGATATCAAATCTGCATGACTGGCAGAGGAGACAACACTAGCACGCCAGCATGTGACTGCGTGTGTGTGCAAGCATGTGTGTGTTTGGCGGTACAGCTACAGGTTTCACTGCCACTCTCCAGCTGGCACAATGATGTGGTAGTTGGCACATATGCTCACACACACACACTCATTACAGACACTGTTCTCAGAAGAATCAGTATCCTGAAACAGCCAGAGCCCACTGCAGGAAGAGTCCAAGGTCACAGTGCTGTCAGAGCGCTGTGCGGCTTGTTGTGGTCAGGATGGACACACATGAAATAATGCAGGGAGCTCGGTTCCAGGCTGCCAGAGGATTACGATGCAGACTCAATTTTTCATGCTGCCAGGACACTTCAGCCAGGAAAACACTGCACAATATATTCACAATTGGTCAAGAAATTCAAGTCACATTTCAGAAATAAAAAAGTCAAGTCGCATGAGGCTTTTTAAAAATTATACACAGAATATAATCATCAGTCAGAGTGACAGAAAGAAATATTGCTGTCAAAAAGGCTGACGTTAGCCTAAATTGACACAATGCCAGATAAATTAGCTGCTAACTTGTCCTTCAGGGAAGGACAACTAAGAATATGAAAGACTATTGTGGGGATTTTGCCTTTACTGATCAGTGATAGTAAAGAGGCAGACTAGCAACAGGGACAGAGAAGGCTATGAAATGCAACAAAGGTTGGATAAAGGATAAAGTGAAAAGTCATTGATGTAAGCTGCTATGTTGATGCTAAAGGCTAACATTTGTTTACCAGGAAGGCTAACGTAAAAATATATTATAAAATATTATAATGTCAGTAAAGTAAACTACTATCTACTACTACTTAACTTACCAGAGGGTAAATGACACATTAGTAGCATTAGCTGCTTCCTATAAGGGCTAATACTAAGCTAATGTGTGTCAGCTGCAGAGGCATTAACATTAAGCATCACATATAAGCACTGAGATAAAGCTTAGTCACCAGCGTTATTTGTTGCTCATAATAGCAAGTTAATTACGGACCTTAATACCATGAAATTAGCTAACCTTTAAATGGACATTGTGTTAGCTAAAATATTAGCTAGTAACTTTGTCCATCATTAAAACAGAATTAAACATCACATTAGCTATTCAGTCGTAAAAGCTAATGCTAAGTTAGAATGCTACCGTTCAGTTATGTCGACTGCTTTTTTAAGCTTAAATTAAAACGTCAATAAATGAACCCTAATTAATGCTAATGTTAGCTGATAACTTCATGTTCTTTTGACTGAACACAAACACACCTTAGAGACGGTAGGCGACAGCATCAAAATAGAACATGGGAGAAACTCTAAAAATGTTCTGTAAAACTTTTAGATCAGCTAGCATCACAACACAAACATCATACAAACGGTCCATATGCGCAGAATGCTAGTTAGCTAACAGCTACATCTAACTAATTGTATCGAATTCATCTCTGTTTAATAAAACCTTTCGAATCAGATCCCAAAATAACAATACTTCTTGATGACTGGAAGAGTTGTGTATATCTTACAAACATGTTTCATCTTGTCTGACCTAAAAAGATTTGTTTAGTCGTGGTTCAAAGGAAGACGGAAAAACTACTCTTCAGGGATCAGTCTGTCGAGCACATATTTCCAACTGAACTGAATCTGACATTTGACATTTCTGAAGGCAGTTCTTTGACACCTCTCGCATACATGTGTGTATTTGCATGTGTCAACACACACACAGACACCTATACAGAGACACACACATAAACCCATCTGAGAGTATCAGTGTCCCTCTGTTTACGTCTGTCTTGATCTTCCTCTGCTTTAATCTCCTTTCCCTCTTTTCTCCCTGGAAATTCTTTCTTCTGTCTGTCACCATTAAAGGCTAACCAAATACTTCACGCCATGTGTGTGGACACAAATGCTTAGCACACTCACACACACTTGGACATCAGACACACACCCTGGTAGACAGAGCTTCTTAGGGGGGAATGTAGTTCAGATAAATGCAAAGCAGAAATATAGAAGCATTTATTAGTAGACAAGCAACATTAGAGGCAGCAGGGTGCCAGTGAAGGGATGCAAAAACCAGAGATCTAACTTTGATCATAATCTTGCAAAAGCTATAAAAACATAAGGAGTCACAGTGATTGAAGAGGATGGATGTGAAGGCATGGATGACTTTCTAAAGCACAAAGACACAGGGAGACAGAGATGTAGTACACTTTGAATAAAGATGAATTCAGCAGTTTAATTGACCTCTAAAAGTGCTACCACTGTGGATCATTGTTTAATGATTTTGCACTCTATTGTTCTTTATGACTGTAGGGGCAAAGTACAGACCATATGTTATAATTTGCAGCTACAAGATATTAACAGAAGTGTTTTTCAGCTCTGGATCATATTGTTTCCTTTTTTGTCACTTAGCGCGTTTCGGGAAACAAGCAAAGAGAAACTTCAAATGAAGCCATCCGTGCCTGTCTCAAAGCTCTGCTATTGTGGCAGCAGCAGCTGCACAGAGAATAAAAAGCAGCTTGATAATTCAGACCCTCGTTTACTCCATCACTATAATTAAGAGCCGCACACAGTCACTGATGGATGGTCACAGTAAATAGCAGAAATGGTAAATTAGGATTGTAAGATTTTCAAGTTTCATGCTAACATTACTTTCATTTTCACTTTTGTAGAAGAAATTGTAGCACAAAGCTCCTGTGATGAATTCTTAGCTGGTTATGAAACAGTCTGAAATTAATACTGATGCCTCTATATGACCAACAAAAGCAAACCAAACCATCAGTGACAAGATTGATTATTTCTATACGGTCATTTTTAATGCCTGTAAACCCTGCTGGGGGTAGGTGTTGCCAAAAAAACCTTCCATGGCAAAAACAGAACAGTGAGTGATTTGATTGACTGTTGAAATATAGCAGGATGGGATTTTTTGTCAAATAACACTACTTTCAAATGTACAGGACAAAATAAGAAAAGAGATAAGAGGTGTCACTTTGTCCACAGGGGTCACCAAAATCAACACCAACCGAAAGTTTCTCACAGCACCTTTAAAGTTATAATCTCAAAGATCTCAGTTTCGTTCTCTTTGGCGGCTCCTTATGGCGATAAACGGTAATTGCAGGAGCACACTTCCCAGATATCCAGACGTCTACGGTCTCTTTCCTTTTTAGACTGTTTTTCTTCATCTGAGCATCGAATATGTTTCTTTTTCTCTGGATTTTCACTTATTGTTGAAGTTGTATCTGTAGTCATCGATCTTTTCTTTGTTTGTTCAGCCATAGTAGATTACTGTTTACTCTCAATGCTTGCAGAGACTGGGAAAGCAGCTGCTTAGCTCCGTCTACCCTCTCTGGCAGACCAAACACTGCTGGCTGATGGAAAATGCATGACTAACTGGGCGCCGCTTGTGATTTTTTCCACGAAAGCTGCCAGTGCGTAATACTGCAAATGCAAAGGATTTCATCATTGGGCCATAGGCTCAATGACCATTGTGTTACCTCATGCGGTGATAGATAGACTTAACAGACATTTATTTAAATGAAAATCTTTAAGTAGCAGTGTGGCCTCTGAAAAACAGCTTCTCAAATCCTAGCATTAAGTTTTGATGCCAATTTAGAAAATGTCAGTTTCAGTCTAAACAATATGAACTCCCGTCACACCGAGTCCACGATTACGGGACTGAAAATAAACAACTTATATCTGTCTTCATGTCTTTTTTTGAGTTGTCAATTTTAAAATGAAGCCTTTTTAATTTCTTCATCGTCCTCTTGGTGCTCATAACACAAGAGCTGTTTCATTCTCTTTTATTCAGTTGTCTGTCTCATGTGCATCTGACTGAACAGATACACTTCTATTTTAACCAACACAACCCACACAGGCCGTATAATTGCCCTGGAGCTTATTTTTATGCTCGAGTCTATTTTTTCCCTTTTTGTTGCAAAAAAAATAAGGGTGACCTACACTTACAACTGCGCCTGAACACATCGTTTGTAGACAAAGATGGAGCACTGAAGCTGAAAGCAACAACTACATTTAAACATCACAAAAGTAACACTCAGAGCTAGAATCTGAAAGAAAATTTGCAATAATGTAACAATGATACAGACACAGACAAGTACAGTGGTGGTGGTGGGGTACTTATGCAACATTTTGCACGGCTGCATTTGCTGACCTGAGCTTTTAATGTGGGTGGCTTCACAAAATAAGGAAAAAAGGCAATGAAGATAAAGTTCAGTAGAAGAAAACATTATGCAAAATTTAGTTTGAAACAGAAGCAACACGTTCACTAAAATGCACTTTATCTGTTTTTGAAGGGATGCCAAAATCAGATCTAGGTCGATGTGTCTGATGTAAGAAAACAGGCTCAATCACAAAAGTTATAAGTGGTCTTCATTATTGGGATAAACCAAAGAGATTCATTAGCTTAAATTAGTCATTAAGAAAACAACCTTGTCCCAGAAAATGTTATTTAAGCTGCAGGTAAGAGACAGACAAGCAGAGAGAGCTGAACACACCCTGAGGTACAAACTAAAGCACGGACCATCAGAGAGACAGAGTATGACAGACAATGAGAGAGAGAGACCTGCTGGTGTTTGCCCTGCTCGCTGCCTGACAGGCTGGTACGGACCTCCCCACACCTGAGCTCTCCTCCCGCTCCTCTCTCTCTCCATTTATAAACCTGAGATGAAACGTGGTGTGCAGTCCCGAGAAACCACACAAGTGTTTCTCTTATTCAGCTGCAGCGTACCTGCATACGTTAATGATTTATGCTTTGAGCCGCAGCTTAAATCAGCACTCAGCAGCCGCTGTTAAAAGATGTTTGCATTCGACCTGACAGCCCATTAGGAGACTTTTTGTTTTTTTAATGCAGCGGCTCTGCATTTAGATTCCTGTTACTGTACGTTCCTCTGTTTTGTAGCCGAGAAGTGAAGAAGAAAAAGTGACAAAATGGAATGAAATGACTTTATTTCTAAACCTTTTCTGGCCTGGAAACCAATATTTTTATTGCTTCAGCTGCTTCTTCTGTGTCTGAAAATGACTGTAACCTGCACACAAAGAGCCATTCAGTACACATACACACACACAAAAGAAGACAGTGGACACAATAACACACACAGAGAAATGGAGTGGACTACTTACTTTCATACAGAGATGAGATGTTCACAGCAGGATACTAAACTATAGAAGTATCAATATAAAAAGCCGCACACACCATAGCTGGGGCGTGTGTGTGTGTGTGTGTGTGTGCGCGCATGTCAGCAGCTAACGATGATATCTATCTGAAGCAACGAGAGCAGACAGCGATATACGATTCCTTTCAAATTTGACAAAACACACACTTTGGCAAATCAATTACAGATACGATATATAGACACACATACGCGCACAGAGCAACTCAATAACAATAACTCATAGCCTTCTAACATATCAGCTGTTGTTCTCTCTTTTTCTTGTATGTTCTTGATCTAGCAATTGCTGATTTATAAGGGAACAATACACAAGAAAGGAAAACTATGGCAGGGCGATCTAACAGGACAACCTGAAGAAAAATACTGCAGGAAAAAAGACAATGACTCTACAAGAAGCTGCTTTGATTGGAATAAATTGGCTCCCTTAATCAATAAGGTATTTTTAGAACTAATTATGATATAGCATTTATAATATTGGCTAACTGTAGTGAGCAGGCTAGGTTTGTATAGTGTCAGCTCATGTTGGCCATATTTCAACACCAATTAAAACCCACTTGAGTCCTACTAGAAGACAGCAAATTGCCTACTGCCTATTCTTTGTTAGTGATAAAATACTTCTATAATAATAGCAGTCTCACCAACCTCAGTTGTACTTTGTCTTAAGCGCTACAAGGCGATTATTAGCATGCTAATGAGCTGAAAATCATGTTAGCATACTAATATTAGCAGTAAGCTCCAAGAAGCGTTTTATGCAAGTACTGGAACATGAACATACTACTGACAGAAAATAATGCTAAAAGAGTTAAACATCATAATGATAAGCATGTTCATTACAGCATTGTCAGGATAAAAAGGCCAATGTAGTCATTACTAACCGGGCTATTTTAAGTTTTAATTAGCGATTGTTAGCATGCTAAGGGGTTGATAATCTGCCCAAAAACTGACATGCTAGCTCTGTCACTGTGAGCATGTTAGCATCTTTATCTTAGCAGTGAGCTGAAATGAGTGTTTTTGTTTAGGTTCAGGAGCGTTAACATACAGTACACTGACAAAAATATAAAATTATACTAAAAGACTAAATTATTATAACAATTAAGCATGTTCAATCCAGCAGTTACAGAATAAAAAGGCCAATGTACTCATTACTAACCGAGCTATTTTAAGTTCTATTAAGGGATTGTTAGCATGCTAATGGTAGAAAACCTGGCAAAAATTGACATGCTAGCTTTCTCACTGTGAGCATGTTAGCACACGTCAACAAGTGTTTTGTGCAAGTACAGGAAGTACTCAGTACTAACTGAGCTATTTTAGGTTTGTTAGCATGCTAATGGGTTGAAAACCTGCCAAAAGTTAATGTTAGCATTGTAAATTTGAGCATATTCACATAGCCCACTAATGTTAGCATCCTCTCAAAAAGTGGCTGTGTGTAAGAATAGAGACAGTTATTTACTTTATATTAGCAATAATATAATTTAATACTAAAAGGCATGTTCAGTTTAGCATTGACCAGGAAAACTAGCCGAAATAATTTAGTTATTTAGCCATCATTTCTCAGAGGACTGTAGAAAAATATGCCATCAGCTTAGCTTAAAAATACTTTGTTACTTTAAGTTTCTATTCCACTTATTTCATATGAAACGTCAAAGTTGGAAACTTGTAAAACTTGGATGTAAACCTACAGACAGTCACTCAAAGCTACATTCACAAAAGTACACCCTGCCCACACACACACACACACACACACACACACACGATGCTCAGACTTTGGCAGCGGCTCAAATGGGACCTGATTTAACTGATCTAACTGCAGTTTTGCTTTTCTGCCGGGTTGAAACCCCTGGCAACTGAACTCTATCCGTCTCCAAAGACACAGTGACAGATCCGATTTCAACGGAGTGCTCGGAAAGACCTGAAAGGATAATGGGACAAGGAGAACACAGGAGGGAGGAGAAGGAGCTGAAAGGAACAGGAATAGAGAGCTGAAAAAGTTGGAGAGAATAATGAACGCAGGGAAAGATATCAAGTGAAGAAGAGGGAGAGTTTGGTATGCTGAGGCAGAGAGAGAGAAACATGAACGGACGGGATAGAGGGAGAACGGGGTAGACAGACAGAGATAGAGAGAGAATGCAGAGAGGAGGAGAGAGGAAGGACAGAAGGCTTCTTTTGTTTCCTCTCCATCAGCAGCTGTCCTCTCCTCCCTGATCTACGTGCTCTTTCATCTGCAGCCATGCAGAGATAAAGAGAGAGAGAAGCAGAGAGGACAGGAGAGGAGGACAATGCTACTGATCATCAGCATCTCTCAGAGTAAGCGGATCTCTCTGCCTCCTCTCGGCCGTCTTTATTACCTCTCTCTCTCTCTGTCTCTGTCTTTGTGCGGTGGAAACCTTGTGCTGCAGCGACCACTATACTGTAATGTTACTCATCCAATGAACCTGTCTAGACAAATGTGGTCTAATATTGGAAGGTACATTGGTGAGAAAATGCACATAGGTAGGTGGATGGAAGGAGATACATGGCAGCGAGCTGCTGTCTCTTATAAGAAAATGTAATGTTTGAATTTTGTCGAATCATCTCAAGAAATTGTCTTCTGCCAAATCTCTGTTCATGCTCAGCCAAATACTGTACAACCTGGAGGAAAGTGAGTTGACATTTGGGTGACGTTCGTTGACTACATTTGTTCCAGTTGGTGAGTGTTATTAAGGTAAGGGAGGTTGGCTGGACTTTAGGGTCGAACATCGCACATGTTGAACAGATTCCGGCAACTTTAAAACATTGTTAAGTTTGAATACTGACGTCCTAATCATATCTTTAGCTTGCGTTTGGCTTAATGACTTCAACGTGCCTAAACATGGCAAAAGTTTGCTGAAATATTCAATAAAACATTTACTTATGTTCATTTAAAAGGACAACCTGGGTGGCATGCCTTTTGTATATTTGCTAATGCAAAAAATGAATTAGTATATGAATTAATATATGAATGTTTTTTTTTTTGGCTTTTGCCTTTATTAGATAGGACAGATGAAGTGGGACAGGAAATGTGGGGAGTAGAGAGTGGGGGTTGACATGCACCAAACGGATCGGCAGTCCGGGAGTTGAACCTGCGATCAGTGCGTCGAGGACTACAGCCTCTGCATATGGGGTGCCTGCTCTACCAACTGAGCCAAACCAGCGACCCTATGAATGTATTTTAAGGAAAAAGTTTTACTCTTTCCCCTTTTTTGGGGATAAGTTTTCAATTTTCAATTTCGATGGAAACATGTACAGTTAAAGCAGCACTAAAACATGTTTTGGCCACTTGGGGGCAGTGCAGCAGGCTGTAATCACAACACTGATATATTATCAAGTAAAAGTTTTTAGAGTGTCGATTTAAAAAGTGTTTTTTTTAATGCAAAAAATAGTAGATGAATGTATTTGAAAGTTAAAAAGTTGTGCTGCTTCAACTTTTGCTAATTTTGACAAAACGTGTATGGCCATATGGGAGAAGAACATATTAGCACATTGGAAATATTAGCAAACAGTTTGTATTTACACATCCAGTGGTTTCTGAGCTACGTTCCCATGTATTAGATTGATTAGAGGAGCATTTAGTTAAACTTCTCTTCTCTTCTGTACTGCATCAACACTCTGACATCCAGATAGACAGTTATCTGCATGAAATATCTTGCATCTTGATCGCAGGTGTCTTTTACTGATGTATTGAAAAATGACAGAAACTGTATCAAGCATAAAATCACTGTGAATATATTTGGAAGCAGCGTCTAAAATATTTATCATCATTGTGCTGCGCCTCTGACGACTGCACGGGAACACACGGAGGAGGGAAGAGGAGACAGTAAGTGAGAAACAGTTGAACATCGAGACGAGAGGAGGGTGATGAACTGCCCGTACGTCTCATGGTAAACCGAGCTCTCTGCTGCGAGCTACAGTTGCTCCTCTCATTGACAACAAAGCCTGCAGGTCCCGAGCCTCTTGTGTTTGCACAGAACCTGCATCAGATCTGCAGTGCGAGGGTCTGTTTATGTGGGACTTTACCCTCTTGTGTCTTCTTTCACTCCCTCATTATTTTGATGAATTATTAATAGTTTCTTGTCCTTTTTTCTATGTTCTACATTGTTTGGCAGATGGTAGATGAGACACTATAATGCAGCATTTACTGTCGAAAACCTTTTCAAGACAAAAATGAAGGGAAAAAAAACAAGCTTTTTGAAGACCAATTAAATAAAATCACGTTTTAATACCTTTAAGATTAAATTGTTACAGAAACAGAAACAGCTGGATGACAGCTCTGGTAACGGGCATACCTTCATTCTGTTTTTCAGTAACAAAATCACGCACTCTCCTGTCAATCTCTTGGAAGCCGCCCACTTTGAGGACCACAGTACAATTTTCTGTTACTATCTGTGAGGTAAGACTGTACATGGCTGTACGGCGGCCCATTGTGGCGTTTTTCGGGGCCGGAGAAGACGGGTCCGGTCTTAGACTCGGACTCCCGGGACCTTAACCCTCTAGGCTCACTTAAATCACTTCAACCCACACAGCAATGCCACAAGAACAGACGACAGTAATGTGTAGTGTTTTTGGCAACTTGTATGAGAAAAAAAATAGCTGAATTTATATGTGGGGAAAGGTTGCTGCAGCCTGGTCAGTCCTGCCCGCGAGATAACAGAATTCGTCTCCGGCAGGGAAAGCCAGGTAGGTCCCGTTGTTTAATGGCGGTGATTACGTGATTTCGAGCAAAAAACGTAAACTCACATCTTCGTCGCTTCAGGATCTGACTCACAACACAATCTTAAGGCTTAAATAAGATTGTAAATATGGGGACGCTGAGTCAGTGGAGCCATTTTTAGATTTGTATAAAAACGGATGAAAAGCCGTGAAAAAAGCCAAAGACTTTCCGGTTAATTGGTGACAACTTAAAAGTACCTGCAATGCAAAGCTCATGACTTTATTTTCTGTTTTTGCTACACTAAAAATAACTTTAAAATGGCAGCCGCTCCTGGGCGTTATAGTGAAATATAGACCAGTACGCTGTGGGCCGCTATGGGGCCTAGAGGGTTAACCAAGGTGCGGAGGACCAGACTAAACCCGCTGAGAGCGCAGGAGGCTTCGTGGTGCTACGGCGGCTTGTGATCTCTTTGGGCTCTCCATTATCGGAAATTGCACTCTGTAAAATCAATTCTCCTAAAATTGGCATCATTAGTCCGCCCTGAGTTGTTGGTTAACATTGCCTACTTTTCATCCAGATGTTCCAGTCGATCACCGTGTCTCTCCATCTTTCTTCCCCCTCGCACGAATTGTGAGTGACGCCTGGCCTCAGTCATGAGTGGTACATTCGCTTTACAAATAAGTAGCGCCGTCTACTGTTGTGAACGTATATCACCCTTTAAAAGTCTAAACCCTGAATATAAGACCCCACTTTTTCAGACGTATTTCAAAGGGAAAAAAACCCCGTCTTATATTCGGACCATTAAGGTTATTAGATAGTATCCTTGCAAGATTTCATATAAAGCTACTTGAATAAACAACAAATTATGATGCTTTATTTTAGAAGTATTCATTCATCTATAGACGGCCAGCAGCCCCGCATTAATAAAGGGAAATGACAGCTCAAAGAACAGGCCGAGTTAGTTGTAAAGATTATATGTTTTCAGCATATTTTCCTCACCATGCCGACTCAGAGGTCTCTGGTCAGCAGAGGATTGAAAGAAAAAGACTTCCCATTGTTCTATGAAATGTGTCAAGCAGCTGCAAGAAGGCAAAAACGAGTAAGAAGCAATATTTGAATGTGATGTATTGCCCGACATTTGCTGACGCAGGTGTTATGGGGCCAATATTCAAATGCCAGCCTGCCACATACTCGGCTGCAGGAATACATCATGCTGTCTGAGCTCTGCACAAATGTTGTATCACCACGCTCTCTGCCTGTCTTTGTGCAGTGTTTCTAGTTTGTCGTACGGCCTTTTTGACAGCGGGTCGTCGGCTTAAATGGGGGTCACGACAACGGAGCAGAAAGCTGTTGCAGGACAGATACTAAGTAAGTTATGTTTCTGCAGCTAATAGAAAAGTATCAACACAACCGAGAGGATTTCACTCCACAAACAATCAGCGGTGAATCATCTGCATACAGGGTGGAAATGTAAGCACTCATGCGACAAAAATACACTACAAAACCCGAGCTGGAGGTTTGAGGAAAAACAGATGCCAGACATGTGCAGGGGTTGGTGGAGGGGCATCAGTCTTTGTCTGCTGAGCCGTGCAAACACAGAATACAGACTGTTTATGACAGCGCAAGCACCACATTAGCATAGCCCGGGCTCTGTGAGGGTTGATAAGCTACGTGGCAGACGCAGGCTGAATCACAGATGATGGATGGACGGGAGGATGGACGGATGGATGGAAAATGAGACTGGCAGGCAGGAGAATAAGGCAAAGGGGATTTAGAGAGGGTGAAACACTAAAAAAAAAATTAACACAGATAAAACGGGCCAATATAAAAAACCCTTACACAAAGCAGTACAGAACTGGTACTGGTGAGGATGCATGTTTGAGTTGGTAAGCAGAAAGGTTTGATCATTTCTTGTAGATAACGTGCAGAGGTACAGATCTCCTCTTCAGGTTGGTTCTCGGTACATTCAATTGCGCTGAAGTCAATTGTATCTGCTGCTGTATTGACCAACAGTTTTAGCTTTCTCTGCATTGCTAAGTGCAACAGGTACTACTCTTACAAAAACTGAAGTAAAAATATATGAGCTGTGCTGCCATAAATAAAGTGGGAGTGCAGGCAAAAAGGAAATGATATTTCTTCCTCATAAACACCTTTCACGACACGATAAACAATACCGACCTTTAAGAGGCAGTTTGTAATACTATGAGACAGGATATTGCAGCTTTGGAAAGTTATGTTTCACAATATGTCTCTCCAATCACCTACAGGACGAGTGTGGGGCGGTAGCAGAAGAAAACAGTCATTCCAACTTTTTGACTTCTCACCCCTCAAATAAAGCAATAGCTGGGTTAACGTGCACGCTGTTTAGTTTTTCTGATTGGAATTATTCCGATTGAAGATTTTGGGTCAGCTGTTTACATGGGGTGTGCTCCATTACGACCTTGTGTTTACATGCGCCGACGCATTTAATCAGAGCAACTGTGTGACACACGCACATTATGCATTCAGTTCAGCCCGTGTATAACTACACAGTGTAACTACACAGCTGCACTTAAAGGCTTTTAAAATTGTGGCATAAGAAGGTCCAAATGTAACACGGACGTATAAGAAGTCCTCTCTGTGTGTGCGTGCGTGTGTTTTCGTGACAAGCTTGTGTGTCGACGCTGCTCTTAACGGCACAGCATGAGTGGAGGATGTTCAGTTGTTAATCCATTGTGGTTGCGGATCTTGAACAGATAAAAAAAGAAACATGATAGAATTACAGAAAACCGAAAAGTTCAACGTTTCCTTTCTTCCTTCAAGGTCTCTTAAAGGGCCAGTTTACCAATTACCAACCTCAGTCCAATCATGCTATTATGGGTTTTTTTTTCAAAATCGTCAGGTTTGAAATGTAGACTGCAGACATGAAGATTTGTTAGACGATCCACCGGTTTATTCTCGTCGTATTTCGGATTCTGTACCGCTCTGAGACATTGCCTGCAGTGAAACGGTAGTATTTCACTCCAGCGTCTCTCGCTGGGCTGTTCCTTTCAGAGGGAGGGGCCCGATGCATGCTGGGTGTTGTAGGAATGTAGAACGGGCGAAACCACAAGCTGTTTGTACAACTTTCTCCACAGCTATGAGTCCAATTTCAAATATTATTGCTTCTATCGATTACAGAGAACACCAGCTTTGACCGACAGTGGCTTTTCCTTGGATGTTTGAATTAAAAATATGCTCTCCGAGGTTTTCCAGTTTAACTTGGATGCCGCCATCTTGTGAAATGTACATCACTACGCATTTACGTGAAGACTGAGAGTATGTGCAGAAGAACACAGACAAGACGTGATCGGGTCACTCTCTGCAGCCGATTGAAATTTCAATCGGTTTGAGCCTTTTTATTCTGATTGAGGTGTTTATATGGAGCTTTTTTCTGAAATCTGAATATTAGGCTCCATGTACACCCAGCTAATGACTACCAAGCTAGGACTGATAACAGTTAAATCGGTATATTTTTTTTGTCTTCTTTCCAGGATTTTAGAGGCACGACTGGGAAGAGGATCTCAATTATTTGGCAGGAAAAAAAATGTGTCTATATTTTGTGTACAAGTATTCTGTGGCCTTATTTAATTCTGTGACCTGTTGGCAGGTCCAAACTGAAAAGCAAAAAGAGAATATCAGGTGGTCATTAATACAGAGTTATAATAAGTTCAACATCATGTTCTGCCAGCAGTGGTGGAGAAAAAACACATTCTGTAAAGGCCAAACACGAGTGCGTTTTGCTGTTGCTACTGTACTATAATAATAGATGGGAGTTATGATTTTTAGCCATAAGAGAAATCCTACAAATTATTTTTTTGCCCCCACAGCCAATCGTGACTTCTTGACTCCACAGTTTAACAACTTTTTAGTAAATAGCTAAATTACTTCTCGGATCTGCATCCAACCGGCTCCTTTTCCGCCAAACACGCTGGCAGAAGTGACAGTTTTATCACAGAGAAAATCTGGCTGTGGGATTTCGTGGCCCTTCTGCCAGGAGGAACAGTCTCTGGTGTCCTTTTTTTTTAAATCTACTTCAGTCAAAAGCAGAAGAAAAAAAAAAAGACGACGTTCAAGTATTTAATTGCTGCGCCGCTTTAATGTTTCTCCCTTTCTGCGGATCGGTGACGGGAGAGCTGCTCTCTGGAGGTCAACTTTTATTACAATATCAAAACCGGTCCACTGAGAGGGAGACGTTTTTCTGTCTGTCTGCTGCATTTGGGCTGTGAGCTGTCACCAGTGGAAATCTGGCCTTGTGATATTGTAAATGAACACTGTCCATGAATAAAAGCTCAGATGGTGCCTCGTGTATTCAAATTGGATTGAATAACATTTCAGCAGTTACAAGAATAAATACAACTGAACTCTCTGGTAGCTTTTCTGTTCCCTAAATAAACACACTGTGCCTCCTCTGAGCAGTGCATACGGTCTGTAGTGTTTCAAACTAGATAGATCTCTTTTATGGGATAATCATTGTGCAAACGGCCATGATCACTGCTTAACATGACTGATACTGAGCAGTGTATGACAGCAGGGTAGCAGAGAGGAAAACAAGCATTCAGTCCTGACAGCTTTTTCTGACTTTACACGGAAAGTCCGGTTTGTTTCGAACTCTGGTGCGGACCAAACCCCGGACAATGGTCCACTAGAAAAGACGAAACTCGGTCCATTTCCAAATGAACCACATGTAAAGTATGATCTAATATAGGAAGCAAACCAAAGAACAGTGCATTGTGGGTTGTTAACAGGTGCTGACAGAGACAGCCACGCAGCCAGGCAGCAAGATCAGTAGAGGACAAACGAGGGGGATCGCCGAGGTCAGGGCTCTAATAGAAATATGGGCTGACCAAACAATTTCACAAATGCTTGTGGAAACGCACAAGAATAAGGAGGTATTAGAACTGTTAAGTGGAAAACTAAAGGAGAGTGGATGTGATTGAACTGTGGAACAATGTCATACCTCTGATACCTCTGTTTTCAGGGCAAAGCAGCTTCTAAACTTCTGGTCTGCTGGTGAAAGTCAGACTTTGATTCGGATCAAACAAACGGAGTTCCGGTGTGAAAGCACCTTCTCTTGACAGGAAGACAGAGTCACAGTGCTTTTCCTCTCAACATTCTCCATGTGTGTATGATTATACTGGATATATAAAACTTCCTCCGGGTGGGTAAAAGTAAAGTCAGTCACTAATAATCAAAAGTGAGTGAAGTAAAGGGAAGCACAACTGGACAAACTGTCTTCAGCCGGTTGATATAAGAACTTTAACAGACAAAAGAAGCTTTCATTAATAGTATACAGGAATAGGGCTGGGTTTAAAAAGAAAGATTTTTCCAACCCAAATCGATTTTCATTTGAATGATCCAATATCGATTAATAAATCCAGAGATCGATCTTTAAAAACATGTGTAAAAACGTGTTTTCAGTGTTAACACTGTGATTAGCATTAGCAGCTAGCTGGTGAACATTGTGGAGCATTCAGCGGCTAAAGAGACACATGTTCCCCTTTAGGTGGTGGAGACCAAACACAGGGCAAAAAGCAGAGTAAATACTGGGTTTCTGTTCCCCAAGGGACTGGAAATAAAACTCTAAATTAATGCAAATGATGCTCCTGGATGAATAAATAATAAGTCCTTGCCAGCATGTTCGTCATATCAACTTTAAAGGTATATTTAAGTGTTCACAGCTTGTTTGTGCTGCCCCCGAGAGATGGCAAAAATCTGTTATTACAGGTTTATAATGTCAAAACAGAGACATTTGGATATTTGTAAGATTTAATGAGCTTAGATTGCAACATTTGTTAAATACAAAGCGTGAAGTACACGTGCATGTATTCACAGCATATTTCCCGGTTTTATTTTTTCTTTCTCCTTTTTGTAACAGGTAAACACGCCTCATTGAGTTTACACATCTATTTTTAAAATGAGAATTTGCAACAAGGCAGCATAAAAAACAGCCTTACAACAATAAATAAAGTACAAACACAAAGGGGCCAAGGTAAGTGCACACACACACAAAAGAGCAGAGAGAGCATAAATTAAGTGTGTTGAAGACACAAAGGTGAAACAGAAATCCTTAAGTCGCAGTACAATTGTGCTTCGGCTTCTTCTCTCCTTTGTTATCTCCTTAATTGATGCGTCCCTTTCTCATTTTTATGTTCTTCTCTCACATTTCTTCCTCCATCCCACTACCCTCCTCTTCCTTTACTTCCAACCCTCTCTGGTTATCCTTATACGCACTTCCTCTTCCATTTTTCCATCCCTCTTTGTTTATTTCCTGTCCTTCCTTCTCTGTTCCCTCACCCATTCCTTCCTCACAAGCGAGCCGTTTCAAGGCTGCTCATGCCCGGGAGCTACAGAGGCTAAACCTAATTAATAATTAGTGAAGTATCTTCATAAAGTTGGAAAAGTTTAAAACACATTCCAGTTTTTCTTTTTAGATCAAAATAAATGAACAGATGCTTGCATGCCCTGCTTTAAAGACGGAACATTAAAGCAAAATAAGTCTCTTTTTGGTAGAAACAAACTCTCCATTAGGATGAAACATTCCCAGTTTTATTTCCATGTTTTATGTGCAAATAGAACTTGCTGCTCTGTGGAGTGTCCTCGAAAACGAACACTTTGTGGTTTTATATTGAGTGTATTGTCAAGGTCTGGAAAAAATGTGTAGAATACATTTATCATCCAATAACACATTTGCAAAGCTAAGTCTAGTATTGATGAAAGTAATGTCTGCTCAGAAGCAGTGTCCTTCTTCACTGCCTTTGTTGGTGCGCGTTTGTCTCTGCTTTATGCGTTATACTGGTGCCAGGGATGCTTCAAGTTGCTCATGTGAAAAAAAACATGATATTCCAAATGTTCAGTAGCGCAGGATGAACATCCTTAGGATTCTTGTTTTGTCTGACTAAAAGTCCAAAGCTTAGATGATCAGTTAGTGTCATGCATGGAAAAGAAAAAGCATACGGTCACATTTGGGGCGCTTAAAACAAGAAAGTGTTTTACTGAAATGATAATCAAATATATTAATTGAAAGTTCTTTATTGAACTAATAAACGTTACTTCCGAACTTTAACTGGTAATTTGGGCTTAACTCGGGCTGCATGTTTTATTGGAAAAAACTTTTTGCAAATATTTTGACAGATATTACTAACTGATTAATGATTAATGATAATGGTCGTATTTAGGGGTGGGACAAAATATCAATACGGCAATAAATCGTTGTCCGTATAGATCAATACAATTATCGATAGAGTAGCGCCAAATATTGATATTTAAAAATATTTGGTGCTTTAAACCGATTTCCCTGCGATTTTGACCCACTGCATCTCTACTTCATGACTCCTCGCTGGCGCTTATGAGATGGATATCAATTATCGCAGATTCACTGTATCGTGATATTATCGTTATCATGGGCCACGTATTGCGTATTGTGTTATGAGTTATCCTGCAACTCCCGACCAAGTCATAGTTGTCATTTCATTTTTCTTTTACCTTTATTTTACCAGGATTAATAAGATACAACATCCTTTACCAAAGACAGATCGAGTTCGAGGAATGACAATCGTATAAGAAGGCAGTTCGTGTCGCATTTTAAAGAAAGACGTACCAGTGTTCCATCCTAGGGTCGTATAATATTTGCATCACGGTTGTTGTTTTTTACTGAAGAAGAATATTTCCTACATTAGAAGACAAGTGTGTGAGTTAATGTGTAGGTCAGGGCGTCTCTTCAGGCCTGCAGAAGTTCGTGCTGTAGTTCAGTGCGTACTTTTGATGTAGTTTAGTGCTCTTGCATATTTTACATTTATCAAAACACTGCAGCTGTGATTTGGATATTCCACTTGGCCGTACAGTGTTGTTGATAATATTTTGATTAACTCTGGAGCTGCTTGTTTTTGTAAATTGGCTCAAACTGATGTGAGAATGATAATAATGATTATATAAAGGATTACAGGAGAACAGAATGCCTCACCAAACACCAGAGCACAACACAACAGAGCAGAAAACAAGCAGCCTCTGACAGCAGAGCCGTGGCACAGGAACAACACTTCTGAACACACAGATGGTGGAGTCCCAGTCCAAATGCTGCCGGGCTGATCCAGAATCTCTGCCCAACTGGGGCCGAGGGGAAAACAGGATCGTTTCCAAACCAGACGCTTTTGGCCCCGACATGAACAAGTCCCAAACCCAAAAGTCTGCGCCCGCGGTCTCTTTACAGCCTCGACTAAATATCATAAATCCAATTCAATTAGAACTTAATAGGCACTAATGTTATTCTGTGCTCCTGGTGACATCCTATTACGGGTGAATAAACTATTGCTTTATCTGCTCTGAGAGCTTTTTTGGCTTAAAAACAACAAAAATAAACAAAAAACAAAGATGGTTCTTTTTGAGTTCCTCATCCTGCCATCCTCGGTCGCTGGCACATTTGTTCCTACTGAAGATGTCAAAGTCAAAAAAAAGTCACAAAAAGTGCAGATCCTCAGTATTTTATTAAAACCTCTGAGAGTTGTAGTTTTTAGCAAATGTTACTTAAACATGGATAAAATGTGCTTTTGTTGGGAACAACTTTTATCGTTATCGTATTATCACACTGCTTAGAAGTGTTCTGATACTGATACCGGTATCTGTATCGATACTGGTATCGGTGCCGATATTGATATCAGTATCGTTATCGATACCGGTATCAATACAGGTATCAGTTTCAGCCTCGATACTGGTAACAGTGTTGATATTGTTATTGGTTCCGCTATTAATACTGGTGTCTGTATCAGCCTCAATACTGGTATCAATACTGATATCGTTATCAGCCTCCAATAAAGCCAAAATGAAATGAATGCCCAAGCCGATACAATAGTTTTTTCGTGACAGGAACAAACATCAACATTGCGGTGCAAGCGACAGTTTGTTAGTCAGTGCTAGCAAAATGTTAGCTGTGTTTTTCCACCAATAATATCCATATTTTTTTTATTGGCCCAGGTATTGAGGGGATACTCAGTGTTGGCTGATATTCAAGTATAGGTATCAGAATCTAGAATATGATATCGAAACATCTCCAACAATTTTGTCTCCTATTGACACGTTCATTGATGCAGCGCAAAGCTTCAATGCAAGCCGAACCTGCCCATTTGGAGCAATATTTGTTTCAGTGTCTTGCTCAAGGACACTTCAACACTTAGACAGAAGGGGCCAGGGATTGAACAACAAACCCTGGTATGAATGGACACCTCATTTATTCTTCTTCTACCTAATAATTACGGAAACAGAACAGTGTGTGAACAAATCTAAATTAACTATCCATGTTCATTCTAATGGAAGACTATGTTTGTCATTAATCTGCTTTTATGATTTTCTGGACAACAACAGATTTACGTTTCAGAAAACCTTTACAGGATTTATCAGCAAGAAGAAAAATATAGAATATTCCGGCACATTCTTCCCTTTAACAAAAGTACAGAACTTTAAGCCCCGACAGAAAGAGGAAGTCATATGAAGCTGCTGCAGGTTCTAAACTGTAATCACGACACTTTTCCATACCACCTTCTTCACACCACCTCTTCTTGTCGGCTGTTACTGATTGCTGCAGCAACTGATTGTTCAGGGCGGTTTCAGGGGAGTTTTTTTCCCCCGTGGCGTGGACCCAATACATGTGAAAGTGTATGCATGCTTAGCATTTGTATAGCGCAGTGCAGTGCACTGCCAATGAGTGTATGTGCCAGTGTGTGAAAGCGAGACAGAGAGAAAGATAAAGGTATTCCACAGTTCAAAGCGGTGACCTAAATACAGGTACCATGCTAATGTACTATACAGGATCTCTTCTCAATAGCCTGAAAAACAGCCACTGAAATAGAGCAAATTTGGAGCCTTTTCCTTTGGACTGAGCGCTCTTCAGTCTTTAGAGTGTTATGTAGTGGTACCTGTTCTCCAACCTCTTTTATGTTCAGTGTTTTTTATTTCACAGTATTTTTATTTTAAGATGAGAAGAAAAAAAACCTTATATAAAAGCTGCATTTAGGTGTGATGTCAAAGGACGTGTGCTTTAAAAGACGTTTGTATGCTAAAACCTCGGCTAAATATGAATAAAAACAAGATTTGCGACAGTTTGTCAGGTGTTATTCTAACTTGCATTATGTGCGAGCATAAATCTGCCAACTGCTCTGTCAATAGACGGAGATATAAAGCACAATGAGAGACGTAGGACGAGGTGACAAATCAGCACTTAAGCTTCTGCTGCTGCCCACACTGTGAAACAATGCAGACCGGACCATATGTGAAAACGCGCTGAAAAACCATGACAACAGTGGGGAAAATATGCTGCCTTTTAATCTGTTGCCAAGCATATGAAATGTAAATTTAGACCAGCTCAAAGAGTCAGCGAGTTCAGGCTCGCAGTGTTGACCTTTTCATTCTGACTTTGGCTTAATTATGAGACACATTAAAGTGAAACTAAACTGTGTTGTAGTTTCACTAGTTTCACACATGAAAACAGCTTCAGCTGAGAGTAACATACGCAAACATTGAAGTGAAAATGTAGGACTTAGGCCCCGTGTCCACATAGCGTTGTGCTGGCAGAAAAGTGCTGGCAGGGCGCCGGGATGAAGCACTTGTGCGGTTAGAGTAAATACGCTGCATGCCGGTTTTGTTTCTATGACAACAGTAAGTTTAACTTACTACACAGCTAACAACAAGCTTACAACGCGCAGTGCGATTAAAGCACAACACTTACCAGCTACATTTAGTGTTCAGCTGATCTGCTCCCACAAACGGGCTTTTCAGTCTATTGCGACACTGTCATGTGTACAGCTCCGGGTAGAAAGAAACAGCCAAAACAAGTTTCTCCTCCATGTTTGGTGGTAACCAGGGTGACGAGTAGCGCCTCATCTGATTGGCTGCCTGAAAAAAGCGGCGGTGACAACACCAGCTCCTTTCTGAAACGTTCAGAGATTTTCAACTGAAAGCGCTCGGAAAAATGAGGCTGGGTGCGGCGCTTTTTCACTCGAGAACGTGGCCCTAAAAAAATCTCTGGCACGTCCGTGTCAGATCACAAAACTGCGTTAATTTTCCCCTGTGTTTTGACTTTTGACCAACAGTCATGAAAGGCAATGATGTTCTGCCAATGGACCCATCTAGAGAACATATTTAATTTCAAGAACTTGATAAATCAGCTTTTTTCCATTCATAATAAAGACTAACATCCAAAAAAGGTTCCTGATTCTTGACGTCTCACTTGTGTATTTTTGATTTATAATTTACGAGCATGTTAGCATGCACGTCCTTTGTTTGCCCGGTAAAGGTCTCCCTAATTCATTATGTATAACTGCTGACATTTAAGATGGTTTAACTTTAATGAGATATCTTGTTTTATATCACTGGAACTTTGTCAGACGTGATGAAAGAGTTGATATCAGACCTGCAAAAGCATTACTGACTGACCACAATGAACAAGTTCAACACCTATAACAGCTTTATTCAACTTTTTCATGGGATGAATTCAAGGAACACACAAGCTACCATGGAGAAAACAGTATAAACACAACAATTCAGTCAGTACATACGACCTTAAAGTAGCCCAATATATTACTATTTCCCAAATCATATCCTCTGCCTCTTTATAGGGATGGATTGAGATGTCCATCTGCTCAATTAAATGTTCACGTCTGTGTGTGTACTCGTGTCAGCAGCACACTGGGCGTCCAATATGCCTAAAGGAAGATGGAGGGAGCTAAAGCTTCATGTCATTGGATGTCTTTGTTACGCCAACAAGTTCTACTGCTACTTGAAATATCTGCAAAGTCGTTACGATTTGTTATATAAAGTTAGGAAGGAAAGCCGGATTCTTTGTATCAGACAATACTGAGAGGCTTAAGTCAGACAGGTGCAGCCCTGCTTCCTTTCTCATGCATAACAAGGGCGCATAAAAATGAACAGTCAAACGACCTTCCAGTGCCACTCTCCGTAACTACAGAGTAACTTTAACGTAAATGTGACATGTGCAAAGCTGAAGGATCCAATTATACTCTGTGAAAGTATAAAAAGAAATCAGACAATGAACTTGCACATGGCTTAACCTCCTTAGAAAACAACACACAAATAGCATAAACATTGCAGATGCTCGAGATGCTGGAGGAAGCGAGAACCAAGGGAAGTGTAAGGGTAAAAAACAGGCCCTTTAAATATAATTACCTCCTGACTGGTGAACTGCAGATGAAGTTAACAAGCTCTGGCAACGTCTCGCTACAAGGCAACAATCCTCGAGTGTTTGTGTGTGTGTGTGTGTGTGTCTTTGTAGATCTCCTTTCCATTCTGATTTGGATGAAAGTAATGGAGAGAGGAGTGTTTACCCAACACGCGCAGCATTGGGCTCTCAGATGAATGTGCGAACCAACACAAACACTCCTGGACTTTGTGCTAAAACAAACAGAAGGAGCTGGAAGAGAATAAACGAGACAATGTCGATTATTCATTTGCTTTGTTTATTACACCACACTTAAGAGATTATTGTTTGCTCGTGCGAAACGTTTTTCTGAGAACACATTTTTAAAGTTTTGCTTCAGAAAAGAAATTAAAAAAACACCAAAGATTTGAAGAGCTTACGAGACATAATAACAGTAACATCAGTCTGTCAAATCTCTCCTGAATGACTTTGAAAGCACCACTTTATTCTCCTGACCACACACACTCGTCTCACCCACAAGTCAGCTGAATTTTAAAGCATCATTGAAAGAGACGGGCCTAACAGGGAGCTCGGAGGGAGCCAACAGATCCTCTCAATGTGCTTAGTTTAACAGACGCCCGGTGCATCCAACGCTTACTCATAAATAAACTCTTAATCGATGAGCTGAGCCGGCTGCGGAGGAGAGATGTAGAGAGCCGTCTTTGCATTAATCGAGATCCATCCGGCAGCGATTTTACAAACATACAAGTCTCTTAAACAATCTTTGTATCAGGCTTGAGACAGTACAAATAAATGGTAAATGGACTGTACTTATATAGTGCTTTTCTAGTCTTTCAACCACTCAAAGCACTTTTACACTGCATGTCACACTCACCCTTTCACACACATCCATACACTGATTGCAGAGGCTACTATGTAAATAGCCAATCTCCAGTCAGGGTCTAATCATTCATGCACAGTCACACACTGATGGCTATGCCTCCGGGAGCACTTTGGGGTTCAGTGTCTTGCCCAAGAACACTTCGACATGTGAGTGTAGCAGTCAGGGATTGAACCTCCAACTAGGGGAGGGAATTGCAGGGTAACTCACGATACGCGGCCTATGATAACGATTAATATCACGATAATTGATATATGCAAGACAATCATATCAACCGAATAATACAAAATGCCCCTTAAAAGGTGAAGTGCAGGATTAATTTTTTCGCTGCAATTTGGTGTCAGTTCCACAGAATTTGACAGAAACTGAAACAATGTTTGTGTCAGTCTGTAAATTAAATTTACAGAACTTTAGAACAACTGTAAAAACTAATCAGGACTCTGGATTTGAAAGTGGCTGGCATATCTCTCAAAGTGATAATCTCAGAGATCTCCGTTTTGTTCTCTTTATGGCGATAAACGGTAATTGCGGGGGTACACATCCCTCATATCCAGACGACGGTTGGCTCCGGTTGTGACTCTTGATTTTCCTCGCTTTCCTTTTTAGACTGTTTGCCTTCATCTGAGCGTCAAATTTGTTTCTTTTCTTTGGATTTTCACTTATTGTTGAAGTTGTATCTGTAGTCATCGATCTTTTCTTTGTTTGTTCAGCCATAGTAGATTACTGTTTACTCGCAACACTTGCAGAGACCGGAAAAGCAACTGCTTAGCTCCGCCTACCCTCTCTGGCAGACCAACCACTGCTGGCTGATGGAAAACTCGTCACTAACTGGGCGACACTTGTGATTTTTTTCCGTGAATGTCGCCACATAATTATACTATGTACTGCAAATGCAAAGGCTTTCATCAGTGGGCCATAGGCTCAATCAGCATTGTGTGACCTCATTCGGTGATTGATAGAGACTTAACATTTATTTAAATAAAAATTGAGATTATATCTTTACCTTCTTTTCTCTTCTGTCTGACGTTATCCTGCTGTCTTCTTCTTCTTTGGCCTATTAATTTCCGTTCACGTTACCCTCATTCATGTCAAAGTGCAACCGCAAGGAGTCGTTAAGTTGTGACACGGTGAGCCAAAATCGCTGGGAAATCGGTTTAGAGCGCCATATATTTGTAAATTACAATATTGCTATTGATTGTATTGCATGAGTCAGAATGACGATATATTGCTGTATCAATATTATGTCCCACCCTACCCCCAACCTTCCAAATGAGACACTCCACCACTGAGCCACAGCCGCTCAAACACACCTTCAAATGTAATTTCACAGTTTTTTGCTTAATTCCACCATAATGAAATGAGCAACATCAATGAGATATTCCTCCTTTTTAAATCTGATAACATACCGCTGAATCTTTATGCACTGTATATCAAAGGGAACTAGAGCTGAAACAGGGAGTCGATAAACCAACTGATTCATGTTTTTTATGTTCTTTTTATGTTCCTTCTCTTTAATTTCCATCGCTATTTGTACGTCTCGTTTCTTTCTGTTAATGTATAAACATCAGCGTGTCCAGAGACTGCAGATGAAAATGAGCCTTTTGGTTAAATCTGACACGTTTTATTGATGTTATTAATGTGTGCTGTGATGGATTGTGTGTTGTCCTTTATGAATAAATGAATAAAGTAAAGCAATTAGTAGATATAGAGAAAGTAGATTTGTCAGGATAATCAGTTAATGATATTTTATTTAAGTTACTGCTTGTAGCTTCACAAATATGAGGATTTGCTGCTTTTCTTCTTCTACTAAAATAATTAACGATATATATTTAATGATTGTCGGATAAAATAATCAGTTTGAAGAGTTTAACTCAGGCTCTGGAAAGTTGTGATGTGCCAGTCGTGATCTGACACTTTAAAGACAAAACTGTTAATCAAGAAAATAATTGACAATTGATTGACAAAAAATTAATGGTTACTTGCAGCCCTGGGAAATCTTTCCTCTTTCCAGTGAGACGACAGAGCTGCTACTAAATTGGTTTGAACAGTGTGAATTATACTCATTTCCTTTCATTGAACTCAAATACTTTAATAAAAGGTCAGAGATTCTTTCCTAGAAGAAGACTTAAATGTGGATCTTCGTCCCTCCAAGTATTACAGTGTTGACTCCGCAGTAAACAAACACTTCTAATATATTCTGTACTTAAAAAAAGGTCAAATCTCACTCAAGTTTCTGCTGTCATCCGCAGCTTTAGAAAGCTATTTCTGCTTTGCACGCTTTAAGCTTCATCAGTTCTAATCAACTCAAATGCCATGCTGACCAGACCTGCTGCCTCGTACACCAACCGGCCTGCTCTGCTCCGGATGCTGCAAATTTAAAATGAAAACAACAACCCCCGGCTGTCGGGCATGTTCGGGGCTAATTTGAGATTAAACAATGTTGCACATGTCCGAGACAACTGTCAGGCAACGGCGGCTGATCATCCACAGGGAACATGAAGGCTTTACAGAGAAAAAAATAAAAAGCACGAGGCGCAGCGGGACGGAAACTGACTTTTGCCGGCAGGGGGACAGAAGGCATAAGAGGTTTAGGAGACAGTTGGGATGCAATCTCTCAAGCTAGCTACTTTCTGACAGCTGACAGGAGATTGTGGGATGGTGACACAACTGCACAACATTCACATAGACACATTTTAAACAACTCGTATGCACAGCAATTTCACCTTAAACATAAAGAAATCAGACAAAACGTACGACGATGACAGATTTCTGATCAAAGACTTAAGGACCAGTGAACGCCACATGACACTGGTTTTATCTCACTGGTTATTTTGCCTCTAATTCACTCTGACACATCCATACTAAGCACGCTCAGATGATGACATCATGATGAAAGGCACCCCGTGCAGATCGTCTTTCCAGACTGGAGAGTGAAGGGCAAAGGCAGGTTTAATTTCCCCTGTTAGGAAATCAGGTGTGATGAGATGAGATGAGAGCATATGTTGCTGCTATTGCAGAGCTGCTGTATTGATTAATTCATGACAGTCTGGATCCTTATTATATGACAGCTCGACAGGAGCACACACTCCTGACAGAAACTGAACATTTGTACTATTTGCCCCTCCTTAAAAAAGTGGTGTTGTCGATAACATAACGACTTGACGAGCATGTTAGCTTCTTCATGGAAATTTGTGTCTTTAATATACACTACAATAACCACTGCTCGTCATTTCTGCCATTCACGATATCTAATGGCGGCCATTTTTTCCTCTGATGTCACACTCAGGGTGAGAAGATAAGATAAAATAGAACTTTAGTAATCCCGAAGGAAATTTAAGAGCCAGATAGCTCCAAATAAATACAGTACAAATAAGAGGAATACAAAAACAACTCAAATACCAGTGAAAATATAAAATATGAAGTGTATGAGTAAAAGACATCAAATTCAATAAATAAAAGACACAGACGACGAGGAGCGACTCTAACAGGCTGCCACCTGGGACAGCATCAGAAACAGAAGTCCGGCACTGTCCGTTCTTCTCGAATAATTACGTAAAATTATAATCATTTCACCACAATGGGATTAATCAGCAACTGAAAAGACACTGGACAGTGAATACAGCATAGACATTGGTCCATATTTCAAGTTAAAAACAGCATTTGATAACCGCTTACTGTAAGACAACAGCTGCAGTTAGCATTAAACTACTTCCTAGCTAACATTAGCGTCAGCTAGCAATTTACGCCTTTAATACTACATTGTGTAACACTATCAAAATGTAATGTTAGCTTAAAAGTGGCTAAATTGTTAGATTACCTGCTACACAACCTGAAGCACTTTGATACTAGATTATCCTTTTCATAACAATGTTTTAGCTTCCTACTTTGAGCATGATGTCAGCAAAAAATGGCTACTGTGTGAATAGGCCTATTCCTAACACATAACAAATTATAAAATGCAAGTGAGCATGCTGAACATGACGATGCTAACATGATGACGTTTAGCACGTATAATTTTTACCATGTTTATATCTTTATTACCATAAAATTCGGTGTATAAGACGCACTTTTAATACATTTGGTGCAACCAGTATAAAATGCAAAGAGAGGTATGTTATTGTGTAATGGTATTTTACCCAGACAATGGCACTATAATCTTGCTAAAGTTGTTGTTAAGCGGTGACTTGCGCATTAAACTGTTTCCAGGTCCAACCCGCTACAAGGTCTCCTTTTTACAATATGTTGCAGTGCTGTTTTGAGTTTTCCTCGCTGTTTTAATAGGACATGCACCGTCATGATCACCATGGCAGCCGCCACCCTCACAACAGTCAGTGTTACCGTAGGCTGCCAGCTACTGCTAGCTACAGCACCAGTAGCTAGCAGGATGGCAAACTTGAAATGGCGAAAACAGATGGTAGGCTGTAATTTGTGTGTGTTTTGAGTGTTATGAATGAAAATAAATTGAAATAGTGTTGAAATAACTGGTATACACGTTTGTATTAATAAATACCTAAAAAACCTTTTCCCTCTGGGATAGCCCCAAAAAACAGTGTGCGTCTTATATTCCGGTGCAACTTATGTTAGCTAGCTAACGTTTGCTAAGTAGCACATATCATAGCAAAAGCAGATCGGAATGACACTACAGGTATTTGTTTGATATGTTAAACTTAGACTTATTTTAAACCAGCATTACCACACGTGTTTGTATTCATCGTGACGCAGATGTGAGTATTTAAACAAAACTACAGGGTCAGTCTGGAGCAAAGTGATAGATCAACACAGTGACAATCCCATGCTGAGGCATGCTGCTAGCAAGGTTTAAGTCATGTCACATACTGAATATGTTGCATTTCATCACTTCTTGCCTCAGTCAAAGGGCACCTATATAAGCTAGAGGAGATGATTCAGTCCAAGAAATGGGCAACATAAAACAACATCAGTAACGAGGCGGATAAAGACCGCTAGCAGTGCTGATAAACAGCAGGAGTGCCGCACGCTGGGGCACCAGCAGCTAAAAGGAACTACATCAGTGAGTTTTACTGTGGACTGTTTATGTTTGTGACTTATTCTGTTGCCCATGTGTAACAACGGGGGGGCTTGGAACTTCCTTTAAAGCATGGTGACATCACATGCGGCGAGGGGGTTTTAATTCTGTGAGCAGAAAATCTGGTTCTTCTGTCAGTAAGCTTAATAAAAGAAATTACCTCCTTTACTTTGTACGTGATCAGACAAGATCAATCAATGCCTGATAGCTTTTGCTGTATTGTGAGAGGAAGCAGAGAAAAGTCCCCAAATGGGAAGTAATTATATAAAATGAAGGAAAAGCAAAACATGTTCAGTTTTATGATCAAGAGACCAAACTTTTAAATAACAACCTGAACCTGTGACACAAGGGAACTACCTGGAGTGTTCTATGCATTGATTTCCCACTGAACACGAGCGAGTCTGTGTGTGTGCGTGTGGGCATGTGCAGGTACGTGTGCCTTCGTGTGCGTGTCTGGAGAGAAAGAAGGCTGTGTCTCACTAACGGCCTACATGACTCCTCACAGGTAATTGAAGAAGGATTGAGGAGTTGTAATTGGAACCGAGTGTCTGTCTGAAGCATACGCACACACACACACACACACACACACACACACACGTACAGCGGGACAGGCGAGGTGAGAGGGTAACTGTCTCAGGTGGGTCTCTGCTGAGGGCTTCTGCTTTTGTCTGGAAATTGAACAGCTCCAAAATACCTCTTCTCTAAATTATGTATAAGTGTGTGTGTGTGTGTGTGTGTGTGTGTGTGTGTGTGTGCGTGTGCGTGTGTAAAAATTGTGTATGTGCATTTGATTGTTTTTGTGCCCTTTACAACAACAAAAGGGAAATCAGGCAGCTGCATGCGGATGTGTGTGTGTGTGTGTGCTTGTTTGTGTGTGTGTGTGTGTGTGCGTGACTGACAGCGCGGTCAATGAGCCTCTCTAGAGGAAGCGGTGACTGTGCTCTTATATAAAGAGCTGCTGTGTGAAGCTGTACAGTAAAGGCTCTTGTGTGCAGTCATCTCTCACTGATGATGCGTACAGCGGAAGACGAAGCGCTTCATAAAGAACATCTAAAGGGGGAAGTGATGAAAATGGAGCAGCCACAATGAAAGTAATTAACAATTATAAGTAATGTGAAAGATCTATTTTTAATAAATGTCTGTTAAGTCACTCACAGTTGAAGGCGACAATCCCAGAATAATTCACAAAAGGAGCACAGCAGTGGTTGGTACGCCAGAGAGGGTACACGAGACCAACACAACAGGCTGCCTCTTGAAGGCTGTGTAAAGCAGCAGGTGACCCAATAACAGAGTGTGCATACCACAGGGGTTTAATTGGTCTCACCAGGGAGTCCCAGGTTCGACTCCCAGAGGGCCAGACTGTAAAATTCTCGAAAATAATTGAAATAAAATAGAAGAAATAGACGTGCAGCAGTGGAATACTTTTTTAACAGACTCTGCTAGCATTGCGAGTAAACGGTTACTATGATACACAAGCTGTGTCTTAGTTCCGGGGATCAGCCATTCGTAGCCCGGGCGACAGCTGGCGGCCCAAAGCCTGGCTCCTGTCGCCTAGCAACAGGTAGCTAGCTGCCATAACTAATGTCAAGTAACTAAGGCCCCTTCCGTTTATAAACATTTGTATCGCTAGCTATCCGATTGAGTTAAAAACCAAAAATGTTAACATTTCAAAGTGTATTCCCCGGTCGCTTAAGAGTCCCCCATCTAGTTTGAATTGGCGCTCAATGAATTGTGGGATATATCAAAGGAGGAAAAGGAGGATGAATTTGTCGGCCGCATCTGAAGGAGCCTTAGACAGCCTTCGACTTGTCACTGTGACACAATCGGCCTTCAAATACGTCTCTGAAAGGATGCAGGCCCTGAAGTTAAATCTAAAAAGACAACTGCAATTACAGCTTATCACCATCGGTGGAGCCAAAGGGAAACAAAAACTGATCTCTTACAATTTGTTTACTTTTAAACAATCACCTCACTGATTAAATATTAAATAGGCGGGATACAATATTTTATAAAATGTTATTTAGCCACAATAAATATATAAAATAATTAAATAAAACTCAAATAAGGAACTTATTATATCATTTCTGATTGATTTCCCACATTTGTTTTATTTGAATGTGGTTGATCAAGACAAATGATTGTTGTCATTTTTATTTAGGCACACAGAATTTTGATTTGTGGATTAATTGTTCAATCAGATGACCAATCACAATTCAAGAGCTCCAGGTGTGAACCTCCAGTTGCTATTTGTTAAACATGAGTTAACCCAAAATATTCACTTCACAGTGATACAAATGAAAAAGAGGCCGCAGGTCTTTTGAATCACTTGAAAAGATAAATGGATAATTAAAAGGGTTGAGTTTCCTGTTGACAGACCAATCTAGTTAAGTGAAAAGAGGAGCAGGTGTCCTCGTGTTTGATGTTTTGGTCTGATGCTCTTAGTCGTGGCCGTGTAATGAGAAAGTGCCTGTGGTGCGAGAGTCTGCTGTTTTTTAAATGGATGATCATTTCGCTCACGCCACATGAACCGTTACATGTCCTCCTTCGGGCTCTCAGGCGGCAGCACGCAGACTGCAAGCAGGTCTGATGAATCACAACCTGCTTACGTTCCTTCAGCTAATCACGCACACCACGCAGCCTGTGTGCACGGTAATGTGGCACCCTGGGGAGTCACAGCTTAATCTGCACAAAGATACACTCAAACATGAAAAGGCTGGAGAAAAGAAGTTGACAGAGAAGCAGAAGTATGGAGTGGAAAGCGGTGTTTATCGGCTGTGTGTAAGTCACTGCAGAGCAAGAGTCTTTACTACATTTTAATAATTCATAACTTAGTGGAATCTCAGCCTGTCTAAATATGTACTATATAAATACATTACATGAAGGGATATTAATAACAAAAGAAACACAGGCAGGAAAAAAACTGCCTTTAACGGCGCTGCATCATTTCAAATGAGGAATAAAATGTGTCATTAACTTTATGTAGCTCGCTGTTTGTCGGCTTTATCATCACTACATAACCATTTATAATCTATCTGTGGTGTCTCCTCCTTACTGCCGCCGTGTCATTTGTTTTTATACTGGAAACAACACATAAATTCAGGCTGTACGCACCCTGCTAACACGGCATGCACTGCCGGGGAGAAACCTAAAACTGCTCTCACTGCGGCGCTGGTTTAGCTACAGCTACAGCCCTCAACGCACTGATCGCAGGTTCGACTCCCAGTTTGCCGATCAGTTGGTGCATGTCATCCCGCACTCTCTACTCCCCAAGTTACCTGTCCCTCTTCAGCTGTCCTATATGCTAAAGGCAAAAAATATCATCAAGGAATCATGCACCGATAAGAATACAAATTCTGCAAACCTCGACTCGCGCTGTCCTGCACCGATCTGAAGGAATCTTTTTCCAATGATTTAAAATATGTAAAAGCATTATTATGCACTGTGAGAAAAGGGAGTCAGCAGCCCGATGTGGCTTTAGAATAAACAAACATGCAGACGAGGAGCAGGAAGAAATGGCTTTGTGAATTTTCAGTAAGAAAATAGTCCAAAAACTATCAAAGAAAAGAGAAACTCTGGATGACGTCATGGAGACGGCGTTGCTTCCCAATTGGCTATCGTTTCGTTCCACGGGACGAGTGCCTGCTCAGCTGTCCTCGGGGTTCCCCCCACACACCAGGATATCAGATCGTAAATACTGAACATGTTTCAAATGAATGATTTGAAATCGGTGCGGCCCCAACGTTCTTCCGAGCAAATCTGGGGAAGTAAAGTCACTCTTAACATTCCTCTCACCACAGGACCATCAAAATATCAGGATGGGAATCAGGCCCAAAATCAGCTTCATTATCTTGTAGTGTGTACCCCGCCTTACAAGAGCTAGGGCTTCCGAAAAGTCATCCTTTAAGATTCCTGTTTCCAGCTTCTAAAAAAGTGAAAATGTGGAAATGCGGTGTCAATATATGGGAATGATTTTACGATAGGGTTGAAAGCTTCTAAATAGGGTTCTCATAACTCAGAAATGACAAAGCAAAATAAGTCTTCATGGCTGATTTTACCTTCACTTCCCATCACGGTGGTGCAGTGGTTAGTGCCATTGGCAGATCAAAGGCAGATAAGAGAGAGATTAAGAGAGACGAAGAGGGGACGGACATAAAGACAGCTATACAGCAGGCGTCAAAGCAGGAAGGTGTCAGTTTACGAGGTAAGTATTAACTCACAGGAAACACAGACTCCCCGGCAATCATTTTAAAAAAAGACCTGATCTGAGGTCAGTAAGATTTGATCTAAAAAAGCCCAGAGTACAATTTGACCAAATACAAAATGCAGGCATTGACCACAATGCTCCACATGATGAGTCAACTCAGACCTGCAAACAAGCAGAACACAGTTTGAAAATGTAGATATAATTCTGTCCGAGTTTTGGTTCCTCTTCTCACTCAAAGATGATGCAACACATTTTTAGAACCACAATCAATAAAAACGTACTAAATAAACGTAATAAAAAACCAGCGACCAGCCCCTCCAGTCTCAGAACATTCCTCCTCCTCTTCCACTCTTATGAACTCAGCTGCCATCTTCCCTTCTCCGCTTCCTTCACCTCCTTTGACTCACTCAACAACTCTGGCCGCTGCCCAACTAATTTGCCAGACGTCTGTTGACCTGATGAGTAAATCTCAAACGTTCAAAGTGTACGGGGGCCGACACATCAAACAACGGCCTCTCTGTCCAAATATTTGCAGAGCCCCGCTAAATAAATCATCTTTCCTCCTCTTTGCCTCGCCGGGGCGTTGTGTGAGTCACGTAAGAGCCTGAACAGAGGTGTTAGCACACGTATTAGCCTGCTCCATTGAGATGGCATCAGAGGAGGAAAAGTACAACACGCTAATAGTCTAAATTGGGAAAAAGTTGATTGTCGTCTACTTTTAATTGTTGATTTTGTGACAAATACTCTGTGTGAGTGTGTGTGTGTGTGTGTGTGTGTGTGCGTGTCCTCCTGACCCTCTAAATGGGCCTATTCTTCCCATAGAGGATGTGGCTCCTCCACAGACACCACGCTGCTCCCTCTGGCATACTAACTAAACTCTTCTTCAATCCGCTCTTCCTCTTCATTTCTTTTTCCCACGACTCCCACCCCCTCTGTTTCTTCTTCCTCCCCTCCATCTTTTCTATGTATCTTTAATCCCTTCATCACCATCCCCTCTCTCTCCTCCAGTCCTCCTCTCTCGATCTTTTCACTTCATTTTTTTTCTCCGCCGTTCTCATTTTTCCCGTCTCTTCCTCCTCCATCGCCCGTTCCTCTGTGGTGAATTATTAACCTGAGAGGTCTTTACTCTTCCTTACACCTAGCATGAGAGATGAAGCGCCAAATGACACGATATGTTATCTGATCTCATGTCTCTGGCCCAGTTATCTTGAAAAATAAGAACACAGAGCATAAAACCGGTGAAAACGGTCTCTAAAGTGCAGACGCATCACTACGACAGGGTTTGGGTTGTTTTTGCTTTGTGAGTGGATATCTGGGAGTCCAAGTCTAATGGAAAGTATTTGGAAAGATGCCAGTTTTTATACCATATTTCAGTATGGTAATGTCAAAGTAGTTGCTTAGATCTGGGAACAGGTAAGTGATTGAGTTGGGGAACCTATGAAACAACCAGCCAATCATCAGCAAGGAGTCAGGTCTGAGACGCTTTGAAAGCCGAGGAGAGGCCGTGTTTATACAGCATTGCAGAGGTTTAGATTGACCATACACAAGTACAGAGGTGTGAAACATGTAATGCTGTTCAGACCAAACCCAAATGAAAAATTTGCTCCAGTTTAGCAGCCAATGGGAGTACTCCTTAACACTACTTCTGGCATGGTAGTAGAAAATTACAGCTGAGTATAGTTCTGCCTTGACTTTATATATAATCAGGTTATGCAAAAAAGTTGTTTTGTGTTCAGTTTTAACCCATCATAAACCTCGCTAGCATGACTGTAGACTGTTAAGTAGTGGAGCAAAGTGTTGCGTTAAATGCTAAAACTAGCATGCTAACATACGCAAATATAGTACTCACAAATGGATGTGTAGCAGGTGTATTTTTTCCAAACATGTTCAGCACGCTGATTAAGGTTATTAGCAAAGCAAATTAGCAATAAACAAAAAGATCAGCTTCCGCCGCCCTGGTAACAGGATATATGCGCAGATGTCGCCTGAGCATAAGAAAGCGGCGGGCACCATTGGAAAGGTTTGTTTTTTTTACAGCCACTGGAATTTGTTTTGTTTATTTCACTACAGCACGTGCCCTAGACGGTAAAACATCACGCCAGTTTATTGACCACTACTATGTTCGTATGCTTAATTGTTGAATGAAATCTGAGGTGACGGGCTAGTTGTTGTTGCGAGACTGCACACAGGCTCGTCTGCCGATTAGATGAGCAGAGGGTTGAAACAGAGGTGCTCCGAAAGCTAGGTTTCTTTTTGATTAGTATGATTTTTAAAACAAGTTTGTTGTTCAGAATGCAATGTTCTGTATGGGAAAGATGAGGTGTGTCCCTGGGGCAGTGATGATGTGTCCACCCCGCGGTTGGCACCACATAACCACGCTATTGCGGTCATGCGGTTTCCGTCACAACCCGAGAAGAAACGGGCAACAAAAAACTGTTGCTGAGATACATTAGCAACTATTTGTACTACTCACCAAAACTTTATGATGACTTTGTTTTGATCCTTTCAAAACAACAAAAGGTTAATGAAGAAGAATGCAATGCATGCCTGAGGGAATTACAGAGAGCTACAGTGTTTGCAGTAGGTGGTAGTAACACAATAGAGCACCCCACCACATGTGACAAAAATAGAGTAAGTAGGACGAGGTGACATTTCTATTCTATTGTGAATTGTTAAGTCGATCCTTTCCCCTATGATGCAGCAGCAAGTGTTCATCCCATCCATTCACACTGTGGATATATCCAAACCCTCTTATTTGCAGTCCGCTGGTGCACCACAACTAGTAATAATCCTTTTAACTAATCCACATCAAATCTCTCACAATGCTAATCCTGCAGGCATGATGGTCCACGGCAGCCATTCATCTGTTAAACACTTCTCACTGTGCTCCGGCATGCATAATTTAATTGTGATGGTAATTTGTTGTATTGCTGAGCCTGGCGATGGCTTAACTATTCATGTGCTGAGGGTTCACACTTATTCTTAATGGGACGGGATGTGGCGGAGGTGTGCGTTATGTACAAGACAGGCATGACGTGACTGAGGACGGAGGAAATAGAAATGTACAGCATGCCAAATTAAAGAGGTTTGTTACAGTGTGCAGAACATATGAAATATACATTAAACACGCATGTGGATACAAAGAACAATTAGTCGTTAGATGGATGAGACAGCGAGGTATTATGGGGAAAGATAGCAAGGGGATTATAAGGACATGATTACACTATCACACCTCTATGCTGAGACCGAAAACCTTTAGATAAAACCTTTAAATAAAATGACACTCTGGTCATTTCTGTCTGTCTTTGAGTGTTGGGTGGATCAGGTGCAGCGCTGTACAGACGCTGGACAAGGACGGGGAGCAGCGACGTTATCCCTCTTGGCCTTCACACACTCATGTTGCTTTGTGCCGTTTTCTCAGCTGGTTGAATAAGTTCATTTTGTTGCTTTGCAGCGCAGACGCAGGTTTCAGGCACTTTTTGCACATTTTTTTTCTTGCATCATCACTTGTCTTAAACCCGAAATACCTCAGAACAACCGATGACGAGCCGTTTCAGGGGACCGGTGTTTCGGTTTAACGGGTGACTCGCTCTCTTCCTGTTTTAGTGTGACAACAAGCAGCATTCAAAACGCGACTGAGCATTAGTAGCCTACATGACATGTTTACACAAACAACACTACAAAGGAGACACAAGGACAGCTCCCATGTCTCTCTTACAAAGGGCAATTATTACTCTCAGTGCAAGAAGAGTAAACTAACAATCATTTTGTGGTGAGGATGGTGAGATAATTTATTCCTTCGTGTCATGTTCCCTTATATATCTTGAGACATTGTTCATGTTTGCCCACAATACAGGTTCATTCAGTGGAAGGCTTTCATTCAGTTCCCATCCTAAAAAGTAGCAGAGTAGGAAAACTTGACAATCTCTGACTCATGCTATGGCCTCCAGCGACCAGATCTTAACCTAGCATAACATCTAGTGGGGATTGAAACTTAATGAAGGCATTTACAGGCCAGCTTATTTACTTATAACATTAGAGGGCAAGCTGCTACAGCACTGAAACACAAGTGAGTTTTATTGTAAAGCACTGCTGTTGTTTCTTCTGTTCACTTTAAATAGCTCATGAAAGCTTCACTGTTGCATCTTGCAGTCTCAAATGAACTATGTGACATGTTAAAAAGTAAAAGTTATGCCGACCTCGCTCCTCCTCACAGTCACAGGCTTACACTGTACGTTATAGGCATTTAGATACAGAGATTGATCAGGCCTGTTCAGGCTTATGAAACCAGTGCACTGCAGTTTCTAGCACAGACACATATTTTCTGCATGAAACACATCCAGACAGCCCTCAGTTATTACTGTGGGAGCTTTACGTCGCACAGCTGCTGCATAATACGGCAGCGAGCCTCTGCACTGCTAATGAATATATGCAAAGCGTTGTGAATGAACGTTTGTTTCGAGGCGAGTCCCTCGTGGAAACAGTGAGATCCACCTACTTAGACACATTAAAAGCTAACCTCACAGGCTGGTGAGCACGACAAAACAGCGGCCCACTCAAAGTATTCATCGTCTCTCTCAATTACAGTAACTGCAGTACAGCACAGGGGACTTTGTAACGTGGCATGATGGGATTGATCTGAGCACGAGTTCAGACGTTTCTATAAGATCATGCAAATCAAACCAGGGCTATATAAGCATATATACGCACGTGTGTGTGTGAGTTGTATGCGTATTGCAGTATAAGCAGTCATGTGTCCAACAACGCCTGCAGCAACACTTTGATGTGATGGGTGAGTTCTCTGTATTTCAATGTCAAAGCACCAAACAAACCTCTGACATCATAGAGGATTAGCAGCATCATTTAATAAGACAGAGAGTCCACAGCCATGCTAGCAGCTCTGTGAGACTTTGTGTACTACGTAACACTGCTCAGAGGTAAAACCAATAATTCTGATGGAAAGATATTATGACCAACATCTTAGCAACAACAGCTGATGTCATTAGTTCTGCAGGTATTTGGCAAACACTGGATAAAGACAGTGGCTGTGGCCTTCACTTAAAGTCTATCTGTAAGTGTAGCAGATGTAGAATTGCCTTGATCCTGCAGTGTTTCTAACGGCCAGCAGGGGGCAACCTAACAAAAAGAAGTCTGGTTGTATAGACGTCTATAACAAAATGACCCAACTGCTCACATGATTTGTTACTTCAGTAAACATTTTGCTTTACGTTTATGGTCTTAATACCTAATTTCATGTCTTTTTTTTAACCGCAAGATGTTCATTTTATTAATTATGGTCCCATTTAGCGTAAAACAGATTATATGCTTTAGGGTTTGGGTACGTTGTGAGCCCCCAAGGCAGCAACCTAAGAGGGTGTGGTTGTCCTAAAAGACACTCTCAGGGGTTGGGTGTTTATATTTTCTGAGTACATTTTGCTTAAAGCCCTTTTTCTTCTTTCCAAAATTAGCCCAATAACTATCACAGTTTACGGGAGTTACAAATGCTAACCAAGCTAGCCAAGCACGAGCTGATGACTCGGCGTTTGCCAACCACTCGCTCCTCTCCAGCTTCACGCTCATATTTTGTCCCTCCTGGCTCAGTGGCCAGGTTAAATCTTTCTAAACAGTTTATGGTCTTTTATCATAAAGTATTGAACAAGTTAACATTTTGACCCGATGGTGGCACTAGATTAAAAGTCAGAAGTCAGAAGTCAGTCGACAGGTTGTTTCGCGTCCTAATTAATGAAGTCAGAAACAGGCAGCTCCAATATAAAAGTTCTCAAACATCAACACCAACTCTGCAGAGTAATCAGGACAGCTAAAGGTCAGTTAATTAAGTTATATTATCAGAGGGCAGCTGCTGCTATATTAGAAAATACAGTGTTTATCCAGGAGCTGTTCAATGTAACAGCATCGTAGATTACTGTAGCCACTTCCTCTTCCTCCTCTCCGCCCGTCGAATCCTGACAAATATTTTCTTCTTCTCTGGAAACCGACTAGAAAACTTAGTGAACAAATACTCATTGTCATCTCTCCATCAGATTAACTTCCTGCAACAACAGGTTGAACAATTACCCTGTGAGGATGTTCATGTCATCCATCGCTAACTCCACATTAACACATGCTTAAAGGCAGACAAAAAGGAGGCTAACAAACACTAGAAAAACAAGCAAGTCTCACAAAACAACCAATAAATCTTGACTAAAGAGTTCAGTTACACCAAAACTCCCCAACAACAACTATTGATACTCGATGAGCTCAGAGGAATACAGACCTCTTCCATCTGAAACGGTCTGCTCTGTAATTCTTATGTTGAACACGTTCCTGCATGCAAATGTGCAAAACATCTTTGTGTTTCAGGGCGGCCCCGAGGTGCAAAATACTACATCTCTGAAAACAACTCCACAGAATAGAAATGAAAACTAAATTTCAGACACGTTCAAGCACAAGAAATAATACATAAAAAACATAACTCTTAGATGCAAATCAAAACATCAGACTGGAAACCTCAGATGTCACATTTGGAAAACTGGAAGTAGAAAAAACAAGTGCTTATTTTTCTTGTGTGCAGTAAGTACGGTCGTGCCTCTGTAAGCAGTGACTTCAGAGGAGTGGGTAGAGGAGGCGCTCCATATACAGAGTCCTAGATGCAGTGGCTTGGGCCTTTGCTGCATGTCATCCTCCACCCTCCACTCCCCATATTTCCTCTGTCTCTACAGCTGTCCTATAGAGAAAGGCAAAAGGGCCAAAAAAAATCATTTAAAAAAAGCTAATTTTAATAATAATAATATTAATAATACATTTTATTTATATAGTGCTTTAAAAAGGTACTCAAAGGCACTTTACATAAAAGAAAGAACAGAAGTAACAATAGCAAATACATTAACAACATATACTTAAAAGACTGTAATTATTTCTGCTTGTTTATTACCTTTAAACCAGCAGACCACCTGTCCTCCTACCTTATGTGACACGTTGGGGTCTAATTTTCCTCGGTTTTTACAACAAGGGCTCTAATTACTTCACCTCTCTTACTTTTCTGATTCTACCTCCACTTGTTAAAAGCATTACAAACAAAAAACACAACAAAAGACAAAGAAAAAAATCTATAAAAGAACACTTTTAACATATAATCACGAAGATCTCAGTTTCGTTCTCTTTGGCAGCACCTTTGGCGATAAACAGTAATTGCGGGAGCACACTGCCCAGATATCCAGACAGTGTCGCATGTGTGACGTCCATGGTCGGCTCCGGTTGTAACTCTTGATTTTCCTCGCTGACGGTTGCTTTCCTTTTTAGACTGTTTGTCTTCATCTGAGCGTCGAATTTGTTTCTTTTTCTTTGGATTTTCACTTATTTTTGAAGTTGTATCTGTAGTCATCGATCTTTTCTTTGTTTGTTCAGCCATAGTAGATTACTGTTTACTCGCAACACTTGCAGAGACCGGAGAAGCAGCCGCTTAGCTCCGCCTACCCTCTCTGGCAGACCAACCACTGCTGGCTGATGGAAAACGCGTCACTAACTGGGCGCCGCTTGGGATTTTTTCCATGAAGTTTGCCACAGACACCCAGTCTGTGATAATTCTATATGCTGCAAATACAAAGGCTTTCATTAGTGGGCCATAGGCTCAATCACCATTGTGTTACCTCATTCGGTGATAGATAGTGACTTAACAGACATTTATTTAAATGAGCAACCAATCAAAACAATCATTACCGTCTACACTCAGCACATACAAAGGTTCAATAGTTTTTTAGTGCAAGATTCAGTTTTATCAGGTGGACTTTGATTCTTTCAGCTTGTAATATGATATTTTTTAAAACATTTTTTGAAATAAAATTTAAATATATACTGTATATAACAGATATACTGTCTGGATGATGTACTGCATAAGAGAGCTGGAAACTGCAGCAGAGGTGCCAGACAGTGTTACCTTCACTGCCCGCTGTCAAACAGGTACTATGTATGGAAATGTCATTCCTATCTTATAATCCCTGCAACTGTGCCTTCTTTCCTTTTTTATTTGTTTGCTGAAAGGCTGTTATCTCTTTTATGCATTTGTTTCCTCAAAATGTTGTTGTGTTTTACATTGAGGGGCCACAGTACTCGTTTCTGTTGCCACAAAATCTTTCTCTCCATTTCATCTCCCTATTTTCTTTTCCTCTGAATCTGTCAGTGTTTGAGAGGAAAACAAACCCAAGCTGGAGGGGAGGAATGAAACTGAGGCAGGTGAGAAAGAAATGAGTGAGATAGGCAAAGCGAGAGCGGTGTGTGTGTGTGTGTGTGTGTAATATAAAACAGTGTTTTGCCAGCTGACAGCAGTGTGGAGGCAGTGTGTTTCGTCATTTATCATTTGGAGAGCCTGCTTGTTAGAGCGCACACACGTCCTAATAGTCACTGTGAACCGTGTGAACGGAGATGAGAGGAGGCGTTTTATTACCCCGTCAAGACTACACACACACACACACACACGCAGCGCACAGTATAATGTGAGGGCGTACAGACAGACATACAGTGCTGACAACACATGGAGGATACACACACACACACACACACACACACACACACACACACACACACACACACACACACACACACACACACACACACACACACACACACACACACACACACACATACTGGTGCACAGGAGCAGATGTAAACACATCCACTGGTGGGCAAACACAGACAACAGATACACATAAACACCAGTACGCACTCATTGCAAGAAACATACATGTAGATGTGGAAATAAAACCAATATAATATAGTTTCAATATTATATTCAACAAGACTCCTTGTTGACTGATCTCTATGAAACATGTTCCCAACATTGATCATTTACATTATAAATTAAATAAATTGTCCTACTCTTAGTTAGAAAGTGTGGCTTGTAAAAAAAATAAAAAAAATAAAATTATTTTTATTGCAAATGCTCATATTGCGATAACAATGAAATTGCGGTTTATTGTGCAGCCTTAGTTTAGATGACAACTTTGTCAAGGTAAGGGAAACATTGTTGTTATGGTGACAATAATAGGCACTTAAAGGGGTGGTGGTGTGCTAATTTCAAGCTCCATATTTCACTCTGTGATAGCTGTGGAGTAGCTTAGCATAACTTACAGTTAAAATCTAATTTTTCTCACACTGGTGCTCTGTGCAGGCCCTCATACAGCCTCTGCCTGAAACGAGTCAGTCAGGTCTGTCCCCTTTAAGAAACCACGCCCCTACAAGCCCACTTTCTTCTGATTGGCCAGCTCTCCGAAGCCTGCTGAGGCTTCACTTTGTGATGTCACAAAGTACAGCATGTAGAAAAAACAATGTGAAACCTGGCGTTCACAGCAGCCTGCAGACTGAGCTGAGAAGCCTGGGGATTACTCAAACATATGTTTACCTACAGATCTGAAACTTCACCCATGATTAGTCTGGACATCCAACACTGTAACATGATATATATGACTTAAAATGTGAAACAGCATAATACCCTCTCTTTAAGGAACAATGCCTACAAATAAAATGTTGATTAATAGTTGGAAAAGAGTGAAACAATCAGGGTTGACAAGCTTGTAGACACATGCATGACCCCCGTCCCTACGGACATTTTGTTTCTCTATTACATCATCACTTTCACTTCTCCTTTGCTCCTGTTAGGGCTGCACGACATTGGGAAAAAAACCTGGAAAAAAAATTGCGATATGCATTTTTTCTACAATATACATGTATATGGTGACATAAAAAATACAGTAAATTGTGGCAGACAAAGGCTTCAGCAAATTTTGTTCTCATATCCTGCAATGTGGTCAAATTTGCACACAAAGCCATGGTGATGATTAAACACTATATATATCTTGAAGCCGTCGCTCCTATCAGATACATTGTTTCGAGGTAACATGCTGAAACAACTGTGGCTACTTTAAGTTGTCATTTTTCTCTGGAGGACAGTCTTGCACACACAGGACATGATGTGTGGCCGATGCATTCGACACACAGCGGCCTGCACACACTCAGTCACCTCTCCATTGTCCATGGACACACCTGGAGCTCCAGCGATAATCAACTCCATCACACAACAACTCCTAAACAAACCCTGAAGGTGTCCTTTCAGCTCTCATATCACATTTCCTGAAACCTTAGCGTGCTGGTAAAGGTCTCATTCTGCCCCCTGCCAAACACATGGTGAGGCTGCTGGGACAGATGATACAGTATTACAGTGCAAACAGAGAGTGACCCGGGCAGGAGACAGCGAGACGTTTGAGGACATTTCACCTTTAGAAGTGCTGGAGTTCTTGCTTGAATTTCACTGGATGAAAGAACAGATACTGCTTATTCTGCGTGTTACTAAAAGAGGAGAATGGAGACTTTGTAGGGGGGATAATAGTTCACAAAGAAATTAAAAAACAGGAACAAAAATATCCACAAAGATTGATGAAAGACGGGCCGAATAATTGGCTGGAGAAATTAAATTATGCTGCCACACGTGGATGGAAACACACGCGCACAGCAGAAAGCTTCCTGAGGAAAGATGTGAATGGCACTAAGGAAAGGAAGCAGGGCCATTTTAATGAAGTTATGGCAGCCATTATGTTGTCACGAGCCCTTTGCCTCGCCGGCCGAAGCCGCGTCGGCTTCCTCGCTGTGTGGGAGTGCATAGCAATGTGTTTCTGAAGGGAACGACCTTGTTTATTGGCTTGATTGAAAGCAGGGAGGAAAACAGTCTCTGTTCCTTTGTCACCGGGCTGATGTTACTTCTTTGCTTAATAAACTGGAAACACAGGTGAGGAAACACTGGGACAAGGCACGAGCTCTCAGCTACTTCACTTGTTTCTTATTTTTATATTAACATATTTATGGGTAGTAAAAAAGTAATACATGTTAATTGGAATGTTATTTTAAAACACCGTTCTCAAACACATGCACTGATGCAAAGTGCAGGCCAACCATTTTGGCTTTGTGTCTTGTTCATGGTCACCTACCTGGTCCATGGACCTGGGGATCAAACCGCTAACCCAGCGATCAGTCGACAATGGGCTCAAACTTCGTGAGAAACAAAGTAACGCTGTTGGCTGTTACATTTTCTAACAGTCCATCCTCACACTTTTTGGCTGACCGCTGGGGTTAGCCTTACACATGGGTCTGTATGTGACTGACTGAGTGAGTGACGGTACTTTCAGAGCCATAATAAAGTTAAAAAAATAACAACAACAACGGCCCAGGAAACACTTCAAAATAAAAGCAGTGTGTACAAACGAGGGGAGTCAGAATTCAGGATAGGGCTTTTACTTTGAAAAAGCATACCTGAAGTGTTGACCGACTTTACTCTCCATGCCTGTGACTTTTACTACAGGAAGAGATGTTAATATTGCTGTCAGAGATCAATAGGACTCATCTCTAGTCTTGTTTACTCTCAGCCTGACAACATTAAGTGCACACTACTTCCTGCATTGGTACTGAATGTAAGCATGGATCCTGAGCTGCATTGTAGAACATGATTGTCCATTTTTTGCCCCTGTATGAGATTGAGTTGCAGTCTGAACTAATGATGCTCATAATCAGTTATTTCTCAGTGCGTTCTTGAGACACTAGAGAAGATAAATATTTCATAAAGAAGCAGTAAAATGTTGCAAATGTTGCATAACTTGCACACAGTGCTGATAATGCACAATGATCAGTCCATCAGTCACTTGTCAGTCCATAAGCCTTCATTAAACAAGCTTTATTTTCAAGTGTGGACTTGAAGCTTGACAGAAACACGTGAACACATGAGTATAATCTAACTCATGTTCTCTGTTAACCTATATACACAGGATATTTCTCTCTTTGTCAGCAGTACTATTAACAAGGAAGAAATCAATGCACACACACGTTCTGCACATAATTAATCTTACAGCTCATTTCTCAGTGGCCCCTTTTACACTGCCAGTTCAAGGCGGGATTATTAGGTCTCCGTTACGCCTCGTCTTCTATGTAAAAGGTGGAATGGGGGCGCTGGTTTAGCTTAGTCGGTAGAGCAGGCGCCCCATGTACAGAGGCTACAGTCCTCGTCGCACTGATCGCAGGTTCGACTCCCGGTCTGCCGATCCATTTGGTGCATGTCAGCCCCCGCTCTCTGCTCCCCACGTTTCCTGTCTCTCTTGAGCTGTCCAATCAAATAAAGGCAAAAAGCCCCCAAAAAAATAATCTTAAAAAAATAAAAAAGGTGGAATGATGGGGCGAAGTCGTTCCACCTCTAAACTGGCATCGGAGGTAGTAACAAAGGTGAAACAGCGTCCACCCAGTGTTTTTAAGTGCCCACCTGTAAATACATTAGGCAGCCTAAAAGCAAAGTTTTAGATGTTTTTCAAAGTAAAATCAAATTATAACCCGTGAGCCTTGAGCTCCTCTGACTGAGTAAAAACCGAACATTCTTCTAAACCTGCGGCGCCCCGGTTAAACTCTTTATTAAAAATGTAGGAGAAAGGTCATAAAACATGCTGTGCCAAAAATTCACCATTCACTGAGCTTTGGGAAGGTGAAGGTCTAAGGAGGGACGGGCCTCCCTGGATTCAGCCCGGCTTTGAAAAGAAGTATTAACAGTTTTTTCGTCACACTTTGCCGGGAGGAGAGGGTGAAATGTGAAACGGTACAAGCTCTCCTGATGGCTCTCTCCTCGGGGCGACACATGAGTAAAGTTCACGGCTACAAGGGATCCGTCATTCCATTCACGCTGCTCTGTCGCGATGAATAAAACAAGACTGCGCCTCTCTGGTCCAAAATGTACAAACGTATGTGCAAGTGTTCACAAACAGGACGCACATGTGTGCAAATAGAGGACATAAAGCCGGAATAGAAGACACAAGATGGAAAAGAGACAACTGGGTAGCATTTTTCATTATAGCTCTGTAATAACATGGTAATAGTGCGGTAATATTTTGATAATAAAGAGGTAATTACCATGTAATAACCAAAAGAGGTAGAATTTGTACATTATCACCTTGAAATACTTCTTCCTGTCATTATATTTTTCCTGAATGAAGCAGAAGACAAAAGGTGCATCCTGCTCAGAGTGTAGCATCCGTAGTTTTGTACACTGTAAGAAGACGGTTAATTCTTACTAATTACATTTGATTGGGAAAACCCCTGTAGAGCATCCAATTAAAACAAGGCCTGGAAAATAGCTTTTAACCTCCCACTGAGCTGTATGTGTGTGTGCTCGCTGAAGAATCCTCGTGTCGCGTGTGTGTAGGAAGAAGTGATTAATAGCATGAATAAATAATAGGGTTCATGCTTGAGAAGAATTCACACACACAAACACACACACACACACACACGGATGTCTGAGCAAAGCTACAGGCAGAAAATTACTTATTAAAAACTCACAAATGAAACCAAAAGCATTACAGCTCGATTCACCTTCACATGTTGAAGAGATGCAACGTATGCTTTTATTTTGAAACTGCTCCCACATCAGTTTCAAACAGACAAGAGAAGAGACACTGACAAGAGGGAAAATTATACTTATACTCTAAGTTGCTCCAAAAGTTTATGTTTCTAAGAAGGAAGTAACATGAGAAACATGTCAAAACATTAAACCATAAAACAGAATTGGATACTTGCACTATTGATAAAGAGTGTTTAACATGTGACGCTTCTTACATAATAGAATACAGGATTTAAAACAGAGATAATTTAGTATTTTCTGAAGGGCGGATACGCTGAAACTGACAGAGGGTGGGGGTCAAACCAGGGCCGCCGCATCGAGGACTGGTCGATGGCCCGATTCTAAAGTTATGAATTGGTTTACTGGAGAGGCTTACTGGCTCATATTTGTGCCATTAGAATCTTATTTTGTTGAGTTTTAGGAGCTTTTTTCCCACATCCCATAAAGTAAAAAAACACTTGGATTATCTGGTCTATAAAAGGAAGCAGAGGTAAATTAAGCAAGTGATATGTGTGAAATATGATAAATTGCCTTCATCAGTGGCATCATATGGTATCGCCTCTCACCAAATTGTTACACATAACTGCGCATAATTTCTTCTCGTCTTTGTCCACAATTTACATAAAGGAGGTTTTACCTCTTTATATTTATTTTCTTTAAGCTTTTTTGTCCACATCAGCGAGGAAGGTATCCATCATTACCGGCTTTGGCTTCAACTTTTCTCTGAACCTGCAGTCACGTGACACGTCACTCTCGTTAATTCCCGCACATTCTCATGCGAATGACACATTGTTGCAAGTTAAAATACACACACAGACACACACAGCAACTTTATCATGAACACTTTCTAATCACGGCCGGGTCTTCCCGGATCCATTTGGGTATTACACATAATGAACCGAGGATTATAGAATTAAGCCCGACCCGGACCCGTTTGACCACGTAATACTTGGACCCTTAAACCCGAAGTTTACATATCTGTGAACGTCTGCTTCATACCAATACAAAGAAGCTGTTCCGCTGTTAAACACGTTGGCGTGCGGGAACCTTGACATTTTTGGCTCCACCAGCTACTCTCTACTTCGCAGGCTCTGGCTCCAAAAAATGTCACCAGTGCAAGAAGGCAGCGCCCACCTTGGGGGTACTTTGGTTTCAATTTTGTACAATGACAGTAGATGGAGGCACGTCATCCATCTTTATATAAGGTCATTGATCGAGATGTGTATCGAATTGTCTTGAAAGCGAGGCACACACACCCTCAGTTCTCACTTCTCATGTTTTTGTATTGCATTGAATACCATCCCTGCCTCCTAGGAAAATCTTTCGTTACACCAGCACAGTACTGTCTGAATTACATTTTATATTGACTTAATAAGGGTATATTGTCAATTAACAGATGTGCCAAGTAACACAGCACAATTAATAGAATGTAGCGTGAAAGTGTATTTGTTTTTCGCCAAGTTAACAGGGCTGTAACTCATCCGTTAACTGCCAATTCACCTGCTGACTGATTAATTAATTGTTGGGTCTATGGGGTGTCAGAAAAACTGTGGAAAAAAAATCCCCATTATAATTTCCCAGAGCTCAAACTGACACATTCGAATTGTGTTTTAACCAAACCAGCAGACCAAAACTTCAATATATTCAGTCATTATAGACAAAGACTCACGGCAAATATTCACGTTTGAGGAGCTGGCAATTAACTTAGTCACCACAGGGTAATGGGGGAAAATAAATAAGCAGTATACAAACGTACTAGCTGGGAGACAAAGTTTAAATAAGCCGTAAACACAGAAGAAAAGTGAATTAATGTGTTTGCTGTGTCTGTCTGTAATTAACATCCCCAATGTTTCCTTTTTTACTGACTGAAGACGCCGCTGCTCAACATGTCTGTGGGCAATATTTGTCAAAGCCTAGGTTGTAGTTTTTGATGAACTGCTGATTTGCATAACCCACATGCCAGCTCACACGCACACACACACGCACACGCACGCAGCCAGGATCTAAACTGTGGAAGCTGGCCACTCATACAGGCAGCACCTGTCAGCTGGTGTTCTGGGACAGCCAAGGGCTTGTTTGTTTGTTTCTCTCTCTCTCCTCTCTCTCTTTCTCTCTCTTCATGTGTGTGCGTGTACCTCTATCCAAGGTCTCTTTTTTCCCCTCAACATCCCCTCACCTCTCCACCTGCTGTTCCTTCCCTCGCTCCATCCCATACCAACCATCGCACCACCATCCATTAGATCTCTCTCTCTCTCTTTTTTTTTTGCACCTGTGACTGAAAAAAAAAAACAGACTCGCTCAGTCTTTCTCCGCCTTCCTGCTCATTACAGCCCCCAGGCAGCCACTCCATCACAGAGAAAAGGCAGAGATAAGCTACAAGAGTACACCTGTGCCCGGTATGAATGCCAAACCCAGAGTGGGTGACAGCCAATTCCAGGCCAAATAATGGAATCAGCGAGCCTCAGCTTCAGACAAATCAGCCTGACAGCTTTATCTACCACTCCCCGTTTCAAAGCACGTTACAAACCTCATTATCAAATGAGAAAAGCAATCAGTAAAAAAAAAAATAAAGAGAGAGGAAAATGTTGACAGTGCCAGAGCAGCGCTGGCGAGGGATTAAGTTTACAAAGCTCATTTACAGAGGGAACAGGTGGAGGGAAATAGGAAACATATTTTCATTTCATCAGCAAAGAGCTGCAGAGTGCTCACTGACAGAGACACACATCTGTTGTATACACAACTACTCTCAGCAGTCTGAATGTACTGTATGAAGACAGAGAGACACACATCTGTTACACCAACTACTACAGTCAGCACTGGAGCGTAGTGCAGTGTATAAAAGACAGAGACAGACAGAGAGGGAGAGACATGTTATATCAACTACTATATTCATCACTCTACATGTACTGTATAAAGACAGAGAGCACATAGAGAGAAAGAGGGAGAGCAAGATAGAAAAAGAAAGAAAGAGAGAAACTGAAAGAAAGAAAGGGAGAGGCAGAGAGAGAGAGAAAGAGAGAGAAAGAAAAATATAGTGAAAGAAAGAAAGAAAAAAGAGAAATAAAAAGGCTTAGAAAAAGAAAGAAAGAAAAAAGAAAGAGAAAGAAAAGAAAAATATAGTGAAAGAAAGAAAGAAAGAAAGGGATAGAAACAGAGAGAGAGAGAGAGAAGAAAAATATAGTAAAAGAAAGACAGGGAGAGAGAAAAAGAGAGAAAGAAAAATATAATGACAGAAAAAAGAGAAAGAAAAAGACTAAGAAAAGGAAAGAAAGAAAGGGAGACAGAGAGAGACGGAAAGAGAAGAGAAAGAGAGAGAGAGAGAGAAAAAATAGAAAGAAAAATATAGTGAAAGAAAGAAAGAAAAAAGAAAAAGACTAAGAAAAGGAAAGAAAGAAAGGGAGACAGAGAGAACGAGAAAAAGAAAGAAAGAAAGCTAACAACACAGCACACAGGAGCAAAATAAAGCATCAGAGGAGCTGAGGGAGAAATCTGTGCCTGTGCCTAAAACACACAACTCTGATAATTACTAAACTTTTGTATCATTATTAAAAACCCACAAAGTCCCGGCTCCAGATCTTTGTTGCACGTCTTTCCCTCTCGTCTCGTTTGCTGTCATCTTCCTTCTGCCAGCTGTCTGATGATGTCAAAATGCAACATGGAGAGATGCTACGTCTGATTTGAGGTTCACTGCGAGACTTTAGTGTTCGTCCAGCTGAGCTAAAGAGTCAGTGAAAGTTCAGATAACTTCGGGAGTGTACAGCAAAGTTTGGAGTTCTTTGCAAACTTGGACCTGACAGTAAATATTAAAGGAAAAGTTTGACACGTCGGGAACATTCTGCTCAGAGTGAGATGGGAACATCAGTATCAAACTTTAATCTGTGCAAGCAAAGCGTGAGAAATACAAGTTGTGATCTTGGTGCTAAGCTAAGCTAACTTAGCCCTGACTGTGGATCCATACTCAACAGACGGACAGGGTAGTGTTATTCTAGATCTCATTTAGCTCCGAGGGAAAATCTTTGAACTATTCCTTTATAACCACAGATACTGCTGAGGGTTCAGGAGCCTCATTGGTATCAGCATCAGATTGACCGATGACCCTGAGATAAACAGGCTTTTCTCTTTCCTGAGCTCTTTTATCCGTGAGCATTCATGACAGAGAGCTACAGGGAGATATGGTGTGTGTGTGTGTGTGTGTGTGTGTGTGTGTGTGTGTGTCGACTATGTAATTATAGATTTAGTAAACCCAGGCTTAGTGAGCCTCAATCAACCTCTGATTTGTGGGGTAGATTGATGCAGACGATAATGACGTGTACTTTTATGCATGTGTGGGTGTGCACGCTGTTCTGCATTTTTTCCATTACATGTATGACAAGTGTAAATGCGTCTGTCATGGTATGTTGTCGTGTTTGTGTGTGTAATGCAGCTGCTGGTTAATTGGCAACATTTTGCTGATGAAGGCAATTTATAACAAGCGGGGAAAAAAGAACTACAGCAATCCCACGGTGCATGTACAGCGAGGATGTATGGATTTATCTGAATACACAAAGAGGATTATGGGATTTGTATGCATCTTTTATCTTAATTTAAAGTTAAGCGTCACAATTATTCCACACTTTTTCCCTTTTTAGTTTATAAAACACTGACTTACTTATCTTTGGAGGAAAAACTGGCAACCACTTTAACACTCCACCCGACAAATGTAATGAATAAGTCTGAAGTTTATAAAGACGCCGGTGTATGGCATCCTTTGTGCATCTTAATTAAGCTTCTGTTTCTGTTTGAGACATAACGGAACAACAGAAATGAAAGGTGTCGTTTGCACCTGTGCGGCTGTGTGTGTTTCTGCAGACGTGTGCTTACGCTTCTAACTGCATGAATCTCTGCTAATAGCTCCTCTGCGAGTCTATAAGGTTGAAACACCACAGTGTAAATCGTTGGCGTTAAATCCATTTTATGTTGCAGGCCGACCTGGAAAAACAAAATTATGGCTACACTTGCTCTCCCGCTAATTGGAGTAAGACTAGAGATGCATTTATTTACTGAATATAAAATAGTGCCCTCCAGCTTCCAGCTCAGATCGAGGCCTTATCGCACCTATTCATTACGCTAATCAATGATGTGCAAATACAGTACGTACAGGCCATAACAACAGATACAACAACCCGACTGGATAAACACTCAAGCAAATAGGGCGTCGGCAAAGGTGATTAAAATAGATAAGTCATATTTCAAGCTAAGTCATGCAAGTCATGCGAGTATATAAGCGATAATGAGCAATAATCCAACACTGATTCAAAGCTGGATAACAGTGCAGAGCAGAGCTGCATCACATCAGCCTCCACCATTTGTGTTTCAACAAGACATCAGCACCGTCACTAGACAGTTAGCCAGCCAGCTTTAGCTTGACGGCTACATGCTACAGGCAGGATGAAGTGAAATCAGCACAATGCTCCATACACTGGTCTTATCACCAGGGAAACAAACCCCAATACTGTGCTCAACAGTCTTAAATGTTGATCTCCTATATCCATTACAGTCACTACGGGCTAGCCAAAAGCAGCTAGCCATGCCTGAAATCCAGAGACACCTGCAGCCATGACTCATGACAGTAAAGTAAAAGCACACAACAGCTTGCATCACAGTGACAGGACGGCTGTGACTCCAGAAAGCCAATAAAGCCAGCAGTAACTTATAGTTTGTTAGACTTTGACTGCAAAAACACACACTGCATGACTCAGCCAGAACAGTCTTGTAAATGGTGATGAAAGTGGAGGAAAACGCTATCACGTCATTACTCACCAAGGCCGGGCGGGATCTCGGGGCACGGCGGCAGCGGCTTTGGAGAAGGCGTCTGATTGGTCTCAGGCTGCACAGTGGGCACCAGCTGCTCGCCCGTGGCCAGGTAGCTGGCTAACGTCGCGTTGGGTCTGGAAAGGTTGTAATAGTAGTAATGATGCCCGTTCCCTGCTGCTCCGCTCACGTTATTCCTGGACCCGTTGCGGCCGTTGTTGAAGCGGCTGAAGAGGTCGAAGCGCTGCGTGTAAACGTCGAAGTACAGGATCATCATGATGAGGAAGTGGAGCAGGCAGAGCAGCAGGACGCCTTTACAGATGCGCTCCAGAGTCCGGCCCAACATCAGCCGGGTCATGGCCGAGGAAGATGACCGTCCTGCGACGGCCAGCCACGACAACGTGGGCGCGGCTACAGGCATGCGCTCATCGTGATGGCCACTTGGAGTAAAATCAGCTGCTGTTAGATCTCTAGTAAGGACATGTGGTTAGTTGATAGCGGACTATCTGACTTCTGCAGGGGTCATGGGGTCATTAAAGGGGATAGGGAGGATGCACAGTCAGCTACACTTCTGCGTTTCGAGCTTGTTTCTGGTGCGTCCACAGATTTCATGCATGACAAAAGTACTAAATGAATCAGCTTCAATGTTTGTTTGAGAAGAATATTAATCCAGGAAGTTACATTAATACACTCATGTTCTTAACAGCAAATAAGTACTGATGATAAGTTCAGTGTAATCTGAGATTTAAGGCCCCGATTTCAGAAGAACTTTGCTGATATGATCATATGTTAAATAAGTCACTCTCCCAGTGTCAGGTAGCTGCTGCAGCCATGTGGAATCCCAGTGTTAAAGACCAGTCAAATCAGTCCAGTGGCGATACGTGGTCCCAGAGATGGTGCACAACACGAGGCCGCCGACAAACATTCATCAGTGAAAGGGAGAGGGGCGGCTGACATTTCACTCAACACGTCCTCTTCTTACGGCGTCCGGTGAGCCACACTCACAGAGACGGTTGGTCTGTGATCTCAGGCACCTGAAGGAACAGAGAAAACAAAGCTGGTTTAATTACACCTATTTATCAAATGCTTAACTAAAAGGATGGCTTTGAGCTCTTAAACAGTGCTTAGCTGCTTACTTAAACCAAAGCAGGTGGAGTGCCATTAATAACAGCTGTGCCTTATTGTACTCCTCGCTGCATAAAATCAAAGCGAACTCCATTGATCTTTCCCCGGGAATTTAGAAGTATTCCGTGACCTTGTTATAATTCGACGTGCCTGGTTGAGCAGCGGCTAAATAAATGCAGGAGTTCACTCTCGGCAGAGAAAGAAACATCCCATGAGAATTCGACAGAAACAGCATCAACAACAAACGCGTCTACGGGCGAACAAAAAGCTTTGACTGGGCCCGTGCAGCCGAATTGACACAGCGAGTCAATTTTCCAGTCAAGTGGTTTAAAAAGCGTTTATGATGGAATGAGAGGGCAGGAGGGAAAACACAATGCAGCAAACATACGAGCGAAGAGAGAGCAGGAAGGGGCACTTAGAGATTTCCCACCGGCTATGCTTATTGTAGGTTTATGGCTTTTTCCAATCAATGAGAGTAAAGAAGAAGATGAGGTTGAAGTGGACGATAAAAACGCCGGCCGCTAAAAGACTGTCTCATGAAAAAACCAACAGAGCTAGAAAGACAGGATGAGAGGGAGCGCTGAATGTTGGAATACTAATAATTTAATGATAATTGGAAAAGGATGGATATTAAATGTCTCGGGGTGGCTTATATTTGCTCCAGTGGGACTTAAACATCATCAATATCCTCCCGGGAAAATGCCTCAAACCTGGCAAACGTTGGACAATTGCAAATTATGTTGCATTTGTGCAAACTAGCTGCTCCAGAAGCCAGAAGCCTTTACTCTGTGTGACTCCTGGACGCCGACTTTCATTCATTTTAATGTTTCAATAGCGGTATTTTCGTTCATGTATCCAATACTTTAAACTGTCCTACCTGGTCTACTTGATTTTTAAAGAAATATTGTTAAGTAGAGTTTGCATCAAAAAATTGTTTTTTTAATTTAAACTCTCAATAATAATTTTAAAAAATGGTATCAGGGGCACCAGTTTAAATCAGCGGTTAAATTGCGCGTCCCATATACAGAGGCTACAGGCCTCGACGTGGCAACCTCGAGTTGGGCTCCCATCTTTGGCCCTTTGCCGCGTGTCATCCCAACTCTCTCTTCCCCCCGTTTCCAACACAATCCCCTGTCCTCTCTTTGTCAATAAAGGCATAAAAAGGCCAAAAAAATAATGATAATAAAAACAGGCATTAAATGTCTGCTTCAAGCTCCCATAACTCATTCCTTTATCAGACAGCTTCTAATTGAAATCCAAATTTAAAATCTATTTTTGAGACCGCAGACATGTGAGTTGTTTCTTTGAAGAATTGAAAATTGAAACCCAGGGTTTGTGTTTTATGCCAATTAGGGTCTCTCAATCAAAACCGTTTTGGGTTCATGGGAGTTCACTGCTGATGAGTATCCGTCTACTGTAGCTCAGACAGAAGTTCATCAACAAGGCGATATATTAAGGTTTTAGTCACGTTATATTTGGTCATGTTCAGTGACATCATTTCATTCTAATAAAACAGTCAGAAGAGGTGTATTTCCTGACGCATCTCGTGTTTCCCTGGAATACAGGCGACTAAACCAAATGCACCGTTACAGAATTCTGAGTTGGAACATTGTTGGAGACATTTGGGATGAGGTAAAAACACAACTCAACATAACATGCTGTAGCTCTAGTCACATACGTTACAGATCATTTGGTGTTCTTTTTTATTGACAGGACAGCTGAAGAGAGACAGGAAATGTTAGGAGGAGAGAGTGGGGAATGACTTGCAGCAAGGGACTAAGGTCGGGATTCAAACCTGCAGCTGCTGCATCACAGACTGTAGCCTCCCTCTATTATTTTCTTTTTATATATAATTTTAACTATTTCACTGTTGCTTGTATTAAATGATAAAGTTAAGGCTTCTCAACGTATTAAAACTCACAAATAGTGTCTGATAATATCAAAGCTCAGAGAGGTGAAATTCAGCATCACGTCTCGCCTGCTCTTGCATCATTAGGTGAGTTTCACTGTTGCTTCTTGAGGCAGGTGGAGACAAAATGGAGCAAAGTGAAACATATGTCTGGTTACTGAGCTGATGGCCACTGTCTGTCCGCAAAGTCTGCTGCCTCTTGCCGTGCCGTTCTTTTGTCTGTGGGCAAAGCCGAGACCGCCAAGACTGAGCCTCCAGGGGCGTGTGTGTGTGTGTGTGTGTCTTCCTGTGTGTGTGCGTGTGAATGTGCATCCTACTAGTTAATGAGATGGATTTCTGCTGACCGAGGGACCCTGACACCGCACGTCAGTCGCAGCATAATGCTTGTGCAGGTCAGGATTTATTTCCCAGCCGTGCTGCTCTTTAGCGACCGAACCGGCTGGCGTGAAATGTATCAGGGGGTGAATTTTTCAAACAAGGGAGGCAGTCAGACAGGCAGAAGAGGCTCGCCCTATTTTCTGCCTCCGCTACAGAGCCTCGGGGCGAGTGGGGCGCCCTCGGTGTGCAACAGGTGCTTGTGGCACTGCTGAGGAAAAACAGGAAATAAACTCCAAGGGAAAAACAGAGATGGAGAACCTTTTTGGCCCTGCACAGGAGCCATTAGAGATCAATGTAGATACAACTCACATCAGTGCTTTCTCTCTCCTGTGGGTTACAAAAACAAAGCCCACAAGGCTAAAACCACTTCTGCACCTCTGCTTCCTTATTTGCTGACATTTCGCTCAACTGACTTTTTCCTCAAGACAACAATCACTACCTGTAGGATTGTTTTGTTGTCTTGAAAAAGGTCAGCAAACCGAAACAAAAGACAATAAAACGGTGCGGAATAAATCTCTGTCTTTCACTCGCTCTCTTGCTGCGTCCCTCTGTGCTCTCTCTCTCTGGGACGTCTCACAGGGAGTGTATCCAAGGAGGTGCAGAGGGCTCACTCTAAACTTAATATGTAAATGTCACCTAGGGAGATATAATAGAGTCAGGAAGGAGTCTATGAAAGCTCTGAAGCTTTTAAATCGTGGAGAGAAAGAGGGAGGAAAGAAAAGAGAGGGATGGCCACAGCGACAGAGAAATAGGGCCTTTTATGTAACCAGTTATTCAAGGATCGCTGTAACTCCCTCTTTAACAACAGTAATAAATTTCATAACAGCCTCCTATCATATCATGTCTGCCAAAGAATCCACAAGAGATGAGCTGAAAATATGTGAGGTGGGTTACAGCTGCCTGTTTCCATCACCGTTAAGTTAGCAGCTGTTTGTGTACGAGCACAACAAGGACTGAACGGCGAAGTTACACCCAAAGACAGAATAACCTTTAATACGAAGCGGTGAAAGAAATCGCACAATAGCTGCTGGTTTCTTCATATTTTAAATAGACACGTGTCCCCATGTGGCCGGTCTTTGTAATTTGTAAGGATTTCAGTGCCCCCCCCCACCGCAGGCCTCACTAATCTGTGTGTAAAGCCTCGGAAAGTGCAGCCTCCGTCACAGAGGTTAACAACCGTGCTAACTCATTGTTCAATGGGCTGGGGATTAATTATAATACAGCAAGGGAGGGATTGTGAGAGAGGATGTAGTCACGGAGAGCTGGTGGGATCAAGAGGTGTGGTAAGTTAAGCAACACCTTTAATTACCACTTTTTAAAAAGCTATTACACATAAGTTTATCAATGTTTATATGGAAAGTTCAATTATTAGTTGCTTCATTGGCAAGAGTTAGACGACCAGATTGATTCCACTTTGACATCTGGTATTCACACCGGTCAGCCATAACAGTGTGACCACTGATAGGTCGAGTGAATAACATTGATTATCTTAGGCAGCAAGTGAACATTTTCTCCTCTAAGTAGATGTGTTGGAAGCAGGAAAAGAGGCGATGCTTTGGGTAGAATAATACTTACCTAAACATTGTTGCAGACCAAGTACACCCCTTCATGGAAATGGTATTCCCTGATTGCAGTGGTCTCTTTCAGCAGGATAATGCGCCCTGCCACACTGCAGAAATGGTTCAAGCTCAAGGTGCTCTCAAAATTCCCTAGATCTCAATCCAATCGAGCCTCTGTGGGATGTGCTGGACAAACAAGTCCGATCCACGGAGGCAACACCTCGCAACTTACAGGCCTCAAAGGATCTGCTGCTAACGTCTTGGTGTCAGCACACCTTCAGTGGACTAGTGGAGTCCATGCCTCGATGGGTCAGGGCTGTTTTGGCGGCAAAAGGGGGCCTACACAACATTAGGCAGGTGGTCACAATGTTATGGCTGATCGGTGTATGTAGCAGGCAGTTGGCCAAGGTTATCATTAAGGCTAGAAACAGCCTTAGTAAAACTACAATATGCTGTAATTTCCAAAAATATAAAGCTATAAAGATATTGATACAAATATGACAATCAGGTAAAATAGAGAGGTTTCAGGTTAAAGTATGCATGCTATCACCTGCTTGCATACGACTGCCACTAAGCCATCATTAGTGCTGAAAGCGTCACTGATTGGCCGATAGACGTAATGAAAATCAAAGCTAATTTGAAGTTTATGCATGAAAGTGTCAAACATTTCCTGGTTGCAGCTTCTCACTTATGAGGATTAGTTCGTTTAATCTGTTTGTGTTTGTTGCAACAAGAACATCTTTGGTGTTTTTTTGACTAAATGTGCAATTAGGATGCATCCCTCCGGGCTCTCGTAACTTGTGATGGCATTTGTTCAACTTTTAACCTTCACCACACTTTAACTTTCACAATCTTATAAATCTGACTTTTCTCTGTTTTAAAAAGACACGATGTTGTTAATATTGAATGTGACAACCAAAGTTTCCTCCACAAACTCTATAAAACATCTGAAGTTTGAACGATGTTTTGTCAAGTTTTTACAGACCAAGAGCTGGAACTAAATAAAAGAGTGTTTCAAGCAAAACTCTTCAACCAGAATGTCAGATGTTGACTTGCCAAAACTTGCGCTCTTAATAGAATAATTAAACATACAGAATTAGCTGATGGAGAGAGCAGAAAGAGACTGACGGAGAAAACTCAACAGACTGATATTCATATTGCACTTTTTTAAAAGGTGGAAGAACATGTTTAAATGTTAATATCATCTTCTTGCTGTGATCATCTCACTGCTCTGACAAACTGCAAGCCTAATGAGCTCAATGAACTCATCACTGAAACACAAACTGGTGCCCTTATTTAACATTTACATACACTAATCAACATGTACGTACAATGTGGTACAACACACCCGTACAACAACAACAATAACCCACATTCAGAGATGGAAATGCTTTGACAGACACGTCTGTACCTGCCGGGAACTTTTCCTCCCGTCTCACCTGGGTGCTGACACTTTCTTCTGCAATTTGGTATTTATGCTTTGAAATGTGCTGTCAGGGGAAACTCCTGATACCTTTTCAGGTTTGTTGCAATCATCTCTGACAGGAGATGAGGGGATTTACAGAAACAGTCTCTGCGCTGCGATGTTGTTTGTCACCCGAAATAAACACGATGTTGAGAGAGCTCCAGTCAGTCACGGATATATTGTTAAGCTACAGTAAGGGGGCAAAACAGAGGGCATCCGATGACATATTTCACTTGATTTAAACACAAACTACCAATTCTTTTTATGTCTGAATTCATGCAATTTGCCAGTTGGTAGGTTGAAACGCTAGAAAATCGAGTACGGGTAACTAACGCCCGGATCCCGCAGGATCTGTGTCCGGCGCGTTCCATCTGTGCTCCTATTCTAGTCCGTCAATCGGCGCAAGCCCTCACCCACAGGAAGCGTGTCTGATCCGCAGCGCAGCTGAGCGCTGGCCTAAGCAGCTGGATTCGCAAGATCACAAGATCGCAGGAGAACTACATTATTGCTCGAGAATTGTGAATTAATGCGATAACATCAATTTTAACAGAGCAACACACAAACAACAGTCCGAGGTTGACTATCTGCTCATTCGGATCATTCTGTGATTTTTGTGTTTGCACCATGGCTGAGTGCAATACTTAATTAAAAGTGTTCTTTTTTTCAAGATTTCAGTGCGTTGTTATGAAAACAGAAAAAAACGGGAGTCTGTACCATGCATACCGTGCATTTTTGGTACTATGCTAATTTCAAGCTCCATATTTCACTCTGTGATAACTGTGGAGTAGCTTAGCATAATTTACAGGCCTCTGCCTGAAACAACTCGGTCAGCTCTGTCCCTTTAAGAAACCCTGCCCCTGCAATCCCACTTTGTTCTGATTGGCCAGCTCTCCGAAGCCTGCTGTAGAAAAAAACTGTGTGAAACCTGGCATTCACAGCAGCCTGCAGACTGAGCTGAGAAGCCTGGGGATTACTCCAACATACTTTCACCTACAGATTTGAAACTTCACCCATGTTTAGTCTGGACATCAGACATTGTAACATTATATATATGTCTTAAAAAGTGAAACAGCATAATATCCCCTCTTTAATTGCACGATTAAAAACCCAAAAGCCCAACATCACACTGAGTTATGACTCTTACTTGAGAGATGAAAACTGCTCCTCTTGAGAGTTCAAGTTTAATTTTTTTTAAACCAAGTCAATGTGCAGCTCTGGAATTTACATTTTTATAACACTGCAGGGCTTAGTTGTAGTACTGTGGTTCCTGGCTTTGCTTGAGAACCATTCATGTACACAAGTACAGATGTGACTCACACAGACACGAATAATACCGTACAGTTTCCCCCTGGCCAGAGAGGAATTTAATGTCCTTCCTTACTGAGGAACCACAAGTACATGGATGTAAAAGGATGCAACACATGAACACAAGTCAGTGCGAGTCTGTGCGTGCGTGTGTGTTCAAACCAATCCGTCACAAAGTGCAGTCAGTCAATTTAAGGCCTTAAGCTGCGGTATATAGGGGGAAGATGAAAGACTAAAAAGGAAGTCATTAAGATACTGCACTTGTTTAATAATTTCTGCTCTTGTCAGATAAATGTAATGGATGCCTCGCGCACACACACGCACACACACACGTATCAAATGTACATTCTAAAGCTAAAGCTCGCAGAATGCCTACAACATCTGTACGTTAAAATTTTAATTGGCTACCAGACGGGTGGCCAGACTGGTAATTTGTGAGGGTGCATAATTCATCGAGTGTAGGCCGAACATATGCTGGAGGGAGAGATGGCCTGTGACTGAGCTGGGGCTTTTAATTTGAAGTAAAAAAAAATAAAACAGCTATATCTGTTACACAAAGTCGCATTAATGATTATATCTTAAAAACAAATGCTTCGCCACACTGCAAAGCTCTTATTTAATGCACTAAATAAAAATGACCGCGTTCTGTTTCAGTGGTCAGATGATTTTATTTAAAGTTTAAGTATTAAATGCAGAGCGGAGACGTTTTATCCTCCACTCATAAGCGCTGGTCAGCTCCACAGGAACATTTGTGGGCTGAGTTCAGCTGAAGCCACGCTATCTGCAAGGCCAAAGGGTCAAAAGCAAGCCTGGGGAATTTTGTCCAGCAACCTTTTAGTCACAAGTTCCTCAAGTTCAGTCCAAGTCAGTCTACAGCGGAGCTCAGACTCAGTAAATGTCAGCGACTGAGGTCGAGGAATCTTTCAGTGCACATGAAAACATTTCTGCATTCTTCCTTCCACTGATACTGTACAGCAGTTCGCCTGCTTTCTCTCCACTGACTGCTTTCAGTATAAAACAAGCGACCTGACTAATCAAATATACGATATAAAGTGCAGCCATTCTCCACAGACAGGAACACAAAAAGGGAACATTGTGAAATATTCATTATTTAACCCAGAGATTTGAGGAGGGAGCCTTTGTGCAGTCAAGGGAGTATTTTCATTATCATTGTCTAATCTTTTTATACGTTTAATGATTAATTAATGAGTCTATAAAATGTCAGTCAAAATGCCATCATAGTTGTCTGAAGCCAGGCCAAAAACTGTTTCTTTTTACTAAGTAAGTGATGATGTATAGTGAGCAGGTGTGTATCGCGGAATGGAACCTAGACAGGGTGAGCAGAACCCCGACGCAAACCCTAAAGGGGTTCCTCCATGAAAACAACCTGCTCACTATACATTATCCTGCTTATTACACGGCTACATACTTATGAAATAATCATTTTTAAATGACTAAAGTAATATATATTTTATGTCAAATTATTGATATTTCCGTTTTCCGTTTAGAAATAGTCCTTGACACTCACAGTGAGAGCTACGACTATGGTTAACTCTGTAGCCTTCGTAAAATGTGCTGACTGAGCTGTTATTACTCACATTAAATGGAAACATTTCCTCTGATGGTGAAGTAAGACACGGTGAACGGGGCTGCAGGAATCAGCGCAGCACCTGATTGAGGTTTTCTGTCTCGTCACAGTCAGAGTCTGTTGACATTTTCTTCTACATTCACCGTCTTTAGACACAGCGGTATCTTGTACTGTGTTCTGTTTAATGTTTACTTCTTGTGTTGTCTTCAGTTTGGTAGATCTCTCTGCCGCAGCCTTCAGTTTTTGCATCCTTAAACCTTTCTTGCTTTCTCTCAGCTGTTTCCGTCTCTTTTGTTTTTTCCCTCTGTAAACAGACTGACGTCAAATTTACCGGACTTCTTTCGTCAGATTGATATGATTACAGTTAGTCCTCCGGATTGTGTGATTAGAGCCGAATCCCTAGCAACGGTCTGTTCTTCATAGCAACAGTCTGTTAACGAGAAATAGCAGACCTTGGAATGCTGTGATTAACGAATCAGAATCAAGTATTTAACACAAGCCGTGTAATAAAAGTCCATAACCAACATAATATTCAGTTCACCATGATATAAGAAAATGTGCACTAAGAATAAAAGGCTAAATTAATTATTACATCGTTGCAGATTCATTTTCTGTCAATCTCCTGATTGTTTTGGCTCTAGAATAGAGCAGAATAAATATGAAATTACATTATCTATTGCAGAGATAGAGTGACATCAGCATATCTATTGCTGTTGGCAATGTTGCAACTCCGCCGCCTGCAGTGTAGTTTCATTTCCTTCAATATCAAAGCATCACTGGTTTGATGGAAACTTTAAAAGCAAGCACAGATGGATTGGCATCTGTCATAAAAAAAGCCATATGTTGCTGCTTTTAAGTTCAATTACGATGTTTGTATATAAAAGTCTCAGTCGGGTAGCAAAACAGGATCAACAGCAACACACCATCCAAAGCTAGTCAATCTTAACATATTAATTCCAAAGCTGGGGTGACAAAAAAAGTGCCCCTTTAACAACTTCTGAAAAGAGGTTTTGATTATATTATTGGTTCTGGTACAGATTGGCACCTCAGACCCATCAGGAGACCAGTGTCATGCTCAAGAGCACCTCGGCAGGGCATACACAGAAGGACACATGTGGCTTTAATGCAGGTGGAGCGCTGAAGATGGGTTGTTTGACTATAAAGTAACACAGTAGTATCGCTCGGGGCTCACTCCTCCACATACTGCATTTCACTCCACTTGGCATCAGAGAGCAGAGACACGGAGAATATGAGACTGTACGCAGGCCTTGATTTTCCTGTCAGTGACATCATCATTGATCATTTATAATATGGTTTAATGCAGCAGAGCGGAAGGCCGTCCTTTCCCAGCAGCACTGAAAGACGCATCACCACTACACACACACAAACACTACTCTCATACACAAATATACACACCCTCTCCATCCTTTAGCTCTGTGTGGTTCTTCAGCGGATGTTCTCAGCAGAGCCCTCAGGCTACACACTTGTTTATTTTATATACTTGTCTTTACTGACTGATGTGGAACACAACAAACAACTGACCCCAACTTGACCCCTTAATTTACTTCATCTTCAAGTTTAGACAACTGCTTCTGACCATTTATCGTCTTCAGACATTAAAGTATTGCTAGAGAACCTAAAAGAGAGTTCTCACACAACTCTGCACTTCCCTTTTAGTTCTTCACAGCTTTAAGGCACAGTCTGACACTTTGGAAAATCATATTTTTTACTTTCTTGAAGAGTTTGGTGAGTGTGATAAAACTTGTGTTTCTGGTAAAAAATGAAGCCTCAGCCTCTCACCAGGTACATTGTTCAGAAGCGAGCAATTGTTCTACACATAGGCCACTGTTCAACTTAGAAATGTCTTTTTTATACTTCTGGTAGATGAAACAAGAGATACGACATGCTAACTGGTTAGCTTAAGAGGTGCTGATACAAGGATTTTGTTAGCTATGGGCTGAGCCAAACTAGCTGTTTTCCAGTCTTTGTGGCAAGTTAAGCTAGCTAGCTGCTGGCTAGCTTCCTACTTCAACTCTACTGTTTAATTAGCACAGCATATCTCCCAAAATGTCAAACCTGCGCTTTAATAGCGACTCTAAATTTATTATTTTTACCATTGTTTCTTGGCATGTAACTTTACTGATTTGATACAAGCTCATAAAAATAATTTTGTCCACAGCTGCTAGCTATTTTAATCAAAAAACCTTCTCTGCACGCAGTTAGCAACAAGCTACTGAACACAGTGAAACATTTAGCAGCTAAAGAGCAAAATGTTTCCCTCAGGAGTTGGTGGAGACTAAAAACAGAGTTCAAGGGAGAGTGAATATCGGACTGTCATTCGTCTGGTGGCCTAAACAAATCCACATCAGTGCTAATGTTGCTCTTTACTTCCTGGTTGTCTAAGCAGGCAACAATTAGCAACACTTAACATGATAATATGTCAGCGTTGTGTTCATAGCTTGTTCCCGCTGCCCCCTAGAAGCCAAAATTCCAAAATAATGTGTATGTAATATTCCCTCATATTTCAACCATAGTAAAGTAGCTAAAAGTAAAGAAAGAAAGAAAGTTATGAAAACTGATTTGTATATGGAGGCAAAATATTTAGCCGGATGAAGATCCCAGCCAGAGAAACGATTTTCTTTCCTTCACTCTCTCTCTCTCTCTCTCTCTCTCTCTCTCTCTCTCTGTCTCTTGAGCCCGGGGGCCCCTGGCGTTTAAACCTAGAACTCAACCCTCCTGGCCTTATCAAAAATGCATTAGCCATGCTACACTTGATAGCATGAAGCCTCTGAGCTCTCTCAGGGCTCCAGCACATCTAGCTGTAGGCGAGTTCATCTCCCACAAACAAACCAGAGCACAGTGGGATGGACAGGAGTTATCTTTGGGTTGGCAGCACCGGCTTCAGATCACGGTGTGGGTCTAATGTTTAAAGGAAATGTAGCAAAATCTACATGTACTGCAGACTAAAAGAAATGACTTAGAACTGGAGCATGTCTCATAAAATTTCTATTTTTTCACATATTTTTAGGCGCAACTTTTTAAAATTTAGGTATTGCAGTCCATCATAAAAAATAATTTATCACTACAAGACCACAGTCTGCGCTGAAGATTATTCCCTTCCTCTGAAGCACAATGAAAGAGGGATATCATAAAAATGAAGAGAGGGGGGGAGGGAGAGAAAGATGGAAACAGAGCGACAAAGACAGAGTACACACTGTCATTACCAAGGATCTGGGTCACGTCAGTAAGAAGCAGGGCAGGACGGGTACAATACAACATATTGTGCTGGAGTTAAGAAAATGACCTCCTGTTATATTCCTCTGTCTGTGGTTCAGCCTGGACCTCGGATTAGTAATAAAATCTTATACTGAAACCAAAGCTCAAACATTTTACACATAAGATATGAAAACAAAATAAAACTTCAAGCATAAGTTTTTAAGCAAAAACTCAAAATATTTACTGGTTATAACTCATCAAATGTGAATATTTGAGGACTTATCTTTGTTTTCTGAATATGATAATGTTAATATTTGGGGGTTTTTGGTCAGCAAAAACAAAAGATTTAATAATGTGACGTCATCATGGTCCTTATCCAAATGGAGGCTCTAAGGATAGAAGGTGCAGTGAACGGTACGATGAAGAGATTGTAGTCCCTTGAGGCAAATTGTGACATTTTATAGAGAAAATGCTGAATTGATTTATTCAGGAACATACTGACTCTGTTGGCCTGTTACAGACGTGTTGGATAAATTAGCATAAACAGAAAAAAAAAATTAAAAAATGTAATACTCCATCAATTCTCTGCAGGAATCCAAGCTTGAAATATTTCCAATCTTTGTAACGTACAAAATATCACCACTAACTTACAGTTCTCAAGTTCAGTGAAACACACTGAACTGTGTATTATGTCACAATACACCCTTGAAAGTCCACTATCCTGTACTGTATATTAGAGGATCCTCAGGACCCATAATGCATCAGTACAGCAGTGATGGCATGATACGTTTTTTTTTCCAGTGAGCGAGCTTGAGTCTCGTCATGAATGAATCAGCCACTCAACTCCACTGCACTCCACAACACACTGACCTTTCGGTGCCCGTACACCGACTGGATCCCGCCGTTCATCCTTAATCCTCACAGGAAAAAAAAAGTCAGAGGCACTTTCATTTAGAGATAAACAAACAAACAACCAATCCAACAATCAAAGGGAACTACACGGTATTGACAGGGCTGTAAAAGTATGGGCAAAGAAATCTGTCTTCATAATAGTTCTATTGATTAAATGTGGCATTTAAACACCAATACCTCAAGACCACATCAATTTTATTCAAACAATATTACATGAGAGGGACATCGAGATCTCAGGTGTGATATTGCTTTTATACAAGAAGCTACACAAGCAGCAAAAAGTAGTAAACAGTAACAATCAACAACAGATTACTTTTTGCTCGACCAACTCAACAAGTTCCACAACTTAACTAAAACTGGACTTTTGTTGCCGAGCAACCTAAACATTCTCCTGCACTCTGTGTCTACAGGTTACCACAGATCAGCTGTTTAATATCATGTTCATTTATCTGTATGTTTTAATTTATCATCAACCAGTGAAACAAGAATCTGCTGTGTGATTCAGAGGTACCAGCTTGATTAATACAATGATTACTGCATATGGTCTGCTGTAATGTTAATTAACAGTATTCGGACCACCTGGCTGAGGCGGAGTAATACATAGAGTGAAAAGTCCCTGTGATGTTATACTCTGTATCTGCACTCATGGAATGCCTCTTGTCCAATCAGATTTCTTGGTCTGAACTAACTGTTGTGGGGCTCGGCAATATGACAATATATAGCGTTAAAACAATATGAAAATGTCTACCGTATGTGTTTTTCTATATCGTCTCTATTGTGATGTCACAAAGCCAGCTGCTGAACTGCTTTATGCAAATTTTTACGTCATTTTGACAAAGCTTTAAGTTCTAATCCTTGCAATCCAGTCCACTGGACTCAGGCTCAGCCCAAGAGAAAACGGAAACTCAGTACTTTTTATTTGTCAAATATTTAATTTACACAGGATTATCCAAAAATAGGCTTAAATAGTTTATTTCATATGGACTAATTATTTGTTGAATTACGAGAAAACATATATCGTGATATCGTTATGGAGATGTATACTGTTGTATAACACAAAAATAACTCAATAAATACAACTACTGCCAAGAGCAGTTTGGTTGGTTGTGATAGTTATGGGGAACTTAAGTGGATTTGTCTGCCTTGATCAAAGGTCATCAGGGTCATTGCCATTTCATTTGCACTTCATTATCTAGGCTGAAATAATGTTTATGTTTTAATTATTTGGAAACAAGGTTATTTTGTCATAACCAATATAAGTGGTGACTGGTGAATCTATCCACCCATGTCATTTTGAGCTAGGGTCACTAACTATCTCATGTTATGTTAAGAAATATGGCAATTTTGATTTAAAACATGCTTGTTATCATTATGCGCCAATATTTTCTGTCACTGTTGTTATTGATCTTTTTGTTTTCCTGGAATATGCCAACAATTCGATCAACAGAGAATTAAAAAATCAACAATAATTTTGATATTATACATTTATAATTGGGGTAATTGGTTCAGCAAAACTGCCAAAAAGTTGACTTGTTGTCAGACTAAAGATAACATATTTCCATTATTTTCTGACTTCTGACTCTCTTACTAAACAAAATATTTGGAAAATATTCACTGGATGTACCGGTAGTTACCTGCAGTCCTACTCAGAAGAGACTTCACCTAACTGTTTCATCCTGTTCTGCAGAAGAGCTGCTAGCTTCACACTGCATTAAACATGTGTTATATATATATATATCTGATGGATGGACAGGCACAAAGGGAGGGAAGCAAAGCCACAGACATATCCTCAGGGAATCTGAGGTGGAGCCTGCGGCAGACAGTTGTCCCATGATAACCTTTGATATGTCCCACGAGATGATTCTGATAACACGAAGCCAAAGTGTAGATTACATGATCGATAACAAACGTCTCTGCTCGCTGTCAGAGGTGAACGCCACATCATGTGTCTGTTCTGCCTGAAGGCAAGACGGAGAGGACACCGTGTTTCTGCTGAGCTTGGTTTATATTGAGTTTGTCAGGAATTTTCCCTTGGTGGATGTTTGTGGACACAAATTCAGAATATAGGAATATATTTTAATATACAAATAAGAGAGAAAGAGAGAAAGAGAAAGTGAGGGGGAGGGAGAGTGGGTAAAAAGCAAATATATATAGTGGAAAATGAAGGCTGTAGAGGAGCCAAAAGTGACAGTGACTCCACCACTGTCATTCTCTGCTTACAGACACAACTGTTAACTGTTTTTTAATGAAATCTTACTTTGAAAGGGTTCAATTTTCACAAGACCTGGAATACCATATCCTGTTGTAGACAGGCCATTGACCAGTGGTTCCCAACCTTTTTTCCTTGGAGCCCCCCCGCTTGTATCGAAGAAAGGCTGAGCCCCCCCAGCCCGCACACACGTAGACCAAAACAATAAAGTGATTCATTCCAAATCTTTATTGGTAATAATTAACACCGATCAGCCTGTAGTTCACAGAGATGTGGCCTACAAAGCATTCAAATGAGGACCAAAAATATATATTTTTAATAGTTTCACTGACTTTTGTTTATCTATTAAGTGCTTTTTTAATTATTTTATTAAACAAAACATCTAATCTTGACAATCTCGGTGCAGACAAAGCCTCGCGCACCCCCGGCGATCTTTGGCAACCCCCTAAGGGGGGCCCGGACCCCAAGTTAGGAACCACTGTCATAGACAGTTAAGGCTCTAGTCAGTGGTTGTTTTTTTCACTAGCTGCAACTATAACTGCTGCTGGAAAATGTAATCATCCATAGCTACTTAACATGCATGAGTTTGGCAAAACTACAAAATAAAATTCCAAGCCGTGTTTAGCCTTGAAGATTAAATATTAAACAAACTTTCTAAAGACTTTCAAAGCTCCAAAGCTTTGATGTTCATGAGATCATTTCAAAAAAGTTTTAGTTGTCCCACACCATCATGAACATTGCAAGGTCTATAATACATTTTCAGTGAGACAGAGGACACAATAGGCTAAGTTAACCTGGGTCACATATTTGTGTTAGCTGAGCCAGGCATTGTCATTTGGTTTACTTGCAGATCGTGTTGATATCTTAAGAGACTACGGCCACGCTAGCAGCTCTGTAACACTTAAATCCGAGCTATGTGCTAACATCAACATGCTAACAATGACACCACTTACATACTGATGTTTGAATTTGGAACGCTCTACCTGTGCAAATACGCTCTGCAGTTTCTATTGACGCTTCTAAAAAGACAAACCTTTTCAAATTGGCTTTTGATCATGTTGTGTACATGTGTAGTTGTTCTGTTTTTTGGGGATAGTCGTTTTTATTAGGATTTTTATTGTAATATTTGTGAAGCCTTTGTGACTTTGCTCTGTGAAAGGTGCTAACTTTACTTACTTAAGCTAACCACTAAGTTAACCATGTTTACCATTTTAGATTGACATCTTAGCATGCTAACATTTGCTAATCAGAAGTAAACACAAAGTAAAAGCGGAGCTGACGGGAAGTTTTCAGCTACAGGTTTTCATTGATATACAATTCATCCTCACAGGACCATGAATCTCTGCACCAACCACTCTTCACTTTAAACTACAAATGGTGACTACGTTATGTTCCTTTGTGTGTAGACCGCAGAAAAGGTAGCTGCTAACTTAGTGGCAGGAAACAGAGATTACTAGCAATCATATATCTTGCCATGGGACAAAAAGGCCTGTAGGATGCAATGCTTCACCTTAGACGATGACTTTTAACCTTTTAATGAAAATGACGGTGATTCAAAAGGACCTGAAATTTAGATTTTCTGCTCACTTAAGAGTTAACTGAGTGTTTAGTCTGTAAGGAATTGTAAATGAGGGATTGGTCCGTGCTATTATCGGATTATTGTGACAGATTCATGTTACCTTTCAAGCCTGCGTACGTTTCCCTGAAGCTACAAAGACATGAAGCTAAAAACAGACCTGAGCAGAAAAGGAAAGAGGCAATGTGAAAAGAGCAGAGTGGAGGGAGGCAGAACAGAAGAAGAAGTAAAAAGCAGAGCTAATCAGAAAAAAAAGCTCCACTGTTCTCTGTGCTCAGCCCTGCTCTACTCAGCTCTGCCCATGCGGATATTAAATTGCCTCTGAGCTGTCTGTGATCTGAAGGAGGTTGGACTGTTTAAAAGTCTGATATCACATTGCCTCACTGCTCTCCTCTCTCTGCTGCTTCTCATCGAAGAACAAGTGTGCTGCTCACTTCTGAAGGTCCCGCTTTCTTTTTAGCTTTTTAGTAAATTTGTTTTCCGGACGAAATTGACAAGAAAAGGAATGAAATCGTTGAGACATCGCAGCATGGACGTTTGCTATGCGGCGGCACTCTCGACTCTGGCGGAGCATTATCTCGTTTAGTCAGAAGCAGAAAGCCGTTCGAGGAATCCTCCTCTAGTGTTTCGTCTGCTGTGTCTCTGCGTGTTGGCCTTATGCAAATAAAACAAAGTCCCGTCTGTAGCTTCAATCCACAGACTACAGTTAAAACATCATCATCCCTCTCTCTCTCTCTATGCCTTTTCCTCTATGTCTCCCTCCTTCTCTCTCTCTTTCTGATCCAGCTGCTCATTTGGCAACAGAGCAAAGAAATAAATGAAGTGCTTCAGCGGAAGGAAGGCTGAAGCGCGGGGAGAAGGATTGTGGGTAGAGGGAGTGAGATGAGGATTTGGTGAGGGGGTTTTAAAGACAGTTTATTTAAATGAGTGTCTTTTTTTGTTGGCTTAATACATCAGTGGGACATTAGGCTCGAGGCCACCGCTGTCTTATTATGCTTTCAATGGATGTCGACTTAATCAACCTGTGTCCTTTGGTGGTTTTTTTGTAATTTTATTCAGTCAATAGCTGGAAGTTTTCTGTCTTTGTGTTTCTTCTTTAAAGTGAGGAAGAAAACAACAACATGTATCCCAGTGGTGAGGCTGAAGGGCCGCTCCTGAAGTTATAATTTGACTACTTAAGATTTTAACAAGCCTAAAAGCATTGACAATAAATCTCTTGTTGTCTATCTTTATTATTGGCCATTTTTCTGCAGTAAGACGACTGCTATACCTTAAAGGAAAGGTCTGAAATTATGGACTTAACTGCTTTCTTGCTGAGAGTAAGATAAGAATATCGATACCACTGTCATGTCTGAGCGTTAAAAATAAAGCTGCAGCTAGCAGCAGGTTAGCTTAGCTTTGCACAAAGAAACCAAAGTGTAAAAAGCTTCTGGTTTTAAAGGGAGGTTATGCGATGGATTATTTCTCAGCTGCAGCCAGCGACTTCCTGGAGTCTTCACAGTGAGGTTGCAAGGCGACCAGCCAAGCATTTCCCCAAATGTCAAAGCATTTCTTCAAACATCACTGTCCCTCCCCCCGTGGGGATGAGGGGCATTCTCTGCCTTTTGTAAGATGGTGACAGTGGAGACATGGCAGGAAACTGAGCAGAAAGAGAGATTGGAATCAGCAGACTTTGATGTGTTGGGTTCTTAACCTCTCCTGAAGCTACAGAGGCAGCAGGGAGGTGTGTTCAATCGCTTGGCTGATAGACCTCATATTGTTTTAAAGCAGGGTGGAAGTAAGCCTGCACGATATAAGAAAACCCTACGATGTGCGATTACATTGTTCAATATTGCAATAAGGATATGATGTACAATGAATAAAGAGCCACTAAATTGACCAATTAATCTAAGTGTAGCTAATAGTTAGCCTGAGCTCATCTGACCGCATCGAGACTCCATCTGATGGGTAAAATTTTTGCATGCTTAGTGAGAAAGCATGGCTCGTTTACATAACATATTTCTTCTTATTCATTGTGATAATTTCTGAATTTTGCAATGTGTTTACTGCAAATGCTCATAATGCGATAACAATTAAGTTACAAGTATAGCGCAGCCCTAGGTGGACTTATGCTAGGAATTACATCATGTCACTTAACTATATAAACAAATAATGTTTGTTGTCTTACCCTTGCAGGTAGAATATCCTGTTGCTCGTTTACAAAACAGCAACAAAAACCGCTCCTGCAAACCGGAACGCCCTCATCCAGGTCTACACTCCCTCCCGCCCACTACGCTCTGCCAATGAAAGGCGCCTGGTACTCCCATCACAACAGGGCCCTGAGTCGCTAACTAGACTCCTCAGTTGTCCCCCGGTGGTGGAACGAGCTACCAAACTCCATTCGGTCCGCAGAGACCCAGCTCTTTGATGAACACCTCTGACCTTAATGATACTGATGCTATTGATGATGATGATTAGGATGTTCATGATGATGATGATGATGACTATATTGACCTTGTTGATGCTATTAATAATGAGGACATTGAGGATGTAGTTTATGCTGACTAGGATTTTTATGATGATGATGACTATACTGACCTTGCTGATGATGATTATTATTTTTTTTAAAAACACCCTATACACTGCCTGTCGGCACCTGTGTCTGATCGCACTTGAAGCTGTTTGTTGGCGCTTACTGACTTTGTTCCCTCCTGTCTCGATCGTTGCTTGTGTTGTATTAAATCTCAGATGTCCAGTACGTCGCTTTGGACGAAACCGTCTGCTAAATAAAATTGTAATATTGTAACATTGTAGAATAGAATGAGGTCCCAGTCAAGGATTTTGGCCTCAATCCAAATCCTTTGATATACGTATCAGCTGATACTGAGTCTGATAAGACACGTGTGTGCACTTCTTTTGAAGTATCTGACACAATGAAATAAAAGCTGCAGACTACTTCATCTGTCACTCCTAATTATTCTGGAGCTACTTGATCCAAATACAGAATATGTCAAGTTTATAATCTTACATTATTGATACAATATGAAGAAAAGGTCAACAAGGAGTTTGAGTTATAAAACCGAAATGAAGCATTGAGCTAGAGAGAAGATGCACCACTCAGTCGGTGTTTGGGAAGTACAGAAATAATGGTGGCACAGTGATGTTACAGAGTGGACGTTCTTCTAATAGAAATGATCTTTGGCTGATCACAGACTACAACCACAGAGCTTAAACCATTACTTTAAACAAGCAGCAGACAAGTTTATTTTTGCCTTTCATCAGCGTACTTGGGAAGTTTATGTCAAGAAGTACCCAAATATTGTTGTAATAATCAACTCAATATTCACAAATACTGATAGAACACAATAAAGTAGAATACTGCAGTAATAAACTGAACCTGATGGCCTGACCCTGACCTAAAAGCCTAAAGAAAAGAAAATGTGAACAGATCACTGACAACAAAAGACACTTAAACACACACACACACACTGTTCCCATGACAACAAATCCCAACACGAAAGAGCAATCAGATGAGTCTGTAGCAGCCGCTGCAGCTCTGACTGTCAGGACGGCAAGGTGAGGAGACGGAGAGAATGTGAGGAAACCAACGTGAAACATGCTGTTAGCTCTTCACTGCTTTGACTTCACTGGGCTTCATGAAAGATGGAGGCAGCTTCATCTACTGCTGTAGGCCTAGTTTTTATATGAGCAGGACTGAACAGAGGAGTTTTCACTGAGAAAGCCCTGATCAGAGCACTTACACAAAGCTAATCCAAACAGATACAGTAGAGACAAAACAAGCTCAAGTCAATTTTTCTACACTGTGTACAGTTATTTTCTTTAATATACAGACATATAACCCCTTCAGTCGGAGATTAAAGGAACAATAAAGTAGAGGAGACTAAGGCTGAATACCACTGGAACAAGTCACTAAAAGAGACACGATCAAATCAGAGCCCTAAAAACTAACTATGCTATTAGGCTAAATTAAAGTTTCGCTTAGTTTCCAGTTACACATAACTAAATATAAACATATTGTATCAGAAAAGGTAGTTTTTTTGTATAAAAGAAAAGCTGCTACTAAAAATATTTACACCCAATATTTATTACACGGTGTAACTTTTGCGCTGCTAGCTTACTGAGCTAACAGACAAATCTAACGTTAGCTTGCTAATATATAGCTTTGAGTAAAAGAGAGTTAATATGAAATATAGTTAACCTATCTGACCTGAAACTTATAGTTATGTTAACTACAAATATTTAAATGATATTACACTTAAATAACACAACACACACAAAATCAAAATATGCTAATAATGTTTGATGGCAAAGCAGCATCCGTTAGGTTGGTATTTTCAGCTCCTTGTTAAATGCACATACCCAGACATACAAAGACATAGTCAAACCCTCATTTACAGAAGTTAAGCAGTAAGGTTTAATATATTGCTTCATCTCTTGGCATTCCTATGCCAGTTCAAGATGCTAACTTCCTATACTGTTCACTGCTTTATAAACTGTGTCCAAGCACCATGCCAAGAATTTAAGACATATGGAATGAATGAACAGCTGGTGTTTCTAGGTGTAGGACATGCTGCACAATTGTTATAATTATATACCACACATACACAAAATATTAAATAAATTATAAAACTATATAGTAGCATAAGTTCAAACACCATCCTGCCACCTGTAATTGCACATCTGATGCCACAAACGCCTCTCTGCTCACTGATAAGCCTCAGGTCATCTCCCAGATAAAACAGGTTTTCACAACAGATGGTCAGAAGTTGTCTCTGCAGTATCACTGCACATGAGTGAACTTAGCTGACATAAGATACGTGTGACACTGGCTTAAACTTGACAGTTCATCCTTGATCTTGGAAACTACAATCGACAAAACAATGTCCGCTCAACGTCCTCTAAACTTGGAAGTTCTGAAACCCATTAGGTCTTTTTCCACAACATTTTTGACGTGTTATAGTAGGAAATGCACAAGGTGTTATAACATTAATATGGCATTGTGTTTAAGTGTTGACGTTAGTCATTAAAGAGTAAAAACTGAAACTGAAACTAATGCAGGTAAATTGATTCAGCCGTCATTTATGTTATTATTAACACCTACTTTTCCACAGGGACTTGTTATGTTTCCTGCAAATGTTTCCTTCATGTACGGCACCTTAGCAGACATAATCTATTGATGAAGACCACTTAATACAGTCAGGAGCAGAACCAGCAAACTTCTTGCCTTTGAGATCATTTTGTCCAATTAAAAAAAATGTCCTAAATGCACATTAAATACAGATTACACAAAAAATATGTGAAAATTATTTACAAATTTATTGAGTTGAACATATTATTCTTATGTAACAGGGGCTTTTGGTTTGTAACTGTGGTAATAGTGGGAAAACAATCAGCTATTTAGACCTTTTTGATATCAATTATAAGTCTATTTTCAAGGGAAAATATGAACATTTTCTAAGTTTTTAATAGTATTATTTGCTGTTCTCTTATTGTATGTGCTTGTTATCTCGATATATTTAGATTTTGGAAGCTGGTGGACAAAACAAGCAACTTGATTACATCCCCTTGGGCTTGAAAAACTGTAATATTAAAGTCGAGGTGAAATGAACAATGTCATTTTATTCCTTTTAGATCACATCCTCGGTAATATTGTGCATCTATTTGACAATATAGGCCAAAAAAAATACCGAAAATACATTTCTTCGTATTCTTATATTAAAATCTGATCATTTTTTCTTCCGGTAAAACTAAATTTCACGGGTGCTTACGTAAGTTAGCACCAAACAATTTCAACAAATCAATCTGCAACATTTAGCCACAGAGCACCAAGAACGCTTGGGTATCTCACCTAACTTCTAGAACACAAACAACTCTTCAATCATAGATATGAGTACAGTCATTGTACTCAAAATTCAAAATTCCCTAAATTGCTCTCCAAATAAAATAACAAGATTAAATGTTTGTACAATACAGGAACATTTAATCATGATGACACCAACTATGCCAAAGGCCAGTCAGTCTGAACAGGACAACTTAGTTAGAGCACAAAGCGAGGTAGTTCCAGTCCACTTGCTGCTGTAGCCTCTACATCAGTTACCCTGAAGAGATACTGTGTCATTTATGAGAGAGATGTCAGATTGGATTATAGTCTAGGTACAGAGCTTCTGTGTAAACGCCTGGTTAGGTTACGTGTCATGATGAAGAAGCCCCCTCCTCCTCTTCTCCTTCCTCTCTCTTATTCCCTCAGTGTAACCCTGGCTATACATACAGGAACTCTTAATATGCTGCTGTGACACAACCACGAGATAAGAGAAGCTGTGGTCCATACACTTTGCATCCTTTCCTTAAAATTGGGGGTAAATGGTGGCAGCAATTTCTCTGAGTTGTGGTATAAAATGGATTTGAAAAGCTCCAAATTGAGCCCAAATGCATGGTAGAATATTCCTCTAGGCAGTCTGAATGCTGGGATGGTTCATTTACTGTAGAAGAGCAGTGCAGGGAGGCTGAGTGGAGCCTAGTATGGCGGGTGTAAAGATGCTGCTAGTTTGAGGAAATGTGCATGATAACAAAAGAGGGGTAGGGGGCAGTGCATGCGATCATATTCAAAATAATATTCACTGCTAAAATAAAAGCAAAAATGCTGCAGGATAAATGTTTGGAGGCTGGATGGAAACAAAGGAGAGCATGCATGCGATGCCAAATGAAACAATGCGTCCCAGAAAGCAGACAGAGCACCTACCTTGATGTTGTCAAACGACCACTTCTATCTGTGCATCTTCAGTAACTGGAGCACCACTGATTTCAGCACCATCAGCTGAAGAAAAGATTGAAATGAAAAACTGTCCGCGAGCTGTTGGAGGGAATTCGTACAAAAAAGAAAAAGAAAATGCATAAATAAAACACCAAAAGCTAGAGGCTCAGCCCAGCTCGCTCTGCTAGGGATAACTATGTTCTTTTCAGGCTATTCTGTGTGCTCTTTATCAGGAAAAAAGCCTCATGTTGTGTAGCATCACGCTAGCCAAACGGCTAACGTAGCCCGTAACGATATTGTACAGAATATCCGGTGGGTACAGCGATGCTATCCTCCTGATTTTCCGTCATCCCGCTGTGTTTTGGTGTGGATGATAAGAAAGCAAAGAAAAGGATGCTCTCAGGCTGTGGCAGCGAGCAGGTCCCTTTCGCTCCTGCTGCCTACGGAAGCCCGGACGGCTGAGAAACGCGCTTCTTTTATTCAGCTCATTTGTTACAAGGGAGGTTGGAAATATGATTACCTACTTTTCTCTTAATATCTACACACAGACACAAGGGGAATAATAATATTACTGTTGTGAAAAAAATAATGAATTGTTTTAATATTGGACTTCATAAAATATGTTACGAACAGATTCACAAGACAGTATGAAATTCTGAAAATGTCTAAATAAAATAAAAAACTTTTTTTAATGTTTTTTAATGTTTAACCTCAGATAAAGTTCTAACAATATTTGGATTTAAGCATTAGTGCCCTTATTTGCGTTTGTTTTATTTCTCCCTTCAACTGAAGAAGACAATTAATTGATCCGTATGTTTCTGGATGAATAGGACACTTTTACTCAAATCGCCATGATTATGTTTACAAATATGATTTGTACTTCATTTAAAAATGTATTCATATCGCACCTTTTAAACAAAGATGTCATCAAGTGCTGGAAAAGGCAAGATGAATACAACTGTGTCTAAATGTGTGAAACAATGTCAAATATACTGACATTTAAGTCTTGTTTGTCCTCAGATATAATTAAGAACTTTTCTTTGTTTTTAACATAAAATATTAAATGTTGGCAAAGCAATTTTAAAACCGTATTCATTTTTTTTGTCATGGCCCTTGTTAGTGATTTAATTCATCAATTCTTCATAATTCATGTTATTGTAAAATGGTCCTAAATTCGTGGCATCACATAATTCACAAATATTGTCGTAATTACTTGATATATGAGAATTTCTGAACTGCAAAGGGAAAACAGTATACCTGAGAAGCTATGATAAAGCTATGTACTAAACTGTTTTATTGAATTAATATTATGTTTAACAATTTCAGGAGATGTAAGCCTGTTTCCAGAGTGCACAGCAACGACAGTTGTATAAGCAGGACATGAAGTGGTTTTCAGCTCCATCTGGTGGAAGCAGCTGAACACTGCAAGAAGAAGCACATACAGACACCTGGTTCCTCCTTAATTCTTGAAAAAATCCCGAAAATGAATAAAGACATAATTCAGAAAAAAACTCAAAATCTTGATTGGACTGTTTTATTTTCACAAGGACATCAATGAAGCCAGAAGTGAGGATCCGTTTTTGTTATTATTATACACAATGTCAAAAACAATGAGTTACTTTCTGATCACCACCACATCAACATAATGCACACACGGTACCAACTACAGTCACTGAAAGCCTGGGGTCGATACACAGCCTGGTTCACCAAAGGAATCTCTGGAGTCTTATCATAAAACCATCATGAGGGCAAAGACGAGCTGGCTGCTTAGACACCTTTGGGAGGCTGGGTCTGGCTCTATTCAAGACAATGCCGTGTCCCCATGTTAAGATTCATATTTATACTCATTCACAACTTCAACAAGAGGGTCAGAGGGAATTTTACAGGAAAGGACATGAGACGATTCACAATAAGCCGTGGTCTGTCGTCCTAACTTTTGGAATGATGCGTCAAGACTGAAAAAGATCTGTTTGAATATCTTGAAGTAGGTGCTGACTTTAACTTCATTCTTCTGCTGAGAGTCAGGTTCGGAAGGTCTGAAAAATTATCTGTTTAGCCAGATTTACAGGTCAAAATGCTTTACAGCTACCGGCTGTGTAAAGGTACATGCAAACTTTGATGACAAACACTTAATGATGGCTTTGTTGTGACGTAGCAGGAGTCTAAAACGTCACTCAAAATGTGATCTCTACTCAGCTTTAAACACACACTTAGCTTCTCTATAGGAATGTTGGAAAATAATTTGGGAACAAGGTAAAGATGTACATTCAAAAAAGGACATTTAGATAAGAGAATAAAGAAATGTGAAGCTCTGTAGAATGTGACTTTTGTTTATATCTGTCCATAAAGTCTTTTATGTAATTAGAGTGCATCATTTTTACTCAAACTTTTAGGAGCCACCTGAGATAACACCAAATCTAAGTCAGAGGACGCAAATATTTTAATACTTATATTCATATTTTATCATAAGTTTTTTGTCTAAGATAATACAAGGTAGGTTAAATAGTGACTTGGGAAAGAGGAGCAGATTCATTGTTTACCTGGGACATTTCCCAAAAGTAGCCTTTATGCAAAGGTCACACTTTGGGGAAAAAAAGCCTCTTACAAGAAAAGCATTCTGGGTACAAATATCTTTTTGGCTTCCCACTTACTGAACAATCCACCTTTTTATCTAATTAATTGTTTGAAAAAACTACATAAAAAGGATCGCAACCTGGTTAAAAGTCAGTCAAAAAGTAGGAGACTGTGTGGAAAAAAACCAGCAGGTTAAAGTGTCATGGCTGCCACGAGGCTTAAATGTTGACATCTCAGTTCCATAACGTGTTTGTGAAGAAGGGAAGTGAGTGACAGGATGATTTATTTAGAGCAGATCTGCTGCTTTGATCTGACTCATTTCAGCTTCCTAAAGAGCATACCGAACCGTCCAGTGAAATAACTAACGACTTCAGATCAGTACCCTAATTCAAAACCTCACAGATCCTCCATCAGCCTCCACAGCAGGAGGTCAGACAAACACTGCGTTTGGGCCACTGTGTGTGGAGTAAGGACCACTTGCTTATGAGCAAAGAACAGTTACAAAAACAAACAAAGAAAAAAAAAATGACAGACCAGGCTACGGTAATAAACACAATGGTACACACCCTCATGCTTCACAGGAAAAAAGAAAAAAACAAAGATCACGTGTCCAGCATACACACGCACGCACACACACACAAATAGTTTCAAATACTCTAGTGAACTTTTTAACTCATCATTCATCCAAGAGTGGTCAGAGAAAATGCCCCAACTTATATGAGCCTACTGTATCCTTCAGTTTTGGTTTGTACTTCTTATCAAGCTGAAGTGTTGGAGACGCACTGAAAACCTGCCATCTGGTGTTTTTTCCCAGTTTACTTATACAACATTCATGTTCCACTCGAGATAAGACAGTCGGTGTGAGCGTCCCACTCTTGCATGAATAATGGTTAAAAACAATCCCAGGCAAAAAAGACATTTAAATAATTTACGACGTATTTACACAATAATCCATCTTATATTTCCAGCAGTGTCTATTCATCTTCTCAGCGTGTGGATACGTCTTCTAGTCGCCCATCTTTACTTTTGACGTCTGAGGGACAAACAGAGAAACCAGTTATTACAGAACATGCAGAACTGGGTGGAATTATCACATCTACACAACAAAGATCATCTAGGACAGATTGTGAAGACATAAAGAAAGCAGCTTGTCTCGCTCACCTGCAGAATGGCCACAATGACACCAAACAGGCCGATTGCACTGCCAAAGATCTCCACAATGAGGATCTTCACGAACAGGCTGGCGTTCTGGGCGTCTGCCAGCGCTGCTCCGCTGCCCACGATGCCGACACAGATACCGCAGAAGAGGTTGGAAAAGCCCACAGTCAGACCCGCTCCAAACATGGAGTAACCTAGTCAGACGGAAATCAGATGAGTCAGATCTTCATCGTGACTAATTTACAGTCGAGCTGGACACAAAATCAAGTCTGAAAATTAGTCAATATTAAAGACATTTTTTCTTTGAATATTTTATCAGTTTATAACCTTTGGAGTTTATAAATATTAATATCTACCAACCTTAATTTCATTTTGAAAATTTGTTGAGCAATACATATTTTATAGTAATTTAGACTCAACACTCCATGTACCTTTAGTTTCTCATAACTATCCAAAACCTTAAAGTTATAATCTCAAAGCTCTCAGTTTCGTTCTCTTTGGTGGCACCTGACGGTGATAAACCCAGTTGCGGGGACATACGTCCCAGATAACCAGGCGTCAACCAACTGTGAACCAGACTCACATTATACTATTGCCTTTTTCTAGCTGGAAGCATCAAGGTCTACATTAAATTCACTAGTATTAATAATTAGAAAAAATTGTGTGACATTGAGTGAATTATATTTGTCTTCTAATTTCCCCCCTTTTGTTTTCTCACCAGCTTGGTAGTTTCTTGCTCCGATGGTCTCAGGGGTTGTTCCACTGAATTTCTATAAAATAAAAAGAGATTATATTTAGAACCAAAGCACCGTCCTTGCTCATACGCATTATTGTGTAATTTATAGCTTTGCTATCCTGTACATTGTTCCTTTCTGGTGTCCAATTAAAAAATTGTTATCTGCACATATTTTGTTCTGAATCATGAACATCCCAAGGTTTGTCGCTTACCTCAGCCATATTGCTGATTACAATGGCCATGATGATCCCATAAATCGCTACAGCTTCACAGAAGATGATGCTGAAGGCAGACAAAAACACATACAGTAAGAAGAGTGGGCTTTAAATGGGCAGCTTAATAAATAAACTCCAACAAACGGTCGTCTTGGAAGCTTGGTTAAACTGTTATTTCCATGGCTTTGACTATGCTTAATAGTATTAAATTGCTTTTACGCTTCTCCTTGAGGAACAAAGCTTTAAACAATGTTCTACCAGTATTTCAGTCTACAGAAGGTTTTTGTTAACCATTGCAAAGTAGCAATATACTGTATAGGTATGTCAGCTGGAAAATAGCAGTTGAGCCCATAGGTTTGGGGCTCAGGGGGGAGTGAAGGAAGGAAGGAAGGATGGAGCACTTTAATGACCGCAAACAAATAAGTAAAAACATTTTAAAAAAGAAGACTTGGTCAGAAAGGGACTGAACCTTTTTGTTCTTCAATGAGCCTACCTGACTAAATTCTTGGTCTTAATTCGAGGAGCCTTGACACCACCACCGATGATGCTGGAGCCAGTGATGTAGATACCCCTGGAAAACACAAACAACCATCAGCACAACATCTATAAACATGACAGAAAACTTACTAATAAGATTAATCCAGAAGGAAATTCTAATGCCAGAGCTCCAAAATTACAGTGTATAATAAGAGTAATACAAAATGACAAGTCAAATATATGAGAAATATAACATAGAAAGTGTATATGGGTTAAATGCAAAGAGACAATGCCTAATATAAGAACAATAGTACAATAAGATATTCACAAAATAAAGCTGAAACAAAGTAGTAATAGCAGTTACGCTGACAGTCATATTTGCAGTGATAATAAGAAGTAATAAAGAAACTAGGTAGAATTGACACCTGCAGTGCAAAGCAAGGACACACTTTGCAGTGGGCAGATTTTTCAGATCACACATAAATCAGATTATGTGGAGTGAAAAAAGGTTGTCTGCTTTGTTTTGTACACATGCCGTCGGTAAAATGTTATGAGGGTAACTCACATCACGACTTTTGATTCCTGTTTTGCTAATTCTAAAATATATCAGTTCCACATTTTCACATGATCTGTACACATTCAGTGTTTCAGAAAAAGAGGAAGAAAAACTGATGCATTTCAGGCCTTCTAACAACGCGATCCATGGGTTACACATTCTTAAAGAGTACTCACCAGGCAGCTCCCACCACAGACAGAGAGATGGCCAAGCCAATGCCCAGACTGGCCCACATGAAAGGAGAAGTCTCTGTCAGGAACCTGCAGACAAAGATGTGCATGTGATGAAGACAGCAGTATTTATTGATAAGTGATGTTTACGGTTAGCAAAATGTAATTTGTAATTTGACCATGGCTAAATGGTTTTCTTAATATGCTTATGTTGTGTTTTAAGTTCTTGCAGTCACATTAGAGCTCCACAGTGAGTTTGTCATAAATTACTTTCATCATCTGCAATATTTTCACTAAAATGACAAATTAACTAACTGAAAAAAAAGTACTAGAAACTAGCAACATGTTTCTGATGCTAGCCATTAGACCAAAAACCATCAGAGGGTCTGGTTTTAAACATACAATAGGTAGACTAATAAATCAACACATAATCTGCGAATGTAATCAAATGTAACTTGGCAAGCTAAGGGCAGATTTAGCTAAAATACCACCATCTGTTCCATTGTTTGCTTAAACACAATGATTAAATCGCCTTAGAATGGCCAATCTACAGATCACTGTATTAAATACATAAATACACAAAATGCAAATCTGGTCTTTAAATCTTATTTCTATGTTAAGATTGCCTCTGAAGGCAAAATTGCTTTTTCGTTGCCTTTTATACTTCCACATAAAATAAAACTGTTGACTTTGAACTGTCATGTGAAGACAAATAAGTGCCACCCTCTAAAAGACAAGGGCTGGCCCTCGGTCTGCAGCAGCAATATCAAAGGCAATACTTAAAAGCAGTACAACAGTACACCAATATTTTGCAAACTAGGAAAAATCTATATAGCAGTAGTTATGTGACCATGTGTGGCACAATGCTTTAAAAACAGCCCCAGATTTCAACATCTAGGCTACTTCTGCAAGGGAATTCTGTCAGGAGGGCTCAAAGCATCCAACTGAAAAAGTGAGCTGGCCTTAAATAAGAGGCTGCAACACATAGATAAATATATTTTTCGATCAATCTGGCAGTTTATTTTATATTCAATTTATTTCTCCCGTATGAAACGCCAAAAACATGTTCAGTATAGAGTCCTAAAGCCCAAAGTTAAACCTTCAAGTTCTGTTTAATCCAACCAACAGTTCAAAACGTAAAGACACTCAAACATGACAAAAAAAATAAGGTAAGGCGATTATTTGAGAGGACAGCGTGTAAGAAGGACTGAAATGGTTTATCAAAAACAAAACCTAATCATGCTTATTAACCTTCAGACAGCAGTTTTACACTAAGTTTGCTTACCATGCCACATCAAAACGAAATCCAAGGTCAAATATGGTATAACAGATACCTGGAGGGGAAAAAAACAGTTAATTAGATGTGAAAGTGAAAAAGGGTCAGTCAGGTGCTTATTAAAGCTACTGTGAGGAACTTTCAGTTTGTGTTGATTTCGCAACCCCTGTGGTCAAAGTTGTACCTCTGATCTCTTGGCTGATTTTGTGATGTACATACTTAAGTGGTGGTTTTTAACAAAAAAATCTCATCCAGCTTTTGTCAACAGTCATATGTATCACTCACTTAAAAATTTTGCCCTGGAAAATGTAAACAAAAGTAGCTTGCAGTTAATCGCTTCATCTTACATCTACCCCCCGCCAGCAGTTTCAGGCATTAAAAATAACTATACAGAAATAATCAATGTTGTTGCTGATGATATTGTTTGCTTTTGTAGGTCATATAGAGTGATCAGAACTAATTTCAGTCTGTTTCATAACCTGCGAAATACTCAGGAGCTTTAACAAGTTAGCTTGGTGTATGTAAAAGAGGGAGCCTTTAAAACCGCCATGTACAGTCTGCAACTGCATTAATAAACTTTTCCCATGAACCATGTGTGAAACAGTCACATTTATGTGCTAAAGTCGTGGAGGGAAGTTCTAACATTGGAGTGATAGCTCACTCTCACGTGAACACCGCTGCACTTCCTGTTTGAGACCGTTCTGAATCAGTCAGCTGTGACACGAACAGCTAACCTGCTAACGCTAGCTAAGCCTAGTTAAACCAAATTACACCACCTAGAAAAGAGCATCACTCCCACCAAATAAAATCTAAAACATGCCCACATAATAAACCACAAATTCTGAGGTCAAAAGTTTTCTACCAGTGTCATTTTCTGCTACAAGCGGTTAGCTGTGCACTACCTGATATTAGCTCAACGTTCGCTAAGTATTTAACTAGGGAGCTAACTTGGATGCTAGCTTAGATCGCATGTCTTAAATGAAGTTAAATGCATGATATTTCAGTAGTACTCAACAAAAGACTTTGTTTTGGCTCTGTGGAGGTATCAATTACTACATTGCATGTATAACAGCAACCCTTGTTTTTATATTAATCTACCAATAGTGGCTAGCTGACGAAATGGAAACAGCCGCATCCCCTCTCGTCCCGTGATTTAGCCGGATCCCAAATTATAGCTGTCAGCTGCACACAGCCGCGCATTGCCACGACTAAAGAAAGTCTGAATACACTTCAATGTTGCAAACAATTAGGGAAATTGATAATTTCTTCATCATTTTCCATATTCTGACTAAAGCTGAGTAAAAATATAATCTTACCGACGATTAGAATGGTGCTCCAGAAGGCCAAAGTGACCCCCGTATACAGGATAGCGTGTCCGTTCATCATACACTCAAGCAGCATCTACCCTGCGGTCTAACCTGCTGGATCACACAGATGTGTTCGGCTCAAATGTAATATTTGACGCCAGTAACACTAAGTACGAAATTATGCTGTTTAGAGAAAAGCTGTCAGTCGATGGAGGAGAAGGAGCATCAAAAGGAGAAGCAGGGTATGTCAGCTGATCCAGCTTGACTAGCATGTGACCGAGGAACCGGAAGGCTGCGTTCGGTTATTTATTTCTCTTTACCTCACTGCAACGATATCGCATTAGTAGCTTTGGCAACAAATGTGTGCTTATTATTCGTGATAAACCACAGACAGTACCAACAGCATGAGTATGGACTTACGTTTGACTTTACTTAGAATGAAAAGATAAACAGCTTTTGAGAGAAAGGAGTTTTGTAATCGAATGCGTCCTGGTAGGATGTGTTTCACTACCTGCAGCGCGCACAGTGGACGCTAGATGTCAGTCTTGTAGTGGTGCTTGAGTCACGACTACAGTATATTGACAGAAGGCTTCTCTGTTGATTAAATCAATCTCTTCAACCTTCAAATTTCATCATCTGAGCACTATCAGCCTTTTTACTAATTGACGAATATTGGGAGGGATCCGTAGTTATTAAGAATAATCATATAGTCGTATTACTATTTAGTACAGAATTTCCAACAGCAATTTAAAGTACAACACCACTCACATTAATCAAACCACCAGGCTCAATTGAAGCAAACTCAGAAGCACTGTGTGTCCATTTTCAAAGTCTATTTTTGATCAACCTTGTTGGAAAAATTGTTATACACATTCAAAATCAAATTCAAGGAAACACTAGGCTGTGTATCCAATGAAAAAGACTCTTACCAATTATTATTAAACCCTGTTTTACAACCTAAGGCTGTGATGTTTTAAAAAAAAGTAGCATAAAATGAAATTGCTATTATGTGGCATTATGGGAAATGTAGGATCCAACTTTTATGGGTTTGAGTCATACTACAAACTAAAGTCAGGATACTCTAATGTTTTGTTGAGGTTGACTTGATTCATTTTAAGTGCCCTTTGCAAATCTCCCAACATTGAGGAAGTGCAATACTAAATCTATGGAACACAATTTTGTCGTGTTGTTGCACATGAAAGGTAAGTATTAATGATGATCCACCAGGGGGAGTCCTTCCATAACTGTTAAGGCTAACACCGATGGGATTACAAAATGCTTTAACTTTCACATCTAATTAAACACTTTAATTTTTTTGTTTTGTTTTACACAGTAAAGCTTGTCGTGTATTTTAAGACAATTCAAGATAACACCACAAAACATTTACAAAACAGTATTTGCTGATTTTAAAAAAACAGCATCAATCTGAAAACCAGGTCCCGGCTTATCCATTGCATTCATCCCAGCACATTCTTCCTGCAAGTGCTTCTTACCTCGAAGGGCAGTGTCCCAATCCTCATTTAATGACTATGGGCAATCTGTGGCAGGTTCAATCTCTGAGGCCCCCAATGTCACTGAGCTGTAAATTTGTTAGGTCTTGTGCTCACAGACAAGACTTAATGAGGACTAATATGCTGCTAAGGTCCAGAAGTCAGCTCATTAACATCATCTTGGGAAATTGTAGAGTCAAGTCTTCTTAATCAAAGACCAAATAGAAGTCAGGAGTCACTGACCACCGGTATTGGTCTTCTTTTATGAGCAATCCAGCAATCTCAAGGCAAGATCACTGATGCTGACCTAAGAGTCCAGAGTCAGTGAAGGATGTTAACGATTCTGTTGCTGTTTTTATGACCTTGAAACAGCTGTATCTGCACATACAAGACCATATATCCATAGATGAACGGATCCTAGAAGGGTTGCAAAGGTTTCTGCAACACATGTTTGTGTTATTGTTACCAGTGTTGTATTCATCTTGAATTCATTCACACCAGGTCTCTGCACCTTTACTGTATAAGCCAAGGGTATCTGACACTGTAGACTATGTGTTGTTACCTTTTAAAAATCAATAAGGCACACCAAGGCTGTTGTGTATCAAAGGACTGCATCTTTGTACACAGCTGCTTTCATCACAGTGTTGTTAAGCACCCTCGATATGGATCTGCATGCTGTGACACAACACAAAGAGAACATGCTTTTCTCTAAAGTATTTGTTGTTGCAGACACAAGAACAAGGTGTAAAGTGATTAAAGTGCAGGGTGTGCTCTGAAGCTGAAAAAAAAAAGATTATTGAAAAGAATATTTATCTCCCGTACTGCGAAAATTAGATTATTTGTGAAACGGACTGTGAGCGGAATAATACAAGACTGATTAGCACTTAACTGGAGTGCTTCTTCTTTTGTGTTCTGTACAAATGTTTCAGTTTCAGTGTTTCTCCTCATAGAGAAGGCCTCTAGAGATACGAAAGCTTGACTTTGTTGTTGCTCCTGAAGTCACTTTGACATTCCCCTGAGTCATCTCCCAAGCTCTTGAGATGTTAAAAGAAGATGCAAGGAGTGGCCTTTTCAGCGGCCTTTCTGCACAAAAGGACTTTATCCATCAAAAACTGTTGACATCTTGAATATAGTTGATGTGTTTTATTTATAACTCTTGATGTTTCTTGCATCTATTCATAACCACGGAGCTTAAAGGAGTAAAGTGAAACACTATGAGCGACACCGTTCACATATCAGTATTCATGTGATTGAATGTTAATATTGATTATACAACAGTTAGTTACAATCAAATAATCTAATCTGGAAGTCAAAGGCTATCTCATTTCGAAGGCTCCTTCAGATGTACCCGACAAATGCGTCCTCCTTTTCCTGGGCCACGAAGCATCCATCGGGTGTTTTCTTCATGACCCAATGTATCCCAAGATTCATTGCGTGCCAATTCAAACAAATGCCGGACTCTTAAACACAATATTTTTTTAAATATTAGGTTAAGTAACGCAGCGTAAGTTATTAACGTTAGTCAAATGACTCGTCCTTCTTAGCCTGAGTCCTTCAAAGGATGAAGCCCCTGAATTGGGACACAGCTAAACACACAAATAAAAGTAGGAGAGTGAGGGAGAATGTTTGGGTTGCTTGGCAATATTCTAGTTTCAGTTAAGATGAGGAACTATATAGCTGTGTCTCAATCCAGGGGCTGCAGCCTTCGAAGGAGGTGGTCCACGGAGGATGCTCCATTCATAGCATGCTCAGACCGTTAAAGCCGAACTGAAATGAGACGGTCTGGTCTACCCTTGCGTCACCAAACGTCGCTCCTGTCGCCTCCTGCGACAGCTTCTGTAATTCAATTGGCCCTCAAATACGTCCTTCGAAGCCTGCAGCCCCTGGATTGGGACACAGCTTATGAGTTGGTGGAGCAAAAAAATTATAAATAGTTGTTGATTGTTACTTTTTACGACTATTAGCCGCTTGTATAAGTGTTGTATAAAAGCAATATTACACTCCAGATTGTGATGTTATACTGATTATCAGCACTGTTGTGATTATCTTTGGCAAGAGGCTGTACAACCAAATCACAGCAGTGCTGATACGCAATACAACATCACTCCCTGTTATGTGGTATTGCTTAATTGCTGTCATTTATACTCTAGCATAAAATCTACATGACAGTATCTGTCTCCATGAAGCAAATTCCTTAAAGAAATAAAAACATACTAAAATCCATGATTTGAATTCTCACGGCCTTGTTGTGTAATCAGACCTACCTTGATTGCTTAGAACTGCAGAGCTCGTCTTCTCTGACGTATCCACAATGAAATCATGTTGCATCACCTTTTTACATCCACACAGAAAACAGCTAACTATGATTATGTATGCCTGACTGAACATTACATAAAAACAGAACATTAGATTTATTTAGTAACTGACACCTTACAGTACTAATGTCAATGCACGCGCCTTAAAACCTGGTTTATTGTCCTAAATGACAAGGTCACATTCAGGGCACATTTCCGCACATCAACCTACCCAGAGGCCTCGGTGTCAATCAATGTGTTTTCATGCATGTAGCATCCCACTAACCGGCCCAAAACCAAGTCCGGCTGTATTCTTTATTTGTGGTGCTGTGTGCATCCTCACGCTCCCTCATACGTATATAGAATAATGTAAATGTTGCCGTGGAAACAGCACATGCGGACTGTATAATAGAAAACAGTTATGTATGAGATGAGATAAGATTCTATTCTAATTCAAGATGAGGATGCTGAAAAAACAAATTGGTGACCAATGTGTGATTCATTCATACCCGCTATGATCACAGTCCAATGAGTGATGCAATCCACCTCGGATTAAGAGGGAGCACGTTGTGTTCTCACATTTGTCTCTTCTGTCCTGTCCATCACACGCGGACACACTCTGAGTACAAATGTCCCCCTCTTAACATGCTGACAAATGCCAGGGGTTAATAAAGCAGACAAGACACAAAGCATAATTCTCCATTTTAAATAATCAAGCTCTATTATGTAGGCCTGTTCAGCGGGTTTACATGCACACTGACACCCGTGTATTCTGGGACAAACTCATGTTTCTGCCTTTTTCGTGGATACACTCACAGTGATGTAACAGATGCACGGTGAAGACAAATATTACAGCAGTGAGTTAGAATATGGATACTTTAAATAACAAGAATGTTGTGGGAGTTTTTCACCTCTTCACATGTGTTGAAACGTTTGTGTTTAAGGTGTTAGGCGTAACATAAGGGGTCTTAAAAGGATGCAACGTGCACATGAGTTTTTCCCCAGGCAGCCCCACTCCTGTCTCTGTGATTCATCGGGTCTATAATTGTTTGTTTGGATGCTACGCTTCTCCACACAAACACAAAAAGAAGAGTACATTGAGTCCCAATAATAAGCAGGAATAAGCAGAAAATAATGTTTTTCATTAGCTGCAGGCGTAATCAGCTGTGCTCACATACGCTGCTCTCAAATTTCAAAGAATCAATCTGTTCAGCTCAGGCTGCTCTGTTACTTCATTTCCTGCCTCTGAGAGGAAAATACAAGAAAAATTACATTTGTTGTTTACGTTCTCATATATATATATACATTTCTTTTACTCTACCTTGGATGAAGCAAAGCACGTTGATGGATTTTCTATCTGTAGCCTCATATGTTTCTCAGAGCAAATCCCTTTCTATACTCAACTAGTGAGATAAAATCAAGACTCAAAGACACACAAAGTGCACATCCAGTTCTCTTAACTATGTTATCTTAGTGTTGTTTTTTCAGAAGCCCTTAGCGGACATGCTTCCATACATAATATTAACTCCGTTTTCCTGTGGTAAAGAGTTATTTCTGGTTGTTTTCTTGAGATCTCGAGTTATTTTTCTTGTTATCTCGGATTAACAAAGCTGGTTTTCCTGTGATAAGTTAATTTCGATTGTTTTCTCGAGATCTCGACCTATTTTTCTTGTTATCTCGGTTTAACAAAGCTGGTTTTGACATTATAACGGATCATTTAGGCCCATTGTCGCAAGATAACAAAGCTTATTTTCTCCTGATAATAGGATCATTTTCTGGTGATAGAAAACAAAACAACAGGCTGGTCACTGTGATATTACAGACCAGGACACGCCATGCTGCCATTGCCCACACTAATTCGGTAAGTTAAGCCTTTTTCTAAGTTTGTTTCGTGCCTTTGCAACTGACGTTATCACAGGAAAAGGGAGTAAATAAAAAGTATGGTCGCATGTCCGCTAAGGGCTTCCGTAGTTTTGAGCAACAGTTGAAAGCATTACAGTTTTAGCCCCTCTACAGTTCTCTTGTGGGATGTAAGAAGTATGATCAACAGTATATCAACAGGAAAATCTACGTTAAACAAACACAAAATATTCTTACTGTAACAAGCTAAGCTTTTTGCATTTCCTTTAATCAGATCCGAAAACGCCAGCTGTTTAAGAGAACATGGAAAAATTATATTTGTGTCTGACAGAGAGCAAAACTGGACTTGAGTACTGCAGCCCTGAATGATTAGCATGATGGTCTTAGAACATTATATCATACAATCTGATACATTATGATGGAAGAAGGCCATATATTGTATTTAAAGGTTTACACTGAAACATATAGTGCTTATGGAGAAGCTTAGGAAACTGGACATTATGATATACTGGATATATATTTGGAATATGTGTTGCCTCAATGGTAGCAATTTATTAAAGTCACATGATATCAAATGCATGTTATTATTCATAAAGCTCTGAGGGATGAAGGCCACAGCATGCAGCAAATAGATACGATTGTAACTATGTAAATGTAGTTTTTGTATAATAAAAAGTCTCATGAATTATTGAAAATGTATCCTCATTCTATCTGCCGTCTCAGATGCACCACATCTAAAAGTCAGGCGAAATCACTGCTGCATAATTCTGTGTGTTCTGAAAACCTGATCCGAACATCTGATCGTATAATCAACCACCAGGCCGCGGTGGCATAACAAACCAAAGCTTTAATGAATAACCTGCAGTGTGAAATTTATAAATCTGTTCCAACGTCTAATTAACCGAGCACTCCCTTCGGCTTTGATAACGTTCGTCAATACATCATTTACCTGAGTTCTGGTGGTTGGGAGTAGCAGGCAGAGAGAAGCCAGAGCTATCGATCCGTCTCAGCTGGGCAGTCTGATGATGAGGGAGAGGGTGCAACGTTTCCTGTAATTTTCCTTTAGCAAGAATGAGTCATCTTCTGCTAATGTTGTCTGTGCAGCTTTGTATGTTATTAAAGTAGCTTCAAGTTTACTTCCTGCCGTCGTCTGCTCGCCGTCTGCCCTCTTAACACCTGTTTTCTTGTTCTGCCTCCATTAAGACATCGCTCAGTTGCCATCATGTGAAGCCATATTTCATGAAGTAAACCTGTTTTACAGTGAAAGCTGCAAAAGAAAATATGAGTGTAGACATTAAAAGATTTGAGTTTCGTCCTCTTTGGTGCCCCTAATGGCGATAAATGGTATTTGTGGGACTTCCCAATTTAACCAGACGTCCACGGTTGGCTCCGGTTGTAACTCTTGATTTTCCTCGCTGACGGTTGCTTTCCTTTTTAGACTGTTTGCCTTCATCTGAGCGTCGAGTTTATTTCTTTTTCTTTGGATTTTCACTTATTTTTGAAGTTGTATCTGTAGTCATCGATCTTTTCTTTGTTTATTCAGTCATAGTAGATTACTCTTTACTCGCTTGCAGAGAGAGGAAAAGCAGTCGCTTAGCTCCGCCTACCCTCTCTGGCAGACCAACCACTGCTGGGTGATGGAAAACGCGTCACTAACTGGGCGCCGCTTGTGATTTTTTCTGCGAATGTCGCCACAGACACCCAGTCTGTAATAATACTATATATTGCAAATTCAGTGAGCCATAGGCTCAATCACCATTGTGTTACCTCATTCAGCGATAGAAAGTGACTTAACAGACATTTATTTACAAGAAAATCTTCCATATTATTATTTTAATATAGAAAGAGCTGCTTTTTAAATAAGAATATGTTGGAAGTCTTAGTCTCGGGTGTTGATCAGAGTTGTGTGATTAGATGTTTGGTGGGCCCGTGAACACTTTTAGATTTCAAAGTGCAGCCGTCTTAAGCTTGGAATATCCGTTGTAAGAGAACGATTGAGAGAGCGATCTGAGACCGAGATTAGCGAGAAATTGATCTGTTGTCTTCAGCAGGCGGTGAGGGTGCGACGCGCCTCATCAGTCATGACTGATTGAAACGATCTTGATTAGCCAAAGTCATGCTTTGAGCCTCCAGAGGCGGATGGTGAGGGTCAGAGACACTGCTGTGCTGGGGATCATTTGCATCAATTGTTAGCTTCCTCTATTGATAAAATAGAATTACTGATCAAAAAGAATCACTGATCAAACACTGCGAGTTGTGTAGACTGACTCGAATCGATTCTTTGAAGAACAGGACGGCTTTGGAGAGAAATCTGTACCATGCTAATAATATATAACAAGCTATTTTGAGGTATCTCTCAGCTTAAGCCAGCATGTAAGGATTTAATGTCTCCTATTAGCTGTGTTAATTGGATACGCCAAACATTAAAGGGGACTAAACACTTTAAGTAGCACTTGTAGCACTGTTGGATGAGGAAAACGATTAATAAACTCCAGGTAAAAACAACGATTGAGGACACGTTATGTAGTATTTTTCAACTATCTGACAAGCATTATAATCCCACACAGGCATTCACTTTTTTTTTTTGGCCAACAAATGCTAATGCGCTGCAGGGGCACAAAAGAGAGCACTATAATAAACATGCAGAAGTCCAAAACTAATGCATTAACAGAAACTTGTTACAAGATACCAAACAAGTCAACAATACACAAACCCAGAAAGCAATTGCAACAGAAAAGTAGCCTGCAAACATTTGATAGCAATGTATCAGAACAGATTCAGTGTGACCCTTGTGACCTTTTAAAATGTGCTATACAGATTATTCTCCACCCAAAACACAGAGACTCGTGTGGTTAGCTACACTATCACACATGAGTATTAACTGTTATGCCCCACCCTAAGGCGGCCCTATGGGGCTAACAACTATCCACAATCTGACCCTGAAGAACCACGTGAAACACCTTAAAACACTCAAATACATGGGATTTATTGAAGGATAATCAAACAACAAAATCATTAACTTAAGATCAACATAACACACGACACAGCAGTCCCCACTCAAGAAGCCTCCCGTCTGATGTCATGGCTGCTGTCTTACTGTTCCCAGGCCTGGTGCACCTCCTTACAAATCAGATTCACCCGCAGAGCTGAGACAACAGAAGGGGAAAAGGGACAAACAGAACAGGCAAGCATACAGCCATAACAATATCATCAGCAGAATATATCTAAAATATTACTTGTGTGTAATTTGTTTATAAATCTGTTTTCAGATCAACAAAGGAAAGATCTTTGATTGTTTTGTGTGACTGAATAATGTTAACACCTTAACCAAAAACCTGCGTCATCACGATGCAGATGTTTCAAAACAGAAATGTCAAGCGGATGTGCTGCTGTGACACAATACAGATTTTATTTGTACAGCGCCAAATCAGAACCAAAATTATCTCAAGACACTTTACACAGTAGCAGTGTTAGCTGTAAAACTGTTAACAGCATACGTAAATGCTCCAACGCTTGTCTTTTGTAACCTGATGTCTGACGTAGATTTATTGTTTTGACTTCTCATGAGGTTGTTCCCAGTATTGAGACTTTTACTTAGCAGCTTCTGGGTGCTGTTTACTAGTGGTAAGTCAGAAGCAGAAATAGACAAAAAGTTGGCAGGCCACATACAGCCAAGCTTTCACTGTCTCACCTCTGCAGCGCTTATTATCACATATTGAAGTTAGATTGTTCGGCCTATTGTGTAAAGTCACAGAAGTAATGTCTCCCTTCCTCTCAATTGTGACTGTCAGACAGACGTGAGACAGTTTCACAATCCAACAGCCTCTTTAAGAAAAGCTTACAGATGCTGTCTGGTATCTATGTTTCAACTAAGAGACAAAAAGACTTGTGTCAGTGACATTTACATCTGAATGGGTGAATCATTCCTCTCTAAGTGCTGACAGGAACAGAATAAATGTTGAATACAGTGAGCGACTGTTTTGCAGACGAATACTGTGTTTTATCGTGACTAGACAGTCTTATATAAAACACTTCTCTCAACACCTGTTTAGAAATGGCAGCATATATAACCAGGTGCTGTGCTTGCATAACTTTCTGACAGAGAGGCATCGAACAGTAAATTTAATTACTGGTACTGTTTGATTACAAAAATATCAATAACTAATGAAAATGATTGTTTTAAAGGGGGGGTATTGTGCTAATTTCAAGCTTCATATTTCCCTCTATGATACCTGTGGAGTAGCTTAGCATCATTTACAGTTAAAAAGACTTGTAATTTTTCTCTACACTGGTGCTCTGTGCAGGCCCTCGTACAGCCTCTGCCTGAAACGACTCAGTCAGCTCTGTCCCTTTAAGAAACCCCACCCCTACAAGTCCCTTGTGATGTCACAAAGTGCAGCATGTAGAAAAAACTGCCTGAAACATGGCATTCACAGCAGACTAAGCTAAGAAGCCTGGGGATTACTCCCACATACTTTTACCTACAGATTTGAAACTTCATCCACGTTTAGTCTGGACATCCAACACTGTAACATTATATGTAAGTCTTAAAATGAAACAGCATAATACCCCCTCTTTAAACATAGCTGCTGCAGCAAACCAGGACCTCATTAAGCTACCGAGTATCAGATTAATCTTCAAAAGCTCAGCTCATGTATCTTCTTTTTATTGATTTTTTTTTCATTAAATCTCGGCCTGGAATTAAAGCAAAAACAATCACAATACCATGTACCCTTTGATTCTGTTTTCAGCGTCCATTACGAAGATGCCAGGGTGCCGTTTTTCTGCTTTCAGCCCAAAAACATCTTTGACTTTGTTCTCCAGAACCTTGAGAAAAGAAAAAAAAAGACATTAGTCCATTTATGAAACTACCCAGGCTATTCTTTCACATCCTCTGCTTTGACAAAAACAGATCAGGCTATTTCCGTCCAGTCTGGGACGCTGCAGTGGTCCTGATTGGAATTCAGTTCTTTCTTCTGATACAGATTTCACCCTCCAGCTCATCTGCTCACTTCTTTCTATTACTGAAGGGACATTTTGGACCTCATCATATTTCTTTTTATACAAAGATTGGCTGATTATGTGGCTGATTACCTCTTGCCATCGACTACTGGCTGCTTATTTCTGTTCCTAATCTTTGTGCTGTATCATGCAACATCCAGTAAGAAGGAAGAAAAAGGCAGACTCCAGGTGGACTTCTCCTTTATTGATATTCTGCTCACACAATAAATGCTGTGCAGGGCTGTGAAGCAGAGCTCTGCGCATGCTGAGGTTTTTTATGCTCTTTTTTAATGCTTTTCTCTTGTTACTGTCATTTTTATAATTAATACATTTCATACATTTCTATAATAGTAGTAGATTGGGTCGTCCATTAACCCTCAGATCGGTGGTTTGATCCTCAGCTGCTGCCGTCCACATTTTAAAGTTTCCTTGAGTGAACCCCAAATGGTGTGTGTGTGAGCTAAGGTTGAAGTGCTGCATAAGTGAAGCCCATTTGCAGAATAGTTTTTCAAATCGCTACCTTTTGGAAACAGCTTTGAAACAAAGTGTTTGTGTGCCTGTGTGTCTGTCGGGCTAACAGCAAGAATATAAAATCCCATGGCTTATTATTCGGTGACTATAGTCCAAAAACTGGAACCTCACGGCCCAGTTGTTCAAAACGTTTAATCCGGATAAGAATTATTTGGAATTGGACATCCACTTCTTTTCTATCAGGATCAGGTAATCCGTCTTACTTTTATCAGGGTTGTTCAAAGAAAACTGGATAGGATCAACCTTATCCAAACACTAACTTTTAAGGATTAACAAATCCGGATTACGAGTGCTCTAAATGGGACTTCATACTACATACTTTGTCCACAGGGGGCGCCAAAATCCACTCAAAACAAAAGATCCTGATAGTTGCTTTTATATCAATCTTGGATCCCATCGGCTATAGTCTGAGACAACACGTGCCGAACGTGCCAGGCGGTAAGCGATAAACGATGTCCCGTCAAGACTTCCCTTTTCCGCGTGCTGCATTGTTACAGGTTTTCTTGTGATTTACTTGTTATTAACGGGTCTTACCTTTGCTGAAGTTTCAACATCATTCAAGCTTTGTCAGGCCTGTCCTCAAGAGGAGAAGAAAACTTTTAAAATGCTTGTTTGTTGAACGGAGTTCGGATCGATCTGATGCATTCGAGGAAGTGGGGAAATCTGAACGCTGAAAGGCTTTCGTGACACAGAGTCAAAGGGAATTCATCTCAAGTTGAATTTTAGATCTAGGACAGATTGTTAGCTGTTAGCATGCGGATGTCTGTTTATAGAGATTAATAAGAAGCTAAATCATCGTTAGATGACGCTGATGGGAGCCGGGATGTCATTACAGTGCATTACATTCCGTAAAGTCTGTCTGATATCACATTAGTGCAGCTTTTAATGAGAGCACAGAGTGAACTGACCGCTGTGTACGCAGAGTCTGTGTGTCATCAAACTGTAAACATGTGTCTGCCGGGTGATCGAGGCAAACGGGCGGTTACACGAGGTGTCTGTAAGTGTGTGTATTCCTGTTATCAGCGCACCTCGTCCCAGTGCACGTTAAAGCTGTGGCTACATAAACAGACCGTTCACGGAGCGGACGTGCCGCACATTGTTTACTTCTAACAGCTACATCTGCAGCGCACACACAGCGTGAGGTTGTGTGTGCGCCGACAGAAAGTAGGAGACGGTGAGACTTCGTTTCTAAAAGTTACTGTCACAGGCTGATCACGCTAATCAAACATACATTTGAACAGTGTCAGTAATGGTAGGTAATATACCGTATAAGTAACGCAATTGCAGCTATTACTACTTATTCATGCGGGCGTCAGAGTTGCTGAACCAAGTGTGGTTAAAGAAGCCTCTTTATTTACGCCCATATGATTATTTTGGTCTGGAGTTTATAATAGTTCCACAATTTAACAAATATTCAGTAATAAGGAGAAACAAAATTAGACGTAAAAATAATACCAAAATAACAAATGATTTCTGGGCCAGTGGTTTTAATGGCAGAGTGCCAGTGGAAAATTGCAGTCATTGTTGCATAAATTCAAAAAATTCTCTCACAAACAAATCCATCTTCTCTTCTTTGAATTTAACATAGGTAAAGGGCAGTTTGGAAAATGTTCAACACCAACATCTAATTTAAGTTGGTGCTGGTCATCACTTGATAACATCACCAGCAGGAGGTCATATCAGCTCTATATAGTCTCATATCTGTTGTCCAGTTAAAATTCTCCCTGCAGCTGTTGACTGTTCTCAACAAAGTGTTTTTATAGTTCCAACAACTCAAACAGTAGTCACATTCTCCAAGTTAAACATCCATTCATGTCATATCTACAACTGAAGCGAATAAACTTAATAGTTTTGAATTCTGAACATCTTGTTTGGACGTAGAAGCTTGTATAATAAGATTTGTCAGAAGTGTGAGAATATCTAATGATCATTTAAGTAACTGTCGGACTGTCAGAACTTGATTGGGACATCCCTTCATGTTTGTAATGTAAAATAGCCTTCAAATGTAAAACCCACAGAAATATAGGTTACAAACGCACAGATGGTTTAAACTCATATTACTTTGTTCAATACAGAGCAGAGTTCTGCCCACACAAATAAATCATACTACAAATATTGTTGGTTCAATCAAGGACAAAAAAAACACGAGCAGATATAAATCATTCTGATCAGTCAGACATTGAGTAATTGGACGACAAAGATGTTGACCTGCTGTGATGCTTGAGGGATGTAGAACCGGACAGTCCGGCACAAGGCTCCACAAAATTATCATGCCAGTCACATCTCTCACTCTCTCCTCTTTGTTCTGTCATTCACACGTTCCCTAACATGCAAGTTTTCTACAAGGGCCTCCTCCTTCAGTGAAAAGGAACAATCCTTTGGGATTGATGTAAAAGGTCATCACGAATGCACACACACACACACACACACACACACACACACACGAGACACTTCGCACAATAAGAACTTCTTAAAATTCCCCACACGCCATATTCTCATTATTCCTCCTCAGCTGTGTATGTGCACCGTGTGTGAGTGTGAGTACTATATATTATAAATATTATATCCAGACTCCACACTCAGGAATGAAACTACCCAGTACCGATTGATGTAGACTGAGAACAAGCAAGCTCCAATCAGAAAGGCCCCGCCAGCCTTGAACCAAGAATCTTAATGCTGCGAGTCGACCGTACAGGTTCAGTGTTTTACTTCATCCATTTATTTACTGCTTTACTTTGTACGATTTACTCTATAGTCTTACTTTTTTTATTACCTCTTTTTTGGGAAAGGTTACATTCAATTTTGTTGTACATGTAAAATGACAGTAAAGAAAATTCTATTCTATCACACCAGCCTGCCGCCAAGCAGTACTCACTCGTTCATGTATATCTTTTTTCCATTACTTTATGATAATCTGAAGAAAGGCAGGTCCCAGGTTGTTGTTTGCTTTGCCGGGGGCTGGATTCAAACCAGCGTGACAACATGACTGTACTAGAGAGGGGAATATTATAGCTGCTCTGGGAGAGGTATAGGAATCAAACCAGCGATCTCCAATGCAAGGGACAGAAGCTCTGTCCATTAAGCTGGAGGTGGATACCCTTTGTTAAGGGGTTGGTTCAGAGTTTTGTCAGTATTAACATCTGACTGCTTTGAGGACACTAGGTCTCATTACATGGAAGCTTTTAAAAGATACTTTAATTTTTTCCACACAAATATTCAGATAAAATATTAAGAACAATAAAATTAGGTGTGTCTTATTCGACCTCTTGACCTTGTTTTGAGAACACTAGGTCACATGACATGGAAGCTACTGAAAAATGAAATACATATTTTTCCATAAAATTATTACACAGCTAAAAGATCCCTGGTGCGAGTCTCGGATTATGCCATGGGGGCCTATCGGTGTAGAGTTTCCATGTTCTCCCATGCATGCACAGGTTCTCTGTCGGTACTCTGGCTTCTTCTAACAGTCCAAAAACATCCTTGCTAGGTTTATTAATCATTTTAATTGGTTTGAATGGTTGTCTGTTTCTGACTGGTGACCCGTCAAGGGTGTACACTGAATGGAACCGGTCCCAGCCCTGTACAGGATGAACAGATAATGGATGGATAAGAGCAATACTTTATCTTCTATTCAATAAAACCTTCAGTAAATGTCTGAACAGTAGATTGGTGCTCTCAGATCAAATGGCGATCAAGAAGTCAACCCTAAAAGCTGCTGCTCTCTGCAGTCAGACTTTCCAGCAAGATAAAACTCAAAGCAAACAACAAGATAACTTATCAGTGTTTCAACTTATGTAAAAGTGAGTACCATGCACGCACTTTTATAAATTGCCCATCATTAAGTGGAGCAGGTAGAGGAGTGCAAGCATTACTGATAAACAGTTGTTGAATGTTAACACCCACCTTATCATACAAGAGGCTTCCTTTCACCTGTGATTGTCTAGTGTCATTATCCCTACAATTGATAACTGCCACTCCAACATGATTGCCTTTGTTCTTCTATCAAAACAGGCCGCTTAAAACAACGTTCATTGTTTTGAGTGACGCATTAGCAAACAGAGTGTAACATGGCCTGGACAAACTGAACTAGCACTGAGTGTGTGTTCATGAGTAGAAACTCAACTATGTAGTAAGTGTGCAGAGATGTAAAAGTAAACATTTCGAAACAGGCTCTCCAACAGGCCAAAGTGTGCTGCTGTCGTGTTTTTTCTCCTCCGCCAAAATGGCTTCTTAGTTGTAGCTTCATCCCTGTGGTCGGTCTGGTCCACAAAAAGGAACAGGCAGACCTACAGTAGATCATTTTTTGCGACCTCCAGAAAGTAGAAGCTGCACCTCCCACAGGTTTCTTCTGTTGTTCCACCTTCTACAGCAGTTTCCCTCCTTTCAGAGCAGAACCTTGTTCATGACAAAGGGTAGAAAGTATTAATTATGGAACATCACAGCTGCTCTTCGTTTCTTGTCTCTATGATAAGCTACGCTAACCATCTTTTAGCTTCAGCCTCAACTTTAATAGTCAGATGTGGAAGTGGTAACAACTCAGTTTTGCCTGAGGGCCCCCATGCCCTCACTTATATTTAACCACACTGTGACACGGGATCACCAGGCTTCATCTTCTGGAGAACTTTAATATCCGGGCAAATGTTCAGGGCAATTCATTCTCAGCAGTTCAGTGTTGACTAAAGTGATGCACCAACTGGGCCAACATTTACAGCTCTAGAGCCATGATGCTAGCAAGGCTAACAACATGTGGCTAAAGTATATTTAAGCAATATCACACTCGAGGTTGTGATGTTGTACTGAATATCATCACAGCCGTTATACAAGCAGTTAAACAAGCAGCAAATACTATTAGTAGTAGAAAGTAACAATCAACTACCGATTGTTTTGTGCTCCATCAACTCAACTCGTTTAACTGAAACTGGACTTCTGTTGCCAAGCAACCCAAACATTCTCCTGCCCTCTGTGTCTACAGGTTACCACAGATCAGCTGCTTTGTATGATGTACATCTATCTGTTTGATTTCATTTATCATCAGCCAGTGAAATAAGAGTCTGCTGTGTGATTCAGAGATGCCAGCTTGATCAATGTAAACATACGCAGTCTGCTGTAATGTTAATTAACAGTATTCAGAACATCTGGCTGAGGTGGAGTGATACACAATGTGAAAAGTCCCAGTGTTGTTGTTCTCTCCATCGCCACTCATGGCATGCCTCTTGTCCAATCAGATTACTTGATCAGAACTAACTATAATCAGTATTATACAGTATATGACCTTATATGGAGTTCCACAGAACACTGCTCAGTTAGCATGTTTAATGCTAACTGTGACGCTGTAAGCAGGTCAGTCAGTTCCATCAGAAGTCAGAGACCTCTTCACTGTGAGAGAAGACATCTCAGAGAGACTCATACACGAGTACAGAAAACAAACCTATACCAGTTCAGAAAGACAATCAACAACCAAGAAAGTTCCCGTGTTACGAAATAGAGCTTTTGAAAAGCTTCATGACACTGACCCCAGAGGAGAGAAAAGAGGAGGTCAGGAGAAAGATGTATGATGATGAGATGTATGAGAGCTGTGGAGATGGAGCGCAGAGAAAGAGTCGCCCTTGAGACCACGGAGAAGCTCAAGAAAGAAAGAAAGGAGAGAGACAAAGTGGAAGAAAGTCTGAGAAGACAGAGCAAGAAATATCAGGAGGAGAAGAAGAGGCAGGAGGCCGAACAGAGAGAGGAGGGCCGATACAGAGAAGGCCAACAAGAGCAGCTGAAGGAAGAGAGGCTTCAGTGGTTAAAGGTGATGCAGGTGGAGGAGGACACCATCAGTGCTCTGAAAGAGGAGCAGCGGAGGAGGCTGAGCTCCGTCGTCTGCCACAGGTGGGAGACAAAGCCAGCCGTGCTCGCCTGACCTCTGACCTGAAGGCCGAAAAGTCACACAGCAGAAACAAAACTCTGATCAGCAACTGGGTTGGAGAGCAAAAAGCAGACAGTGAGCCTGACGTAGAGAAGCCCCACCCACACAGCTCCACCTACCTCCTGTTTTCTGCCAACCAAGACCCCAAGTCTGAAGGTTTATATCATCTGTCATTATATTCATTTATCCTATTTTATGAACCTATTGGGTCCTAAGGTGCTTCATTAATCTAAATATTATTACATTATATTTTCAAACTCAAATTAGTTTAAAGAACCAGTGTGAACTTTTATGTCTTTACTCATTTAATATTGAACTCTTTTTGGCTCTATATTTATCTTTCTAGTACGTTAAACTTTCATCTCCTCTTGTCTTAAGACAAACCTAAAACCTCCAAACCCAGCGCTGCGCTGCAGTGACTGTCGGACAAACTGAAGCTTGGTTATTGGGTTAACAAGTCCCGGGACCACAGAGAGAGGCTGGATGAGAAGAGAGAGCTGGAGGCTGAGGAGCAGCATGCTCGTTTCACTGCCTACAAGCGAGCCAAGCCGGCCCGTTTTCCTGGCAGTATCATTGTTACACTGGAGGATCTGCTGCAGACCCAAACAGCTAACTCAAATCTCTGTTTTTCATAAAGATTGTACTTATTATGTATATACTGTGGTTAAGATTAGTTTAACCATATTTAAGTGATACTCGTTTCACAAATGGAGGTGTTTTGTTGTAAAGTCAAAAGGTAACAAGACAATAGTCTAGAGCAGCTTTTCATAACTAAAGAATGCCTTAAAACTGCCCAAAAGTCTTTAATCAAAAAACTCAACACTTAAGTAAGTTACTCTAAGTTACGTTAAGTAAGTAAGTTAAGTTTTTCTTTACTTATTTCGATTTTTATAAATTTTCTATATAAAAGTTGGCATGTATGGGAGTGGAGTGCAAAACCTGTATATGTAAAAATCAGTGCAAGAAAACTGAAAAACAACTTTTTTACAATGTATTTATGGTCAATGCCCTTTCTTGGCCCACATGCAGTACCTTTACAGCCCACCAGGGGGCTGCGGCCTACTCTTTGGGAATCTGGTCCACAGCCATGTTAGCTGCCCTGAAAGGTTGCATTCAGGCACAGAGAAGCTTTGCTAACATTAGCAGGCTTACATCCTTGTGGTTAGCAAGTGTAATTTTTAGCATTTGTGTAACTTTTGGTTTTCTGATTAACATTAAAGACAAAATACAATCCTAACCTTGAATAGCCCTTGTAGCAAGACCTTGTAGCTGTATATCAGCTGTATGTTGCCAGATGTAAGCAGGTTGCCTTTTCCGGTCAAATTCACAATGATGACACAACTTCAGAAACAACTTGCACAGAAGTACAATATTTTTTTCTTTCATATGATGTTCCTCCCTTCTTACTTCTTTCCTCACTCCTGCAGGGAGCGCACGCAGCCAGGATGAGGATAATTCTTGAGGGAAAAAAATACAAACTTGCAGCTCGGCTTGACTTGCCGCCACAGGCACAGGGCGTGGTCACACATCCTCTTTCCCAGGAATTTTTGTTGTGGCTCCTGAGCTGTCAGTTATTGAACTACCTCAGGAAAAGGTTGTAACGCCGCAGGTGTCATGGGCTCCTTCGGCATCATGGTCCATCTACCTGCAGAGGTGAAGGATGTAGAGTTTTCCCATCTCAGGATGTCATATGGATTGACACACAACCTTTGTTTTGTGTGCCTTCTTTAGGCCCAGAGAGTGATTGTACAGTATTTTTTTGAGCTCTCTGGCACTATAGTTTCCTTCGGGATTAATAAAGTTGTATCTTATGTTATCTGATCTTATTTCTCTGAGGTCCAAGGTGTGGACAGCCCTACACCTGAAACGTGGTTACAGTAAATAAAGTCCTGCCTTCCTTTAGAGACATAATTAATCAGTTCAGGGAAATATGGGACATGATTAACACATTTCTGGAAAGTGATCAGGCTGACAATGAGTGAAACGATAAACAAAACAGCACCTGTGAAAAACACCGCCTCTTATTAATATGGATTATTTAAAGATTATTCCATTTTAGGAGACGGGCAAGAAGCCGTCAGAACCCCAGAGAACGGAGGCTGTCTCAGTCCATCACGACATGTGCAGCTTCCTGCCTGAAGCAGTCGTCAGTGGGCCCAGACATGAAATCGCTCCTGCCGGTCCCACTCGGCTTTGCTTCTGGTCGGCTGGTACGAATTCTTCTCGTTCCCTCTGGTCAGGTTTTTGAATCTTGGGAGGAGCTTTGAACATCTGGTGCCTCTGTAGTCACATCTGGCAGTACATGCTGGCCAGATGTGTGCATAACATACATATGTAAATCAGTAATTTGCACTGAGCACCCTTCTAGAAGGTTTATGAATATCTTGATTTGGAGGACGCATTATTCTGCAGATTTTGTTTGGGTGCATTAACAAAAGCTGTCAAAATTATGTTTCGTATGAAATATGTTGTTTTGATCCGTCATCGGTCAGTCATCAGTCAAAAGTTAAACACTTAGTTTAAAAAGTGGGATAAAACGTATTTAATGGTTTCACAATCAAATGAGCCACTTTATGCCACTTTCCCACTGGTCAAAAAACCCACCCGCTAACACACAGCTTTTTTGCTTAATGGAAAAGGCTACAATTAGCATTCAGACCTGGGTAATTATCGGCTCGGCGATCGGCATTGATGGGAACACAAAACCCGTGTCGACACGTTAATCTCCACCCCCCTTTCCTGCGCGATGCTATGCTCCGCCGGTAAGTTCTGCAACTCCTTGTCATGTCAGCTACAAATCCTGCCCGTCTGCATCCATTGCCGCCGAGTTTGATAAACAGACTGAATGAGTAATAGATACAATAAAGACCGAACCACCGTAACATCTTCACTGTTTACTAACCGTTTCGGGCGCGTTTGTGACGTCAGACAGAGACGCAGCAGAAAAGAGACTGAAAGAAGTGTTCTCCACTAGCAATGGGAAAACAGACAATCGGCATCTAAAAGCAAACCAGACCAATAGCGACAACATCGGTTATTTCTATTTAGTTATTTTTAATGCCTGAAGCGGCTGGCGGGGGGTAGGTGTTAGATGAAGCGATTAACTGCACGCTGCCTTTGTTTACATTTTCCAGGGTAAAAATGTAAAGTGAGTGACTCATATGACTGTTAAAGAAAGCAGGACGAGACTTTTTGTTCAAAACCACCACTTAAACATGTACAGGACAAAATCAGCAAAGAGATAAGAGGTACGGCTTTGTCCACAGGGGGCGCCAAAATCAACACAAACTTCCTCACAGGAGCTTTAATTAGCAAATACACACTGGAAAGCGTCCAGTATATACAGAGTGAGATTGAAAAGTGAAGTGGAGACAGGTGAGGACGGGTGGGAAAGGTCAGGAGTCTGATTGGCTGATGGGAACAGGTGTGTGGATGTAAAGAGGAGGGAAAGTTAGAGGGCACCTGAGAAGGGGAGAAGAGCAGGTGACCATGGGAAGTGTGACTTTTGAGGAGGAACAGGGAGACAGACTGTGACTTATATAGCTCGTGTGTTTCACTGTGATTGATTGTCTCTTAGGTGGTCTTCTTCAGCACCAACATATAACCAACGAAATCACAGATAATGCTGTTTAAATCGTTGTTTCGTGCGACATATGTAACCTGATGACGACACTGTTGTTATTCCCATGTCTGCGCTCCTGCTGTGTGGAGGTATGTCATCTATGTACGCTGCAGGAGTTACATTGATGTAATTCCCTGTAGAACAGAACGAGAAGAGAGACGGACAGAAAGGGGGTTTTTGGCAAATTGTTCCGAAAAGATGGACTGAGGGATAACGTTGCTAAGAGACCCTGACATTACCTATTTATCCCAGAATCAGACTGTAGCCCACGTGCACTCAGACTCACTCTGTGTGTGTGTTCTCCTCTCCCCACTGCGTCTGTGTGTCCTTGCTCTCGCTCGTACTATAAAGCCGTCAGCATCGCTCTCTGCTCCCTGCTCGAGTAAAGTCAAGGCTGCTCTCGCTGAGATATAACTCACAGCCTGGCTGTGCCTGCAGAACAGCGGATGATGCTCAAGCTTTTTTCTTTTTTTGTATCAATACAAAGCGCTTTGTCAGGCGTTACTTTTATTAGGGTTGTAGGGCAAATCTCAACTCCCACACAAGCCTGTGTCTGCTTTTAAATCAAGTGGAAGGTTAAAGGCACGGAGTAAAAAAATACTTCAACCTCAACAGCCGAGGAACAAAGAGAGGTGGAAGCAAACTGGAGGATAAAGAAGCTGCGAGTCAGTGGATTGTTTACCTTTGGGTATTTGATGACCGGGTTCACAGAAGACTGCTCTCAGAATACTCACCGCATCTTCTTGTGGACTAATCCCCACAGGGCTGCCTGCAAGCTGGCTTATCCGGCAAGTCACAGCATGCTTTAAAGCTCTCAGGGGCGATGTGCTGGAAGCAGAGGAGCAAATTTCTTCCGACAAGATCAGAAGAAAAGAAGCACTTTCTCTTCTCTCATTTGCTTTCTATGCTCAACGCGAAGACATCGAGTTTCTTGGTTATTTTGCTCGAGCTTTGGGCTGCAGCAAAATGAACATTTATGCAACTTGAGGGATCTCTTAGCCACCTTGTCATTCCATTTCTCTACCTTTACAGCCAACTTGCAAACTTTTCCCTGCTTTCATTCTTTAGCTGTTCCCACCTTACACCTCTTTACAGCACTACTTTTCTCTTCTCCTTTTTGACCACTTTTTCTTTAGCCTGAGGGCACCTGACTACCAATCAGTTCTTTTTCTGTCTCCTAATTGCCACCAATTCCTCTACACCCCACGCAGCCTGCTACACTCAGTGTCTTCCCCCTCTCTCTCCTCACAATTAACCTTCCCGTCCCGACACGATGTACTCCTCCGAGGAGCTCTGGAACTCCACCGAGCAGGTCTGGATCAACGGCTCGGGCGCAAACTTCTCTCTGGGAAGACGTGCGGGCGACGAGGACGAGGAAGGAGATCAGCACCCCTTCCTCACGGACGCCTGGCTGGTCCCTCTCTTCTTCGCCCTCATCATGCTGGTCGGACTGGTGGGAAACTCGCTGGTTATTTATGTCATTTCCAAACACAGGCAAATGAGGACGGCGACCAACTTCTACATAGGTGAGTAGTTAGATTACTGTAAGGACGCTTGTACATCAGAGTTCTGAAAAAGAGATTGAGATGGTCGTATTATCATGATCTCCACGTGCATCAACTTCAAATGTATCGTTCTTTGATGCATGTCTCTTTCATGCAGTAACGCTTCATTGCATGCCAACAGTGAGTTCAAAAGAACATCAGGGGTTCACGAGGAAGCTCAGCGTGATGTATTCGCTCTACATGTGTCCAATTAGTACATGACTTTTTTCTCACTTTTGTCCTCAGAGGTGAATTTGATTGCAAAGACTGGATACCTTAGGGGCGCTTGTAACAGGTGGGGAAAGTCAGTCAATTATTGTATCCTAAGGGTTCAGGAGTTTGAAGGGCTTTGCTTGCTTGTGCTTGTTTGCCTCTATGCAGATGATGTTTCGGTGTGAAAATGCATTAACATTTGGTGGCACTAACTCTCAAGTCGTTGCTCATTAAACAAGGGTTTATAATAGATGGCAACTCAAACTTTAGATGTAATTGTTGTTAATGTGTATTGTACTATAAACAGGTACAAAGTCTTTTAACATAATTGGTTGTGCTTGGACTAAATGACTTTTACCAGCAAACCGTTATTTGACTCCAACTGACACCAAACTTGAAGTTGGCGTATCATTAAGCCCAAACCACAATATTTTCTTGAACCTTTAACTTGAGTTTCACCTGCAAAGTTTGGTTAACTTAAAGCACCAAAAGTACTTAGGTTAGGTTTAGTAAAGATTATGATTTGAGCTCAAATAATGTGTAAGGGTTAGGGTTAGGGTAACCAATATTGACTCCCAGTTTCTTGTGGGTCAGGAACACCGGTGTCCTTGGTAAAAGAGAAAAAGCCAGTGTGTGAAAGTATGCAAATCTAGGGTTGCCATTTAGACACAATCTTCAACCATTGTAGAAGAAGGGGGCACAACGAGAGTATGCAGAGTGCCTCTTCTTTGCTTCACTCTCTTAGATCACATGGTTTATATTCATAATGAATGTTTCCATATTACATTTCTTTGTAGGGATCCATGATTGTTCCACCTCAGTGGAGCCTAATTCGTTTTTGTTGTCATGTCTACCTTCTTCCTCGACTGTTCTGCTTACTCCAGGTTTTTGATCTCAGAAATGGACACATAACGAGGAGGCTGGAAACACGTTTACAGTAGATGTTTGAAAGATTGCACTAATCTCCGTTGTATCAAGCAACACAAGAAAAATCAAAGGAGTGCATCCATCATGCGCCTGCCCTGTGTCTCCTTTGGTCTTCTGTGCACACTGACTCGATGCCTGATTGATTTGTGTTGCTGAAGTCAATTACAGCACGTATGTAAGATCTATGTGGTCACATGTCTCTTGAGAAGCATTGCAAAAGCTGATTGATTTACTGAGGTTAAGTCTGTAATAAGAAGGACATAGAACATAAAATAAAGAATGCAGGTCTCATAGATGCATTTATGTAAATGAGCTTGTCTCCTGATGCGTAAATGAGGCCAAGTGATTCGTGCGATGCTGTGATTTAGTGTAGAAACCATTTGTTACTGTGTTTGCATATTGCAATCGGGACGTGACAAGAATTCAATCTTGGATAATATCCCGAGGCCACATCATGGAAACAGTTTAATATTCAGCAACATTAGATCAGCGAATGCACCATCTGGACATAATGGTCCAGCCACTGTAATATGATTAGATGAGCTGGTAAAACAAATAGGAGGTAGTGGGTGGTGTGTTTGTCACTGTGACAGACTAAACAGAAATAGGAAGACAAGATGAGACTGCCAAGGTTATCAGTGAATCTCTGCTCGGTGTGCTGGGCAGATATTGGCTCTGCAATGTGAATTTAAATAAGTGTGTGTTTTTCAAAGAGTCTGTAGGGGAAGGTGAAGTGTTCCACCTGATGTCAGGTCAGAAAGTTGAGGGCTTGATTTTCTATAACGACTTAAAGCACACCATCAAATTAACACTTGCTGATTCGGAAGTAGTCTGTACTTGACATCAGACACTTTATTTACCCACTTAACAAGCAGCTTCTGAGGGACACCAGGCATAGTCGGACAAAAACAAGTTTTGTGGTGGAGACAGAAACAACTCCTCGGTCAATAAGTTTCGAACAAACTTTACAGGTTGGCAGAATTCACAGCGTGGGAGTTGCACTGGATTGCACGATATAAAACAGGTCTACTTTTGGTAGATGATGACACAGTGGATCAGAGTACACAGACATGACACTTCATTACACTCCAGCATCTAAAGTTGTTAAAATTTGGATTTTAGTAGCTCAACAAGAGGTTCACAGACTCCGACGACAATAAATGCAACTGGAACGCCTCCACCCACTTCAATTCAATCAAATACACAAATACACAGACCCCCTCCAATACAAAATAATAGGATAGGCCTACCAGCTGTCAATAAAGAACGGTGATGCTCCTGGCAAGTTTGTCAACGTCTGAACCTAACCAATCACAGCATTGTTGCAGCAACCTCCATCGACAGGTCGGGTCACTTATGCTGTACGCTAGCTGAGGAGTTTGGTGCTAATCGTCTGTTTAGCCAGATTTATGATGGACGATGTAGGTGGCAACGCCAAAAACAGAAAACATACTATTTCCACGGGGAGTGGGAAAGTTTGTATTCACAAATGTGAAGGACAAGTGTGTGTGCCTCATGTGTGGTACCAACGTTTCAGTCAACAAATCAACATGGGGCGCCACCAGCAATCACAGCAATGTAATGCAAGTAGCTCTTGGCCACTTCCATTTATTCAAAGTAGCTTTCAGATGAAAGAAGGTCGGAGACCCCTGTTTTACATGAACGTATTTTATACCAGTTGGTTCTCATGGAGGGGTCTGATGATTAGCATCTCATTTCTTCCCATTATCTATCCGGGTGGTTACGTATTTGGATGTCGTCTAGAGCCTCAACTATAGTGCCAAATATTTTCATTTCTTATGAATTTGTATTGTAGCCACTGTGGATCAAAGGAACGGTCGGCTGCCTCCGATCAGAAGATTGACAGTTCAATCCCCAGCTCATCCTGTCCACATGTCAACGTATCCTCGGGCTACACACTGAACCCCAAATTGCTCCTAGAGGCATAGCCTGCGGTGTGTGAATGTGAGTTGTTTGCTGATTAGTGGTCCAGTCCATTTAGCACTTACCATTTAATGAGAAAATACAGTAAATAGTTTGGTCCATAAAGTGTCAGAAAAATAGCTAAAAAAGTGCATCATGACTTATTCAAATGCCTGTCAAATGTCCAACCACCTGTCCAAAACCAAAAGGACTTTTTAAATATGAGACTGTTTACTGGAGATGAATGTTAGAACAGCAAGTCCACTTGAACGGTAGTCAAAGAGCCAAACAAGCCAAAGTTGTTTTGCTATGGTAAAACAATACAGGTCTACCCGGTGGTGCAGCGGTTAGCGCTGTCGCCTCACGGCTAGAAGGTTCCTAGTTCGAAGCCCGGTTCGGACGAAGTGGACGACACTTTCTGTGTGGAGTTTGCATGTTCTTCCCGTGCATGTGTGGGTTCCTTCATTGGTGACTCTAAATTGCCAGGCGTGAATGTGAGAGTGAAATGTTGCCTGTCTCTATGTGCCGGCCCTGTGGTTGACTGGTGATCAGTCAAGGGTGTACCCCGCCTCTCGCCCAATGACAGCTTGGACAGGCTCCAGCCCCCCTGCGACCCTGAGCAGCATAAGTGGTATAGATGATGGATGGATGGATAAAACAATTATCCCATCCCTCATCCTAATTCAGACAAATTTCCATGGACCTGAATCCGGTTGAGCCAATCAAAGCACTTTAAATCCAGAAAAACAAGATGGCCGCCTAGATTTAGAATGTCAAAACTTAGTATTAAACAAAGTGATTATTAGTTCATGTCATGTACAAGTGTTGGCTACTAAATCATGTCATGCCAAACATCTGTGCATTAGGAAAAACAGGAAGCCATATCAATTAGGTGTTTGAACTAGCTAGCCTAGCATCCTATCGCTACGTCACATGTTCTGTTGCTCTGATTGGTTCTGGCTTCCAAAGGCATTTTGGTCTGCGCATGGTGATATCATGCCTTGGAAAATGAAGCTGAACTGAGAGGTTTCAGATGAATCCACATATGCAAATTGGTCTGGCAATGTTAGGCTGCCGAAAAAGTAAAAATGTTCAACCTACAAGCCCCCTAGTGGCCATGAGAATTATGACAGAGGTAAAGGAGGAAGTCAGGGGCCATTATAGAGCAATAAAGACCATGAAGAAAGAAAGTCTGGTTAGAATAATGGTTAAACATCATATGTTAACGAATGAGACAGCTGACTGTGCTGAACGTGTGTTTCCAACTAACTGTGTGGACACGGTTTGTTTTCAAGGCTTGACCACAATCGTTGCAACTTGTTAACCCTGTATTTCTGATAGTAATCATGGTGATGAATGCCCCCTGACCACGATCTTTCTCTTAACCTCACCAGACTCTAACCAAAGTGTTGTCACATCATGACAAAGATGTATTTTCAGCAGAGGTTTCAAAGCTCAGAGGGGTGACGTTTTCCTTCTATTCTTCTCCCCTCTTCAAATGAACGTGGTATTTCTCGGTTATTACGCTCCTGCTTTGGGCTGCAATGAAATGAGCTCCTCTCTGCAACATGAGGCATCTTCTTCAAATCTTCTCTGTCAGAGTACAAATCAGAAAAAATGTCTGTAATGGAGGGAAGGACAAATATTACTTAAGCGATTCATTGATGTTGCTGCACGGCCATTTGATGGATGACTAAAAGTATATAAAGTCGGACGCTATCTCAAAATCCTTTAAGCTTCTCTGTCTTAACCTTAGAAACTTTATCTGTAACTCACTGTGCTGCAGACTGTTCACCTGTCATCATCTGTTGTTTTCTCTCTGTGCAGCAAACCTGGCTGCCACTGACATCATCTTCCTGGTGTGCTGCGTCCCCTTCACTGCCACCCTCTATCCTCTCCCCGGCTGGATCTTTGGCAACTTCATGTGCAAATTTGTCGCCTTTCTACAGCAGGTAAAACATGACTCATGCTCAATTATATGACACTAATATATGCATTTTATAATAATACTAAAAAAAGAACTCACAGTTATGACGCATCAGACTTAGGTTGCCCTTCTCCAGGAGCGGCCTTAACATGCACTGATTTCATTACTCAGCTGTGTGTCAAAGCCATCCTTTTTTTATCCATTTAAGAAGGTCGAGGCTCGACCTATTAAAATTATAAAGAAGTGTTGTCTCTAGTAAGCTCTGACTCAATCCATTGTTGCTTTTATTTGATGCAATATTCACTCTTACAGCTATTTTCACACTGTTACAAACCCAACGTTTCCTGAAGGAAACGTCTGGCTCTTTAGGTGCTTAATGCTCCGCTATGTTCCACGGCCAGTCGCCAACTTTGTCTGCTGTTTGGTGCAAAGAAGTTAACTAACAGTGGATGTATGAGTTTTTTCCAACTGTAAAACAACTTCCTGCTTTGTTGAAAGTGGAGAGATTAGATCAAAACTGTAAAGCTGAGGGATGAAAGATGCTAAACGCTAAACGCAGACTTGAGTGTAACAGCAGGATTCTCATCTCATCTCACTAACCATTGCAGAGAACCCAGACAAGGTTCAGTGAAGTTATGCATCGTGAAGTACATGCATTTTCTTCTCTCCTGCACAATCGCTTCATGAAAGAGAAGCCAAGTAATGGTCACATCCTGTCGCTCCTGTTGCTGCAGCTTTTACAGAGAAAATAGTCTATTAAAAAGTCCTTAAAAACACAGCATGTGACATCGGCAGGCGTGAAGTTCAGATCTTAAAGGGCCGTGCTTCTCCGCTTTACTGTAATTACAGTAATAATAAGTGTTTTCTAAAGATGTACTCTTAAATAGACCCTCTTAGTTTGAAAGGCCTACACTGTCATGGAGGATCTAAAAGAGTTGCTGGAGTTGCCACAGCTCCCGTTCAGTCAATTAATTCAAAATCTTTTCTAAAAGATGGTTAGAAAATCAGCTTGACTAAAATTTGAAAAAAATTTAATATTCCCTTTTGTTCGAAGATTGGGTTAAAAGTATACCTTTCATGTTGAAGCTGGAAGGGAGGAGGAGACAATCTGTCAGGACTCAAAAGGAAGAAGACGTTTTCTATTGTATGCAGAGTGACTGGACGTAACTGCTCATTTGAGCATGAAACTGTAAAATGTCAGTGTGAGAGAGACGGGCAAAGAAGAGAGGAAGGCAGGCAGAGAGGCTAATAAGCATTTTAATGAAAAAGATGGAGACATGTTCATCTAACATGGAAGCCTGAACCTTGTGGCCTTTTCTTTGGTGAAACAAAGACTCCTGAAGATGAACACTGAGCACAAACCTTGTCCTCTCTGTTTCAGCCATGACTCACCCCACATGTGCGCTGAACATTTTAATAGTTTTCAATGAAGGAAGACCTTCAGCCATTTGTTATTTTTGTCCATGAGAGAAGGGTCATTAGGTTTTTAATGATTAAACCAAGAACTGGTCGGCCTTGATGCATTATTCCTGCACAAATAATACAGGCCTTTAATCTGAGTAGTGCCAGTTCAATGAAAACAACCAAAGGGAAACAGCCAGCAAAGTTATATATAACTGCTGTGAGAGTCAATGACCACAACTTGTGCACGTTGCTTATTTTTTATTAAAGATGCATTAATTTGCAATGAGCATATCGTGCCGTACAGGAGGTCAGACAAATAGAGCATCTGGAAGATTTTCAAAATAATAGAATTAATTAATTAGAAATAATAGATACGGAAGTATTATTAGAGTGAATGTGTTGTTCACAACCTAAAGCTACAAATCAATGTCGTTCATAACCCCACTTTTCAACCGGTCTCAAAGCTACATGAAGTTGGCCCACTAATTAGAACTACGTCCATTATAAACATTTTATGAATATTTATAGTGATTGCCTGAATAAGTGATACATTTTCTTCAAAGATACACAGAGGCTCTCTTTACATCTATAACATAGTATTCTATACTATTCCCTCTGATGTTTTATTCTTTATTATACTTCATCTTTGAAGTTTAAGGAGAAAAAAAATGGCACTTCAGGCCGTTTTTATAGACGAGCTGTCCGAGACAGCAGACGGAAAGCGATCAAAGCAGTGTGAATGTTCTGTTCAGACGATGTTTGGTGGAGTTATCTGAATTAAAATAAACTAAAACCCACTCTCATAATTCAGAGGACGACTTACTGGGTGATGACCTTTAGTGACAATCACAACACGACTTTATTGTCCAACTTCAGCTGTTTCAAAAACACGTGTCAAGTGTTAAATAGGAAAGATTACAGGAATAGTTTATTTGAGAATCATTTATGAATTATATCATGTTTGTTAAGGACAGTGTTGGGTAACGTTACTGCGTTACCTACAGAGAAAAGTAATGTATTACATTACTTTTGCGTGACCAAAAATTAAACCCCTTTGCGACTCTTGGCGCATGTCGGTTATATTGTCAGGATGCAGTGTAACCTACTGCACGTCTGCCTTTGAACATTGACTCTACCATTGTTGCACAGCCTAGCTTACGGTCCATAATCTGTAACTCTGCAGCCTAATAACAGAAATGACAGACGCAATATGACCTTTACAGCTATTTATTCTTACAGCTAACAATGTGACAGTGAACTGGGCAGAGGCATACAGTAGGTAAAGCTCTTCGTCGCCACCAGTGTAGCGGAGCTGTGTTTAGCTAGCAGATGCTTCTTCAAATTTAAAGTAGAGCTCTTTGGTTTCAGTTCAGTAATTGTGCGATGAAGACAAATAACAAAATAATCCACCAAGCAAAAGAAAAGGGGGCCAAACTCTCATCTTGACTAGCCGCTCTCTGAGTCACCGCCGGTCACAGTCATGGCATCCCTCAGTCCGGCCCCGACATGCATCGAACCATTTTATGAAAGATTATGTAAAATATAATCAGACGTTTGCAAAACATATTTCAATCTTTGCTCATCTAATTTAGGTGAATGAGAAGACATAGAGATGATTCTCTTTGCAATACCCAAGTCCGTCCCCTTAAAAAGACATTATGCATTAAAGATAATAAGGTCCTGTGCTCTTAATAAGCCTGGCGTCTTAAAAATCGAAGGAATATGGAACCCGCATCCTTTGTGGCCTCAACACTGAACTCATCGTGACCCCTTTCTGTCTCTCTCATCTTATCCTTTGAAACACTGATGTGGTGCTCCAAACCTCCAGAGGGTAATGGTCGCTGGATTCGCAGTCACAGATAAGAGGCGCAGAGAGGCAAAAGAGAGAGGCAGATACAGAGACAAAAGAGGGACTAAATTAGATCCTATTTGGAGGAGAGCATAGAGAGAACTTATGACACCTCATTTCTCACCCTGCTGCACATATGTTAAAGCAATATGGGAAAGTTTACCCACAGAAAACACAAAAGACGACCCCTCAAGGACCATAGATTTGAAATTAGCAACATATCTTTACCGTGAGGTGTATGGAAAGAAACATTTTGAACGTAATGACTGTGAGACTCAAGTAAAATTAAGTCTTTTAACAGCAGTGAGAAGGTGAAATGTGTCGTATACTGTGCATTTCTTGTGTTAAGAAGAGAAGATTCTGTATGAGTCACTCTCAAAGTACATGAACGTTTCAAATGCAACATGAATACCACATTAAGCTATAATTAGCATTCCTCTGATGAGTCACAGTTTAACTCAAACATGATTGAACCCTATTAAAAATCAAATTGAACTATTTCTGCATATTGTAATTAAAAACACTTATCTCAATTGCGGCTTCCCCTCGGCTTCCTCTGTCTTCCTGCACCTTTTCCCTCTGCCGCGTTTCCTTTCACGCATGCTCTTCATTGTACAAACACAAGAGCTCATTAGCGAAAGTTGGAGCGTGTCTGTAGAGGGGAAAAAAAGCAGCTTGAACTCCTCGCTCATTAATGAGGGTTGATTAAAAGGCTGGTTTCACAGGACACCGTCAAAACAGGGTGATCATTCTGTTGCAATTAAACCACACAAACAATTTAAAATGATCTTTTAAGCTTGTGTTAGACCAAAGCAGTGACCCGTTAGGTCTACAAAACAAGGCAACAAACCCTTACGTGTTGCTGAAGAAAAGTGACATTGTATCGTTACTCCTTGGCAGTGGTGTACTCAGGAGGGGGGCAGGGGGGGCAAGTGCCCTCTTAAGTGCCCTTCAACTGGATAATTGATATATGTTGGAAAATTACCGTAAAATTCGGTGTAATAGATGCACTCTTAATACTTTTTTTTCATCTAAAAAGTTGGCTGCATCCTGTATACCAGTGCGACTAAAACACCAGTATAAAATGTAGAGAGAGGTTTGTTATTGTCTTGCGGTATCTGCGCTATCCGCTTGGTATGTGGTGACTCCGGGGAGACACCACATTTACACATTAAACTGTTTCCGGGTCCGAGCCACTACAATGCCTCCTATTTACAATATGCTGCTGTGCTGTTTAACTTGATTGTTGCTAACGCTTCGTCGTGGACATGCACCATCAGCCGCCATCCTCACAACAATCAACATAAACGTAGGCTGCTGGGTACCGCTAGCTACCAGGATTGCAAACTTGACATGGTAAAAACAGATGGTAGGCTGTAATTTGTGTGTTTTAAATGTGTACACACAACGTTCCGCCACTGCTCCTTGGAGGCCTACATGATATAACAAGTGATTACTGAAGACCAAATATCTACATAGTGGGGTCTTTTTGAATCTAGGATTAAGTGTTACCAGCATGGGATTATATTTCTCACAGAATATACTTGCTTTTGAAATCAGAATGAAAATTCTGGTTCTAAGACAGAATAGGTATTACAGAAAATTTATCTGAACATTTAAACAAGGGAGTAAAAGATAAAATAGGTGAACACATTACATTTCATTCTGTCTTTCCTAGGTGACAGTCCAAGCCACCTGTATCACTCTGACAGCCATGAGCGGGGATCGCTGTTACGTCACAGTCTACCCTCTGAAATCTCTCCGCCACCGCACCCCAAGAGTAGCCATGATCGTCAGCGTCTGCATTTGGATTGGTAAGACCTGCTCATTTGAACTTATATTTTCTAAGTACATTTAATCTTTGTTTTTTAATTAATCACAAATTTAATGAATAATAATAAGGACCCTTTGTAGATGTAATCGGTAAAAGACATATACCCCTGTCCCACCAAAATGAGTGCGTTGACGCAGGTTTTTCAGACCCGGGAAGACCTGCTGATAAATGCCGATTGTCTCTTTTCCCATTGACAGTGGAGTATACTCCTGTCGGTCTCTTTTCTGCTGGGTCACCGTCTGGCGTCACAAACGCGCCGGGTCAGTAAACAATAGTACGCACAAAGAACTTACATTATAGTCTTTGGTAAGTAGCATGGAGGCTAGTGAAGATGTTATGGTGGTTAGGTCTTCGTTGTATCTATTACTCATTCAGTCTGTTTATCAAACTCCGGAAAAATTTGGAACTATGTTCGAGTGCTGCTTGGATGGAGACGGGCAGAGTTTGTTGTCAATGCGCGTCATAGCAACGCGCTGGAAAGGGGGCGGAGATTAACGTGTCGACCTGGGTTTTGTGTTCCCTTCATTGCCGATTGGAGCCGAGGTGATAATTACCCAGGTCTGCTGCAGAGTCATTTGACCCGGGTCTGAATGCTAATTGTAACCTTTCCCACTAAGCTGGGTGTTAGCGGGTTTTTTGACCAGTGAGAAAGGGGCTCCAGTGTGCATGATGTCAGCTTCTTCTACATTGTCCTCATCCTGCCCAGGCTCCTTCATCCTGTCCACACCGATTCTCATGTACCAGCGTATAGAAGAGGGTTACTGGTACGGCCCGAGGCAGTACTGCATGGAGAGATTCCCCTCTAAGACTCATGAGAGGGCTTTCATCCTCTACCAGTTCATTGCTGCCTACCTGCTGCCCGTCCTCACCATCTCCTTCTGCTACACTCTGATGGTGAAGAGGGTGGGCCAGCCCACTGTAGAGCCCGTAGACAACAACTATCAGGTGAGGACAAAGTTTGTTTTGTGCTAATTGCTTGCCTTTGTACGAAGACTTGACTGCCCTCGCTACTAATTGTCATCTAATTAAAAAGTTTAAAAGGTCTTCTCTTCTCTACACGGGGGAAGCCACCTGTCCTTTTGCAACGCTCGTTATCTTGCTTTTGATGTTTTCTGTCTTTGAAAATGTCTTTTGAAGCACCAGTCTTTAAAGAAGTTGTGTTCAATCGTTTTATAATAACTAGGTATCAAAGGAGTGCTTATCACAACAAACCCACAGAGAACTTTGTAGTTCCTTTTATTTCTTTAAACCATGTTCACCCGACAGCCATTTAGCTCAAATGCTGTTATAGTGTTGTACAGCTTGTTCCAGGTTTGCAAGCTGTATAAAATTTGGGAATCTGAGAAACTGTTCATTTCACACTCATCGGCAATTGCAACTGAAAAGACAATGGATGGTGATAATCAGCGGGGACAATGAGTTTTATTCAAGATAACATATATTTGGTGACATATTAGCTACTGACAGCATTGACATCATTCAACTCATTGTAGCAAACATTACTTTCGTTAACTAACACAACATTGAATACTATTTTTTGCTGTCATATTGTGAAAAACTTTCAGATAGTTATACTAGCTAGAAAGTAGTTGAATGCTAACATAAGCTAGTGTCTTTTTGTATCTATTGAGTTATAGATGGACCTTTATTGCAAATGTCGTGCACGACTACAGTTCAACAAAATTGGATGGCTGTCCTTACCGATGCAGAGGAAAAAATAATAATTTAAAAAAGAACCACAGTAGCAATCTGTAACCTCAGTTTGTTCATTTTGTTGGCTATGGATCTCTTTAGCCTTGTAAGAACGCCGGCTCTGCAGCCCTGCTTCTGCCTCCTGTGTCTCCGCTGTTTGTAGTAGCCGTGGCTCTGACACACAAACACATACGTTTATGCACACACTAACAGAAAGCACCCAAAAGGAGAGCCGTAAGCTGCTGCGTCTATGTGCGCTACCATGACACATTCATCAAGTATAACCTTGGAATACGGACAGATGCCCCTCCTGATTTTCACCATCCATTGGCTTTCAGTTTTTGATCAATTGAGAATTATTAAAATGACAGCACTTTGTCAGATTTCCTATGTTTTTATGATTTGCTAACCTGTATACAACAGTATAACATGAGAACAGCATGTGAGCTTCTGGGGCTTGGCCTGAGTACAGAGCAAAACAGCTGCAATATGAATTTTACACTGAGCTTAAACTGTGATATTGTGAATTTTACTTGAGTATGAGATCTTCTTCCACAACAGGCTGGAGAGGCACTCTTTTGTGCTACAGAGTTCTATATGTGCTTACTCTTTGAGCCCAAACACGCAGAAGTTGAAGGAAGTAGTTGGTTGCTAGCTAGCTTGCTGCAAGTATTTGTTGGTACATCGATGTAAGTGGCGAAAAAATTCAGACTGCACAAAGGGTCAAGTGGTCAACTTTAAACAAAAAATGCAAGGTGTCAACTTTGCTTCACTTTCCACTCAACTTAAGAAAATTCCTCTTCTTCTCTTCCTCAGGTCAACCTCCTGTCTGAAAGAACTATCAGTATCAGGAGCAAAGTCTCCAAGATGGTGGTCGTCATTGTCCTTCTTTTCGCCATCTGCTGGGGTCCTATTCAAATCTTCGTCCTCTTCCAGTCTTTCTATCCAAACTACCGACCCAACTACGCCACATACAAGATCAAGACATGGGCCAACTGCATGTCCTACGCCAACTCCTCAGTCAACCCCATAGTTTATGGTTTCATGGGAGCCACCTTCCAAAAGTCATTCAGGAAAACATTTCCATTTCTGTTCAAGCACAAAGTCAGAGATAGCAGCATGGCTTCAAGGACTGCCAACGCTGAAATCAAGTTTGTCGCTGCAGAGGAAGGCAACAATAACAATGCACTGAACTGAAAAGGAGAATTAGAAAACAGAAGAATAAGACTTTTGTTTGTGTCAGAGGAAATCGTTGCAAGAAGCAAAATAATAATGTAAGTGTTCATTGTGTGAAAGTCTTTATACAACTGGCTGCTCTGTGTTTGGCAGATAATTTTCAGCTATGTTCATGAATACAGCTAATCAGCAAAATAAAGGGGAAACACAGACTCATAATGTGGATGGACACTAACAGTGCACAATATGTTACCTGTTTTACTGCCAAAGCCAGGCAGTGTTGGCACATCACATCATCTATCGAGCAGCCAAACATCACTGCCAAACAAGAGAGGACAGTTGTACACATCTGATGAAAAGAGAGGGACACTTTGTCTGAAAGCTGCTGGCGAGAGTCCTCGCCCATGTAAGATCATGGCTGACAAGGCCTGCCGCTTTGCTATAAACTGTTACGCATTTGGACATCAGATGATATAATGCGATAACAAATGTAAATGACTGCGGGCTGAAAGTGCATTTTGAATGGGCAACTGATACTGGAGATTAGATCGCTATGGACAAGTCTAGTTTTATATACGTGGCTTTACATACATTTTTTCCAAGAGAAAGAGAATTCACCTCGAGACACTTTGTGTCTTTATTGGAAACAGCGAACACTGTTCTGTTTTTTAAAAGGAATTTTGGCAATTTTGGAGTAAAGCCTTATTTTAAGTCTTGCAGAGAGTTACATATAAAAGATCATGTCTCATGTCACATCTCTCATGTCTGACAGTACATTTGAAGCTAGAGTCAAGCGGTGACTAGCTTGAAGACATAATCTCGAAGTTCTCAGTTTTGTTCTATTTGGTGGCACCTAATGGCGATAAAAATAACTTGCTGAATCTGTAGTCATCGATCTTTTCTTTTTTTGTTCAGCCATAGTAGATTACTGTTTACTCGCAACACTTGCAGAGACCGAAAAAGCAGCCGCTTAGCTCCGCCTACCCTCTCTGGCAGACCAACCACTGCTGGGTGATGGGAAACGCGTCACTAACTGGGCGCCGCTTGTGATTTTTCCCGTGAATGTTGACACAGACACCCAGTCTGCAATAATAATGTATACTGCAAATGCAAAGGCTTTCATCAGTGGGCCATAGGCTCAGATCACCATTGTGTTACCTCATTCGGCAATAGATAGTGACTTAAAAGACATTTAAAGTTATAAATGAAAACGTTCAAGATTATCACTTTAACTAAGCATAGAGACTAGAATCACGTTGAAGCAGCTAGCCAGGCCCGGTCTGAAGTTCAAAAATCTCCCCACCAGCACCTCTAAAACTCTTAAAGTTGACTAAGACATAAAGTACAAACAGCAGCCTTGATGCGTGGAGTTGGTGATGTGTTTTTTTTTTTTACCACCGGGGTCAGGCCTACACACGGGTCTGTATGTGAGTGACTGACTGAGTGACGGTACTTTCACAGCGGTAGAGAGAGAGAGTTCCAATATGCTCCATGGCGGATCATGGAGCATATTGGACCTCTACTGACGCGACTCCATGATCCGCCATGGAGCATATTGGACCTCTACTGACGCGACTCTCTGTCTAGACGGCTCTGGATACTTTGTTCAGGGAATAGGCAGGGCTGCTCGTCTGCTGTCCTCACCTACGTCCTCAGCGCACACCTGCTTTCAAACACGTTGTCTTCGGCCTCATATGGACAGTCCTTGTAACACATTGCCTTGTTGCTTTGCATTGTATTGGACTTATTTTAACTTGTGTGAATAGTGTTCTCTTAAAATGCAAATCATATCTTGCTTGGCAATTACTAATATGGAAATATGTAAAAACAAGACAAATACAAGTGTCTCCTGTCAGCCAAAGTTCATTGTTAAATGTAATTTGATATGATGTTATATTGTCTCTTCACTGTATTTTAATCAACATTTTCTTTCCCTAACATTGGGGCCAATTAGCAAATACCTCTCCGTCCAAGTTTATATTTGAGATGGTGACAAAACGTCCACCTGAATAAAGAACAGGATGCTTTTCTGTTGTTTGCCTGTCAGCACATTAAACCAGCTGTGAAAACGAAGTGAGCTCAGGATAACACAGACATATAGTTGTGATTCCAGTGAAACCAAGTCATCGTCCAGTTTGAAGTTTCTCCGCTTTCCCGGCGTGATGAGTGGGAGCTGCCAGCAGCAGGGGTCACGGGGTTTTGTGTCGAACCCATAAACATTCACACCTTTCTAAACACAGGAAAGCTGCAGAAACATGCACACACATACACATGCATTTTCAGTAGATTAATCCAGCTGTCACATCAAGAAATAGCCTTGCCTGTCAGACGGACTAAATTGTGAACGGTAGCAAATACCTGTATGGCCTTCATGTCCCCTCTTCTGATGGAGAGCTTGTTCATGGAGCAGCTGTCTGCCGATGGATATACAGCCTGTTATTATTTGTACAGCGCTCCAGCCAGCTCTCCACTTTCTATGTGCAGTCCTTTTCTGTCCGTCCCACGCAGCAACATTCAAAATCAGAACTTAAATTACGGCCCATAGAAAATCTGCTCATGTAATACTCATTTGAATTGTAGATCCTGTGGGACTTGCAGTCATCAGGGCTCCATTCAAAAAACATCAAAGTGTCTTGAAAAGGGAAACCTGAGTGCTTTTTGCTGCCATAATTAACCATTTTTAGGTATAAAAAAAGTGCTCATTAATAGAAATAACATTAACGCAGAAGAGCTGGACAAACCATTAACTATGGCCTCCTTTATGTAACTAAAGATGTTGCATTTTCAGCAGTACACAGTACCACAGATACATAAATCAAGTCGTGTTTACTTTGTCTCAATAATGAACCAGGACTTTCATTCATTAAGTGCAAAGCCATTTAATTTCATCTGAATGTTATTGGAAAACACGTCTTAACATGTTTAATTTAATGCTAATGACAACTGGTTGCTTTTTAATGTATGCTAAATGTGCTGCAATTCTTCCACAGAGGTTAATGTACATCCATTAAGACCAAGGTCAGATCAATAGTATGTATGTTTTCCGGCTTCATATTAAGTATTCTCTTGTATTTACGCATCCTGTGACATTAATGTTCTGCTCAATGTCTGTTCTGGTTGTTCAGCAATTCAGTGTTTGAATTTGGACGAATAAAATCATTCTATTTTTTGATAGACCATTTCTGAGGTTTGTCACTGTGGGGAAAAAATGACAAATCTCTTCTCCACCAGTGATGTGTGGATTATTTCTCAGGGTTATGTGGAACCATGTCTACAATAAGTTCTCTTTTAACGAGGGAACATGGGGAGTAATGTACTGGAACAATTTAAACCTGGGAAACACCTGGAAGCATTATTTTAAATGTTGTAAGTTAAATTAAAATAAGGCCTTGTCTTCTAAGCCTTGTTGACTATCTAAGTAAATCATTAGATTCTGCTACGTAAACCAAGCCAAACAATCATCTTTGGTAGAGAAAAGTGGCTTCAAATAACTTTTACTCTATTATTAGTATGTAAAAGCTCTTTTCTGACAGTCATAGTAAATGACAATGGTAAAACAAAAAGTTAATAAATGTAGCTAATATAGTTTATGTTCAGTCAGGAACACTCGTGGTCATAGATTTAACCATTTATTGCCAGATGGAAATACAGTTAAGCTTGGCGGTGATGGCTCCGCTCTTAAGTTGCTCTCTGGGTTAGCCCAGCAGCATAGCTTTCCAGGCAGTGCTGTGTAAGAACCCCCTGGGTATACTGAGTGGGCAAAAGGCTTCACACTACAAAGGAGGAGGCTGGGGTGGTGGAGGCAAAGCATTGCCACCAGCTGCAGCGGTGTGTGCAGCATTGGTGTTGCAGGGATGAGTGCATTTAAATGGACCGCCTTGTCGTGAGAAGCGGCTGTGATTGGTGTGTAACTGATTAGAAATGATGATTTGATCAGCAGGCTGTCAGCTTATTACAGCTGGGGCGTATGACTTCTGTGTCCTGCATGAACTAATGCAAAGCTCAATTTATTGCATGAAGACAAACAGGAAGACCGTCATAATAAAAGGTCATGCAAAAAGTACAAGAACAATCATACGAGCACAAGGTTTTCTTAAAGGGGGGGGTATTATGCTAATTTCAAGCTTCATATTTCACTCTGTGATACCTGTGGAGAAGCTTATTATAATCTACAGTAAAAAAAAAACTCTCTCTGTGCAGGCCCTCATACAGCCTCTGCCTGAAACGACTCAGTCAGCTCTGTCCCTTTCTTCTGATTGGCCAGCTCAACAAAGTCGGTTGAGGCTGCACTTCATGAGCCTGCAGACTGAGCTGAGAAGCCTGGGGATTACTCCCCATATGCTCCCAACATACTTTTACCTACAGATTTGAAACTTCACCCACATTTAGTCTGGACATCCAACATTGTAACATTATATATATCTTAAAATGTGAAACAGCTTAACACCCTCTCTTTAAGCTCCAAATTCTGGAGACCTAAATCAGCCCTATCATTATAATAGAGCAATAACCAGCAAATTATGACTTTGATGATGGCCTGACTTTTCATTGTGCCACCAGAAGGTCAAAATTAACAAACAATGGCATCAAAAGAGATCTTCATTTTCACTGTTCAAAAAAAAACAAAAAACAGTGATCAAATTGTTGCTGCCCTACTGCCATGGTCCTTATTGTCACCCTATGTCTGTCAGGCTATAGTATTGGGCTGTAGTGTAGTCTGAACCCTGCATTAGTTTTGTTACAAGATTGAGGTACAAACTAAACTACCACATACCAAGAAGAAATTCTGTAAGAGAGGCGATTAAGGAGAAAGACACTGAACACACAATCTCTGACGGATGAGGTGGAACTACTGCTACACAGATATTTTTGTCAGTCAGGGAAGATGTTGCAAAGCGGTCCTGTGGTTCTCAATGAAAAACGTAACAAAACAAAAGCCTCTATTGTTAAAAATAATACAAAGACAATCACGACTTACCAGTCCTGAACAGAAGATCTGCCCACGCTGCGCACCAGAGGTGATAACAACGAGCCGTCACAATGTGGGTGGTTTGATTCACTAAAAAGGTTTCAGTCTGTAACAGAAAGGCCACAGGCGACTCATGTACGCTCAAGTGTGCTCTTTGTGACACATCTGTTTGCGCATTTAGCCTGTATGGATTCTCTTCCTGTGGATACTGCAGCCTTTCTGAACACGTATAATTAAAGCAAAACTATTCTCTATAATAAAGAATAAAGTAGGGATGCACGGTGTTGGATTTTTTGCCGATTTCCACCTAATTGCAGAGAACATCAGGTCTCCCCTGTAGTGGAATTGATATCATGCCTACTCTTATTGTAGTGGTCAAAAAGTGCCATACCGCAGACATCTTGCACCCTTCTTCACGCTTGACGGAAGAGGCATTTTACAAAAGGTGACATTTCTGAGCGCACCTGAATGCAGCATTCCCCCTAAACACGGCAGTGAGGGAGACATGCCTGGGCTTGTTCACTGCACCTTCTACGGACACATCAGTGATCGCCGACGGACTCTTTTTATCGCGTGTGCGTCCATGAATATGTAAGTTGGTTTTGCACAAATGTTTATGTTACACTCTGTGAGCGTAAATAAGTGGAGATCTCAAGAAAACCACTGAAATTAACTCGTTATCACGGGAAAACAGTAAATAAAATGTATGGATGCATGTCTGCTAAGGGCTTCCCTCATTGCCTCATTTCAGCCAGAGTCCATCTTATGTAATAATAATATATAGTGTATATTATATAGTGTTATATTGTCAATGCACAGCACCTTTACCTCTCTAATTGCCAAACTGTAATCATGCAATCGACAAAAAATGGTTTAAAATTAAAGCTATGATAAATGACATTGAGACTAAAGTGTTGAGTCTGTTAATTCATTCATTCCGTCATAAACATTTTTATTCAGAGAGATGTTTTTGTTACAACCTCCTCTGATGAAAATAAAGGGAATTGCACATATTGCTTCTTGGATGGTTCTGAATTTTTCCAATTGACAATTTTTGTTTGTCTTTGTATTTCAAAAACTAACCAAAGAAACCAAGTTACTTTTCCAATAGTTTGTGGACTAAAATCCTGTTAAAGAAATGGAATGAGCCTTAGCTTACCGTTGTGTTGTTTGCACATTAGTTTCAGGCTCGGTGCACGCTCACAGAAAAAGGGGCGTTTTACGCGTCATTTGACGCTTCTTCTGCACAAAAAGGAGCGATCACCGGCTATCTGCTTCAGTCAGACTGTTTAAATGAGAAGCGTTGATGAGTATAAAAGTTATTAACGGTAAAAACCAACACTGCTGCTGTGTAAAGGCAAGAGAGGAGTGCTGAAGAAATGTATTCTTTTAATACATAAATTAATGTATTTATTTCAGCACTCGAATGGTCTCAGTGCCTCCCGTTTATTTCTAATGTAATTACACATGCAACTGTTAAACTGTAACAATGATACACATGATTTTAGAAGTACAGTCAGGGACTGCAGTCAGGTTGGTTTCTTTCACTTTATGAAAAATGTGTGGTGATGACTTTAGTACCTGATGTTGCAAAATAGAATTAGAATTAAGTTATTTGATTTAATCTGTGATAAATACCTACGGCTGCAAGCCGAGAATGCATAGGCTCCATGATGCAATGCATACAGTATGTGCACCGGTACCTGCACGGCTTGGTTCTGTGTCTTTACATGTGTAACGTCTTGTTCCAAAAGTTTACATTTACACATAACCTCAGCTGAGGATCGATATTACCCGCGTAGTACATCTTAATAGTTAGTAATGAAAGGGTGACGCTTTACAGATTACTTTAAGCCGAAACTCTGAACATAACCTGGTCCCAACTAGGTTAGCTTTGCAGAGTAAGTTACCATGGTGATTTATCCAGGTTGAAAGAGAGCCAGCTTTGTGACACTGAAAACCCCGGGTTTAAACTCAACAGACACGACTAACCCTCTAATCTCGCTTCATACACCCCTCTAGTCTCTTTTCCCCTTGTTTCTCCTTCTCTCTCTGTGTGTGTGTGTGTGTGTGTGTGTGTGTGTGTGTGTGTGTTCATCCGCTGAGCTGGGCCTGGATCCACACACCTCGTTGCCAATCACGCCTGCACACCTGCCACTCATTTGCAATCCAGCCACCTACACACTCACACAGGATAAACCCCCTGCTCAGTCTTCCACTTTTAACCAGATCGTCAGTTTACCCTGCGTGATCTCCGTACTGCCAGCGCCCAGCTCCAGGACCTCAAACTCTGCAACCCGGCCAGCCCCTGAATCACCCCAACAACCCCCCACTCACGCAACCCAGGATCTCCTCATTTGTACAAGCCAAAAACACCTTTCAAGAAAGAATTTGTCACAATAAACCCTGTTCAACGTAGCTCTGGGACTGTTTGTGTCTGTGCTGTGGGTCCCCATCTGTAACTTTCCCAAGACCGACAATCAGTCACCCCACTTCATGCAGTGATTGTGAGATTGTGCCGAGGATTTCTCTCTCATGCTCGGTTTTCCATTATTCATATAAGCACTTCCATCACTTTTTGTCCGTATGAGCAAGTGCAACACTCATTTTATTCACCTGTTTGTTCCAAGCAAACCCCAGGCTTTCTAAACGATTCTGTCACAAGAGCAAAGAAAAGTCACGTGCGGGTTGTGGAGAGGCTCAAGTTGCACATCTTTGAAAAGTCAATATTTCTATCTGAACATTATTATGAAGAGAATTAGATGGTTGATTGTTTTTCTACCAAAGAGAAAATCTTTGCCCTGAAATGAACTGACCTTCAATAATAACCAGAATACAAATGTTTATTTGTGTTTGTTCTTCAGATCAGAGAATCAACTATTCCATTTCTGTTCATTTTGTTTGATGCAGTTCTCTGGCTTCATTTTTCTGTTGATTTGTTCATGAAAATTGTTTTTCTGAAAGCAGGTTTTTATGTTTCCTCGACATGCCCCAAGTATTATCATTTAAATTGCACCTTTCAGTAAAACTTTCATTCCTTGTGCTGCAATGAACTCTATTTTCGACTGAGTTGTAAATATATGTCTCCTGTCTGCTTCATTTACAAAGTCTTTTAGGCTTTAATCCCCAAATAACAACAAGGAATAACCCATGGATGTGCCTGTTTGGTTGGGTAGTCATCACCAAACATGGCCCATTTAACATCTGAAAAAACAGATGATAAAGGTGGCTTTGACAACATTTAAATGGGTACCAATATTTGTTTTTTGCCTTATATGACTTTATTTAGAGAGAGGACTGTGGATAGTGTCAGAAACAGGGGAGGAGAGAGTGGGGACGGCACGTGGCAGGGGGCTGAGGGTGGGAGTCGAGCCTGGGGCCTTCGCATCGAGGATTGAGCCTCTGTACATTGGACGAACGATTTAACTGCTGTTCTAAATCAGTGCCCCAGGTACCTTTCATTACTTTGCCAATGGCAAATCTCACCTCTAGTAAAAGTTCAAGAAAGCTGGGACCTTTCAAAACAAATTCCATGATAGTGATTACAGATCAGAGGGATACCATGAACAGTAGGTAAGCCAACATGACCACCGAAGTGGACCAAAGGTGTTGAAAGGATTGATCAGTACAGTAAGCAAGAAAATTAATTTTTAGTATAGGTATCAAAGACCAGCTCCAGTCATGTGTTAAGTATGTGTATCTCCTCCTTCTTCCTCATTAAATATTCCAGAATCAGCATAGTCCCTGCCCACTATGCAAATTTTCAGCTGCCCCCTCGTTGCTAAAACAAAACATGTCTCTGCCATCGTTTACTGGCAACTTGTTGAAACTTAGCTAGCTTGAAATGTAGTAATTAGTAGTAGTAACGTTAACGTTAGTAGGCAGTAGTGAGTTTGCAAAAATTACAATGACAGTTACAGCTGGCTCGAAGCTCGCCGAAGTGGTTGCCATAGGTTGCACATAATGATATGTATAGCCTCACCCCGTCCATTAACGTTCTCCTTAGGTTTGTGACGTGATCCCTGACTGCTACAAGCATGTAAAAATGTGTCCTTGGTCAAGACACTGAACCCCAAATCGCTCCCAAAGGCAGAGCCATTGGGTAAGAATGTATTTAGTTCCTCATTGGAGATTGGCACTTTGCATAGAAGCTTTTGCCATCAGTGTGTGCGAAACGGTGAACGTGACAGTAGTATAAAAGAGCTTTGAGTGGTTGGAAGACTAAAGTGCTATTTAAATGTAGTCCATTAACCATTCAGTAAGCTTTTTAATGCAGGAAACTCTTGCTAAACACGTAAGATGTATGACTATAGTTCAGGCTGCAATTCTTTGGTCATCCTTGTAACCAGTAGAGCCTTACTGTCACAGCCTGGTGGATATTCAGTTCAGTGTTAAATGTGTTACAAAAGCTATTATTTGGGATTCGCCTCATTCATTCAAAATAAATAGAGCCAATCTCCTGCTGAGTGTCTCCACAAACAAACTCTGATCAGGACATTAACAGAGCCCGCTCGTTGTGCTACGAGAGCCAACAGACAGGCTTAATGTAATCTTGTTGAGTGTGTTATGATCCATGTCTACCACGGCTATCTGTCTTTTGTTGAATATGCGAAAAATAAGTCCAATGACAGAGCTAATGTTTCCTTCTGCTCAGTTCATCACTCCTTCCGTCTTCGTCCTCCATCAAAGGCTTCGTCATACTTGAGTCGGTTGAGTCGAGGCTTTTAATTCAGTGGTTACACCATCTCCGATTTGCAGTCTCATTGAAGACTCATCTCTCTTGTTGAACCACTTCTCTTTGTGGTGTAAAGCACATGGCGCACATTGAGTAAGATGAGAGCCAGCATTGTGAAATAAATCAATAGCAAGCAACACAATGAATGAACCAGTTTTCTCAGTGATGGTGTAATCTCTCTACAGCCACAAACACAACGCTGGAAAGTGATAATGTACGGTTTAAAAAGGAGGTTAAAGTACAAATCTGTTCTGCTCCCTCCCAGCCCTTCACTGCGTCTGGAGTGTGCTTTAACCTCAGTCATTTCTGTTTTCGCTGGACAGAAAACTCCAAAACCGATCGACTGTAATGAATATCAAATTGGGGACTTTTGCCTAAGATAAGATTACCAAAAGGATTGTAACAATGTTTCAGCAGGACCGTCTAATACTCTCTACAATTGGTTAATTATATCATAAGACTTTCTGTTCTTTTGGTCCAGGCCCCTTTTACACTGCCAGTTCAACGCAGGATTATTACACCTCTGTTACGCCTCGACTTCTATGTAAAACGCACAGAGGCAAAATGGTGGGGTGAAGTCGTTCTGCCTCTGAGCTGGCATCTGAGGTAGTAACGCAACGCCGGAACGCAATGTAAAAACACACAGTGGGGCGGCTTTACAGCTGCGTTGCTTTGGTCCAATGTAAAATCACAAAGGCAGCGTAATGACGGAGCTTCGTTATGGCGCTGTGGCAGAATTGCAATGTAAAAAGGGCTATAAACATGGTTAGGGTTATAACTTGGCACACACAGAGGCCTGACTTTAACCCCAACACGTTTTACTTAAACATGAAAACAGACCCATTGCTCAATGTTTGTGACTGCAGGCAATTTTTCACTTGGGGTCCAAGAAACCAGAAATATATTGTTTGATCACAGCCAAGAGCAACAAGCAGTGCTTGTGGCTAGCTTACCCTGGGGCATTAGACACTCCAGATCCCCCCATATTGCCTCTTATTGGATAGGCGTTGGAGTCCTTTCCCTTCAACAATTTGCTGGTGGAGCTTCAGAAGAAGTACTGAAGGGAGTATGTACTTGGCTTTTCTTGATGCTACATAGCAAAGTTTCAGCATTTTCCAGCATTTCCATAATTAAAACCTACCCCTCTCCTCCTCGTTCGCATTCAGCACCCTGAGGGGGTTCGGCATCAATCTCACTGAACAATAAATTGTTAAATCGCATCCTGTTGATGGTGTGGTCCTTGCAAGTGAAAGTCCAAAATAACAAAGAACATTGTCCAGATTCTAAATGACCCAACATGTCCGCCAACTAGTTGTTATTTTGTCCATTTGCTGAACAGTAAGCAAACGTACAAGGCATAATAGTGAACAAAACCAGTGACCTTTTGCACCAGTGTACAACCAAACCAATGACTTGAAAGTCAAAGCTTGAGCTGAGAGGATAATATAATTATTATCACTATAGTGCAGCTGTAATGTAGAAGCTTTAACAGGGAGGTTGCTCATGTGTTTTTTTAACCTGCGGTGGAGGTCATTGTCTTCTGATTGAGGTCATGACATCTGTTAACACACACCTTCAAATCATCATTCGTCACCCCTCCCTGCTGTCCCTACTCTAACTGCCAACACTTGATGACAGACAAATAGCACCTGTCTTGTTTCTCTGGGCATCATTTCAACCAAGATATCTCACTTGTTTCCAAAGCAGAGCTCCCTCTCAGTTACACGGCAGCATGAGCAGCAGAGAACAGATAACGCTGATCTTTCAGGCATATCAAGCGTTAATCTGTCTGTTGAGCAACACCTCAAAGTGTTAGTTTTATCTAGTGAACTTTCAGATTTCATCAAACCTTCACTTGCCTCTCAATAAAACATCAACTCTTCTAGTACATGATTAATATTTCACCTGGCTGAATGTTGTGCTCCTGCAGGAAATTAATCTTCAGATTACAAAATGTAACAACGACTATGATGAAAAATGTTTGGGATAAAAGCCGGGAGAGAAGTGCTGGCTGCTATTTACCATCCTGTTTAAAGGCTCGCCACTTGACGGTAAGCTGAAGGTGTAATAGAGTATAAAATGAATTTTAATGCCACATTGACAAAGCCATTATTTCCCCTGTCAGTGCCTGCTGGTAAGAGTCCTATTTACGCTAAATGAGTTGGAGGGCTCATTTTGTGACCTGGTCAACAGATGTAATAAATCACTGAGGGGGAGACACAGACAGTCAATCATGTTCAAACTCTCACTGCGTCAGACCTTTGCCGTCTCGACATCACATTACACGACCTCCAGAAGAATGAAAGATGGATCTCTGGCGAAGAAATACCTCTCTAGAGCTCGAGTTCTTCAGTGGCCTCGGCGTAAAGTGCAAAGCAATTACCTGAAATTACTGCCAAAAGCGGTTTTGATCTCTTGGCTTGACCAGTAATGGTTTTCCACTCATGGCTCGACATCTCGAAAACACTTTAAGACATCAGTTGTTTTGTGACACAGTGTTTGTTATGACTAGGGCTCAGTGTGCCTGGAAGCTGCTTTCCATCCAACTGGTTTTGTGCACATTTTCACATTGTGCGTCTAATATTTTGATGGAAATTAATCAAAAAATACAAACCAAAAGTTTTTACACTTGGATGGAAAAGTTGGCTTATGGATAAAAACAAAGCTTAACAAAGTGCAGAAACAGACAAAACTTGGGATATGTGTGCAACAATGAGGAGACAGAAATGTTCCTGTGCCTCTGCCCTCGGCTTATCTGCACACACACAGGTACCACGCCGCGTTTGCATGAGAGAGACCATGCTTTTAACCACATCTTAAATCTTCAATAGAGACGGTCCTTTTTGGGCAGTGGTTTCAGGCAATGGATGGGCGAAGCAACCAGAAGACCTTTGCACAGGAGACTGTGAATGAAGCCCCTTTCACACATGCACTGTTGAAAGTTCCCCAACATTGTCCGGGAAGAGTGAATGTGTGAATTGTTATGTCCCACTCTTAGGTAACCCTCAATAACCCACAAACTGTTTGGCTGCTTTATAGTCTTTACTGCTCGCCTTAGTTTCCAGTATTATGTTTTCTACGAGTACGGTTGAATTATGGAAACGTCCTTGTACAGTTTACAGTGATATTAACCCAAAAACAGTCACCGTTACTGAAGACTACTCCTCCTGCATGCTCTACTCTACTGATTCTTAGTGATGTGCGAGTCATGAGTCAATCGTTCGAAACAAGCAGCTCTTTTTACTGGCTCGAGAGTCACAAGTCCTTATCTCCACTAACTCGTTCACTGACTCACCCCTCCTACCCGCTACTAGCCACTGCAAACTGCCAATTTGAGGTGAGACCACCGTATAAGCCGAGCCCTGTGAGAAAAACAACCACTTTGGTGCTTGTTTCAACTCAGTACTTAGTACTTAGACCCCTAGTCCAGCGCCCGGAGATCGCTCCCTGCCCTGAGCTGAAGGTCTGACTCGAGTTACACCAATCACTCACTGAATCACCCACTCAGTACGCTATCCCAACACGGCAGGACACAAAAGGCATTTTTTCCGCACACAATCATGGGAAAACGAGCGTCACGAACCCCACGAACAGACTCGCTTTACTATCAGAAATTGATCAATTAGTTCCAAAAACATTCAGAAGGTCTAGAGGAGCTGCATGATTAAATCTAATCTCATTAATGCTAGCAGAGTGCTAAAACGGGAAGTTAGCCCGATCGGGCGACGGAAGTGTGCATGCTCGATGGGCGCTTGGGCCAGTGGGGGATTCAAGCTTTGGGTAACTGACTCGAAAACCCGACTCTCTTTCGTGAGTGACTCACAAACTCGACTTAGTAAAAAGAGTTGAAACCTCCCATCTCTACTGCTTCTTGTGTTTGTTACCTGGACCAACCTGCCTGCTTTCTGCCTACCTGCCATCACCTGCTAGGAAGTTTTCAATGGGCAACAAACCTGTGTATCACAAAAGTCAGCCTGTTACCGTCTGCTTTTGGGTCCTTTCCTTCTGCCTTTTCTCACTGTCTTGACATAACCTTTACCAAACTTACAAAGCAGACCGCTGAAGAAACAAAAGGAAGCCTTGTGCATCTGAATTAGACGCCCAAAGGTCGTGACAGATCATATGTTTCTGATGCCCTGAGAATCAATGGACACAAACGTGAATGCCATTTTTAATCAGGTTCTCTATCGTTTGAGGTTGGTGCTCATTTTATGTAACACATGTCACATGTTGTGCCCCCATCTTTGCAATGCTTTAATCACTACAACCTTTTCAGCCTCCATGCTAATATTGGTATGCACACAACAATATCAATTGGAAAGCAGCATTAAATTGAATTTTCTTTCAGGGTTTTCCTGGAAATATGTTGCTACTCTGGACCAGCTAGAGACACAGTTGGATGGTCTCCTGCAGGGTGAGACCAAATGTGTTGCTGAAAGACAGTTCACTGACTGCAGCTTGCTGTGGACTGAAATCAAAATCAATAGCAATCACTCAAATTCACTCATGGTGAGCCAAAGCCTTTCTCACTGTGGGATTCAGGGGAGCTGCATGTGCTGCAGGACTCACAGATCTTTAGTCGCAATCTCACCAACATGATGAGTGTGGCAGCTTCATGGTGGAGCGCATTTAAAAGCACAGGCTTGAGTTGGATACCGGGGAGTTTCTCCTCGGCTCTGCAGGAAAGGATGGGACTGCAGCTGTGAAATCAGAAGAAAATGATGATGCGTGCATGATGCATATATCAGTTGCATGATCTCATGAGAGTCGAAGCTGTTGTTCCTGAAGAGGGAGACAGAGAGCCAGAGTCACTTAGGGGGGAAATCCTTGCTGCAAGTCACTGTGAGAAAAACAGCAAAAAAAAGACAGAGGTCTGGCATGGAGGGCTAATGATCTGTGGTAGTTTGTCTTGGCGATGATGCATGTTCTGTGGAAGAAAACTGTTGTGAATGTTTGCGAGGACAGAAGAATTGTCCTTTGCTCAAACTGCACCAGTATGGCTGTTGACACGGCTGCTGCTGCTCTGGCCCCAAAAGCCACATGAGATGATTTGTGTGGGGGCCCCATGAGGCGGGGGCCAGCGGTGTGTAATGGAGCAACTGGACTCAGCTGACAGATTTGTTGTAGAAACTGGCTGGTGATTCAAAATTGGGCGTTACAAAAATGCAAAATGTTTTCCTTGTCGTGTGGGGATGGAAATTGCCTTGCGGTCTTCGCCTTGACGGCTTCGCAATAAATACAATGAAATTGTGAAATAACACAAATTAAAATGAAAGTCGTATCATTTTGGGTGGCCTGGTCTGGCCTGGTAAATATGGCAAATAAAACTATGAAAAGAGGCCTCAGAACAAACAGTTTGAGGGCATTACTATGAGCCGGCGTCACACTTTGAGTCAAGAAAATGAAAGATGCAGCTGCTGAAATCTAAACCTGCAGTTGCTGCCTCTTTTTCTTTCATTCTTCTCTTTTCTGCCTCTTTTCTCCTTTCTCAAATATCAGGATGAAGGATGACGACAGAGGCTTAACACACCAAGTTGTCAGCTGAGGGTTGGAGGGGAAAATAATTGTCAGCGGGGGAAAGGGGGGGGGGGGGGGGGGGAGCAGGGACGGTCAGACACAAAGAGGCCTTTCTACCAGCGAGCAGAACTGCCTCACGTCACAACACAAGCAGGAAACCACACCAGCACCACCACCACCACCTTGCCCCTGGGACTGAGTGTGTGTGTGTGTGTATGAGAGAGAGAGAGAGAGAGCAAGAGGTGGAGGAAAGGTTGGGGAGGAAAAGAAAAGGGGTCTGGGACGTTTAATGAAACTCAATATCCTGCCTCTGGTCTAAAAATAAATGCTGCAACGAGCACATAAACACAGCGTAGAATGTGTGTGTGCGTGTGTGTGCCCTTATGTGTATGACGTATAGACTAAGTGGTGCAGGGGGGAGGTGTGTGAGAGGTGTATTCATGCAGGTTTATTTGAGCTGAAAATTAATATTGCAACCCCCCGCTGCCCTCACTGTAGCACACACACACACACACACACACACACACACCTACACACACACACACACACACACACACACACACACACACATATAAACACAGTGAATGAGGTGAGGTAACATCAAGTGGTGCAGTGCAGCATGTAAAGGGCTAATGTCACTTTGATTACAGAGACTATTCAGACTCTCGGCTGTACAGGTAATTAAATGGTAGACTGGGCGCGAGCTATTGACTGTTGAACTGAAACTTTAGAGCTGCACATATTCCTCGGTGTTATTCTAAGAGTGTGTGTGCATGTGAGTGAGGTCAGATAATTACTAATTACTCATGGAAAAGTACGTAGTCCACAATGTTTTTCTAAGCAGGAGTTTAACGTTAAACTGTCACTCTACTAGAAATCAAATAAAATCAATATTGCATCAAAGTCACTCAATACACCAAATATAGTAAATTCAGAGGAATATAAATGTTAGTGCAGGAAGAGAATGGCAGCTCATTGTACACCAAACAAAAATTACTGTGGATAAAGAGACATTTATTGTACCGTTAACGTTCAAAAAAGCATCCTGAAGCATGTTCCAGTGGCATGGCCATGAAATTACACTAATCAAACAGAGAAATATAACTAAGTCAGATTTAAAGGGACAAGCGCAAACAATGATGGTATATAAAGATGGACGACGCGTCTCCATCTGCTCCCATTGTACAAAATTGAAGCCAAAACAGCCCCCGTGATAGGCGCTGCCATCTTGCGATGGTGACGTCATTTGGAGCCAGAGTCTGCGCAGTAGAGATTGCCGCCGCAGCCACTTGGGCTAACCAAAACACACACTTAATTTAGTGGAAAAAACAGCTTCATTGACTGTAGTGATTGTTTTAGTTAAGTTTCCTCTCACCGTTCCTCCTCTACTCTGCTAATCAGGAACAGATCAGCTCAACAGAGCTGTTAAATCATCCTTTATACAGCATCAAATAACTAATTAAAATTAAACTTGTCAGAAAAAATAAACACTTGGTATGTAAATCAGCATAATAAGAAAACCTATAATGACAGAAATCATGTTTTAAAAAATGTATGTGGCATGTATTTTGATTTTGTAGTTTGACTCATGTCCCATCTGTTAACATGGAGGAGGCGGGCTTTATGAGCTATACTGCAGCCAGTCAGCAGGGGGCGCTCGAAATGTTTTGGCTTAATATTTAGGGAGCTGTCATGTCGTCCATCTTTTTATAGTCTATGAGCACAACAACCATGCTTTCCAAATATAAAGCACATTTTCTCACCAACAGGAGTATCAAGTAATTTTTGGCGTCTCTGAAATGTCACCAAATACAACAAATGATCCGTTTATTCTTTGTTTGTGTTGCTACGGCTTTAAAAAATGAAAAATGAAATCAACAGCAAAATTTCTCTCCAGAGTCAGTATCCTTTTCATTGGGACCAGTTCCTCAGCAGAAAGTAGTTCCATCTAAAAAGAGGTCTCTCAGTATGATTTGGTTTCATTGTTTTCAGTAAAGCTCAAAGAGAAGGTCAGGGTTTCAATGCAGAGGCTCTAATGCTAGATTATGCCTTTGGGCTAAGAACCAATAGAGTTTTAGGATCAAATTAAGGTATTCATTTACTTTTTACTCATACAAGCATTTGTGGATAAAATTTGTGTCATGCAGTAAGAAGTATTACTGCAGTTTAGAATTAGTAGAAAAAACATCTTTATGTTTATTTATATTATGATGACCTAACTGGTGTTTGGTAATTTAGTAACATCAGTTTTAAATGTTAATATATATTGTGTTGTTGTTTCATATATATATTATTATTATATTATATATATTATTTAATAAATGTCAAAAATTAAACCTTATAATTAATCTAAATAAAACACACTTTTTTATCTCTTTTTTTAATCACAATTTTGTTTTTGAAATTGAAAAAACTTTTGGCCACAATTTGCCTCCATACTTTGCCCCCTGCTTCTTAACCTGCAGAAATTATGTGTTGGATATTAACGAGCATTATGGCGTTTAACCTGCTCCCCACTACACCTGCACAACAACCCTTGCTTGCTGTGAACTTGGCATGCTCCTCACGAGCGGCACATCGCTTCTTATAATATTACAGCGAGTTACCTTTTGTGTTTCGCTCAGCTGCTCTGTATGAAAATAAAAACTGTGAGACGTACGCTGCATTCACCTCAGGCCGGTCTGAAGATAGAGATGCAAAAGATTCCCAAGGCCATGACCTGCATTCACTGCAAGCTCTCAGATACAGTATGTTCACACACACATACATGTACAGAACAAGCATGACTAGGGGCATAAATCATACCGATGTGATAAAGGAGAAAATAACAATGTGTCAGTTGCATCATATTAACAATCTGATCCTTGAACAAGGCAGGTAACCTCCACCTGACTCCTACAGCTGCTATCAAACCGCCGTACAGCCCTGAGAACACGTGTGATCATAGTTTGCATGTCTTTGTTCATACAAATGTGTGTGTGCTTGTGTCAGAGAGCACGCGAAGCCACCTGGAGCGGAGCAGGTATTATTAGTGATGGTGCCAAGAGACACTTAAAATGCAGCCACTCTGTCTCGTACAAACACGCCTGTCTGGGTACAGATGAGCGTGTGTGATTGTTCCCGACGGAGCCAAGGTATTACACACCTCCCGGGTTCGCCCAAGATTGTGTGTTTAATCTTTTATCTGTTATTAGAATGGCACAGTGAGCGCCCTGTCTGTTCACCTTCAGTATTTTTAGAAACAACCACAGAGGGCAGATGAAAATGAGTCGATATTAAGCTAGAGAGAGATGGTGGAATTTTTTACTCGACTGACTCTTGGCACGACTGTCTACCTTTTCCACCATGTTTTCCAACACAACAAAAACATGACACAGTTCAGGTGTCATAACTTTCTGGGATAACCTGAGCTTCCTGTTACTTTTACGACAGCATGCAAACAGTTCGAACATACCTGTCTAATAACGTGCTGCAATAATTGCACCCCTGTTAGTCTCTGTTGGCTGTTTGCTATATTAGTAAGTCTCAGGAATGTTTGTTTGTATGAATTAAAGTGTTCCACCTACCGTGCGATCCATCAGGGTGGTCCTGATAGTTACCTCATTTATTTAGATGCCATCTCTTGATATAAGGTTTTACGTTTCATCACACAATGTGCTGAATGTGTTGTGTCCTCAGTGCAGCCAAGCCGTGGTGTTGAGTTTCAGGTAAAAGTGACACTGATGAGAAGATCTAAAGACTTTTATTTTGCTTTTTTTACCGAGTGAAGAGGATTAAGGGAGGGACGGGGATCAACGTGGGTATCATGTGTCTTTTATCAGCAGCAGTTAGGCGTTTATTTTTTTTACAACGATTATCACATTTTAAGATTTATTTCCAAACAGAAAGTTTCAGTTTAAATGTTCAAATTTGAAGATTTTTAGAGGAAAGTAAATTCAAAGCCTTACTCAACACAACAGGTCAATTTCATGGGGTGCTAGCTCAATCAGGAGGGCAGGCACCACATATACAGAGGCTACAGTCCTCAACGCAGCGGCTGCAGGTTTCACCGCCCTCTGCCCTTTGCTGCATGTCATTCCCCACTCTTCTCCCCACACTTCCTGTCTCTCTCAAGCTTTCCTATCACTAAAGGCAAAATGACCCCAAAAAAAATCTTAAAAAGAAATATAAATAATTATCATGTTATTATGGATCATTATAAGTGATTATATATGATGCCCTAAACTGGTTATTGGGAATCTGCCCAGAAATGTGATTAAACTTCTAATATTTTTTGCAAGCATTGATTCCAATGAGTCAGATGTGACCCTGTTTGAACTTTTTGTTAAACATTTCATTGATATACCGTCTGTGAAGAACAGTAATGTTTGCATTTTTTTTATTTCAAATTAATTTACACTACCAGTCAAAAGTTTGGACACTTTCCCATTCACTTGTAGGAGAAAATGTATGGTAGTGTATGTCACATTACTATAATTAATGAATATAAATAGGGGTAGTGAGCTCAGTTGGTAGAGCAGGCGCTCCATGTACAGAGGCTACAGTCCCCGACGCACTGATCGCAGGCTCAACTTCCGGTCTGTTATCATTTGGTGCATGTCATCCCCCACTCTCAACTCCCCACATTTCCTGTCTCTCTCTCTTCAGCTGTCCTATCTGATAAAGGCAAAAAGCCAGGAAAAATATAAATAAAGCAAATTATTACATCCAATAAAAGTAAGTAAATAAGTTGTGCAGAGCAATGTTAGCTTTGTCAAAGATCACATCACATGTGATGTATCATTTCTATCTGATTTTAAGTTGTCTGTGCTCTTGATTTGTGGCTTCTTGGTGCATATGTTTTTTTTTCTCTCTCCACATATCGACAAATATTTATTTAATGTGCAAAAGGTCAAATATTAATGGCTGTGCTGACCGCAAACATTACACACACGCTTTCCACTTATTAACGAATTATGTGGCCATTTATTTTTCTGAGATAAAACTCATTATTTTTCATATTCGATAAAACATTTGACTTCTCTGACATTTTCTGGTTTGCTTCATTTGTGTGTGAGCAGCAGATGGATCCTCTCTGCTCATTAACTGAACAGTCTGACAAAGCCAAAGCTCTGACAGTGAACGCTCTCTAAATGCAGCATGTGCGAGCTCTTGGCAGGATTCGTCTAATCCCGTATTTTCAGGGTGACATTCAGTTGTTCTAACAGTGTTCATGTTTGAACTCTACAGTGTCGGCACATTAGCCTGATTTGTTCACTGCAGGGCAGAGAGAGACGCAGCTCAGAGGTCTCTGATAGTTTCACTTCTCAGAGATGAGAATTGATTTTTTTGGTCAGTTTAGACATTTTATGACGGATGATGTTTCTGCAGAGAGAGACTATTAATAACTGCGTTTCTTCCTCAGAGCCATGGATCTCAGGTGATACAGTAACAAGTCAAACACAAACTATGGAGACAGTCCGTGTAGTAATCTGATTAATTAAAGTAGTTAAAGAGAATATTTGTAGAAATTATTTAACATAAAGAAAACAAGGGCTTCATCCTAATGAAAACAATAACTGTGAAAAAAAGTCCTGTTTAAATCTCATTCTTCAATACTTTAAACAAAATGTCATTTATCTCGGCAGGTTCAGCAGCGGGTATCTTCAAATCTACTGCTCAGATAAGCAGAAAATATCCTCACGGACAGATCAGTGTACAGACAGTGAGATGACTTTATGTGAACTGGCCCTTTAAACAGACCCTGCCAAGTTCTAACCTGAAGGAACAAAACAAAATCCGAGCAGGCAGCAGCCATGCTAAACACAACCCACACATTTATATGAATGGAACAATTTAGGCATGGTGTGTGTGTGTGTGTGTGTGTGTGTGTGTGTGTGTGTGTGTGTGTGTGTGTGAGTGCGCGCGCGCAAGGTTTTTGGTAAAGTGCACTCCTGTTTTTACTCTGCAGTTCACATACAGTCTCTCAGTGCGTCATGCAGTGTGTCCTTGAATGACTTTTCCCATTAGATTTTCCATTTGAGAGAAATAACCACTTTTATTATCTGAAATATCATAAAATATGTTCAACTTATTGCAACATAATAAACAAATCTTGCAGCTGTGTACCGTCCAATAAAAACCCTTTGAAGACCAGGCATAAATAATTGTAATAGAATATAATACATGCAGGATTTAATGTAAAAGTAGTATAAAGAATCAACAAAAGCTTCTGATGTGAACAGAGCGCTGTTCACTGAAGTATGTGTGAAAGAGCGTTTACAGCCAGTCAGCTTATAAACACTCCAGCTTTATTGTTCTGAAGGGCCGGCCAGACATTTAAGAAAGGCCAGCGAGATGATAAAAACCTTATCACTGCAAAATACCAGAATGTAAGAATAAAACCGAATATTGTTGGAAATAAATGAAAGAAAACGGGAGGATAAAATGTGCATCAAATTTCACATCAAGCTACAGATAATCCACTGAACTACAAGTTCTAAGCTGTCTGTTCCTCACAAATTGAACTGGGAATTAAACTTATTAACAGCATCCTTTTGCTGTCACTTTGTAGAAAACTTGTTTGCAAATTCCTCCTTAAAACCCCACGATTAAACCTCTCTACTGGATAAATACCACGAGCATTTAAACTAAAACCTTTTCTTCACATTCATGCGTCACTCCCCCGCCCACGGGCCTGTTCATGCAGCACCACGGGCGCCGCCTTCATCTGTTTTGGGTGGATGTATCTGCTGTTGTTTCAGGTGCCAAAAGTGTGTATGAAGAACAATCAAATTCCCACTAAGTGACCTGGAATAATTTTTATCTCAGTTTCCAAAGAACGCCGCTGTTCATTACTAGGAAGCTTTTGTTGTTGTGTGCGGCGAGCAGACATGCAAACCAAATGACGGATAATTAAAGAGATGGCTAAATGTGAGCAACGGCTGGAGGGAAGATGGTGTTCTCCCTCGCGACTTTAACCACCCTTTAAGCATCCCCTCTCCTCACTTTTTACTTCTTACACAGATACACCCTTTTGCTCTCCTGGTAATCTTTTATTATTTTATTTTATTTCCTACTTTTTAAATACAGGAACTCTTGGCCGAGCTTTTAATGCTGTAATGTTTGCGATTACATCAGCGTCCTCCAGCTGTCAGTAAATTTTAGTGATGTCTTTGTTGCTAAAGATCAGCCCCTTTCACACATACACCGTGCTCCTGAACGTGTCCGGACATTACCCAGAGGGGCTGCATTTGTTAACGCAAGTGTCCGAATCAGTTAAACAAGACATAAAACAGACTTTACCCTGCCAGTACAAAGCCTTGGAAGTGTGTGATTAGGATGGAGCAGGTAAATGTCCCGAGCATTCAGAGCAAGCAGGTGGGTGTATTGATGACATTCCCGACTTTGATAGAGTTTAGCTGCTTCTTATTGTTTCCTGCTTGTCCGTATTAAGTCTGTATGAATATTGCATTAACATAAACGCAAAAATAGTCTTCATGAGGGCAGCCCTTACCTTAACCGTACCATACAGCAGCGTATTAGTGCCATTGTAAATACATTTTCAAAAAAAGAGTAAAATGCAAAGAAAAAACGTGAAAATTCCAAGATTAAAGTTGTAAATTTGCCACAAAAAAAGCCAAATGTGTGAAACTATTTTGCCCTAGTTTTACCATTTAGTCGGTTTTGATGTTGGATCTTCAATACAATTTTGAAGTGTAATTAAAACCAAATTGATTTAAAGTAGTTTTGTATATTTCTTGCAAGGTTTGTTTATTTTTGGTAGCAATCATGAATGCGCAGGGCAACTATCATGTTTGATGGTAACCCCTGGGGCAAACGGTGAGCGTAATAAACGTGTGTTTTTGCAGCAGAGGGTCGCTCAATTTTTCTCCACTATGAAGTGCGCAGAGAAAATAAATGCTAAATATGCAGCGAGCTCCGTAACATGCTCAAAAAGATTCCTCTAAACCGCACCAGTTTGAGTTTCTCGCAAATTTAGGACTTCATCATCTCATCAAAGTTATTTTCTTATAAATTTACCACTTTGATTGCAGAGATATCCGAGGTTTTTATCTGGCAAATTTACGACTTTAATCACTGAATTTTCTCAGACTATAACTCTTTATTTAAATGGCCCTAATATCGTTAAGAATGTGTGTCCGAGACGGACAATCTCCCACTGTGTGCTGTGTATGAAAGGGCAACTGTGGACAATGTCCCGACTTGATTCTCCTGATATCGTTCAGAGCTCATGTGTTGGAGTTGTTAGTGACTCCGCTGGTTTCGAAATGAACAAACCAAAAAATAACATCTTGTGGGAATCACTGCCAACGTTATTTGGCATGAACTTTTCCAGTTGAAGAAAGTTAGTCATCAGTAGTAGTAGTAGTAACACCTGAATTTCCCCCTGGGGATCAATAAAGGATTATCTTATCTATCTTGTTAAATCAAAATGTCTAATAAGACATGACAGATACAATGTTGGGTGAATTCTTGCTTCTTGCTATTTACAGTATGTTTGTTGAAAAGGGGAAATACGTGTCATGTATCAACGTTTTTAGTTAGCGTGCACCATTTAGTAGCAAACAAAAGAAACTGACAGCATGTCAGCAAATAATTTCAGCTCGTAAACATGTCAGAATCTGTGTGAAACCATTAAAAGCTGGAAAAACCTTCCAAGCTCACATGAGATTGAATGTATCGGTTGTCAAGCGAGGTGCCTTTAAATGCTCGTCCCTTTACTTTGCAAGAAGCTTGAATTTTAAACAGTTTTCACAAAAATGTCCAAAAACTTTAAAGACAAAGGAAAAATGATAAGCAGCCTTTATCCGGTAATTATATTGTGTCTTTCAGCCCGCCTTCATTCCCCCTCTCTTCCTCCTGCTGCATCTTGTCCTCGTCTCTCTCTCCTCCTCCCGTCTTCGCCCCATTAGAGACAAAGGGAAGCCATCAGCCCATCGATCACACTCACCTCCTGGGTGACCCCGTGCCAAATGACACCCCCAGAACACCAGGTCTGCTCCATGCTGCTCTTTTGTTTGCTCTCTTCCTGTGTTTCTCAGAGCAGCATTGTGGCACTCTCAACAAGTGGCTCATTTAGCGGTTGCAGCAACGGCGGCTCGACATGTTGAAACACACATCCTGCTCTAAATGGAGGTTTGGTCGCAAACAAACGCTAATAGAGCTTTCTGTATGCGCTCTGGATATCGAATTGTATGTGTTGACCCAACTTTGGGGGAAAAATTAGACTCTAGTTCAATACCTGGCTCAAATGAAGACCCATTTCAATACTCTCATCTCTTCCCTTCAGGGTAGAACATATTAAAACCAGAGGAGGATTCGTGGCACTTCTCATATGACCGAAGATATTTACAGTTCCAGCAGCAATACCATGAATAAATTTCAGCCTCCAAATACATTTGACTTTCTGAAAGAGCTCAAAAGAAATAGTGTACGGCCGATCTAACAGCGGGACAATGCCGATGACAGCAGGCGAAATGAAGAGGTGAATAACAGGAGAGGAGACGGGAATGGGAGGAGAAAGAGGGGCTGAATCAGGAGGGGAAGAAGGGGAGGGAGAGGGAGTAGAAATTGAGAAACATAGGGTGAGCCAAAGTATTGGTTTCCTTTAAAAGTAAAAACAATGAGTCAGAGAGCCGGGCAGGAATGCAGTGGATGCTAATCAAACGCTAAAGGCTTTACTTCCTTATTAAGCTGAAAAAATGAAGCTTATTCCCAGCTTGTTCATACTAATGGATTTACATGCTCATCCTCTTCTAAAAGCATCATGCATAACTGAAAAAGCTGATGATGTGCACCTTTTTTGCATGAACTGATATGACCTTTTTATTCATGCATCAAAAATGCAAACGAGTACGCTCTCAGGACTTATTTGCAACCTTCTCGTATAAACCTAGCTAAATTAATTACTGTAACTGCACGGACTGAAAGCATAATTCATACCACACAATTATTTTAAACTGTCGTAGGTGTCTTTTTAGAAAGAATGGTCAGGGTTCAGTTTTTTTTGCATGAAAGGCGAGGCAAATATTTATTGAATAAGTGAGTATCCGTTGGAAAGAGAAATCTCCCCGCGGATGGAGGTTGTGACTCATTCACCTTGAAGAAGAACATTGCTGGTGCCTGAGTCACCGGGGTCACACCCCTACACACACACAGACACACACATACACACACCCACCAGTCACTCAACCGGTTCCCTATCGCTCTTTGTCTCTCAGATACACACAAACACATACACAAATAAATTCAAGAAGCCCATGTTTACGCTTTGCATGAGCACACGCATAGTGCTCTCCTGCAAGGAGATGTAATACTTAGTCCTTTGAAAAGAAACAAGCCGATCCAAACAGAACTTAAGAATCGTGAATTAAAGTCTTAAAATAGCAATTACGCTCACCCATAAAAAGACTGAGACGTCCCTTTAATTACAAAGGGTACCATGTGCCTGTGATACACTGAGAGGACTGACAAAGGGTCAGTATTCAATGACCTCTCCATTAGGCATGTTTAAGTGTGCAACTGAAAATAACGCCTAACCTCAAAACTATGGTTCATGTTCTCAAAATCAGTTTATAAAAACCAGGGAAAGATACTAAATTGTGAGGGTCATATCAAACCTAACCCCATCACCTGAAATAGCACAAAACATGTGGGAGAACTAAACACTTGGAGGGGAATTAACTAAGAATGGATGGCAGCCTCAGATAGCACCATAAATTGCTGATCATTTGCATCAGCTATCAGCCCTGTCTCAAGGTCTGATTCACAAAGCAAATTGCACTAACGATATTTAAGCGCAAACACACCCATAAAGTTTTGAATATCCGTGCAGGTGTCCGCACCTCCACTCGCTGCTGCACAGAACTGCGCTCTCATGCATTACCGTAAAATTTGGTGTATTTGACGCACTTTTAATACCTTTTTTTTCATCTAAAAAGTGGGCTGCGTCCTGTATACCAGTGCAGCAAATATACCAGTATAAAATGCAACGACAGGTATGTTATTGTGTTACGGTATTTTACCCAAACGATGGCACTATTCAGTTGTTAAGTGGTGACAGACATACACCTTCATGATCGCCATTGTAGCCATCACCCTCACAACAATCAACGTTACCGTAGCTAGCATGATTGCAAACTTGACATGGAGAAAACAGATAGTAGGCTGTATTTTGTAAAACCTTTTTATCCTCTGGGATATCCCCCCCAAAACAGACTGCATTTTATATTGAGGTGCGACTTATAATCTGGATTTGACGGTAATTGAGCTCAACACTGATGGAGCTCAACTCCATGCACAGATCGATGATGAACCGGGAGAGGAGGGGGCAGCTCTTTTAACGGTATATTGTAAAGTGCAGACTTGACAGGTTATTTACTAGTTTCACTGTCTGTAACGCAGCTGCATTTCTTGAGTGAGCCAACAGCAGTTCGTCCAAATATAATAATCCCCATCCTGCACTATGGCTCCAGACCATCTCCGCACATGTGGACAAAGTGTGCCCGTGTGCTGTCACCCCCGGAGCGATTGATCTCCCGATTATAATAATATATATTTTGTTATTATTATAATAATAATAACAAAATATTATTTACAAATATTTTAGTGTGCATGTAGCTGTATGAGGTGTATAAACCAGGGAGTGCTGTTGCTGTGAGCTAATGAAAGTGTTGAATCAGTAAAGCTGCTGATGTACAGTTCTCCAATTTTCCAACCAACGACACCCTGTAGACTTAAAAACAAAAGCTGTAAATCATTTGAATCTGAATATTTTTGGATTGCAATAATGAACAAAAGACATGTAAAAACATGTAGATCATAATATCCATAGCAAATTCAACAACTCTTACTCTTACAGTGTATTCCACTTTTTACACTGTTAATTCAAATGTTAATTGTGCTTCAAAATATGGCCAATTACACTATAATTTTGGGGAACATGTATTTCGTGTATCTTACTATATCTTGAAAAATGAGTAAATAAATTGAGTCTAGCTGGAGAGTTACTTTATGCAAGGTATAATCCCCTGTCATATATCAAATGCAGGATTTACAGCATGTAAGCTTGATGGATGTAGCAGTCCTTTCAAACACACAAACTTGCTCCAGTGCGATGAAAGAATTCATATACTGTACATTCTTACCAGTGATGTAACACTGCACAGATGGAGCACAGACTGTTCTATTTTTTAAATTAATATAAGTTGTTCCGATTTGCATGATCACCATCTGAAAATACTGTCCTTGAAAAACCACAACTGCACACACTCCTGAAGGTTTAAGCACCAACATAACACTCCACATTAGTTTCAGTGTCTTCCAGCAATACCATTCTTTCGGGTAATACAATGAAGATGGACCCGGTGGATTTATTCAATTTTATGCCTTATTTGGCCTCTTTCCCCCTTGAGACCTAACTTGCTTTCAAGTAAGAAACAACAGCCTTGAGTTACAGTGGATTATAATTTCCTAATATAACTTCCATTAGCATGAGTCCAGAGGCTTTACACACTCTACACGCAGCCATCGAATTAAGCAAATTACAATATAAAACATTTTGCTGCACAATAGTTCAGCTCATGTGTTAATACCACTTTCCTTACAGCCTACATGCTGGAGTCTTAAAATCCTGTGTAAAAAAAAACATCCATATTGGATCAATTTACGGCCCAACATTTTTTTTGTACATTCTACGTGCTACAGGGCAGGAGTGCAGGAGTCAAAACAGTGTCTCAAGAAAGAAAGGTTTCCTTCCAAACATCTTGAAACACACGCACACACATATGCTACAGGATGAGTGTATGTGCCCGAGTTTTTCAAACTCTGAAGCAGACTTTCCACATGGTCGGCTGGCTCTTCCAGTAACCGGATGGCACACTTCCCTCTCCTCCACGGAGGGGGAGAGACTGAAACAGGGTTTCAAGGGTGTGGGCGATTTCAAAAGGCAATGCTAATGCCACTCTGGCAGTCGCTTAAAAGATGAATTTGTCTTTTGTTCACTTTCACTGACAACCCTGAAAATAACAGTAGGTCAAGTAGTTTGAACATGTAATAAATCATAGAATTTAACTGCATTTGTTTGATGCTACTTATATAGCATCTATATGTCTACATAAGTTTAAAGCTTGGGAAAAATGGTGAATTACTTTATTACTAAAACATAGAGCACAAGACTGATACCACTCCCATGTCTGTACTGTGTGTATGACGCTATTAAAGTTAGCTAACGTGTTGAGCTAACCAAGTTTACGTTAGCTGTGGAACGGTAACAGAGGTGAAGAGACAATTCCACCGACCAGAAACTCCAAAGCTTAAGTTATGTGTAGTTTCTTTAATGTTTACAGGAATGAAGTGTAAAAATATCACAGACAGAGCCATGCCTGCTGTTTTCATGTTTCCAGTCTGTGCTTACTTAAGCTAACGGGCTAGTGGTCGTAGCCTAGCTATATTGCCAGGGCTCTAAGTCTGCTTTCTCATCATCCTCTTGATATGACCCTAAAGGGGATTGGTCAAAGAGCTAAATGTTGTTAGCTATGTTTTTTCTCATTTTAAGTTTGCCTTGTTCAACATGTTGTAATCACCCATTTACAGCTGATAGCCTACTGATGCTAATGCTCCTTCGTTTTCTTATTTAAAGCTAAAAACATTTTTACTATTCAAACTGCTGTAAATAATGAATGTACCCTCATTCTTTTCCAATATAAAATTCAAAGATAGCTCTTACCTTGTGACCCCTTGCTGTGTGAATGAAGTGGAGTTTCCATCTGAAATTAAAAGAAGACAAAAATCAAAAAGTTTATGCAAAAGGTTTAATTCCACATGCTGGTGATTCATCAGCAGGCTAGAAGTCTTTACGACTGAAAAACCTGACCAATTATTTCCCCACAGGATGGCAGCGGTCCATGTCAGTGTTAATTTCGTTAACGAAAATTATGAAGATAAATGTTTGTCAACAACCTTTTCTCCATGACGATGACAAGACCTTGACAAGCTAAAAATAGATCGGCAATCATCAAAACTCTGACAGCAAGTATTTTTTTTGTTAACGAGACGAGACAAGACTAAAATGTTTGTGGTGGGCTGTCAGACATTCAAAAACCATGATTTTTAATGCCTCCAGCTCCAGTTAGAGATACGAAGGTGTTTTTGAACTTTCTGTTAACTCAGGCTTTCTGCTTCAGGCTCACTGCTCGCCTCACTCACAGAAAAAGGGGCGTTTTACACAACATTGGACGCTTCTTTGGCACAAAAAGAAGCGATAATGGGCTGTCTGCCTCAGTCAGACTGTTTAAATGAGCAGCTAAAATAGCAGCTAAAATTAACACTGGTCCATGTGGAGTTCAATTCCTTGCTCCTCTCTGTTGCGCAAGGCTAAATAGGCTAACCTAAATCAGCTGCCACAACCTGAAATAATAGCTCCATCACAAATGAATCTAATAATATGTCAAGCATGTATCATACAAGGAATACAACAGCCAGCTTCACAATTTGGCATCATAAAGAATGGTGTTTTTTGTTGGTCAAATTGGGAAAGTTGCTCATATTAAAAGATTAGCCTACAGTCTGTACAGATTCCCAAGCAGGTTTCCTCTTTTTAGTTAGACGAACAACAACACCAAAACAAAGTTAGTCTGTGCAACGTAGCAATTTCAGCAGTAAGAATATATGTCCCTGTCAGTACCAATGTTCCCACATCAAGCACATGCAGACGACAGGGCTGCAATCTGGGGCTCGGGTCTGCTGCATCTCTCCCCCGTTGCTTTATAATGAAGGCTGACGAGAGCAGAGATTAACTGCGATCTGGTTTACGTTAACCCCCCAACAGCTTCACAAGCTCCAGATAAAGATTAAATATTTTAACATGGGACTATAAGGTGGGTGGTTCCTTCCATCGCCAAGTTTTTCAAGTCTGCACAACAAAAAAAACACCTAATTAAAGAGGATTGAATGAATGGCCATGAAAACTACACCCAATTATAGCAAAATAAATGCACTCTTCCAGGAGGGAAACCTTATTAGTGTGAAATGAATGAAAGTTTGTCCCGGATCAGTCGTAGCCGCAGATATTGATACTAATCTCTGGTAGCTAACTAGCTGATGTCAGTTGTAGATATAACAGTGAGGAAGACGCACACAAAGTTAAATATGATGCTTAATAAGGTATAATGAGAAGCATCTTGCCACTTGTGACTTGTAAACTAAAGTTTTATATTAGCTCTCTACTCCTTAGCTCAACAAGACGTGAAGCACGAGGCCCATAAATGTGTCTGCCAAAACACCACAGTGCACCGACATCAAGGTCGGCAGACCTCCCAAACATTCAGGCTGCACATGAACTTGACTGTGATAGAAATGCCTATCAATCCATAACCTATACCATCTATCCTGTGTAAGGTTGTGGGGAGCTGGAGGCTATCCTAGCTGTCATTAAAGTATTGTATTAAAGCTTAATTGGAGCAAAACTTAAATATCTAACTTTATAAAAGTTAGTTCCAACCAAGTAATCTGATTGGACAAGAGGCATTCCATGAGTGCAGATACAGAGTACAACATCACTGGGACTTTTCACTCTGTGTATCACTCCGCCCCAGCCAGGTGTTCTGAATACTGTACAGCAGACCATGTACTTCCACATGAATCAAGCTGGTACCTCTGAATTACACAGCAGACTCTTATTTCACTGGTTGATGATAAATTAAAACAAACAGATAAATATACCTGATATAAAACAGCTGATCTGTAGTAACCTGTAGACACAGGAGTGCAGGAGAATGTTTGGGTTGCTTGGCAACAAAAGTCCAGTTTCAGTTAAGTAGTTAAATTGTGGAACTTGTTGAGTAGGTGGAGCAAAAAATAACCTGTTGTTGATTATTACTGTTACTACTATTTGCTGCTTGTTTAACTGCTATATAAAAGCAATATCACACTCAAGCAGTGTTGCCGCGGATGGAAATTTTTCTCCGCTGGTTGGTTAGACCTGTTTTCCGTGCAAGTTACATGAATAATAGGCTATCTATAAATAGAAATCCTTAATTTTTAGTGTTATTTTAGATTAAATAATTTATTTATACCCAAATCCAACCAAACGGACTCCATATCATTCAGCACTATACACAATGGACATGGGACATGCATGCCCACATAACAAACCCACACACTCTACTTTGCCTGACACAGTTAGCGACCTTAAACTGCACACAGCCCGCATCCGTTCGGTGCACTGTGTGCAGTCAGCTAGCCAGCTATTGTCAGCAGTGACACCTGCAGCGGGATCTGTTAACATGCAGGACAATTCAAGCTAGCAACTCCGGCCAGGGAGAAACACGACGCCCAGTAAGTGGGAAAAATACAGGAAGAAATACACAACGGACTGGTGAAGAGAAAACGGAATCAAAGAATGGATAGGACGTGTGGCTGGAGATAATACAATAGCTTTTTGTCAGTACTGTAAAACTGAGATCGCAGGGGGTGACAGGAGTTGTCCATGATGGATGCCATCTCACCCACCTCTATGACCGTCTGAATATGGTCTGACAGGGGTACATTTTGAGTTCTAGTATTGGGCTGGTTTTATTGGCCATTGGGCTGGTTTTATCGGCCATTGGGCTGGTTTTGTCACACAGACCTGGCAACCCTGCACTCAAGGTCCTGATGTTGCACCGAATATCAGCACTGCTGGGATTCGGTCATAGGCCTTAATATATAGCTACTGAATATAGCCTAGACTGTACGATCATGCTGAGTAATAAATACATTGTACATTAAGCAGTCATTATTATCTAATAGAATAGAGATATTGATAATATAATACATTATATCTTTGTTGAAAATACTTGAGTTAACATGAGTTATAATACCCAGTTGTGCAGAAAAACGTGCACAGAACTACAGGAAGTATAGCAGATTGAAGTTGAATCAGGAGGTACTTTAAAATGAGTCTCCTCTTAACCCTGGGATAACTACAATATACTATTTTTCTCTTCATTTCTGAGCCACACATCTTAACCTCTTCTTAAGAGTGGATGCACATGGCTGCAGGATCCAGTCCCATAAGGACCGTCCCTCTCACATTGAAAAAATATGCATGCTGGTTTTTCACTTTCTCCTTCACCACCAACTAAAAAAATGGCTGGACAGCAACTTTGGCACATCATTAAGTCAAGAAATTTTGTAGCGGTTTGCATCCAGGCTTCCCCTTAACCCTCGGGTTTAACTCCATTTTTGCTTCGAGACGCATTCATCCATCCGCACTCTCTTGATCCCCTGGCCAAACCACAGCGATGACTCACGGGTAAATGAGCTGAAAGAGGAGCGGGAGGGGGGGAAAGGACAGAGAGCGGACAGATTAAGTCTCAGAGAACGGTTTGTGGCGGGGAATCAGAGACACAGTTTGAATGAGACTGCTTGAGGGTGCTGGAGGCCTATCAGGCGGTGCAGTTGCCTGGAATAACAAATAGAAACTGTCAGTATGACGAGCATGGATGGTGGTCTCTGCTGTTAAGCCTTTTATAGTGGATACTTCTTTAGAGAAGATGGAAAGAGATCAATTTCATTTCTACTCTGGAAAGGTTTCAGGGAAGGCATCCAGCGCGTGTCCGCAGAGGATCGTAAAACAGTCAGATCAATACTAGAGAACAATATGAAACACTACTTTCATATCAGACAGACAATTATGTGTGTTTTTCTGCTTTTCTCCAAAATTGATTTTTTAAAAGATGAGGAGACTATTTGATTAGTTTTGTACTTAATGTCAACTAATCCAAAGAAAAGACGGGGCTTAAATAACAAATCATGTCTGTGTAGCCAAAGAGAATGGACACAGTGCTTATTTTTCTGTGTTATTGTTGTCCTGAAACTATTAAAAAAACATTGATGATTGATTAATGAACCTGGGCATTTTATTTCACTTTTAACCAATCCCACCGTTCTTCTGCAAAATAGTCCCCACTAAGGGCTGCACAGTCATGCAGTGGTTAGCTCTGTCGCCTCACAGCTAGAGAGTTCCTGGTTTAAACCCCGGTCCAGACGTAGTGGGAGTGGGCCTGTGAGGAGTTTGGACTGGATTCTCTCCTCCCACAGTCCAAGACATGCTCGTTAGGTTAATTGGTAACTCTAAAATTGCCCGTAGGTGTGAGTGTGAGTGTGAGAGGTTGTCTTTGGCTGTGTTCGAATTTGCATACTATATACTACACACTGCATACTGCGTTGTGCGGTAGAATGTAGTATGATGCTGTTCATATTTATTTTGATTTTGGAAAGAAGTAAACAATAGCCCGCCAAAAGCAAGCCGCTGCTTCTTTAGCTATAGCATCCGCTTCTGCTCTAATGCTGCTGCCATCCGCCATTTCACAGCTGTTGTGACGTTGCAGCGCTTTGCATTGTGGGATACAGTAGACGAGGCGGACTGGTCCAATGCATTCTTGAGGTATTTTTTGGCATCCTGTAAATTTAGCTTTTGTTTGCACACTACATACTACATTTTGGCCAAGTCATTATGTAATGCTAGTGTAGTATGTGATTTCGAAAACAGCCTGTTGCTAAGGAGTGTGAAAGGTCGCTATGTGTCAGCCCTGTGATTGACTGCCGATCAGTCCAGGGTGTACCCCGGCCTCTCGCCCAATGACACCTAGGATAGGCTGCAGCCCCCTGCTACCCTGTACAGCAGAGATGCCCAACCCTGCTCCTGGAGAGCTACCTTCCTGCATGTTTTAGGATTCTCCGTACTCTAACACACCTGATATGAATGTTTCGCTCATTATCAATCCCCTGAGAAGCTTCGTTTGATTGATAACAAGCAGATCTTTCAAATCAGGTGTGTTAGAGTACAGAGAAACCTGAAACATGCAGGAAGGTACTCCTCTAGGAGCAGGGTTGGGCACCCCTGTTGTACAGGATAAACAGAATAGATAACGGATGGATGGATTAACTATTTACTCCTGTGTAAGTAACGTTTGGAAAAAGAAAAACTACAATTCCCAGCAGTTCAAAAAGAAGACAAAAACTTTGGAAAACATGAAACTATAAACTTGTCATCCATTTTTAAGATTTACATTGGTAGGAGGAGTAAAAGGCTTTGGCTTGAGTACCACAGACAAGCTGAGGTAATCAGCCAGCATTTAGAGAGCAACAGCTCAACTCATTGTTCTGTTTTTTTTATGTGATTTGTCGGCTGCCACTGTGTTATAGATTGAGTTTAGTACCGCAAAAACAAATCATGCTGCCAGTGCAACAAGTGTGTATCAATCCACAGCTGAAAGTAGTCCCTGGCAAATGAGCTATTTACTCTTGTTTAAGTCACATCTGATAAACTCTATAGGGAGCAACTGTTTTGGGTAATCACCTGAATGCAACATACCTACAAAATAAAACATAAAAACAAGATATTAAGTTTGGTTTTGTGCTTCGGAAAGGGATGGGAAGCTTGGAGATGGAATAAAGTGTAATCTTTAAAAAAGGAACTCGTTGACTTCATGATATGATTTCAGTCCAGATAACTGCCACTAATGTAACTGCTTCAGCACAAACCACAGTTACATAATGGTTCCTTTATTAAGATTTATCTGGTATTAGTCATAAATATGACTAACAACCGTGTTGTAACAAAAAAGGCAGTAACTGAACAAGGACAGGAACAAAACAGTTATAGTGTCTTTTTCTGTATCACATTGTTTGTATTACTACTCCTTAAATCTTTCCAGTTGTCTGAACTAGCTGCACATTTTCTTTTTTAAAACAAAACTAGAGAGGAAAAACGCTTTACAAGCACCACAGTCACGTCACTAAAGGGTGTTAGAAGCACAGAGTAGTTTGAGATGTTTTTGACCACCACCGTTCAAGCTTCTCCAGCTGGTTGCAGTTGAAACGCGGCAGTCTGCCAGGCCACTTCACCAGAGGCACTACCATCCAGAGCAGGATCCTCTCTGCTGGGAAGAGTCCAAGTGTGGAAAAAAATAAAAAACATTTTAGACACTAGACGAACAGGCAAGAAGAAATAAAAGCACAGTGAGTTTAAGGGAAGAAAAGTGGACTAATAATCAGCGACTGACTGAATTTACTGTATTTAAGCGCTCTATCGCTCATCAGGATGCATCATTTCATTCTCTCTCTGTCTTTCCTGTTACATAAATACAATTACAGTGCAGCATTAAATCTTTGAGTTTCTTTGTATTCATTTGTGCCCTGCGGTTCCTCTCGGAGGTTACGGCCTTTGTTTGGGAACACGCTGTACAGTTCAGCTGGACAAACATCGCATGTGCAAACTCCTCATTAACACGAGCAATGACAGCTAATATGAGGTGATAAAAGCAGAGTTCAGACCAACATGACTCACGGCCCGTTGGGGTTAATACATCTAACAATAAAACAGATGTTAGGGCGCAATCAAACGTTTGTTTAACAGGGCTTGATATTGTTGTTTTTACTGAAAAATATATTGTATATCTTGAGGTGCTTGCAGTTAAGGAATTTCAGAAATAAAATGCAATTAATTAAACTGTGTATTATGAAAAAACACATTTATTGATCACATAAAAGATCATTAAAGTTAACATGTGTTATACACTCTGTGTGAAATCATGTATATGAATTGTACCATTAACCTTACTACATTTTTTATGTATTAATTTAATTTGAAAGGTTTCTTTAAGAGTATTAAGAGAAAAGTTGCATTGATAGCATTTGGTGTAATTATGAGTTGTAATGTCGTTGTTTTGACTTGTCTGAAATGTGTAACAGTCTTGTCTCCTGATGTTACAGGTTGCAGTGAGCTCATGCCTGAGTCACAGCTCGTGTTTCTCCCTCTGAGCTCTTCCTCTGAATGAAAGCAGCGTGCAGCAGGGTCGGCTGAGGTAGCCTCGACTCCTTCGCTTTCCAGCAGAGGATGTTCTACTCACGCATGTTAACTGTGTTTATGTAGAAGTGTGTGTGTGTGTGTGTGTGTGTGTGTGTGCTTCACCATCTGGCTGCCATCAGCTGCCCGTGCAGAGGTCCTGCTGACAGTCAGGACCAGCTGGCTGACTGGACAACAGAGCGATTGTAGCAGAGCGGAGCAGCAGCAGACAGAGGCAGGTTCCTGTGTTGGGGGTCAAAGTGTTTGACCTTGATGGTAAGATTGAAGAGATTTACATTTCATTCAAGTGTTTAAAGCTGCAGAACCGTATGCATCTATTCAATTTTTAGACTTAACCCTTTCTTAAAGTGGTTATCTCCAAGATCTCAGTTTCGTTCTCTTTGGCTGCACCAGGAGCATACTTCCCAGATATCCAGACAGTGTCGCATGTGTGACGTCCACGGTTGGCTCCAGTTGTAACTCTTGATTTTCCTCGCTGACGGTCGCCTTCCTTTTTAGACTGTTTGCCTTCATCTGAGCGTTGAATTTGTTTCTTTTTCTTTGGATTTTCACTTATCGTTGAAGTTGTATCTGTAGTCATCGATCTTTTCTTTGTTTGTTCAGCTATAGTACATTACTGTTTACACACAACACTTGCACAGACCGGAAAAACAACCGCTTAGCTCCGCTTACCCTCTCTGGCAGACCAACCACTGCTGGATGATAGAAAACGTGTCACTAACTGGGTGCCAGTCTGTAATAATACTATATACTGCAAATGCAAAGGCTTTCATCAGTGGGCCATAGGCTCAATCACCATTGTGTTACCTCATTCGGGGATAGATAGTGACTTAACAGACATTTATTTAAATGAAATTCTTCAAGATTATCACTGTAATAGGAGTCCTGCTTTATTAAAACTTTTAAATTTAGCATACAGTATGTATGTATGAAGACAAATAGGAATGAAAAGGGGATGAGAGTGAGATCTTAGATGAAGGAACGTAGTTATTTTTACTTCAGTGTGCCATTATGTCTTTTGTTTCTGAGTATATTCAGGTTTTACTGAATGTAAGACAGATTTTTACTTAAAGTACCAAGATTTTATAGTTATATTTTGAAAATAGTTGTCACATGACCTTATTGATCCGAACAAGCGTGGTAGGCCCACATGTATTGGTCTGGAGGGATTTGGCTTTGTGCAATAACGTGCATTATAAGTGAAACAATATTGATTAACACACTACACTGATGAATGAAAATACATCATGCTGCTGGACAAGTTTCTTTTAAGAGCACTGATCTGGAAAATAACTTCCATGTGGTGTTGTAGTCATTAGTTGTGTTATGCCTTTGACGTCTGGTTGATTAATCGTGTTAAAAGTTCATCACAAACTTTACTTCAAACCATTTTTGACATGATTTGTTCTTTGAGTGTTTCTTTGCTTCATCTTTGTACTTTACGACATTTTAGAGGAAAACATTGCACTTCATATTTCACATTTCATTCACTTAATTTTTTAGTTACTAGTTACAGCTGTAGTTGCTGTACAAAACATATGATCAACTCAAAAGCCATAAATATGATGACAGTATGCAATGATACCTACCTCCACCTGCAGCTATAACATTAAAATGCCACTTTACGCTACTTTGGGACTAAAATAATACTCTTCATTATCAGGCTATATTATGTTCATTACCATGTGCAATATCAATTCCAATATCAGGGGCTATACTTGTATTTATGTTCATATTTATAGAATACATAATCAAGTGCAATACTTATTATTAATATTAGTACCATGTGCAAAATTACTTTAACATGAACTATCAGCAATATAACCCTTTCTTAATTATTATTTACAGCAATCTGCAAGTATAATTTCCTTCCTTTCCTTTCCTAATCTAATATTATATATATAAAAAAATCTTTAAAACTAAAATTGATATAATTTAATTCTTAAAAGTGACCAATCCTGCACAAAGAGTACTTATACTTTTGGTACTTTATAGTTATATAATTCTGACGAATAATAGGCTACTTCTGTACTTGTACTCAAAGGAGACAAATTATGTTATTCTATCACATTCAGGAAACCACCAGAACAATGCGTTAGTTAGTCCATCTCTCAATAATTTACAACTTCCTGTCATGAACACTGTCTGTGGCACTCAGCCCATTCATTCCTACTGAGAACATGAAACTTAAAAAAAGGTCACAAGTATAAATAGTAAGATAATAATAATAATTTTTTTCTTGTTAAAAAAAAATCCCAACTAAGACAAAAATGAGGGGATGAGTTTCATCAGCGTTTTACTACACTACACAACTATACAAGGGATCAATGCATTGTTTTGTTGTGTTCATGAGATTTGTTGACAAAGTGATGAGACGTTGCAATCTTTATCTTTACATTTTTTTTCTTAAAACCTACAACTTTTTCTTTTACAACTATCAGCTCTGGAAGTGGAGGCCTTCTGTATTTACTCCCTATCCAGTCCTAGATGAGATAAGCGGAGGGGCCGACACAGCAGCAGTGAAACAGCAGCACTGAAACATCCTGCCGGCCAGCCAGCACCGAGCCTTTGTAGCCTCTCCGTGATATCTGCTGTGGAGCTGGCACAGCGCCTCAGTCTGCTCATTGTATAATCCACCGCTGTGTTTTCAGGCATCATGACGCAGATTTGAATGCGTTGTGGAAATTGCCAAACCGCCTGTGCAACTGAACAGTGAGTCAGTGCATCATTGTTGCGGCTACCTTCCTCAAAACGGCCCCAAAAGACCAGACTGGACCAGAGCGCAGCAGCAAGAGAACAAAGCATGGCCTCTGGCCCCTGATGTTGTTCGCACACTTCCACTGGTAATCACAATGAGTTCAAAACACAAGACAAAGCAAGCTCACATGTCCATGTTGGCATTTGCATCAAAAACTTATTTATGGCGGAAACAGTTAGTAATATAATACAGAATAAGAGCAAACAGGGAGATCACTCTAAGTTCATATTTTAGATCTTTTTCCTGGCAAGCGAAAACCAGTTTGGTTTCAGACATGTCAAGCAGGTTTTAAATGCTACACTTTTTGATGTGTCAGTGAGTGGCTTTTATTTTCCTTTCAGCACAATGTGTGCTTTTGTTTTTCTGTGTATGAGTGCACCAAAATCCACAATTTTGACCTACTATAGGGGGAAACAAGTCTGGTTTTGTCTCCTGAAGAAAAGTTCTGTTACAGCTCTAAAACAGGAGCCAACGTGACGATACAAAACATGTTTAATGCAGTTAATTGTTAACATCTGGCGTGGATAACTAGGCCTCCAGTGGTGTTAAAACACTACTTTTTCAAGGGTTGTGTCTGACTTTGTGTTACTGTAATTCGGCTAAATGGTCGTGACATTTTCAGTGATCATGTATTGTGTCTTTAGAGGCGAGCCTGGATGCCCGGGAGGTCTGAGGCCTGTGACTCATGCTCAAAGCCTTTGCGCTTGTGACATGGAGAAAGGAAATAAGAGCCAGATGCCAACAGATATCCACCAGCACATGGCTCACACGACAGACCCTGTTCTGTATGTGTGGGTGTGTGTTTGTGTGCGTATTCCCAGCAGTCGTACACAAAGGATTCAGGTACGACTCGGGTGATTTTCCAGTGGCGATTTTGCGTCAAAGTCCGGGCAAAACCCAAACAAAAGCGATACAAACATGTACGCACACTTGTGCCAATAGCCGTGTGTAGTTATACATATCATGGGTTTAACAGCTTTTATGATGTTTTTCTTCCATTTTCTGGCAGGCATGAAAATGTCTCAGCTAAAAAGTAATTTATTAATCATGTTTTAAATTAGTAGAATTCGTGAACTGGCACAGATGTTGGCTTCCATCAGAAACGTCTTATTATTCTGTGGTGTGCTGTCACTAAATAACTGAAACTTTCAGCATCTGCTCATAAAGTTGTTTAAAAAATGAACTAGAGTGCAGCTTTCACAGGGTGTCACAAAATGTTCTCCCTTGTAGTGCAAAAACAGAAGCGTCAGCTGCTTTTTCTTCTTTCTCCCACTGATTTTGTCTAAAAGTTTTCATGTATCATCCATTCATCAAGAAAAGTGACATTTTATTCTTAGTTTAAGTGCACAAAAACGTAAAATAAAATTGTTTTATCTAAATATGTGTACACAGTGTGCTCTGGAATGGACCAAACGTACCTGCAAGACAGCCAACAAAATTAGCCTGAAGTGTTCTGATGGCTAAAACTCGAGTGACAAGAGATTGACGTGTCCTGCATGTTAGCTTAGATAGTGAGCGACAAAACAAACAGAACACAGGCTTTAGTGCTGTGCTAAATCAGTTAGCATGCTAGATATTAGCTGGTAACATTTACCAGCATTTAAAGTTTATTAAAATATTACTTTTGTCTCTTAATAAGCTTTAGGAGTGCTTACTTTTTCCGTGCCACACAGCTAGCAGCAGACTAGCTTAAAGCTAACTAGCTAAAAGTACCTTGCTCTAAGCTAAAATTTCTATTTTGCCTTTTGTTTTTTGTATAGCAGCTAAGTAGTTTTATTTACTTTTCTGTCTTTGTCCTATATGACTTTATATTCTATATCGAACAGTACCAGAATGTTCTGAATTTACATTATTTGTATCACAACAGCCATTAATGTTCTACTTTATTATCTATCCAAAAAGCTCTGTGTCACGGCATCTTCATTACTAACCAACACAATGCAGAAAGCACCCGCTATACATCCATCTATCCATCCATGTGTCTGGGACGTTGCACTAGCTGGCTGATTCTAATAGAAATGCATGAGGAAAAAAGATGCTCCAGTGAAATAGAAGTCTTCAATGAGGTCTCCACGCCATAATGAAAAGCTGGATCTGGCAGAGACTTCTTCCAAATGCATTATCCGAGAGTGCCGCTTCATGTCTCTGCTGACTGTATTAAGAATCAAAGACTGTTCTGTACATCTGGAAAACATGGACAAGGGGAGGAAATTATCCAAAATATGCATGTGCCTTCAGAGCGATCCATCATTTGGTATTAATCAGAACAGGGAAGCGATCCATCAGGGTACTTGAAGAGGCAATTTCAAATCCATCTTTCTATTGGACACATAATCACAGTGTGTACAAAGGGTGGAAGATGTAATTAGAAGATGTGGTGTTAAGAAGTTGTAAATGGCTGCAGGATGGTTTGTTTTTTTGATTGAAGGATTTATGTTGTGAGGATAAATACAGAAAGCAAGTTTTATGTTCTTATAAAAGGAGATCATAACCAGACCACTCTGATGGATGGCATTTCTTAAAAACACAATACAAGTCACAGCAAAAGTGCCATGAATCAGATCTGACATGCTGCAGTTGGGTTTAACAACTTGTACCTTAAGGAGAACTGGACTTACGTAACCTAATACTCCTCTCTCAACGAGTTACAACAGTTACAATGAGGGTATATTAAACAAACACAGAGGGTCAATGGTTCCAATTTGTCAGTCTCTGACACATATTGCTGCTACCTGTTCATAAAGTACTTTTTAGTTTGAGGCGAACCCTCATGTGACTCATGATGTTTACCTTTTCCACCACATTCATTTCTCCAGTGGAGCATGCAGTGAAAGGGATCAGTCACAGAGGGTGTTGGGTGTGCCTGAGGTCAATTACAGCAGGTTCATAGCGGAGAGTCGTCGGCGTATTGTTTGAGCTTGTCTCATTGAGTCACTTGGCATTGTTTTAAATTCCTCTCTATATAAAAAAAGTTCCATTGATTGTAGCATGAGAACATCCACAGCTCAATACTTTAGAGCTAAAATGAATCACACAATTAACATGTACACAAACAATGCACTTTTTATCTGATTTACAAGCATACCAAATCACACGAATAAGACAGCCTGAGAGAGCGACGTACAGTCTGAACTGAATGTAGAAGTAGAATACAAATGACAAGCTTTGTCCAACAGAGGAAAGTGTGCTCTTATAATTTAAAAGCCTGTGTCCAATATCTCTTAATAGTGCACTTAAAAGTACCCACAGTTAAGTCAACAAGAAAATAGCTGTGTCTGAATTCAGGGGCTGCATCCATCGAAGGACACAGTCTACAAAGGATGGGTCATTCTTAGCTTGTGTAGACCGTTAAAGCCGAACTGAAATTAAATGGTCTTGTCTACGGAGGATTTCCTGTTTGCGTCACCAGCTGTTCCCGCCCTTACCCTTGCGTCACCAAACGCTGCTCCTGTCACCTAGCAACAGGTAGCTAGCAGGCTAACTAGCTATCGTAACCAATGTCATGTAACCTTATTTGGAAAATAATTTGTTTCAAAGCCCCCTTCGTTTTACCGTTTTACCATTTGTTATATCACTTTGTACATTTTAAAGTGTATTCCTCGGTTGCTTGATGTCCGCCATCTTGTTTGAATTGGCGCGCAATAAATCTCAGGATACGTTGGGTTGCGAAGGATGCACCCAATGGATCCTTCGTGGCCCAAGAAAAGGAGGACATTTGTCGGCAGTCTGCCTTCAAATACGTCCTTCGAATGATGCAGCCCCTGAATAGGAACTGAGCTAATGTTTGGGCCGTGCTACTTTTTGCTACCAATCCCATAATGCACTACATCAGGTTTGTTGCTAAAGTGAAAATGTACGGCCTGCAATAGTTTACCTGTTAGTAATTACACAAATGATGTCAGTGTCGTTGGCTTTTTAATCAAGCAATGACAAAATATGAATCACCATTTGATTTAATTACAAAGATAACCCTGCTGGCTGCTAGCATGCGTAACGTATGTAACATACCGTATTTGACGTAACCAACATACTTACATTTCATAACTAATGTTGTTACATAACTTAAAGAAAAAATCCTTTGTTCTTTGTTTCACAATAATCCAACCCTCCAACCTCTAATGCAAGCACATTTTCTTACTACATCACATGAGTTCAAAAACAACTTTAAAACTAAAACTCGTGGCCAACGTCCAGAACTGATGCTGGAGGGATACCTACAGCATCGTATTTTAACGCACAGTGAATATTTGCACTACACATTAGGCTACATATGAAAGTCTCAATAAACTTCAGACAGACCGATTCTGTTATTATTGTATTTATACATCTACTATTTAGGGCATTGGCCTTATCTGCCAACATTATGAGCACGCTACAAACTACGCTACACAGATACTTTCTTCCTCTTATGTTTATCCTTAATTTATTCTTAATTGTTTGATTCCTTATTACTTTTGTAAATTATGTTTTACTACTTTTTTATTTTCTTTAGCGCTCTAATCCTATTTTTATTGCTGTCTTTTTAATGTCTGAGTCCGATTCAGTAAATTTTGCTCTCTAATGATAAGCAGAGTATTTGAAAAAAAGTTGTCCAGACAAATATGCATGGAGAAAAAAACATGAAAGTTAACCCTTGTTTCTTGGTCTACTGGTTAATATGAGTGATTCTCTCCAGACTGTTTACATTCCTTCAATGAACGACCATAATGTTGAATATTTTGACATGCTTTATTTCTCTTAGCTGTAATCCAATTCGGGTGACAAAGGTGATTAGCCTGGTTCAGATCTGATCAGCGAGACGGTGCTGTCTCCACTCAGCGGTTGTGCACACAGTGTAGGTCTAATGGAGCACACCCGCCTCTGTTTAAGTGTTTCCATACCGCCAGATTGCCTTCAAGTCATACATTCGACAATTGACCTTTCTGCCTTGCCTGTTCACGTGCCATTAAACGCTGGGACGGCTTAATGCTCACTGGCACTGGAACACACAAAACAAAACAGGCCCTTTTTTTGTGAACATGCTGCCAGAATATCAATGTGTTTGTGAAGTTTAATGCGCAGGCCTGATCTGGATTATTTATTGACGTTTCTATGCTTCAAGTGGTGTTTATTGTGGACTCCTCTGAGGATTTCTCTGATGTATAGTTTCAGTATCAATAAGGGGAGAGGAAGTATTGACAACCTGTCAAACCAGAGAATTTGTTTTAAAAATGTCTCACATTTAGAAGTGTTAGATGCTGTCGTAAACATTTAATTTAAATCGTATTTGCCACAGCAGAGCTGCTGGCAGGATTGAAACCTAATGGTACGCATTAAAGAGAAATTAAGAGGCCCACACTTAGCAGCGACTCGGGTGTTTAGCCTCTCTGCTCTGATGAAACTTCAAAGACGAGGACGTCAGAGCACCAGCAGCACACATTCATAACAGGGAACAGAAAGAAGTGGAGCTACAGCAGCTTGTTATGTGTCCGAGTATGTTTTTCTCTTTAGGCTTTTTACTGTGCGAGAGTTTATTTGATGAACTGACACACTGAAGTGTTTCTATGCCAGAAGCAGATGGGGTTGAGCCGAAGCAGGAGGGTTTAACTGCACCAGGCCTCTGTAGATTAAATGTAGCCGCCGCGGTAGCTAACCACTTAGCAGAAAGCAGCCTAAAGATGCGATTGATACATTTATCCTGCAAACTACATGCACAGTGGAAACCCGGGTATATTGCATCAAAAAAAATAAAGCATATTTATTGACAATAATATAATTATATAATAACTAATGTAATCACTGTAATTTGTTGGGGTTTTGTCAGATTCTTTTGTTGAAAGGTTTTTTGGATGATGAAGGGTTAACACCTGCTGGTCTCGCTTGCCAGTGTAACATTAAACCTCCTTATGACCTGATGCTGACATGCGTTACTGTATTCACATTAATTAAAGGGCATGATATGACATGAGCACAAGTGAAATTGGTGCGCTGCTTGACAGACAACATGTAACTCAATCCATCTGAAAAAAATCCACCCAACAACTAAAACATTGTGGAAAGTTGTTTCATTACAACACTGAGCAGGAATAAAACGCAGTATGTAGTATAGAGGCAGATTTTTGACCTTTTATCCAATGAAAAACAATATGTAGTTTAATTTCGTTTTTTGCAACTGCAAATGTGATCGCCTTGATGTGTTTTTCCTGAATTGATTTTAACTGTTTGTGTCTTATTTCTCATGACTCCTGGAATTCATAGCATGTGAGCAATGTTTAACAAAAGTCATCACCAGAGTCTCCATGCATGTCATTTCCTCGGGCTATAATTGTTCCTTTGAAAAACTGAACATAAACGTGTTCATTATCCCGTCATGTGATCAGTGTCGACATGAATCTGTACTTCGGAGTGCCTTTTCATTTTTATGTTTTACAATAAAAAATAATACAACAAAAGTTCCTTAACTGAGTGAGTTTAAGTCATTGCTTCTTTCAACTGTGGATTTCATCGTCTTGTGTAACACATTTTGAAGCACTTTCAAGATTTATTTCCACAAAAGTGATAATTATGAGAATTATTTCCATTAGATGATTATTCAAGTTAATGATGACCACACCTTTTTATCCTCTTGCACTGCTCTTTGTTCCAACTCCTCACATTGATGGTCCCACACACTGAGTCAGCGCCAACAGCCTCATCAATCAATCGGGCCCATCCTGACATACGACAACGAAACACACAATTAAAACATTATGATCGCTCTATTACTGGGGTGTGTATAGGAGATGGTGAAATGTGATCGTCTATAGTTGCTGCTTGGTATCCTTGTTCTGACAGTTTTAGATTCTTTAGAAGCTTTAATCGTACTGATGACTAAATGGATGCTTCAATGCTGTGAAATAGCCCTTACTTACGGTGGTAGTGCTGCTGTTGTTTATGATGGAAGTGTGAAGACGCAAGTTGTGTATTATACATTTATACATGTGACAAAAGAAAGAAGTTAAGAAGTGCAACTTTTGACTGGTTTTGTTTGTTAAAAGAAAGAGCAGGTTACAAAACACTCTCGTAGCCCATCACTAGCTAACATTATGCTAGTTTAATGCTAACTCAATTAAACTTACAATAAGAAGGAGGCATTTACTAATACATAAACAATTCACTTCCTTTAATTTCTCTTCACTGCTGTTGTGATCAGTAGCAGTTCCCAAACCCAAAGCCCACTGGTTGGTTTTCATATTTTTCACGACGTGCTGCATGACAATCCCCAGCAACATTCTGTGTTCAGGTTTTTAAGTCCTAGTCCTACGTAGCAAGTTATTTTGGGATTTACACTTCATGACAAGTCATGAAAATTCAACTATAAAATACACATGCCCTCTAGAGCTTCCCTAAGAGGCGATCAGGAGCCCTGATCGCAAGAGGACATCATACGTCATCAATGCACAAAGGCCTTTCAAAATATGCCAATCCCAACCTGCAGGATTCATTACAGCTCAAAGAACAAGTCACAAGCACCTTTTGACACAGTGTGTGTGCTCTATCTTTTATCATTAGTGCATGCTTAATCAACGCACTTGTTTCCTGATCTGAAGTTGCTACGCTGCTAGTAAGCTCGGTTTGCATTAGGCAGTACACCACACCATTGGTGGCCATGTGTGTGGCTCATAAAGCTGTGGGCTACACTTTACCTGTCTCTGACTGGTCGGGCTGCTTGTGTTTTCTCCTACAGTGTTGTGATGCATGAAGAGATTGGTGAGAGTGAAGAGAGCTTTTCAGTAGCGCATTGCTCATCGATGCTGCTGCTCTGACTGGACAAACAAAAACACAGCGAGTTGCACAACCTACTTTCCTATTCAGCAATGTGAAATGATCTTAGAAGTTACCAAAGTAAAGGAGAGAACATAAACACGGTCGTAACAAGGAATATAAATACAGCACTACGCAGACCAGGAGCAGACAAGACCAGCCTTACTGCTGACATGAATGAAAAACAGAGGGAAAGACCCCTGAGAGTTCTTGCAGAGGAGGTAGTAAAACAACAAGACCTATGTTTGTAATAACGTCAAATAACTTAACCTACTTATAGTCTTACCTAAATTGTGGTCACGCCTCTCCAATCGACCCGCCTGCGAGAGGACTGCAAATACAGAAGTGATCCGAGGTGCTAGAAAGGTTGAGGACTCCAGCTTTAAAAGACAAATTGAGCACTTTGTAGCTGATAAGCAATAACATATGAAAGTGTGAATATGAGGTCGGTTATGTAAAGCTATAATCCAGAGTCAAACTAGATAAAAGTGTTTTTGAACAAGTGTGCTTGGTTAAGTTTGTGATTCTCCTCGACTGGAGCACCTGAAGGTTCTTTTTTGGCTTTTATGTAACTCGATGTTGAAAAAAAATGAGCTGCGAAACAACTTTTAACTGTTCCACAAAAGCAGAGAAGGATGCATTTACAGAAGAAAACAGGAGAAGAAAGAGAATCTCCAGTGTTATTTCCGCTTGAGCCACTCGGACATTTTTTCTTAGGCCGACACAAATGATGCATTTGAGTCCAAACATGTATTTCTGTTTATTATTAAGTGCCCGCGGCTGGTTTATATGAACAGAAACAGAAAAGATGAAGTTTTACAATGTGTGCATTACCCGCCGATGACAGTCTGGACGTGGCGGCACTGAGCAACAAAGAAAAAGACGGCAGGAAAGAGCACGAGAGGCGGCGACGGGATCCCTTCTCTTCCTTTGAGAGGAGTGACATTTGGAACAAAGAGGCCAGTTATGGGAGCAGCTCTGTCTGGGACCGGCAGACTGACAGAGGCCAAATACTCCCAGCCCGCCAAATCAACCGCCCACGTAGGGTGGGGTCACCCCGGGATGACTCATTCATACACACACAGGGAAACAGGAACACACACACACAAAGTGAACACTGTTAATACTCGAAACTTCCTTAAAAATGTCCGTGCTGTACGGCAACATGTGCAACCGTGCAAATCTGCAGGGAGAGCTTCAGAGGAGACGTCAGAGGGAATAAAAATCTTGTTCTTATATTTAGATGTTTGTCCCGCTTTTGTCTGCAGCACAGGTGAAAGTGTTCCTTTTGGGATTGCCCGTCTAGCCCTCTTCTCTGTCTCTAATAGTTTGTGCGTAAGCCGCCTTTGTTTTCACTTGCCATCCGGGCAACCTGCCAGACCAAATAAGCCTTTTTTACAGTGCGCTTCTAGAGCCGTTCCTTTGTGAGATAGCACTTTATAAGACTCCTTGGAGCGGCTTTGTCAATATTTCAGCATCCATTTAGTCACAGAGAATTACGCCGGCCAGACAAATAAACACATTTTACAGCAGTTGCTCGTGTTGCTTTTGTCAGCGCTGATGTTTGTCGGCTTCGCTTCCAGCAGCAGCAGCAGCTTTCTGCGTCTCTGCCTGGAAACATTTCTTTGTGTCTCCCAATGCGTCACGAGGCCTGTACGAGGGAAATGATGAGATTTGGCGTATATGTTGCTGCCGCTCGCTGAGCTCTTAATGTTAATTTGATAACTTTGACAGAGCCGGCTGTTCCCTGGCAACATAATATTTGGCCATAAATAGAAACTAATGGACAAACATCGTCGGCCTGGCGACCCGCCAAACAACAAGTCTTGTTACGATTGGTCATTTTTCATGAATGATTGGTCCTGAGATGCTGCAAGTCTGAACTCTGTCTTGTTTGTGTTGTTAATGTAAGCCAAAAGGAAGTCTCTGGAAAGGAAATATTAAACAGTTGAGGAAAGGAGCTGTTTGTTTTCACACCTTAGCTACAAAGTCGTCTGTCATGAAGCTTCATTGTTTGCTCTGAAAAATGACTTTTTCTGTTTTTTTTTAGTGAACAGAAATTCTTTATATATTTTTGTTTTTGCTTTGATCGAACAATCGGTGAGTTATGTAAAGAATAAACACATTTTCAATGTTCGTTTCACTGAGACTTTTCATGCTAAAAAGCCAACGACAACAATGAAATTCCAGACTTATGAGCATCATGTGTCATAAGTTCTGTCTTGTTTTGTCTTAATGGAGTGCAGCCTCTGTTTGTATCTGCTTAGTTTCACTGCTTTAATCGTTTTTTATCCTGAATGTTTTGTTAGGGAGGAGGGAGCTAAAGATGGAAATTAGCCTCTCTGGCTAACTCTAGCATATTAACACACATGTGCACTGTCACTGTCAAATTAAGCAACAACTGTTAAAAAATCAATTCGCAATAGTGGACTTTATAATGATAAACACAGTTACTGTTGTACGGCACTTAAATCAATCCCACATACATCGCTCTGCTGCTGTAAATACTCATTAGAGCTCCAAATGTGTATTACTCCGCTGCAGTAAATAGTCCCCACAAACACATTGTGTATGGACTGTCTTAGGCGTGTTTGTTAAAGCCTACAGTGTCCTGATGTTTTAGGGTTTTATTTTATGCTTTTTAAATAAAGTTTTATATTTAATAACCATTAAAAAAATACACATCCTCAGTCTGCATAAACAGTCTCAGTGCTGAGACATGAAATGTAACCGTAAAGGTGTCTCAGCTCTTTGTTGGTTTCGGTCTCTCCGCGGGGTTTGATGACAATAACAACTTTATTTTGAAGGGAGTCTTTGAAAGCATGGCTTGACTCAAACATTCAGCCTAGTTTTCCAGGAAACATTTTGTTCCCTGAGAGTTTTGATGACTTTAATCCACAGTTGTGTGAAACCAGCCGTGACGTAAAATCTATTTATACGGTAGAATGTGGCACAAACACTGCCAGGAATAGGAGTTTGATCCCGGCCAAACCGAGCCATTCTCTGCACTCATTGCACTGTAAAAAAAAAAAACCTCCTGATGAAAGCGGCCCACCAAAGGGCCTTATGTTATGTTATAATAAAGTGAGATCAAATAAACGGCGGGGGCAGAAGAATTGCTCTGGGATCACACGTGTTTGCTTAACGTCAAACAGATGTAGGCACACTGTATGATTACTGCGTTATAGCATGGATTGTATACCCACTCAGACAGGAAAGGGATGGCAGCTGTTAGCCATCAGCAGCCCCAAACTATAGGCCGCAGCCGTGCCCACTCAAACACACAGGAACGTATGCACATGTTCGCGAATGTACACGCTACGCAGATGGACGGGCAGACGTGTGGAGGCACGAAACACACAAACACACTCGGCAAACTAATCCCTTTTATCTCCGTAATCCGATGTTTAACGTCAGGGCCCACCGAACGCCTACCGACCGCCATCTTAAAAAGCACAGAGCGTCTGCCAGAAAACATAAACATCCTGGAAATGACCGCTGCCCTGCGTCATAATTTTTCTTTTCAGAGCAGAGCCCACTGCCGGGTTATTTCAAGGCTCCGGGTGACCCTGAAACCAGAAGTTTCCTCACTCCTCCTCTCTTGGTATTTAAGGAAAACTTCAGTGTTTCCCTCTCTCTCTCTCTCTCTCGCTCTGACTGGGTGTGGCTTTCAAGAGGCAAACTTCTCTGAATGATGTGCGCTCCGCAGCTTTGACTCAGTCCACACCCTTGAACTTGGAGAGGAGTTTGCAGGAGGTGGAGCGACGCTCGGAGCACAGTTTGAGGTTGGACTTGAGCTCGGAGGCTTTTTCTAGCAGCATGTTGGTGCGGCTGTGACCTGTGCTGGCTCTGCGCTGCACTCTGTGATCTCTGGGATCTCTTCAGTTTGAGCGTGTAGAGGCTTCAGGTAGTTTTGACTTTCTTTTTCTCTCGGCTTAAAGAGTGTGAGAGCAGTTTGTGCTTCAGGAAAGTTCGGGAGGTGAGTGGAGTTTGCATGTGGTGGCTGCTGTGAAGGTGAAAATGAAAGGGAGATCCGTGGTGTGTTGTGGAGACTTGTGCTGGTTTAAACTTGCTATTAATAGATGGTACAGTCTCAGAAAGTTTACTTAGTGGTATAAAAGTACTTTTAATAGATACTTTCTTTTAAATTTAAGATAAAATTATGAATATTTTGTCCTAAAACTCCTAAAAACAAATCTATGTCTTGCTCATTTGCTGTTTTAAAGCCTTACCACCTTGATAAATCTGCATATTGATTCAGTTATTCTCTTATTCTGTTTGTTTGCTGCTGTTTAAACCAGGAAATACGTGCGTGTGAGTGTCTGCGAGGGATCAGCTTGGATTAAATGCTACATGATTGAAATTCAAGCTTGAGCAAACAAAGCAAAATTACAAAACCAGTGATGACAAATATTGAAAACTGAAAATATTTCCCTCTTGAAACTTAATTTGAATGACTGACTCGTGCTTGGTTAATCCGTAGTTTGTGTAAAGATGCAAACTCATCCAATAAAGCGAGTGAGCGGAGCTAATGTGGATATTCGCGCCCACATGAGTGGATTTTAATTGCGTGGATGGTGTACGTGGCGGCTTCAGATTGTTCGACTCTCTTTTCTCAAGGCTGCATAATGACATCAAACTCATCACATACTTTGGGGCCTGTTGCTGAACCTTATGCATGATTCTTACGCCAAAGCGAGAAGGACTTTCCATTGTCTGTCCTGATGGGAGCATAAATGGCTTCTGCAGTCGTTGCTTCTTTGGCGAATATCCTTTAAAAAACGCTCATTTTTCCGTGTGTAGCTTTCATCAGATGTGATCAGGGTCAATTGGGGTTAACCTTTTTTTAACTGTAACTTTAACTGGAGCTACCGAGGTTTTTTTTCTCAGAGCTGATTTAGTTCATTATGAAAATAAACAAGCAGAAAACCAATCATGAAACTCAGAGCGCGCAGCTTCTCTTAATTTCTGTTTCTCCGTCTCGCTCCTTCTTCCTTCCTCTCTATATGTTAAGCGTTGGCACAGACGGGGGAAGTAGCCAATGTTTTCCACCTGACATCACTTAGCCATTACACACACACACACACACACACACACACACTTGAGCACACAAAATGGTCCCCAACTCAGTGCCCAGTTGGCTTCACTATAACGTCTATCTGTTTCCTCGGTGAGCAGAAAACATCAGACTGATACTGAGCAGCAAACTGGAGCGAAGCACGCTGACCTCTGACTGAACACACACACACCTGCCTCGGTCTGTATGTCAGGAGGACTGTGCTCAGACAGGCCAGGGTTCACACACACACACACACACACACACATACACACACACACTGAAGCAGTGAACAAAAGGGCTAGTAGGAGCTGGAGCTTTTCACCGTGACAAATTTGCAGTGACATGAAAATAAGTTGTAACGTGACGTCCGCATTGAGAGCAGCTGTCTTTGAAAGCACTCGACTACTTCTGGCAGCGTGCAGCATATTTCACACATATTCACTTTTTAATGCAGGAAATTTCCTTGTTACATTTTTAAAGATGGCGGAGATTTCTGTGTGGAAATGCTTGTGTTTTTCTGCTTTCAAAAAACACAACTTCAACCTTATTTCTATCTGTGACAAACAGGGGGAAAAGCAGGAATGAAATATAGTCTGAATTGGATTTCATGCATTTTGTCTGCAGCTTGCTGCTCTGTAAAACTGCTTTACATCAGCTGTGGATCTAATAGAATAAGACACATGACTGGAGGTGAGCTGAGATGCTTTCCAGGCCTAGCTGATTTGATTTGATTCGGCCTGATGTTTAATGTGCACAGTGGAAACCAGGGAAAACACACCCAAATCAAATGTGTCCATGAGGCTGTTTTTACGGTGTTTTTACACACCAGCTCCAATAAAAATGGTGGGAATATTGAGATATTTCGATAAAAGGCTTCTGTAGATTTCCATAAGTGGTATCTAACGAGAATGAAGAGATGAAAATGAGGAATAAATCCAACATTTGGAATCATGTCGCAATAAATGTCACTTTTACAGGGTATCTTAATCAGTTACTTCCTGTTGAAGGCGTTAAAAAATCGCAGTTATAATTTGTAGTTCATCAGCAAAAAAATTGGCAAAATACTTCTCCTAAATTTTCAGTTAGTAATACTATAAAGTGAAAACAGCTTTCTTGATATAACAAGTAGAATTCAGGGTAAAAGAAAAAAGGAGTGTGATAACCTCAGGGAGGAAAGAACTGAAGAGGTAGTCAGAGCGACACAGACACAGGCGGAGAGGCGACACACAGAGAGGAGAGCAAAGAGAGAAGGAGTTTAGAAGCTGAAAGTAAAGCAGAAAGCAAAGCAAGGGGGTGAAAAAATGGAGGAAAACAAAGATGAAAGGCTGAATTCTCGGCAGCAGCAGCAGCGTGGTATTGGAAGAGTGTGAGAGGATTTGTTCTCCTCCGTCTTGTTTACAGGAAGTTCTTTTAAAGTTCCACAGATGGCTGCATTCACAGAAAGGCTTTTTATTGCATTTTTCCGAGCCCCATAAACTGCCTATACCTTCATTTATGTGTGGGAAAGTGGGATTGCTGCTGCTGCTGCTGCTGCTGCTCGGCTCCAGGTCGGCTCATCTCGACTTCTTGTCAAAGTGCGTTTGCTGCAGGTTGACAGCCGACAGAAACGTACTGAGGAGTTAATGCTGTCTTTGGCTGCGTGTGGATCTGTGCTGTGTGGGCGTGCATGTGTGTGTTTGAGTGTGTAAATGTGCGTGTTTATGGGTTTTCTGTCCGTTTTTTTAAAGGGCCAGTGCTTTTAACAACAAACAGGGAAAAGCAGAATTCATTTCCTCCGCTGACCGACTAACACACTGTAACAGTTACCACAAACACACAAAGACTTTAAGCAAAACAAAGTCTTAAATATGTCATGGAAATCATTCTGCACGCAACTCTATGATGTAATTATGTGTCTCTAATGTGCAAATATTTCACTCCCATGTCAGGCACAAATCCAGCATCACTTTCTCATATATAAAATGATGTGAATTTTATTATGGATAAATACACTTAGTAACGCAGTTAAGTATTATTTGTCTTATTTTAAGTTCTAAACATTTCACATAAGTAATTTTAACAATTACTAATAATGCTAATTGATTATTATTGATTATTGACCAACAAAAAATCATTTTTCCAAACTTGTAGTCATTAAAGTCAACAGGGAATCTACAAATATTTACCCGCTAAAGCCAGTAAAACTCAAGTACTCGCTGTATTTTCCTTTATTATTGTTCATTAATAATATTGATATTGTTATATTAAGTTATCTGAACTTGTTACAGGCATTTTTCAGTATTTTCACCAACAAACATATTGATCAACAAGAGAAATAAAAGTTAATTGCGCCCCTAGTTAGCATATACTCCATATAGCATAAATAGGAGGTATAAAACCAGCCGTGTTTAGTTTTCTTGAACGCCCCCTCCTGCTGACGTATGTATACGCTCTATAGTTAAAGGGTCTGTTTGGCTCCAAGCACCCAAAGCATTCATTTGCTCTTCCAGCCGAGGCCTACGAGCTCAAAGAGAGCCCCTTTAAAGCGCTGCACAGGCTTGCGCTGCCTCTGTACCACGTCGAGAGGTAAACACGGCTAAAGGCTTCCTGCAGGGCTGCAGAGCAGCGAGGATGCCGGCCTGTTACACATTTAGTGGCGTCTCTGCAGAAGTGATTTGGCTGCGTTGGCCAAAACCTCAACCAAATTGCTTTTGTTGATTTATTTCACAGGCGAATGTACAGCACGCCAGGCTTTGTAATTGGGCGTATTTTAAGGCTTTTTCATTACATTTACACACATGTTGACAATTGGGACGTTGTGTTGAGGAGGAGGTATGTTTGGATGTTTGGAGGCTTGTTCAAACAAGGAGGGCTAAACGTGAACCCATTATGTTCAATTTGGAGTGTAAACATGATGGAATATAGTGCCTCAACTTTTGATATAAATCACTGATAATAAGCTCAGAGAAGAAGAAATGTTTCCACTACAAAACCCAAAGAGATCAAAGGTTCTTTAGAAATTCTCATTATTTGTCAAAGCTCGTCAGATAGTTTGAAATTTACTGCAGGGAAAGGACTTTAAATTACATCATAGTGAGATTATTGTTTCAAACTAGAGGGAGAAGAAGAACATATAATAATATCCACATTTTCATTGTGCATGCACCAAACAGACTGTTCTATGTCTTCTACAAGTACAGCATGTGCAGCTCTGAGCTGCAGCTCACCGCAGGGACGCCTGAACAGTAATTCTGCAGCTGCCAGGCTGTACGTGCAAAAGCTTGTGGAGTGGCAATGCTTATTTACAGATACATTTTTTTGGGGCAATTTTTGCCTTTTTTTGTAGAACAGCTGAAGAGAGAGAGACGGGAAATATTGGGAGGAGAGGGCGGGGGATGACACGCAGGAAAAGGTCCAAGGACGGGGAGTCAAACTTGCGGCTGCTGCCTGGAGGACTGCAGCCTCTGTAGGGCGTCTGCTCGACCGGCTGAGCTAAAGCAACGCCCCTTGGCTCAAACATAGAGATTCGATAAAGAAAACCACCCCTTAAATCAAGTACTGGATAAAGTGCATTACAATATTGACTTAAAGTCACGGGTAGAGAAAGCTGAAAGAAAGAAAGTAAAAAAGAAAAAGAAGCTGAAACAGGTAAAAAAAAAAAAATAGAAAAACTGTTAAAACACTTAATGATATGGTGTAAGATAGATATAATATGCTACATTATTTTATAATCTATAATAGTAGTTTGCAAACAGTCGAACGGATTTGTAATGGATGAAATAGTAGGTTTGAATTAATCGATTAGCAGTTGAAACTGTTACCTTAAAGTCATGGATAAATGCTTAAAAAGGCAGCTAAAAGTCATTAAACGGGTAGCTGAATGAGCTTCAAAATGAGATTCATATTTGAAATAGCAAAAAGTATGGATAAGCACTCAAATGGATGCTCGAGGCAAGGTCATAAAAGTTGCAATAATTGGCTAAAAGTGATGGATAAATGAATAAAGCAGACAACTCAAATTAAAGTTAAAACAGATAAAAGAAGTGGTGGATGACTGGGCGAAACAGCTCGAATGGTTGGAAGATGATGGATGAGGAAAATGGATAAATGAAGGGGGGTTAGTTTTGACATTTTTGTCTTCAGCTGATCTGCACAGAATGGCAGAATGGCTCCTGAATGCTTCTGAAGAGAAATTGGTTTTTAGAAATCTGCTGCAAAAAGCCGCTACGGGCAATCTGAGGATAAATCTCTCCTTCTCTGAAGCTCCTCTGTTCAAACTGTCATTGTCTGCTCTTACATCATGTCCCCTCCCTCTGTCTTTCCTCTGCTCCTTCTTCCTGTGTCTGTTCTTGCGCTCTTCCTGTCTGTCACTCCCGACTTCACTCCCAAAGGTCAAGAGATGGACGTACCGAGTCCTGATCCAAACCTTTGAATGTTATAAGCAAAGACGCAGAACTGATCCAAACATCCAGTAGCTGCAGCCGTTTAGTGCAGGTTACTGAACGCCACAGGTCAGGCTAGGTTAAACCAGCCATGTGCACGCCCCAGACAGACCCTGGCCAATCATGTGTGCCCTTGGCCCGGTCCCAAATAGAAATTGTCGTGCCAAAATGCAGCCCAGCTGAGGGTGAAAAAATCACGGGATAATCACAAGAGAAGCGCCCCGGCTGGCAGCTCTGCAAAGAGGTAGGCCGAGGAGGAGCAGGGAGTGTTTGAAGGCTCCTATATGAGGGCGATCTGTGCGTGGAGTGTCAGGTAAATGCCACAGAAATGGCTGAGCTTTAAGTCCAGACACTTTGTGTCAAGCATAACTTTCTACCGCAGCGAGAGAAAGCAATTTTCTGCAAACTTTAGAACTGTCAATCTAAAGAACAAGCTGGCACTTGCTGATGTAAGGATTCAGATATTATTATCTGCAGAGGTAGCCCAGAAGGTGAGCTTCAAGCCCTGTTGCAACAGTTTTTGAGGCACTTAGGTAAAAGAGCAGAGGCGGTTATAGAGGCTGCTGTGCTGCTGCCGAGAAAAGCTTGTAATTGTCATGAGATGCCTCCCTTCAGGCTTTGAGGTCTGATGGGCGATTCATTAACTGAGCTCTTTTCCAGCAGCATTTAACTCTGACGTGAGGGTGAGGTTAAATAAAGACCCCCATAGGCTCATTTTTCCTTCCGTATGGTGTGTATTCTGTCACGTTTTCGGATCGACAGGGTTTCCACTTCAGTCTTAGATGTAGTGTGGCAAAAAATGAGGGAAAAGAGAATGAAGAGAAGTGTGTGCAGCCTGATCGGAGGGCATTAGTCATGTACGTACTTCCTGCTGTTATTGAGTAGCTCAGGCGGTCTGGAGCTCGGCCAGGCCAATTGTTGCTCATTTAGCTGTCAAACAGGCATCACCAAGAGGCAGCCTCAGGCCTGGAGTGAACAAGTTTTAAACTGGGTGAAATTCAAGACTTAAATTTAATGCTGTCATGGAATTATGAGACATCTGATCAATCCTATGAGGTTACAATCAGGGGTAATTTAGATTATGTTGTGCTACTAGATTTTAATAATTGCTGTCTCATTTTAGGCGTGTCTGTTGTGGTTTGTTGGTGTCCAAAAGCATCCTGCAAATGGAACCACCAGCTCAACAAGCCCTCATGTGCAGGTTTCTCGCACTTATCTGCTTTAACGCAGTGGCAGTGGTGCCGCATTAGTGCCCATCACCGTCCAAAAATACCTCCAGGTTTGTGGTTAACAGACGGAGAGAGTGTGAGGGAGCTGGAAACATGGATGGAGACAGGCAGGCAGACAGCACAGAGCTATTAAGTTACCGTGACAGGCTGTCAAAGTGGAGCCCAGAGACAGGCTAGCTGGGGGCCATTATCGTCAGCCAGCTGTGAATCCAAACGTGAAAGAGAACAAGAAAGTTTGAGATAGAGGAGAGAACTCATGCACTACTTAAAATCTGAGAGACATAAACATGATAACAAGGTGATTATCACTCGTTGCCTCCAAAACTAACAAATAAAACATGCGCTAACAATTTTTGGGGGCCAATTCAGGGCAACAAAAACAAGCTGTAGGGTTTTTTTTTTAATTTTAAGGTGCAGTGTTAGCAAACAGATCCCTGTTCAACACTCGGGATATGGAGCACCATTAGGATAAATTTTAGGGTCTGTGTCCACTAATGGCATTTTTTCAGCTAGCAGCGCTTATTTTCTATACAAAACAAATGCAGTTCAGCTTTTTAGCGCTCAGCGTCCTAAGCACCGTGCTCGTCAATGTCACTTCTCCCTCACCGACCACTCAAGAACAAAAAAAAGGGGCAAACAGTTTTATTATGGACTGGGTGTCTGGTGCGGAAAAAATCACAAGCGGCGCCCAGTTAGTGACACGTTTTCCATCCCCCAGCAGTGGTTGGTCTGCCAGAGAGGGTAGGCGGAGCTAAGCGGCTGCTTTTCCGGTCTCTGCAATTTATTATGGCTAAATTAACAAAGAAAAGATCGATGACTACAGATGCGACTTCAAAAATAAGTGAAAATCCAAAGAAAAAGGAAGAAATTTGACACTCAGATGAAGGCAAACAGTCTAAAATGGGAAGCGACCGTCAGCGAGGAAAATCAGGAGTTACAACCGTGGACGTCACACATACGACACTGTCTGGATATCTGGGAAGTGTGCCCTTGCAATTACCGTTTATCGCCATAGGTGCCGCTAAAGAGAACAAAACTGAGCTCTTTGAGATTACAACTTTAAGCCTACAGAGCAATTTAAAACTACCCAGTCACTACCAAGGGAAGCGGAAGTGCAGCAAGTCAACTTAAGTAACCTAGCAACAGTAAGCACTGGTAAGATATGCTCTGAAATTGAGGTTATGGGAGCTTCCAGCGTAAAAAACACCGTCAGTGGACACAGGCCCTTAGAGTTGTGTTTGCTGGCCCCTAAAGAACATTCACCCTTCTTTAGCTCTGTTTTGGTCTCCACCAACTCCTGAGAAAAATATCTGGCTCTTTTGCTGCTAAAATGCTTCTAAAAGGGCCACTAGCTAGTTGCTAAGTCAATTACAGTTTGTTTTTAGCCCCCTTTTGCTTTAAAGGATCTGGAAAAGACTCTTTTTGATAGATATGGTCCGTCCTGCTTTTCAGTTTCAGTTAAAGGAAGGTCTGTTTTGTTGCTTTGTTTTGAAGTTTGGTCAAATTTAATGTGGAAAGAGAAGGAAAATGAGAGCAGTGACATGTAATTAAGGACCCCAAACCAGGAGCACTGAGGACATATAAAATCAACTTGGAATTCTCCAAAGCATAGCCCAAGTCAAATCCAATTATAATACGGTAATGCAATAAAGTCTTTATTGTCATTGTCAGGGATGCAATTTTATTTGATGTACTGGTTCTAAAGGTTGCTTGTATTTGAATCGTCTGCGCGAGCCGAGCCTTCAGCAGACTCAAAGAGATGCCCTCCCAACCATCCCTCCACATAAATTGAATGAATCTGTATTTACAGGTCTGAAGGTCTAAACGTCCCGCAGCAGCAGCAGCAGGAACATTGAAGTGAAAATATCAGTCTCAGGGGGAGGAGGCATGCAGCTGTTTACTTTGGATTCTTCACACATATTTCCTGTTCTATCAAACATGATGTTGAGATAAATATTTAAAGGGCAGAAAAATGCACCTCTTTGCTCGTGTTTCCGGGACGGGAAATTAGGAGGAAAGTCATCAGTGTTCTCTAGAACTCAAGTTCAATTTATTTGTCCACTTTTACCCGAAAAAGGTTGGGTGTCATTTCACTTATAATTCAAACTCTGTTTAATGGGACCAAGAAGTGCTTGCTTAAATGTGTGTAATGATTTAAATGTCATACTGAATAATGGATGCCTTTTTGCTTAATTGATGTTGTTTAGCTGCTGGGGCTCTTCTATGGCACTTCCTGTCTCTATTAGCTCACTCAGGGGCTTCACGACACGATGCCCGTGGTGATGAATGCCGCGCACTTAGCTCCTTGAAGCTTCTAGCTCAGTTTTCAAACACTGATTTGAGGCGATTATATGAAACAATTGTCACACAGTGCATAATTATTTTTTGTCAATCACCAGGTTATGTAATGATAATTGTCTTAAACCACTTCCTAAGCACCTCCTTTACATAAGATCCATCTATAAATCAATATAATGCCATCATGAAGATAAGATCCTGGCAACAGGACCAATCTGAGGGGCAGCTAGAGGAAGAGCTGAAAAAGCTAATTTTAGATGCATCAAATTATTTTTTTATTGAGGCTTTCTTGTAATTTTCTACTAGATTATTTTTAATTCAGCAAATTATTCAAAGAAAAAAAAAGAACCCTTCTTATTGGAACTAGCGGTCACATATGTTAACTGGTTATGACAAGTTCAACCAATTTTCTTTCTCTTAAAAGGGGTCAAAGCCCAGAACATGGGAAACTCTAAAACAGGCCATTAGAGTGAGATGGCAGTGGTGAGAGTGAATTCAGAATAAAAATACTTTTTAATGACTAGAAATTGCCAAACACAATTATGGAAATGACATTTAGTCGTGGAAAAGTTTTTCCTTCCAAGAAAAATTGCACTTGTAGGTTTGAATTCTTACACGGAGCTGCAATATGTTTACAACTACCTGACAAGGACTATGAAAAGCATGTTCAGTGGGTGATGGGGTGGACAGCAGTGTATGAAAACACTTCTGCTAACTGCCTGCATGGGTCTTTTTTGCTGTGACTGCACTATGTTCCTATATTTAACCCGTAAAATCCAGAATATAAGTTGCACTCTGTTTTTGGGGGTATACCAGAGGGAAATGGTTTTCTATAAATATTATTATGTGTATAGCTACTTTTACATTCAATTTGTTTTCATTTGAAACATTCAAAACACACACAAATTACAGCCTGCCATCTGTTTTCACCATGTCGAGTCCGCAACCCTGCTAGCTAACGATGCGGTAGTTGAGCTCAGCCTACGGTAACGTTGATTGTTGTGAGGGTGGCAGCTGCACCGGCAATCATGACGGTGCATGTCCATGACGAAGCTTTAGCTAGATTATAGCGATATATATTTATATTGGTCGCACTGGTACATAGGACGCAGCCCACCTTTTAGATGAAAAAAAAAGTATTTAAAGTACTTATACGCCAAATTTTACAGTAGTTTATATTTACCTAAACCAAGATGTCTCCCTAAAGTTGTGCTCCTTTGTATATCCATAGATGTTAATACTTAATAGTACCGTAAGTTTGACAGCTACATGCACAGTATAACAAAAGAATACCATTTGATGATAATGGGGCAAAAATAATATGAAGCCTAACTCCTTTACATCCAAACCCGTATCCAACACAAAACAGACGCACTAGCTTGATCAATTCCTTACAATCTCTCTCTCTCTCTCTCTCTCTCTCTCTCTCTCACACACACACCTGCATACGTGTCTCAAATCATTGACAGCCTATGGATTTAAAACACACCTCTGTTTGTCCAGGTGCGTCAATGAAAAATGCCGACGCTCCTCACAAGCATGTGTGGATGTGCATGTGTTAACATTTAAAAGTGTGTAAGAGGGTGTGTTGTATTTCCCATAATTACATAGTGATGAGGGCGTAAATGTGCTCTGCCACGCTGATGTGTGCTCAGATAGACACCTGCAGTCTGCGCTCGTCCTCTCTGTCCTCACCTGCAACCTTCTCTCCAACAGCATGCATCGATTATTCTTGTTTTTTTTTCTACTTGTCATTCTCGCTCCGTAGTTCTCCCTACCTTCTCTGTTTTTCCCGACAGGATACTGAAAGGTTGCTTTAGCTGGAGGGATTCCTGGCAGAGTGATTTGATTGTGATGTAATGTAAATCACATTGCCAGGGATTTCCAACCAGCTTCAGCTGAAAGCCACACCAGATTTCAACACCTGACGGCTGCTCGGCAAACACCCACGTTAGGAGAAGTTAACTTTTTCTAAATATACTGTTAGACATATTTGTTACATAATATTAGGTGTATAATCTGTGTGTTTTAGAGAAAAGCTCTACATTGTGTGGAAAACTGCTGGATTCATTGTTTAGAACTGCCTGCGAGTTAAAAAAAAATAAGCTACTGCAGCTTGTTAGCCTAGCTTTGGCATGATGACAGGAAACAGCTAGCTGGGCTCTTTCCAAAGGTGAAGAAATCTCACCAACTAGCTGAGATTTTGCAAATGTACTTGTGATATTTCATGTGTTTAATTTGAACAAAAACAGAACTAAATACAGCACATTTTGATATTACATGAGTTATTGGACTACTTCTTGGCTAGCCCCTGTAGCGTAACTTACTGAAGTCTTCGCTGGGTGCTAGCACAGTGACAAGGCTCTTGGCTTTTACACCTCACTTTTTTTTGTGTGTCACAAACAAGATATAATGTGTTAGTAAGGAAGCTTTAGAAGTAGTGGTAGTAGGTGGAATTTGTTACCTTTTTTAAGACAGAGCCAGGCTAGCCGTTTCCCAGTTTTCAGTCTTGCTAAGCTTAGCTGCTAAGCTAAGATGCTCAAAGTACCTTAACCATGCAGACACGAGAGTCGTATCAATTATTTATTGAACTCTCAGCAAGAAAGTGAATAAGTATACTTCCCTAAATGTACTTGTTAAATACTATTCATGTCTTCAATATGAGTTTGTCCAGCCTGTATTGTTCCCAAGACGTTGAATAACGATGCTTTGTCATGGCTTTTGGCAAGCATACAGATAAGGAACCCTTGAGTGTCTGCATAAGATGGCCCAGGCAGTCAACTAAATATAATGTAAACGCATCTGCAGCAATATTCAACACTCAGAGGAGCAGCTGTAGAAAGCTGCACAAAGTAGAAAGACTGATAAAGTCAAACAACACAAGACCTTGACCCAGGAGAACGAGTTTAAGGCCTGTGTGCGTTACTGTTTTAACCCACCCAATGATGTTTTCCTTTACTTTAACCGTCTACTTTTCGTGCCTTAATTGAGGGGTACCTAGACAATTTGATGTTAACCACGTGTTAGGAAGAAAACAGATACTACCATGTAGGTCTGTGTGACACAAAAGAGCTACCTTTTGCTTCTGAAGTAGACACCAAATGGATGTGACAAAGCGTCCAGATTTGATGACCTGAGAGGAGAAGGGCGAGGTTTGTCGAGAGTTTGCTCGAGGGTCAGGACTTAGCTCGCTCCGTGAACAGTTCAGTAAAGGCCTGTGTTCACAGTGGCTAAGTTCCGCCCCTTACAAGCCTGTCCAGCTTTTAGTACTCTGATACAGCATTCGTAAGAAGTTAATACGGATTTAAAGGCTTTTCCTTACAAAAACAACAATTAGAAATGTAAGAGTATTAAATGCAAGTAGCTAAAGATAGAAAAGGCGGGTTTTCTGGTTCAATTCCTACTTTCCACTGACAGTAATGAGAATGTTTATAAATATCTGCTGTAAAATTGACTTTATTTGTTATGTAACTGACCTAGTTTCATGTCAAGGTAACAAGCGTCATATACCTGTGTATATGGTATGTTTGGTATGTTGTAGCACTGTAGGCTCAAAGGCTTTCAGGCCTGCACTTTATTTCTTCACAGGCCTTCCCTTTAAGGTCAAGGACGCTGAAAACAGAGAGAGAGAGAGATGGGTAAGAGAGGGCAGGCGGCAGGAAGAGCAGAGCTTACTCATACAGGAAGGAAGTACAGGAAATGTCCCATCAGGGAGAACAAGTAGCGATGTAATTGTGATTCCTGAGCTCATTTACTGTCTGGGTGGTCACGAAAGCCAAGCACTAATTGTGTCTGTATCCTTGTGCATGTGTGAGAGTAAACATGCAGTTTCCCATGTATGTAGTGGAAGGGGGGCTCCTGTAAATGGTGCTTGACCTCACCTGGTGCTTGAAATGTTTTGTGTGTAAGACTGTTCACAATACTATCAGACTGTTTTGTACTAAATTTAGAAAGCAGAACAGGACAGCCTTAGCCTTGTTCAGCTATATACATGTGCACACGGGCAACAACCTATTTCCGTTACTGGTCAAATAAGGCACACTGTGTGGTCTAAGCGAAGCATTAAGCAGCTAGACATTAGCAACATTTTGACCCTGCATACGTTAAGAAAATTTAGTTTTAAATCTTTAAATACAGGCCATCTCTTCTGTTTGACCCCCCATTACTCAGGTCCCAAACAGTGGAAATTTAACCACTGCCTGACAGATTTATTACTGTAAGGCTAATACAGACAGACCCGTGTAATCTGCCTTTTAATAACGTTTATGTTTTTTTTAGAAGAATTCAAATCCTTTCTTTTCCTTCCCTTTGCCAATTTTATGGTCTATTACCTTAATTTCTGCATTAATTTTGTGTATTTCGTATTGTATATGTTATATATTTACTTTATATATCAGCAAAAGACATTGGAAAATTACATAAACTTATAGATAAAAATAAAATATATAAAATATATAGAGCGGCTAAGTAGTGGTAAGTAGATTCGCTGATATCTTATGCTTAATTAGCCCAGGTATTGACACAGCATCTCTTAAGTGTTTTTACATTGCAAATCCTCCACATCGGCGTAATGATTTCGCCATTTTACATTGAACCAAGCAACACCAGCATAAAGCCGCACCAGTGAGTGTTTTGACACAGCGTTCAGGTGTAGCGGAAGAAAAAGACGTCGCCCTCCTGGCTCCATTGTTTACACTGACACTGCTTGGCCTCTGTTACTAACTCCGATGCCGGCCCCATCGTTCCACCTCTGTGCGTTTTACACAGAAGACGAGGCGTAACCGAGACGTAATAATCCCACCTTAAACTGCCAGTGTGAAAGGGGCTTTAGATTTCTGTCAACAATCTCAATATAATGTGTGTTTCACTTCATAAATGGTACTTTTAACATTGAATTATTATATTTAATATATATTATATATATTTCTACCACATTGAGGGATGTATACAGATCACTGGGTGTATGTGAAGAAGAGTTTATCATAATTGTGTGAACTGCATGCAGTAATTTCTAAAGCTACTCTAATTAGATTGTTGTATGAACTGTACTACAAATTGTATATGAATAAAAAATAGATGAGTTAAAGATCTTAAGGTTTAGCTTCTGTTAAGGTAAAGTGTAACAAAAAAGCATTTCCCATCCAGAAGCAGCACACCTGTTCTCTGCTTCCCCCTGTGGAGGGAGCGAGGTGGTGCAGGTGGCTGGGCTCAACCTCCTGTGCCTACTGAGCTGATAACAGTTTGATGTTAAACAAGCACTGGCTCAGTTCAGCAGGAACCGGAGTTAGGCCCTCTAGAAACAGCAACGGCTTTCATCACCTGGTGATTCAACATTCAAGATCGACTTGATTATCATCATTTGTATGTTCACTCAATGTTTGCTGTATTTGTATCTGTGCTTTTATCCGTAGAAGTGGCCCCATAGCTGTGTTTTCTACGTAAGGTCATTATTTCTTTACTGCTCTTAAGGGCCTTTAGATTTTTTTCCACAAAGCCTCTTCAAGGCCATTCTTAAGGAGTGTAATCATCCTCCAATCAGAGCGGAGGAAGCACAGGAGTCACATAAATGCACCCACACATCCTCTCTGGACGTAAACCTCTCGCTGTAAAGCTCCTGATGGAGGAAATCTGCTTCTGCTGGTTTGGTATTACGAAAAAGATCACAGGAGCAGAGTTTTTCCAGTTCTACTCTCCACATCAGACTGCACCGAGGATCCAGGAGGCCTTTGGGTGTCCCTAATAATTGTTTGACATTTTTCCATTATGTGTCTTTCGGTATTTCTAGCAGCATGTGCTTTGAAAAACCCCATAAATGTCTATTTAATAAAACTGTTCAGGAAAACTACCATTTGTTCACTTATTACCAGTTGTATTATATTGTTTGCAATTCAGTAAACTTATGGAACTTACTTACTAGAAACTACTTGTATTTTCGGCTCCTTTATAATTCCACTCAGCTACATTTGGGAAATGTCTTTTTACCATAGTTACCTGATAACTGTAATTACTGGTTACTTTTCAGATAATACATATTAATGAAAAAAATTAATTATAATATTAATGATGATGGTTTTATTTGTGCATAATAACCTAAAAATAACAAATGTTGTGTTTTTGTTACCTTAAAATGAGCCCTTCATATCGACAGAGGGAGTGGGTCCACATCCACATATTCCACCATGTTGCTCTGCCAGGTTTCTACAGAAGCCCAGAAGGGACAAAACAAACTTAGGCTCTAGAAAAAACTTTTGAAGCAACTGTAGTTTCTCGGACATGCTCGGAAGTTGGATGCAATCTGCTTGTTGACCACTAGATGTCACTAAAAACTACTTTCTACTTTTAAATAATTCAAGTTAAAATGAGCCAATATTTATTAAAAAATAAATTAATAAATCAAAGGAGAAATTAGAGAGATTCAAAATATTTAATGCATTTTTCATCCTGCGACACCCTATATGTACTGACCAGCTACCACAGTAAAATGCTAATGCTAATTGATGCATCAGAATTGATATTCTAACAATGTATCACAACAATATTACTCACAGGGGCTACTTTTCTGCAGAACAATGGTATAGTACATTTTGCTGATAACACTAGATTTTGAATGCAAGATGTTTTGCATAAAAAGTACTTCTAATTCAGAGTAGAATCTGAACACTTCCCACCACTGCTCATTAATCACTTGTGCAGGGGTATAATGATGAAAGTTTCAAATGTATTCCAGAGGAGAAAATTTGGCCCTTAAGTCTGCATAACTGTCCACTTGCTCATCAGCACTTCAAGGGTCGACCTTGCTGAAGTCAACCCGGAGCTTTCCTGAGTATCTGAGAATCATCGAAGCTGCTTGGGATTCCCCTAAAGGGAGGTAGTGATGGGAAGTCAGCGTGGGTTTGTTAAAAGATTACTGGAATAAACAGATCCTCTGGGTTACTATTTGAGGACGTGTGAGCAAATGTGGGAAACACTGAGTCACTGATACATTTTTAAGCTTTTTTTTTGTTTCATGGGAATGAATGGAGACTAAAGTAAACACAACACAGGCTGAGCGTTTACTGTCACTAAGAGAGCTGTTCTACCCTGTAATGGTAATGGTAGGAAATGTGGGGAGGGGAGGGTGGGGTTAGACACGCATCAAAGGGCCGCGAGTCGGAGTCCAACCCGTGCTCAATACGTCAAGGGCTTTGCCTCTGAACATGGTGCGCCTGCTCTACCAACTGAGCTACATGAGTTCCCTTACATTTTTTTTTAATAATTTGGAATGTGTTTCTTTTTTATTTTTTTGTCTTTTTATTTTTTGTACCTATTTTTCTTATTAAGGCAATGGCGCTGAGTAAATAGTTTGTGTTTGATGGTGCTGTTTGTGCAGGAATGTGTCTCTATGGCGCCTCATGTACAAGCAGCTTCATTTGAAAATTTCAATAAAAAGTTACTCACAAAAAAATAATAATTTGGGATGTACGTGTTTTCTGGAAACAAAATTCACCTACAGATTGCTTACTTTGGGTAAATACAGATAATGTTAGATGTTCAGGCTCATCACTCATTTTATCACACCATATAACTAATCAATTGTAATTGCAGGATGTTTATAGTGCCTATATATATAGAACAGTTAAAACACTGATGTAGTCAATGGATTTTACTGCAATCTTAATCTCAGATTCTAGTCTGACGACGATATAGCCTCTGGGGACAATGGTGAACATGTCAGGCCTGTCCGGTTTAGCCAGTGGTTAGCGATGAACGACTTCCTTTTTCCCCGTGCTGCATTGTTTACAGAAAAACAAACTGTTTCTCTGGCGATTTACTTTAATTAACAACTCTTACCTTTGCCGAAATTTCAACATCATGATGCAGACTAGTAAAAAGTAAAAATAAAGCTTTATCACGTCTGTCCTCAAGAGAAGAAAACTACTTTTAAAATGCTCGTTTGTTCGTCGATCATTTCTGATGCATTCGAGGAAGTCGGGAAATCTGAACGCTGAACGGCTTTCTCAAGTTGAATTTTTGATCTAGAACAGATTGTTAGCTGTTAGCATGAAGATGTTTATAGAGATTAATAAGAAGCTAAATCATACGCTGAGGGGAGCCGGGATGTCTGATGTTTTTCTCTGGTAGCACTTGGAAAAAGAAAAGTGAAATCTTGAGTAAGAAATGTGCCACTGCTGCTTCTTAATGACACGTTGCTGCTGCATGACAGTGATTAAAAACAGGCCCACTTAATATCTGCTCTAACTCTAAAATCTGCTTATAAAAGCACCTGATTGAATATTCAGTGGTTGGTGTATTTAATCCTCTGTTCAGCCCACATCAGAGATTAAAGGCTTCTGTCTTTAATAAACACCATCTTAGTGCCGGCTGAAAGGCGCACAATAATAATTTGCTGCTTTAATCAGGCAATTAAGCTCTGCGTCCAGGTGGCTATAAATAACACAGAAACATTGTTCCAACCTGAGAACTACCTGAACCCTGCTTATTATTTATAACATTACTAATCATTATGTAAGAGCATCTTTGGGCACCACAGCATGTAGTGCTAGAGACTGCACCTCCTTCAGACATCCAATACTGTTTACTGCTTGGACAGGGATTTGATTCACCACGCTGAGGAGGACATAAATAAATGCATGAGCGACTGTGAAAGTTAACTGTGAAACAACAGACTGATTTTGAGTGAAAAAAACACTAAAAGTGACATTTAAGATGATATTTGCCGTGTTTCTGTAGTTGTTATATCTCACCTGCTAAAGAAAAGGAAACACTTTTAGCACCTCCTCCTCCTCGTTCCTTTTCTCCGTCTGGATTCTGCAGCCGTGAGTCATGTACCTGTTTTTGTTTGTCCTCTGGCCTGTTGCATCAGTACGCACAATCTCCACATTAATGCGCACGGATACACATTCATAAACACGCCCGCATCCTCGCAAACTGCACTCTTACAAAACTCTCATTTTCTCACAGGGACGTAAATGGTCCAAACTCCTACAGGCTCACACTCATGACAGCTACATACAGTGTGCTTCATTTACACTCTTTAAAACAGCAGCGTTAATGCGGCATCAGTGCGAGTTCCTGCCACAAAAACACAGCTGCAACGTTGGAGAAGGAGAAGCCAGTCTGCGTGACTACAGATCATCTTCCATATCTGAGAGAAACCACAGCAGCATCTGTTTGTGTGCGTGTGTGTGTGTGTGTGTGTGCTAAGTTAAATCTGTGTTCAATATGATCATCAATCATAGATTAGTGTGTGTCAAGCTTGTTTGTGACGGCCTCAAAAGCCAAGCCTAGCATGAGGTCTCAAATTTGGATAATTAAATTAGACTCACTCAGATTTCCACACCAGACGTTTGGTTCGTTTCAGAAATAATATCTGGTATGTAATTAAAGTGGAGCGACTGTGTCAAACATAAAACATGATCTGACTGTTTTTAGATGAACAACTATGGATTAGGACGGACGTGATGAGATTGAGGCTGCACTTTAAATATAGTGATTTATTGCATTTTAATTATATATATGTATTTTCCCCATGAGTTTGTTTCTTGTGTGTATTTGTTGAGTTTTAGGCACATCTACTGTAATTTAGCTAAACTACAAATGATGTGAGGAGCGTCGATTCATATCTCAAACGTTCTGCTCCGTCAGGTTTAACAGAAAGATCCTAATTCAGAGTTATAAAAGTTTGACATAACCCATTTGGAATATATCTGATTTAGAAGTACGATTTGTACATTTCTTACATTTTGAAATCCTTTTATAACTGTTCCCTTAGTCAGCTCAGATGAGACATGAGATAAACAAGATGCAGTCTGAGGCAATCTGAGCTCTTTAATTGGTTCCAGTGTGCACTTCACAAAACTGGGAGATGGATTTCTGCTGTGCTCTCTGACCTGAGTGGATCTGTACGGAGAAAGTTTTGACCCCTTTAGCTTCAGGTTCAGCGGCTTTGACCTTTGTGGGTTTCACTTGTTTTGATTTAAAGCTGACATCTTGGAATTAAAGCAAATTTTAATGGTCAAACTTAGCTAGCTTTAGGCCTTGAATTCATCACTCTTTCCTCTCTTATAATCTTTATCTCTCAGGAGTACTTAGATCCAGCCTACTTGTGGATACACTGTAAAGGCGGGGTTCAGGAACTACTTTTTAAAGTAGCATATAAATACCAGCGTGGGGCGCTGGTTTAGCTCAGTTGGTGGAGCAGGCGCTCCATGTACAGCGGCTACAGTCCTCGACTCCCAGTCAGCTGATCATATGGTGTATGTAGTCCCCCACTCTCTATTTCCCACATGTCCTGTCTCTCTTAAGCGGGGTACACACTACAAGATAATCGGGACGATTTTGGGACGAGTTTTGCGGGATTTCCAGTTTTGAGAGACGGGACTCTGTTAGTGTGTGCTGTACTGTTTTGGCGTAATCGTTGCTCTCCACACACTATAGGAGCAAAACTGTTAAATCTATGATTATATATCGTCATGTGTGGAGTCTCTCACATAGTGTGGGCCAGGCATTAAGCTGTCCTATCTAAGAAATGATTTACAAATGATAACACACGATAAAAGGCCCACTTGAGAAGCCAAATGCGCAAATAAATGTGATTACGTGCCCTCTATGGTATCTTCACAGTGGAGAAAATATGATCAAATGAACTCTAGTGTCAAATATGTATTAATAAATATGTATTAATATTTTATAACAATCTGAATCAACAGCATGAATACATAATTTACATGCTCCGTCACTGCAATAAAGTAATTCACCATTAACTCCAATGCACATTCTGCACACAAGTTATTGACAGCAGCACAAGAGCATAAATAAGCAGGCAGACAGACGCCATGACATCACCCATAATCAGATCAGTGGGAGAGCCATTAAACAGAAACAGAAACAGACACTGTGATCAGCGGCCTCGTAACTCACTGATATTACCAAGCACACAAACATTTAGCTAACGGCACGCTGGCACAAACAGGAAACACTAACTAACGTGCGGTGGAGAGAGGTGAAGCAGGGAACAAGACAGGGCTTTAAAAGTGTGTTTGTTAAATAGGCTTGATTACTAATGGTGATTCAAAATACACGTCCTGAAAAAGGTTATAAAAGTGGGAGTAAGAGTTACTAAGTTATCCTGAAACATTGAGGATGTATGATAGAAGTATTTGATGTTTCCCCTTTAAGGAAGAGAAGGCTTCAAGGCTGCAACATCGAGGGTAACCTTTCTCAACAGATCATTCAATAGAATATTCCTCATCCTTAAAAGGTGTTTGATAAGGGTAGGCTGTTAAATTTGTATCAAATGGTGTGAAAATCTGCAGTGAGGCTCGTCAACAGCCTTACTCTATTAAACTGTAACAAAACAACAACACCTAAACACCCATGTAAAAAAATAACAATATAGTATTCACATCACGTCTGGATCACAACCATAGACTGTATAAAAAGATGGACGACATGACAAGTTTATTTTCAATTAGTTATTTGATGCTGTCAAAATGATGATTGACAGCTCTGTTGACAAATTAGGCTCCTGCAGCCGATCAGTTCCGGATGAGCAGAGCGGAGGACGGCCCGCGAGTGGAAACGTACCTAAAACAATCACTACAGTCATTGAAGTTTCCATACCTGTGAACGTTAACCTCAGACCAACACAGAGAAGCTGTTCTGCTGTTAAACACGCCGGTGTGGGGGATCCTTGCTGTTTTTTCGGTAAGTTAAGTGTGTGTTTGGGTTAGCGGAAGTGGCTACCGCCGCTTCACTCGCCGATCTCTACTGCGCAGACTCTGGCTCCATATGACGTAGCCATCGCAAGATGGCAGCGCCTATCACAGGGGCTATTTTGGCATCAATTACGTATAATGGGAGCAGATGGAGACACGTTGTCCATCTATATATACAGTCATTGATCACAACATGACAGCCCTGACCTCTGAAGCTGGAGATATACTTGTGGCTTGGCCTTGCGTTGGCGTACACAACCGGCAGCGTCATGAACGTAATTGTTGCGTGTTACTGGAGGATACCTCTAGAAGGCAGACCAGAGAGCTCAGGCCGAATAAAACAACCGTATGTGCGGGATGTAAACAACAGACATAGAGACACTCGAAGACGTTACTATGATGTTAATTCTGAGATCATGGCAGAATAAGTGACAGGCTTTGTGTGTTCGGTGGACAGAACTCACCGGTGGCGCCGCCCCCAATCTGTTTCTCCAACATTTTCCTCCGTGCGCGGACAAAACAGTCCCGGACTTTTTGCAGGTTTCCACGTCAACTTCTAAAATGATCTTATTTGTCTCCAGCTGACTTGACCTATCAGCTCTTCTTCAAAACTTTCTGACATTGTTGTTACTGCTGCTGTGTTGACCCTGTCACATCCCATCTGCCGCTACGCTGCCCCTACCGGTCATGTGCATACTGCATCTCGCGTACACTTAGCAGTAATTTTTGAGGATGTGCACAGCCGACGCGCCAAACAGACGCAGGGAACGTGCGGCAGCCATTATGCGTACGTGTAGTTAAAAGCAAGTATATCTCTACCTTTAGGGAAAGGAAAGGAAAGGAAAGCCACAGGGTTCAAAATACAGGAGGGAACATATTTGAATTAAACACAAGATACTTGTGACCTAATGATAAGCGCTCAGTGAAGAAACCCCTCCCCCAATCCTTATAATTAACCTACTACATGACCCTTAGTGATCACCGCAACCCAAGAGCAGATTCACAATGTCAGCTTTTATGAACACATAAAAAAAAAAAGCTTAGCCATTCAGTGCTATCATGATGTCTGTTCAGATATTATTATCTTTTTCAGCATAGACAAGCCTAGCACATAGCCTGTCTAGCTAAGTATGACAGGGAACAAAATTATGACGGAAACCATGCTTGCTCAACTGTAATTCACAGATGAAGAATAAAAGGGCAATCTGTCCACTTAGCAAACAAAGCTAGCTAGCTTGCCAGCTAGCGTGGAAAGCCTGGCTGTCTAGAGCTAGCATATTCCCCAACTGACTAGCATGTTACTGTTAAGGTACTAGCTTTAACAGTAGCTAAACTAGCTTTTAGCACTATCTGTATTGCCAGGATGAAAGAACTTCATTATGCTAATTCCCAGGGTGACTAGAGGCGTAGTGAAGTAATGTGATGCCTCGTTCCTATCTCTTCGTAACAATTGTGCTGGTAATAAAACACAACCATCCACTTAAGCGTTGTAGAGCTCACAGTGACATCAATCCCCTCCGTGGTTCTGCACTGGTTCTCTTTTACTCTCATCACCCGGCTCTCGAGTAATGACTTAACTCGGAGGTCCTTCTGTGCTGCTGAGATCGAAAGAAAATGAGACCAGCTTCCCTGTGGAGTGGCTTCATTTTAGCGGCTTGTCTTTCCGTCCTCTGGCTACAATAGAGGGCCGTGAATAAGATCAATCTGTTAATTAAGACCTACGATGTGAGGTTCACATCTCTTTTTACCTCTCAGATCTGACATTTTGGTCACATAACTGCTGCTAACACACTTAACCAACCACAGAGAAAAAGGTGATTGGATCTTGCCATAATTGGATCATTTCACAAGAATTTATTGTGTTCCCAGTACTCCCTGTGATACTCACTGAAAAGCAGGATAATGGTTTAGGTAAGGCTTCCTGATTGTCTGGCTGATATTTGCTGGTGCATCTGGCATCATCACCGAGTATCACCAGTGTGTTGCTGGAGCAATTTGCAGCTCGGTGTGAAACATCCAGCATGGAATCATTACCTCAGAGTCTTAACACATTGATCTCTCCTGAAGTTGCTGGATTTCAGGTAAGAAGAAGAGAAGCTGCTTTAAAAGGAGACATTTGGAAATAACAGGATTTGACTCAAAGAAAGAAAAAGAAAACAATCAGACTTAATCAAAAAAAAAAGTAGTGAAATTGAGAAAATGACATACTGTATTATACCTTATAATGCTCAGGGCAAATATATTAGCAGCATTAGCATGAACTTAAAGTCATGTTTCACCACCTAATAAATAGAAGCCTGATATTCAACCTCCTTTGAGCTCTGTTTTGGTCACCACCAATTCCTGAGTACAATGTTCACCAGCAGTTAGTAAGCAGTTAGTTAACAGTCAGTTTTAGAGCTTTTTCATTTAAAACAGCGGCTCGCTGTGGGGGGAATTGACTTGGTCTAGCAGGTGTGAACTCAACCCCCGTTTGGAATCTGATGGTCGAGCCCAATTACCGTATTTGGAGGTGGGCGCTGCCGTCTTGCACTCATGACATTTTTTGGAGCCAGAGCTGCGCAGTAGAGATCGGCGGGTGGAGCCGACGTAGCCAAACCAAAACACACACTTAATTTACGGGGGGGGAAACAGCAAATATCCCGCATGCCGTCGTGTTTGAAAGCAGAACAGCCTATTGTGTTGGTCTGAAGCAGATGTTCACAGATATGGAAACTCCAATGACTGTAGTGATTGTTTTAGTTTCCTCCTCTACTCACTGTTCCTCCTCCACTCTGCTAATCCAGGAACAGATCGGCTGCAGGAACCGTATGTCAGCAGAGCTGTCAATCATCCTTTTTACAGCATCAAATAACTCATTAAAACAAAAACGAACACTTGGACATTAATCAGCATCAAAAGAACTAACTATAATGACAGAAACCATGTTTGAGAAAAATCTATTTGATGTGTATTTAGATTTTATAGTTTGACTTATGTCCCACCTGTTAACATGGCGGAGGCGGGCTTTATGACCTATACTGCAGCCAGTCAGCAGGGGGCGCTCCAAATGTTTTGGCTTTACTTTTACGGAGCTGTCGTGTCGTCCATATTTTTGTACAGTCAATGGTCAGGCCTCATGTGTGAGTGGTCAGACTCTGCATTCATGTGGTCTCAGAATAATCAGATAAACGAGGTCCTGATCTGGGAATTTCACATGAACGCCCCCTCAAGTTGGAAAAACAAAGCGGAAAGTTTTTGAAAATTAAATTGCCAAGTTGACGAACGTGATGCCATAGTCAGCAAATATATTTATAAAGCGTAATATGGTTTTAGGTTGTAACCGTTAATTGCAGTACACATAGTGACCTAGATTAGTTCTGAGCATTAAAATAGAACATATTGTCTTTGAATGTTGTTTCCACATTGTGACTGAAATCTCATTTACACACTGAAGTCAGAAGAAAGACTTCCAAACTTGGGAATGTGACATCCGAGGAGCATGTTAATACAGGGAGAGACACAATCCATTTATCATGGATGTGTGTCCACATTTGTGATGCACAGTGATACATCACCACATCAGCAATGAAGTGTTACAAATAGGCACTGTCCTTTCCCTCTCATCTAGCAATGTTTTCAACTTTTCCTCATTTAAGGTTTCTTAGCCTTATCCAGTATGCAAATACGCACAATAATCTTCTTCACTAGCTGTTAGGCTCAGATTCCCACAGATAAAATGTGCTAAGCGGGGAGGGGAAATCTCATCACAGCGTGCTTGAGATCGATTTTAAATTGTGACCTGCGGTCAGTCTCTGATGGAATATCTACAAACCGTCGGGATATTTGGATTGAAGGATAAAGACGATAATTTGGATCAGTTTGGTGTCTCTAATTCTGAAATAGGCACATGTGAGATTAAGACAAATGACTTCATGACCTTAGTCTTGGCAATCAGCTTGACACTTCCCCACAGATGTACACACAGAGCTGGATGATGTCCTTATCTGTCTTCACACCCTGAAGGGCTAAGACTGATCACTGCTCTGTAACGCTGCTCTATCACCAAATGTGTGTCTCTGCTGATTGCCAAGTCTGAGGTATTGATGTCATTTGTTTTAATCTCATCTGCATGTTCTAGCAGTTTGAGACCATGAAAGGCGGGATTAACTTGCTCACTTCAGCTTTCCTGTCTGTTTATGGTTATTTCTGTCCGTCTCATTCTGTTCCTGTGACTCACACAGACTGTCCGTCTCACTCTGTGGAACTAATACATTATTATTAAATGAACATTGTGCCGTAGGGTCACAGAGTTTTTGACTTTTACGCTTACTAAAATTGGTTTCTTATCTTATTGTGTTATTAAAGAAATTAAGTTCCTTCCCCTAAAGCCCTTTTCAGAAGGTTACTGATTAAATGTGACAGCTCACATTCTTCACAAGTCTTGTTCAACATTCGGGAATTCTGCATATTTGGTTTCTTGCCAAGAGTTAGATGGGAAGATCGATACCACTCTGTCTGTGGAGTTTTCTTGTAAACAAACTCAGGCTGTCCTCAACAAACCTTTTCTGTGTGTACCTTACAACCTCCTTTCTACTTTGAATGTTTATATTCTGTATTGTTTTTCTGCTGGTGCATTGCTACATTTTAAGGTGCATTACCGCCACCTGTAGGTCAGTGAAATAGTGTGAAACGATTGGCTAAAATGTGTATCACGTCACCAAATTGTGTGCATGTCTGTACTCGTGCAATTGCATGAGACAAACAAAGTGGGACTGCAATTATGTCATTTAAAATTATACTTACATAGCATTACTTGAGGTCAAAAACTATAAAACTATAAACAAGCTAGGAGTCAACTATCTTAGCTTAGCTTAAAGTCATGAAAAGACAGCCAGCCTGGCTCTGCCCAAAGATAAACAAAATCCCTGTACCAGAACCTCTTAAGCTAGCTAGCCTAAACACAACTTAAACTGTGTATTACAAGTTATAGTTACTTGGGATTATGTGATGTACTACTTAAGGGAAAGGTGCTGTAACTTCTAATGCCCATATTTTTCCCATCTTAGCTGGGCTAGCTGTTTTCACCTGCTTCAAGTCTTTATATTTAACTAAGCTAACTACCTGCTAGCTTAATTTTGACAGAAAAATTATGGTGGTATTGCGATTTGTACTGCGTATAACAGTAAATTACTGATTAGCTTTAGCATTCCAAACTTTTGTAAAGAAAAACAAGGAAGAGGCGATGTGCGTTGCTAGCTCAACAGAGCCCAGATTTATCTCCTTGTCGCAGCAACAGCTTACCTGAGGTTGAGGTGTCCCCGTAAAAACAACACACAGGTTGGCTAACTGCTTTTCTCGCTTAGCGCTCATTCGCTCAACATGTGTCTTATTCTTCCCAGAATGCAGAACTGACGCTGAACATAGCTTTATAACATTAACTCCCTCTTCCCTCCGCCGGAACTACTTCTCAGCCAATTACACACACCTCCCTAAATAAACAACTGCAAAACAACAGCAACATAAGCAGTAACTTATACCCAGCGTTACAAAACATCCCCCTTAAAGTGACTCTTAAATAGCATCACAGTTAGCTTCACATTCTTTTCATACTCTCTGACAATTTCTCATGTTTGTATTTTTGCCTCTGCGTGTGCTCTGAATGCTTTGTGCTGCTGTCACGCTTGCCCTGATTGACATCCAAGGTGACATTTTCATTGCTACTTGAAATGGAAAACTCGAAATGCCTTTTGATCCGTCTTTCTCTTCATGACATTTCCCTATAATTCAAACTGACATTTTTGGTATTTTTGGAAACCTTGGCAAATTGAGTTGAACTCAAAATAAAGTTCTGACTGTGATTGTGTGCAACATGAGTTTGGAGCAATGAGCCTTTGGAGATGGAGGACTCCCCTTGAGGCAAGGCAAGGCAATTGTTTAGCTCATTTAATTACAGGTAAACTCTGTGTGGAATAAACCACTGTTCAACTTGTGCTTTTTAAGAGGATAAGATAGTCCAGTTTCAGGCAAACACGCTTTCCTGTTCTCTAGCTCTGCTTGGTACTGTAACCTATTAGAGAGCACCCTCTAGTGACTTATCCTTTGAAAATCTAATTACACTTCACGTCCTCTACAGCAGAACAGCTGCTCTAAGTCCTGTTTCTGCCCTGTTCTCTTTTCTAAATACTTCTTTGCGGCCCTAGCTATCTAGCTAATGTTTACATCTAATTTTTAGATATTCTTGTTGTACGTTTAGGGGGCAAAGCTTTCGAGCATGTATTAGACACCTTTAAATGGACAGAATCTTTAAAGCTGTAAATCTTTCAGATGGCACCACTCGCTGTGTGTTTGCCTGTTGAAATTAGTTCCATCTTGCATTAATGTTGTTACTGCACCCGTTTTTAGTTTAATGTGGGCTGCAGGGTGAGTCAGAGGACAGTGAGTAATGATTTAGTCATCCGTGTCATAACCGCAAAGTACACACCTTTAATTCATTTCTTTCTCCCACTTTTACACAGTGCACATAGAGAATAGTACAGATCCCTCAATAACCATATTTTCGAGCCATTTCAGATTTGAATATCTTTTGATGTCATAGGACAGGACAGTCTTGTGTTGAAAGAAAATTAAAGACTGGAGGACTTGGCCTATATATCTTAATTAGTAATCTTAGTTATAAAATAATTCTTCTGAAAGACCCTTAAATGTGCTGCATTGTAAATATAGATTGTGTTAGTGGCTTCCTCTGCACATGTAAGAGAACGTATTGTACATTAGTTCCAAACCTGGGAACAAATAGTTAAATTAAAAAACCCACACTTTCTCCTTTGCCTGTGATTTAATTTAATCTTTAATTAGTTTCCCTTCTTCACTTTACTTTCCCTACTTTTTTTATTGCTTTTTGAGCACTTTGAAGTTAATTTCCTTTGTGTTTGAAGAGGCTTTAGAAATATATTGGTTTTCATTTGCTTCCTAAGCTTGATGAGATAATGGACCTGAGGTTTGTCATTTAGCTTCTCTATGGCTACATGTACACGACAGAAACAAAGTCCATTATTCGCCTCATTAATTTAATCTAGTTGTTATTTAAGGCTTTCAAGACCTTTTACTTTTTAAATACAATATGTGAATCGCAAATTTCCCTTAACGCCTTTTATTTTGAAATCAATGAACCGGACACCTTGTCACGACATTTTTTTTTCTACTTCCCTTTCCTTTGTCTGGTGCCCAGTGCGCTCTGTAACATGGCTCAGGCAGTTCAGAAACTCGTTGCAAAAGTACCTACTTTAGTCGGTGGTAAGTTTACTCGTTATTGTTCTTTTTCTACATATTATGAACTACGGTTGTTTATAAACCAAACAGCGTTAGCTAGGCCACGTAGTTACAGCTTGCAAGCAGCTGCATAACTTCAGAGTGACCTCTGGTACAGTAACTCCGAGCTCAGGTGTCAATAGACGAATAAACCAAAACCACTACTACAGGTGTTCTTTACAAAACGGTCACCTAGGTAGGTATGTGCTTAGAGAACGGTTAGTTGAACTGAAGGCGAACTGGCTTTATAGCTTTTGAATGTGCTGCTCCTTAGCTGATGCTTTTCCCTTAAAATGACGTTTGTGTTTGTATCACTTACAGCCGCTGTCACATACTCCAAACCCCGTCTCGCGACCTTCTGGCACTATGCCCGCGTGGAGCTTGTCCCACCTTCACCTGCTGAGATCCCCAAAGCCTTAGAGGCCGCATCGGGACTCATCAAGAGCTACCAGGCAGGACGCCTGCGTCAAATCACAGTAAAGGTGAGACCTGACAACTTAAATAATTACTTCACTTTAATTCTTCACTGGTTTGATTCTAAAATGGGTGCACCTGCATTAATATGGTAAGTAACATCAATTAGGTTGTTTGGAAACTATTTGAATATGCCATCTAAGGCTCAGGAAAGTTTAACTACTTATTTTCGTTTTTAACAATTGTGTCATCTTATTGAGTTAAATTAAATTAATTATTTGAAATCAGGATTTTTGTGTATCTAATGTATCATTAGGTCACAGTTATGTATGTTGGTTGAGTCAAAGCAGTAATAACATTTCCAAGTGCCTGCAGTAGTGCATGCTACATACAGAACATGCTTATGGTCAAATTTAACTACATAAACAATCAACATGACTAAATAATTGCAGAGGACTATAGACATAAACTGTGGGCCACACAACTAAACTAGTGAAGGTTTAGTTAGTGCTATCTCACTTCGTACAGTGGAAAATGACTAGAAAAGGCTGACAATTTGTTCAAAGGATGTTAAATACTAACAATAACAGACTTGGTTCACCATGAATACACTGTAATACATGAAACTGACCTGAGTACATGATATTAGATTGTGTGTGTACTGAGAGTGGTCTGTGACTAGTGAGGTCCTCATTCAAGAGGCTGCTATTAAAGACATGTTCTTGTGTGAAATTAGAATTATTGTTTGTTCATTTGTTTTGTAGGATGCACTGAGGAATGGACTGGTGGCCACTGAGGTGCTGATGTGGTTCTACATCGGAGAGTGCATCGGCAAAGGAGGCATTATTGGATATGATGTCTGATTATTTAGCTGTTCTCCCTCTTGCACTTCCAATTCATACATTCGCAACAACTTGCACTAAAATGTTCAAATAAACAGATTTCTATAGTCACGGATTGAGATGTAGTGTCTCTTGAGTATTAATTTCCAAGAGTGAGTTCATATTTTATTTAAAAAACAGTCTTACAAAGAATATAAGAAACCAGAACAAACAAAAAATACTTAAGAAACAATAGAAAGAACCTGGCCAACTGTAGAAAAGTTTGCAGGTGGTTTTAGAAGATTTCATGCACAGCTGAGTGACAGCAAAGATTAATAACTTAAATATGGGAATAGTTCATGAATGTCACTGAATGCTGAGTTTTTCCAAACTGCGCTGCATGTTTTTGTAGATTTTGCTGCTATGTAATGATAGACATCTCCTCTCGCTCTCGACTTTCTGACATTGTGTTTACAACATTTACCAGGTATCTCTGGAAATCCAGCTTCACATCCTCTGGTTCCTCATCCAGGTTGGAGTGAATGAGCGGCAGTCTGCTTAAATGTGAAGCTGCATCAAAAGAAAATAAACATGTTAGCCGGGTAATATTAATAATAACCCATGCAAAACCTTTGCAAGGCCTGCAGTGGAAATACCTAAAGGCAGACGTCCATCTTCTACTCCACTGCCAGGCTTGTGGTGAGCAATGAGCAGACACTGGCTGTCCTGCAAACTTTGAGAGGAGATGAACATGGAATGCCACGTCTCTATTTCCTTGAGGTGACTCGGAACATCTGGATTAAAAACGATCACGACACCACTGGAATCCTTCATCAGTGCAGGCCAGCAGGATTCAAATCTACGCAGAGAACATATTGTGTAACCGCTGTATCTTGGGACCAGAGACTAAAAAGGAAACTGATTCTTAATATTTTATCACAAAACTGAAAGGGCAAATCCAAGCCTATATAACTAAAACATGTGTTAATGATAATTTAACTTACTTGAAGTCTCCCGAACAGTCCCAAAGTTCAACTTCACATACCCTGTTGTCTCCACTGCCTTCAAATTTTGATTCAAATTCCAGTATCCTTGAAAAAGAAAACACTTGACTTTGATCATCGTTACATAATTCAATTGATTTTACACTAAATTTAGAACCAGCTTCTTTGATCAAGGTATTTCCATCTCAGGAATTTACTAGTTTGGGTTAAGCGTCTGTGCAATGTGGAAAACAGTAGGGTAAAAGTTGACTTACCTTACTCCTTGAGTAGGACTGTATTCAACTTCCACATTGTCTGATGTCTGTGACAGGAAATTTGCAAGAACAGTTTTCCCACTCTGAAAAACAGACAGATGTTTTTTTGATCACATCAATGCACAAACATGCTTATCAATTATCAATTAATGCTCTGACAAAAGCCAAAAAATTCTGTAATTTTACTGATATTTGGATTAGTTGTAGCAGGTAGATTACAGGTTGTTCTAATAACAGGCAGCAATGCATTTCATCCACATGTTCCAGTTGCAATTCTCTGGTATTATGTTTGCGAGGCCTACTGGGACTTTTTAATTATATACTGTCAACAAACATGTTATCAGTTACAGCTGTGTTTTTCCTTCAATGAAAAAAGTATAAAAAGAAGACCATGCAAGACACACTAAGTATAGAATTAATATAAAAGAGAAGCATAAAGCAGGTAGAATTGCATCTTAAAGTACTATGTATTATTTCACTAGATCTTTAATTTTACTAAAGACATAAGATGTAAGCAATTTTAAGGCTGTAGCAACTTTAGGTGGAGGCTTACTGTTAGCTGTTAAATCTGCAACAATGTATTTAAATCATACGTTGGTTGTTTATGTAAAGTATTCACCTTTAAAGCTGCCATATAAATGAAGTGAAATTAAAAGTACAATATTTCCCTCTGGATTGTAGTTGAGTATAAGTATGTGTTAGCATAATGCGGAACTTCTCACATTAAGTAATGCATAAGTAGGATAAACGTTACCTTGACATTGTACCACATCAATTTGTGAGCATCAAGTGTGGAAAGAGAAATAAGCTAACGTAATGTGGAATAAGCACATAAAAGATGAGACGCTTTCACTGTTTCTTGCCAACTATCGACATATGACAGTAAAAACATTGCAGTGTGGGCAATGCATTTATCCATATAAATCCATGCTTTTACTTACCTCATTGGGACCAATAAGGAGAATCTTTGCTTTGAACATTTCCACTCAAACCGAAGTCGAGCATTAGCCGACTAGCTAACTTCAACTGAAGACAACCTAGCAAACTGTCGCTACGCCACAAAAAAAACGTAAACCCACTGAGTATATATGTGTACGGTGCTATGTTTAGTTTGGATTTAAACAATCAAATGTATACAAAATGTAATTACGCTTCGTCATTTAATGTTACACTTAGATACCGTGGCAGTAAACTTCCTTTCTGTTCCTATGGTTTCAACCAAGCGCTTTACTTTCTTCTTTTCATTGGTTGATCGCGAGTGTAATCAAATATCGTCCCGCCCAATCTGCCCTTGGGAACCAATAAGCAATGAGTAAGGAAGTTAGCGTCATTACGTCGCATCACAGCTGACCAATCCGGTTTGATCTTCTAAGAGGTGGGCTCTTCAGTTTTGAATAGCGTTGTTTGCAACCGACACAAGGAGAAAGCGTGAGTAATGTTGACATTTTCAAGGGCTTTGTTTGTATAGAATTTTAATTTGTTAGTTATATTACCTATTATGTAAATGTCAATTGTTTTCTTGGTAGATTTAACGGATTGTTGCTGCGTTTAGTGTAACGAAAAGCTAAGTAGCCACTTAAGCTGGTACTGTCCACTGTCTGTTGCTATGGAGTAAGCTTAGTTAGCTTTCCTGTCAACCTAGACTTACTCTCCAAAATAGTAATGTGCACGCTGGGCTATGCACTGTAACTAAGCTAATTTTAAAAGCCATGTTAGTATGAAATAATTTCCTGCCTCTTCTGTATGTTCAAATCAACTTTATTTGTATGTTGTTTTGTCAGTATTAAAAGGTATGTCTCCAGAGGATGAACCCCAGAGTCCCCCCCTTGGTTTCAGCTCTATCAGGGAGGATGTCACTCTTAGCTGTGCTGATCTAGCTACCTCTCGTGAGCTGGGGAGAAGGGAAAGAGCACATAGCAGTCTCCAAGCAAGAACCCCAGAGGCTGACATCAGCTGGTGAGGTCCTGGGATGCATAAACATACAGCCTAATCTGAAGGGATAAACATCCCCACAGCAGCTATGGCCTGACTGATTAAAGCATTTCCTTCTTGTTTTTATTTTAGTCATGCGGAATTTGCTGATGGAAAAAGCCATTTCCTGAAAATATTAACGGATGCAGAAGCTGCTGCCAACTCTGCTGCCATACAGCTCGTGTCTTTTAAAGATGCCATGGAAGATGAATTCGCTGTATGTTTGTTTCAATCCCCTTGTGTTGAACCCCAAAACAATGTACTTCTACTAAAAAATAATGTTGACATTCATGGCACTTTTTTTTTCTCTTTTAATCAAGGATTCAAGACAGTCTGCCATTGATAAACGCAGAATTACAAGGCAGAGAGGACTTTTGCTGGAGAAGTTGGAGGATTTTAGACGAATAAATAAGTCTGTTCGACAGAAACTGAAACAGCTCCAAGACACAGAGGTTGGTTACGACACTTCTACCCTGTATATTGTACCTGTATATCTACCCTGTATATTGCTCAGGATAAGCTGCCATAGATCTATATTAGCACTGCAAACGCACTGTGAAAATGTGTAAACTTGAATTAAATAACTCATGTCTTTCCATGTAGGTACAACGAACTAGTGCCAACAACCAAATTGACATTTTATTGAAGAAGATCTCACAGGCAGAGAGCGAAAAAGAGGTGACTGTTTATTTACTTTTTATTCAGTGACTAAGGGAGAAAATTAAATTAAAGTCTAAGCAAATTCAGCTTTTTGCTTTTAATGTGGCAACCTGGTTTAAGATTTAGTCTGTGAAATGGGTTAACGCGTGGGTGCATTTAATCTACCGTATTTTGGTTTGAATTTTAGCAACGGGCTGAATTAATGTCAAAGCTGGTCACTAAACGTAGCCACATTTGGTTCTAAATTAATGTGATAACTGAAGGATATTACATAAAGGCATCCATCATTTGAGACTGAATTCACTTTTATTGCATAAGAAACACACATTTTTTCTCCTACAGCATTTAAAAAGAGACTTGAGCGAGACAGAGAGAAGAGTCGAGGAACTAATGGATCAGCGGCGAGAAGAGCAGGTCAGCTAAGTTTTCATATAGATTTACTCGCAGAGTCTGTGATGTGCATTTTAAGTGTCTATCATGCTCTTCACAGGAGAACATGAAGAGTGCAGTTCTCATGACCAAGTCAGTGGAGGTGACTCGCGCTCACCTGCAGGGGCAGCTGCGCAACAAGGAAGCAGAAAACAATCGGCTGACTGTGCAGCTACGGGTAAAAATGACTTTATCAGGATATTGTTCTCCAGACAACCGCTTTACAGTCATTATAGTTAATGTCTTTTAAGTCAGCATTCATTGCCTATGAGGAAACACAATGGTGATTGTCCCTAATGAAAGCCCTTGCATTTCTTTAAGCTTTATGTCAGTGGGGACAGCATTAGATCTGTGCTGAGACATTTTTTTTAAAAGGTGCAAATACCAAAGAAATGGAAACAAATCTGATGTTCGGATGAAGACAAACATCAAAAAAACAAAGAGACCATCAGTGAGGGGAAAGAAAGCAATCACAGCCTATCTCAAAAAGTGAACAAAATGGTGATCTTCAAGATACTTTTAAGCATATGCACAATTTTAAAGAGTTTCTTTTGTGACGTTTTGTTTCCTCCAGACTTTGGAGAGAACCCTGACACAGCAAAAGATGGAGATAGATGATCTGAAAGCCTCCATCACCCCTTTGACTGAGAAAGCAGCACAAGACAAAGAGTCTCTAAAGAAAGCCACCAGAGCACAGAAACTGAGAGCTGAGAGATTTGAAGCCGCCATTGAGAAATGCTACGAACAATTAAAGGAAAAGGTATGGAATCAGAGTTCATTTTGATTTAAAAAAATATGCCTTTTCTATACGCAGTCAGTTCAGAATCTTTGACTTTCCTCTTCTGCTTGTGCTTCAGGATGCTCAGCTGGCAAACGCCCGCTCTGAAAGAGACTCCAGGAGAACACAAAAGGAGCAGATGACGGATGAGAACGACAAACTCGTCATTCATGTAGAGTTGTTAAAAAGGTTGGTAATTTCTTCTCTCGTATACACCACCCCTTTTTATTATGGTGATCAATTTTCACTAATGAATTTTAAATGTGTGTTATCAATAAGTCACATTGCAGACCTGACAGCGAGGCTGCAGAGAGAGAGGGATGAGCTCAACGCAGCTAATGAAGTTGTGATGCAACGTGTTGAAAAACTCAGCGCTGAAAATGGAGACCTCGGCGTCAATAATGCAACACTCAAGGTATGTTGGCAAACAGCTTGCACACAGGACTCATTACTGTAAAAGGACGAAAAAAACACTACTCCTGCAGGCAGCTGACAGATGAAGGACTCTAGAAGTGGACATTTGTTCAATTCTTTAATCTTTATGCACGTCCGCCATATTAAAAATAAAGTTGTAAACATTCTTTGTCTCTCAGATTATTATTTCTGCTCCTAAAATCATGTTGATATTGGTGTGATTTCAGGCATTAGTTGCTCAGTTGGAGCAGCAGCTGGCTGATTCTGAGTCTGCGCTGATAGAAGAGAAGATCGTGTCCCAGGAGAGGAAACATCAAGTCGAACAGTGCCGGTCTCAGGTTGACTTCTGCTCATTTTGCTCTTTACCTTTTTATTTTAACTTTAAGATTGAATTCTTTCTGCAGTCAACAAAGACTCCTGATACGCAAACATTTTGTTCTTAAAGAGCATCTACACAAATAAACCCTCCTTTAACCATATCCATGTATGTCACACACAAAGACTACAAACTGTTGTGTTTGGACTCCAGGCAATTGTTATTCCACTTATCCTTTCTTCCTACAGTGTAAAGAAGTTATCTTTCTTTTGCTTTTCTTAAAGTTTTCTATTTCTTATTTCGGCTTGTTCCTGTCTGAGTGCCTTGACGCAGTCACAAATCAGTGTTTTAATAGTGCTTAAGACCAAGTCCGTAATCTTGGCATGCTCATAGACTCCAAGACTCACCTTTGTTAACTATATCAAAGCAATCTCCTAAACAGCATTTTATCAATTAAAAAAATATTGCCAGAATTGGGCGGTTTGTGTCCCAAAAAGACCAAGAGAGGCTCGTCCATGCTTTAATCTCCAGCAGGGTTGATTACTGCACTGGTCTTTTTCCAGACTTTCTAAAAAGACCATGAAACAGCTGCAGCTCATTCAGAAAGCTGCTGCTAGAATTCTGACCAGGACTAAAAAATATGGAGCACATTACTCTGCATAATCTCTGCACTGGCTTCCAGTTGAATAGATTTTAAAATGTCACGGATAGGGATGCACGATATTGGATTTTTTGCCGATATCCGATATGCCGATATTTTACAACTCATTTCGCCGATTACCGATGCCGATATTTTTTTCCCGCACACCTAATTGCAGAGATCACCAACTCTCTTCTGTATTGGAATTAGCGTACAGTAAAATGGTGGAGTGTAATGGAGATGGTTAATCAAGTTTGTAGTGTTGAAAGACTTTGCCTTGGCTCCTCCTCGCATCACCGAAGCTGAGCAGTCATTGCTAATAGCAGTTTTGCTGTCTATTTCAGACACTTTGAAAAACTTCCACACCACGGACATTTTGGCTTTTAACTCTCTCATGCTGCAGGTAGACACACGTGACGTCATCACGCTGCACCGCGCAGGTCTTCTTCGCGCCGGGGACATTGCCCCGAGGTCGGGCATTTAATCAAGTATGCAGAAGCCCATTATTTTATCGAATTAATTATATCAGCGAATATCGGCGTGTTGGCCGATATCTGATATTTCATTTTTAAGCCAATATCGGCCGATACCGATAACGTGCCAATAATATCGTGCATCCCTAGTCACTGATCGAAACTGAATATAGGCCCAGAATATACTTCAGAATATATATATTTTTAAATGTATGAAGTGAACCTTTGATCTGTTGACTCACGTCAGCCAGTACAGCCCAGAGTCCAAACTAAACATGGAGAAGCCGCGTTAATCCACTATGCTCTTACCTTGGATGTCTCTTTTATTTGTGTAAAGCACATTGAGTTACCTTTGTGTGTGAAACGTGCTATATAAATAAACCTTACCCTATCTTTACAGAGAAGATTATGATCATAGTATTCTTTCAACTACGTCAATGCATTTTCTGTTAGAGATTGCTAATTGAAGGATTTGGATTGAAAGAGGTTGTAGGGAAGGACAGAGAAGGCTTTAATATACTGTTTTTCATTTCCAGTCTGCAGAGCTTCAAGCTGAGACAGAGGATCTGAAGATCAAATATGCAAATGCTTTAAGAGAGTTAGAGAAGGCGCGAGATGGGAAAGATACAGAAGTTGAGATGGTAAGCTCTCGCCATACAATATGAAGTTTGTTCTGCCTCTTTTATATGCACAACGAATCCCTGTAAGTATATGTGATAATGTAGTTTATGTTTTAGGTGAGTGAGGTTGTTCTTTTTATAACAAATTCTGACAGTACTGTTGTTCTGCAGTTCTGCTATCCTGCTGTTAGATAACCAGAGTGCTGTCAGATGTTTCTTCTTTAACATTTGTTGCCCCTGGCTCTGCTAACATCCTACTGTAATTCTTGGCAGCAAACACCTCATCTAACAACAACCAAAGCTCTGTTTAAAGATGCATCTTTCCTCCATCTTACACACATCTTAGAGCATTGCTTTGAAAGGTGTGGTAAATCTTTAGACTGATATTATGTCTATTCCCAACGCACAACTCCCTCTGCCGTCCTCTGGAGCCCAGGTGAGGCAGGAGCTGCAGGGGCGTGTGGAGGAGCTGAAGTCCTACCCCGAGTTACTGAGCTCGGCTGAGCAGAGTCTCTTCGAGTGCCAGGAGAACCTGCGACGCTCGGAGAGGAAGTGCTCAGAAAAGTCAGAGTCCATTAGGCAACTGCAGGTTAAGGTGTGCGAACGTGAGCTGTGGCTGTCAGAGAATGTCAAATGTTGTCATTTTCCTACACGTCACCACTAGGTGGGAGTAGGTGGTAGTACATCCCCATGTGTCTGTCGAGTCGTCTGGTCTTTGGTGCTGCTGTGATGGTTTGGTTGCAGTGGAATCAGTTAGGATAAAACCACACTTACTAAAAGACCCATTCGTTGTTGTTGCTGTGTTTTGTGGGGTGTGAGTCCTTCTCTATCATCAACATGTTTCTACTGATGATAATGAATAGTTACCTTGTAAACTGCCCGTTTTGTGTTTGCTCATTTGTGGCAAATAGCGTTAAATGACCTGTTTACTGTGTGCAGTTTTGCATGCGATGTGACACTTCTGCTTCATTGACTTGTGCAGCTGATTCTGAATTTTACATTTGACACACACAGATGGAGAGTCAGACAACACTGCTGACATCATCTGCAGAGATGAAAAAGTCCATACATGAGGCCAATTTGCAACTTCAAGAGAGAGTGAGCTCTGTCCAAAAGTAAGACATCAGCTTGTGTCTGTTCTCTAGATGCTGAATGTTTTTCTGAGCGAGACAATATCAGCAGTTCGACGTGTGTTTAAAGGCAGATGGAGAAGCTGCAGCAGGACAACCTGGAGCTGGTTCGGAGGCTTGCAGCTCAGGAGGAAGCTCTCGGCTACAGTAACCATCAGCTGGATCAGCGCTCGTCAGAGTGTCAGGCGCTCAGCCGGCAGCTGGAGGCGGCTCTGTCAGACGTCAAACAACAGGTACAGCTCGGAGACAGGCCGATGACACCTGAGACAAATAACAATGACAACGTATCTAGTGCTGTCATATTTTTTATAAGCAGATTTTTAAGAGCATGAACATTTTTTATGATCTAACATTTAAAGGCAAATCTGTTCTCACAATCGTGCCTATTCATCCAGTAGCTGAAGCCTTATATAGAGTATTCCTACTACTTAGATCTGGCACACAGGTAGTGATGTATCTTCCTTCTCCACTTGTCCAGGTCAGTAAGGTAAAGGGCCGGGCTGTTTCCAGAGAGGAGGCCCTGCAGACTAAAATCCTGGAGCTGGAAGCCGAGAAGAGCAGACGGGATAACGAGCTGCGGCTTCTTCGCCAGAAAAAGACCACAGTGAGTGTTCTGCTTTTCTTCATCACATAATTCAAACAAATCTCGAGGAACAAGCTCAGATGTTGGTGTTGAGTAAATAACTTTTCGTATCTATCCTCATCTTTAGGCAGAGAAACAGTTTGAGGTGCGTCTGAAGGACCTGCAGCTCAGCCTCGACCAATCAGAGAGCCACAAGCAAAGCATCCAGAACTATGTGGACTTTCTGAAAAACTCTTACACGACGATGTTCGATGAGGGACTGCAAACAACTTTTAGTTCATCATATTTTCTAAAATGATGAATTTATCTCTTAGCTTTTTAATATTTGCTTTTATTTATTGGTTGTTTACAGCAATAAGTTCTATGTAAAATGAACGTAGCCAAGAATTTTAGAGAATAGGGAAACTGACTGTATATTTCATGAATTTAGGTTATCGTTGCATTTCTACTTCGACATTCAGCTGGAAATCTGGGGCTTTGTTTTTCCAGATGTCAGGGATATCTGCTGCTGCTGTGAGAGGTTTTGGGGCTTGTTTTTAGCTCATGTCCCAGGACCTTTGGTGCTACTGTGTTTTCCCATATGACAAGGAGCCAGTTACATAAAACTTGACTTGTGTAAACTTTGGACTTCTCTTAGGTTGTCGAGTAAGTATAGGGCTCTGATAAGACTATTTAAGAGTTACTTATTTTAAGTAACAAAAAGACCTACTTGATGTAACAAATTTGCTTTTTATCACTTTAAATAGAGTTCCTTTAAGTTTTGGGTCATTTGTCCCATTAAACAAACCAACCTGAAGATGTTTCACTGAGCTCAGAATAATTGAAACAGCATTTTTTTGTACTCTGATATGTCATAGTCTAAAGCAGTGGTTCCCAACCTTATATTTTTAAATAGTTAAATATCTAGTACAAAAAATCTAACCTTGACAATCTCAGCGCAGACAAAGTATCGCACACCCCCAGTGATCATTGGCGCCCCCGATCAGACAGAACGCGCTTTGCAGGCTGTAAAACACGAGGCGCACCGCACTGCCTTTTTTGTGGAAGTAAACACCCGATCAGACAGCGCGTTTTAGCAGCTGGGGGCGGCTTTTTTTCCCTACTGTTAAGGCAACCACCGAATCATTAGCTGTCATTAACCTAACCGTTACATTGTAAACTGACAGAAGGCTCGCCTCTCCTTTCATCTGATTGGACAATGAGAAAAAACGCCCATGACGTCGGGCGCTTTTCTGCTTTGAGTTGAGGTTTCTTCAACTCGAGGCGCTCAGAGCATTTCCTCAAAAACGCGAGGCGCACAGAGCAGAAAAAAGCGCGGCGCTCTGCAAAGCAAAAGCAGCGCGCAAAAAGCGTCCCTCTCACTGAAAACAATGACAAAAAAGCCCCCCCCAGCTGCTAAAACGCGTTCTGTCTGATCGGGCCCTAAGGGGGGCCCGGACCCCAGGTTGGGAACCACTGGTCTAAAGTATTTTATCAACAAAAGACTACTGGAGCAAATGTGCCACTAGGTGGAACTGTTTCGTTTGCCATCTTCTGCCCTTTGACGAGTGTCTGTTTTACCCAGATTGCTTCGTGCTCTTGGTTGTCTGTCTTGTCCTATTGACCTTTGAGTTCCCAAGTTTAAGACTGGGTCTATTTTTGTGCAGCTGGCTCCAGATCAAAGTAACCTTTCCCCCAATCCTTTGAGCCGTACATACACATATTCATGTCGGTAATATATACAGAATGCAAGTAGTGTTTGAAAACTAAATGTCATGTCAAGTTTACCTGGTAGAATAATGTGTTTCATAGCGCTCTATTTAAACATTAGATATGCTTCCATATTCAAACCATGTATAGTTCTTCTCCTGCGACTGACTCACATGATGGTAAATTATCAACACAAAGATCTTCTCATGATCTCATTCCACTGTTATCCTGCTGATGCTGGAAACTAACGTGTCCGTATTTGAAGCGATGATAGAAACTGTGTGATGATTATATTTAATGTGTTTATGTTCTGATTCTCAGCTGGACTGGGATCAACGATGCTGCAGATCAATTGTTCGGCTGTCTAATGTGAAGCTGACGCCTGCAGGGGTTCAAACCTAATAACTGAGATACATGCACCTCTGGGATACTTCCAAACCACTTTAAACTGTGCTGCTGGTCTGCTCTCGTGCTTTTGTAATTAAACGGAGATGGCAGGTATCTGCTGCAGCATGATTACAGAAACTGAACTTGTTCTGTTGTTTCTTGCGGTTCCCCTTCTGTATCTATGGTAATAAACTACCCTGTGAGTCCAGACCTGCGTCCAGGCTCTGATGTGGACAGACTCCCTCTGGGTGAGCTCTCAAGTTCACCGAGACAAAGCTCTATTGTGCTCTCCGTCAAGGGGATGGAAGCATTTCATCTGTGCGTGCGTCAGTACCCCTGCTTTTCCTTTTTTTCTTGCTCGTGCTCTTTGCTCCTGCCCTTTTATGTAACTCTACTGATCGTGCTCAGGGGGAATTTGCTTGTCTCTGCTGTTTGCTGGAAAACAAGTCTACATGTGACAGCTCGATGATATCACAATCTAGGACCATGATGGACACACCCTGAGCTTATTAGACTTATATCAGTTTGTTGACCCATTCGTCTTGCTCTTTGATTTACTGGACCACTTATCATAAAGTTACCGCTGCTTCACTGCTGTATAGATTTAAAAAGATAACCAGTTGGCTAACTGCAAACTAAACTTTGTAGGAAGGAAGATAATGATAATATGATTATACATCAGAGATTTTCCTCTGTTCTGCATGTAACATCTCCCTGTGGAAAGTTTAGATTGTTCTCTTGTTCCCTATAACTTTCACCCAGCATCTGTCCAACAGCAGGAAAACCCCTCTGAGGTTAACCTTACACCCGTTCCTTAAACTATCATGTGACATGCAGGTCCTCTCAGAAGTTGCTCAGCCAGATGCGGTTGAAACAGTATAGCTCATTTCCTACTGAAAAGTGTTACAACAGACCCCTCGAGAACATTTTCATTTTTTTTCTTAAATTAAATGATTAGAAAACTACATCGTTTTATGTGTTTATTTGTTAAAAATCAAACATAAATTTGGTCATATTCAAACATTTAACAAACAAGTGTACAGAGCAGGATCTCCACCTAATATTGTACAATATATCATACGGAAGTCTAATAATACATGAGGTGAAGTATCAAATATAAATAAAGTAAGTCAGTACAGTAAATCGACAGAAACATTGCGACATGTGATGACTGATTAAAGCTGCTGTGAGGAGCTTTCAGTTTGTGTTGATTTTGGCGCCCCCTGTGGACAAAGCTGTACCTCTAATCTCTTTGCTGATTTTGTCCTGTACATGTTTAAAGTGATAACATAGAAGATTTTCATTTAAATAAATGTCTGTTAAGTCACTATCTATCGCCGAATGAGGCAACACAATGGTGATTGAGCCTATGGCCCACTGATGAAAGCCTTTGCATTTGCAGTATTACAGACTGGGTTTCTGTGGCGACTTTCGTGGAAAAAATCACAAGCGGCGCCCAGTTAGTGACGCATTTTCCATCAGCCAGCAGTGGTTGGTCTGCCAGAGAGGGTAGGCGGAGCTAAGCGGCTGCTTTTCCGCTCTCTGCAAGTGTTGCGAGTAAACAGTAATCTACTATGGCTGAACAAACAAAGAAAAGTTCGATGACTACAGATACAACTTCAAAAATAAGTGAAAATCCAAAGAAAAAGAAACAAACAGTCTAAAAAGGAAAGCGACCGTCAGCGAGGAAAATCAAGATTTACAATTGGAGCCAACCGTGGACGTCTGGTTATCTCATCCTGCTTTCTCTAACAGTCACATGTATCACTCACTTTAAATTATTGCCCTGGAAAATGTAAACAAAGGCAGCGTGCAGTTAATTGCTTTGTCTGACAACTACCCCCCGCCCGCAGTTGCGAAGATAACTATAGAAATAATCAATAATGTCGCTGATGGTCTGGTTTGCTTTTGTAGGTCATATAGAGTAATCAGAAATAATTTCAGTCTGTTTCATAACCAGTGAAAAACTCCTCACAGGAGCTTTAAGTAGCTGCCATAGTCATTTCATGTTGTCTTGTCATGAGAGGCTTAAATATGTTGAGTGTTGGTATGAAATGAAAGTGAAGAACACATTTTGGTTAAAGTAGATTCAAAGAGCTTCAAAAAGAAGCAAACTGCAAGGCTCCAATGTTATGAAGCAAAAATATATTCAAGGAACATCCTACAGACGTACGCAGCCTCAAAGTCAACACTTCATGTTTTCAGTTTGTGGACGTCATTAAAAAGTCTGACGGGCGTGTCTGTCCTTTTGTTGCCCTGCGAGCAGTTCCGCTCACACTTACACGACTCAATCATCATCACCGTCCTGCTGATGATCTCTCCGCTTTTGCACCGGAACCGGACGGGAGATGTCCGGGTTCGATGAGGCGCGCAGCATCGCCCGTCTGAGCAGGACCCACAGTACCTCGGCTGGAACTTCTTCAGGCTACGGCAGCCTGCGTGGGACAATCTGAGTGGATGTCTGGCCTTTTCTGTGGGGATACACTTCTGACCTTTCTGTTGGAGAGAAGACATTGAAAACATCAAAAAGGTACGTCTAATTTTTGGATCTTACTTTACTGCATAAACTGAAAGTTGCTACAAATAAAGACTTTACAGTGCAGACTGTACCTTCAATCTGGTGAGAGTAATTTGATTGCATGGGCGGACTTCACAAAGCCCAGTCTCTTTCACCAGTCTGCAGTGGGTGTTGTTGTTTGTCATCCTAGTGGACACTCCTGTGCCACAGGATTTGGAGCAGGGTGACCAAGCTGTGGTTTGAGACACACACTTGACTCCTCTGGCAAACATGTGGCCCACTGGGTGACTCCTGAAAGCTGCACAGAGAGAATAAAATAAGGTTCAAAGGAGTTTAAATAATATGTATTTCCTGATATATGTCTCCTTTTTATACACTTGTTTCCTTAAAGGACAGAATGTTAAAGTGCTCACCAGCTAAAGACTTTGATTCTCCTCTCCACACAGGAGCCAACTCATTCTCCTCTGTGGACTGAAGTCTGTACTTTTTCCTGTGCTTCCTTCCCGCAGAGCTCTCTGTCTTTGTTTCCTCGGGGCAGATGAGTTGTTCGCAGCAGCGTCCCGGGACTTTCACCCTCCTGGGCTTCGCACAGCCCCGTTTGGGCAGCGTGAGCTCATGCGGGCAGAGGGAGACGCATCCAACAGCTCCGTCCATGCATGTGCACTGGTGTTTGCAGTTTGGGCGGAAGATCTCCCCGTTCTGGTAAATCTTGTTGTTGTACTCGCACGTTCTTCCGTCTGATTTGGCTGTTTTGGAGAAAATGTTTGCAATGAGAAATAAAGCTGAGAAAGTGAGTAAATTTTGATAAGGAGAGAGTCATCGTACCTCTACAGATGCCTTTAGCAGAGTTGTATCCTCCTCCAAAGTTGCACTCCAGTCCCTTTGTGTGGTCACACGGCTGAGTCCTGCTGCAGTCTTCAAACAGCTGCTGTGCACAAACTTTACAGCATCCACAGCCGTCCGGCACGAGACCGACTCCTGCTGCACATGTGGGGGCGTCCGGGGGGCACCGGCAGTCCTTCGGGCATGAGGCTGACACCTTAAATAACACACCACATTAGACATTTCAGATTTTTCAACAAGCGACTTACGATTGAACAGATTTCCTCACCAGTTTCAGGCACAGGATCCAAAACACACAGGCTGCCCACATCTTCAGAAGTTGGAGTTTCCTGAGTCAAACAATCTCTCCTCGCTCTCCTCTTTTTGGAGTCCCCATCTCCTTTTATACACTCGGGCAGATCTGACGTATGCGCAGGCTGAAGAGGTGTCCCGAAACTATGAGAGGAATGCTTCTACACGCGTCCTCCCATAAGCCCATAAGAAGTCCCCCCACCTCCCCTGCTCTCATCTACTCTCACGCAGCCAACCAAGAACCACCCAGTCTGTCTAACTTCCATTCTCTCAGGGCTTTAATTATCATGTCCTTTATATAATCATGAAGTTGAACCTAAAGTAATGCTTCTAAAACATTAGTATTGTCATGCAATAAAACGGTAGGTAATGGCTTTATAACTGTACAACAATGAGACAATGAGACCTGTTTAAAATGGGACAAAGGAACAGACACTACTTGTGATATGTGGTTATGTAAAGGACAAAAAAAAAGGGCACATTTAGACATGAAACCTGAAATATGTCATCATCAGCCCCGTGCATGTAAGAGCAGCCCTGCAAAAGGATTCAACATCGGGGCGCCACAAGTTCTGACATAAATATTGAAGAGAAGCTACATATTTCTACGAGCAACTGAACGTCTATCTGGGATGAAGCGATGTTTAGACTGCTGCACTCTGCCTGTGGACGGTGTTTGTACTTTCTAACCCTTCCTGGTGTTAAAAGTCACACATGAAATTCCCGTCTGTCACTTTTAAAGGTGTGGAAGGATTACGGTTTGTTTGGCTTTAATATTTCGAAAAGGAGACAAGAGCCTCTTGGAATGCTTGGACCCTAAGAAATCCTTTGTTTGGTCTGAATGAGAAACACACCAAAAAGAAAAGAAGAAAGAGAGACTAAAACTTGAGCGACGCCTGGAGCAACATTCCTCTCAGGATGAACATTGAAGGTTTCTTTGAAATAGCTGCCAGGATAAAAGCATCCTCTTCAATCCACATCAAAGGACAATGCGAGATATCAGGGAAGACATGCCTTTCCTTTCATTATAACCTGTGAGAACTAGAGGCTGAGCGGGGCAGACTGGCACAGCCGCCTTCTTATCTAACTGAGGTTACAAGGGCCAGTTTGGGTCTGTGCCAGCTCAGGCAGATGAAGAGCCGACAGGAGCAAGCCCCGTGCAGTCGCTCATGTCTGGAAATCGCTGACTGCTGCGGTCTGGAGTGGAAACTTTTCCCTCCACACATGATCTTATACTATATACAGACATTTTCTCTCTGCTATAAACTGTGAGAGTGTTGGGGTGCCTCCTCGCTCACGTCATGATGTGCTGCACAGCTGGTGCGAATGTTCAAAGAACGCTTGTTTAAGAACAACTTCAAATCTTCTTTCATAGTTTGATACTTAGATATCGATGGATATGAAAATCTCTCAGTGGTCTGTAATGTTCTCATATTTACAAGAGACATTTATTCATGTATACACGTTAGTTGTTTAACAGGCCGTTTATTTGCATAAGTATTTCTGCTGCTGATCCTTTTAACTCTTCTAATTTAGGGCTGCACAGTGCAGTGGTGTTGCAGTGGTTAGTGCTGTCACCTCACAGCTAGAAAGTTCCTGGTTCGAATCTCGGCCTCCCCATGTGGAGTTTGCATGTTCTCCCCATGCATGTGTTGGTTTTTCTCCAGGTACTCCGGCTTCCTCCCACAGTCCAAAGACATGCTCGCTAGGTTCATCGGTGACTCTCAAACTGCCTGTAGATGTGAGCCTGTCTCTGTGTGTCAGCCCTGTGATTGACTGGCGATCAGCCCAGGATGTTCCCCGCCTCTCGCCCAATGACAGCTGGGATCAGCTCTAGCCCCTTACAACCCTGAACAGGATAAGCGGTATAGATAATGGATGGATGGATGGATGGATTTCTTAAGTGTTAAATTAATCACACAGTTGACGCCGCATTACATTGCATTCAAACATGCAACTTTCTTTTGTTATGTATTCTGTAGACGAGCCCTGTGAGAATATTTGTGCTCCAAACATGTGGAATTACTTACAACACACTCTCAGGACCGACACTTTAATTTCTCTCGGAAAAATGAAGGCGATAAACCTCAGCTTGCAGCTGTTTTTTATTGAGTATTGTGGTTTTTGTGTCACTTTCTGTATCTTCGCATCGTCGCAAATGAGGGAAACCTCAATGATTTACGAGGCTTAAATAATTATTACGTGTGAATAAAGAACTATAGGTTTGGAGGTGCCGAATTTATATCTCTAAACGCCACACCAACACAGCAATAATAAGTAAGAGCGAAGAAAAGCACCCTTGGTATTTCTTGTTAAAGCTGTTAGGAGTCTATACAGCCACAAGGTGTAGCAACTTCCTCAACATGAACGCAGAGGGCCAACACAAAAGAACATGTCCTTCCCTTGGTGCATGTTTCACACAAAATGTACTTTACATTAAACTGTAAATCCGTTAAGTGGTAACAAGACAGCTGTATGCTTTGCCTCACATGGGAGACCAATGATTTCACCCCACAATGTCATCCATCCCTGTAAGCCAGACAACCGCTGACGAAGTCTTGTGACGGTATTTAACTCGTCATTCAGCTCCTGTGCTCGTGTCTACATGGTGCCAAGAAGATTTTAAAGGCATGCCCATACTTACTACCTCCTGTCAGAGGGGTAGAGCTGCACCGTCGTCATATCCAGGGTGTTTTAGGAAGGCAATGCTGATTCCCTCAAACAGCAGAGCAATCATGGCCAACTCGCTGTTGCCAAAGGACAGGAAGAAACAGCTGATGTAAGAGATCACAGTGGAGCCTGCTGGAGAGAGATCACCATGATATTTGTCATTATTAAATGCAAACTTTCATCTCTAAAAGTAAGCTTAGACCACATGATGGGCTAAAGTCATCCCATCATCCCATCAGTAAACACCAAGTCTGATTCATTCCTGTAGCATCTAACTGTTTAATAGTTATTAAAGCCTAATTTATCAGGACAATTGTAAACTCAGCCTGCCTGTTCTTTTCAGACAGAGCCTCTTGTTTTAACAGTGAAGTCAGAAGTGCCTTTATCCTGCATTCTTTCTAGGGGCCAGCAGGGGGCGACTCCACTGGCTGCTAAATGACATCCTATCCAAACTGTGTGGCTTGAAGCACTAGCAGATTACAGTCGTTTAAAGAAAATCTGTTTTGGAGTTATTATTATGCAAATGTTGCAGCACAGAGCTCAAAGCCTGCACTGTGTGAAGACATTTTTCCTGCACGCAGACAGTAGTATTTGGATGTAAACAGAATATTCTTCAGTGTGACCTACAGAGAAGACCCTCTCTGGGTAACCCTTCACCCCTGTGTTGGTGTTATGGACCTCCTTCAGAAAACAAATGTACTAATTTTAAGTACATGGAAATCAAAGCTTACCAGCAAGTGTTGCACTACTTCAGCCGAGGTCAGTATTTTAGCTTCTCGTAATAGTTTGTGGTGTTTTTGGTTTGGTAGGAAAACAGCTTGTCTCTGTGCAAGAGTAATAATCTGTCTACTAGCACCTCTAGATCTCATTCATCACTTGGTTAATCAGTGATAAAATCAAAGTGTTAAAAAGACCCTCTATGGTTCAATGGGGAGAACCATAGAGGGCAACTACATCAAATTGTTTTTACAATGTTGTTCAAACTTAATCAAAGAAACCATAAATAGCCTAATGTTGTTATTAAGGTGTAAAAACGTTGTTCAGATGTTTTTGCCTTGGACACTTAGTGATAACTCCTTATGTGCTACTACTGTTTCATAACAACAATTATTAATTTTGAATTTCTATTAAAGTTGTCGAAAAGTTGTCACAAAAACAAATTTCAACAAACTACCTTAACATAAAAACCCTAGATTAGTACGTACAACTACCTACATGCATCCGTTAAGTACTGTAATTTTGTAAATTTGTGGTCACAACGTCTCTCCATGAGGTTCAATAAAAACTGCTGCGTGATGAAGCATAAGGAGATACAACAGCGCGACCCGGTGGATCGTATCGGAACAGCACTTCACCTGCATCAATAAATAGCACTTACTAAATACTAAACTTCCACAAAAGGAAAGTTTGACAACTGAAACTCAGTCTGATATTTCCAGAGATAATTTGTCGTATGAGTAAAGTTTTTAAAGTTACTGTGCCTCATTAATCCCCCTGGGTGTCATCGGGTTTGTACTTCTCTTCTCCTCTTGTTCTCGTGTCGACGTCGACAGAATCAGGAAGTCCGGGGATTTTTTCGAGACAGAAACTTGAATGAACAGTGGACAGTTCACATTTTAACGACAAATAATAAATAGAAACATCCATTAACAGTAACATTTGTTCGTGTAGTTTGTCTCGTTATTACTATCTTATTAAGTTATCTTGACCGTCATTCGTCACCCGGAACACCTGGATTTTCACTTTGCGGGTGAGAGGGATGGATGTTCCTCATCTCACTGAAGAAGAAATGGCAGAGATTAAAAAAGACGTGAGTACGATTATTCAGGCGAAACTTTCTTACAAATAGGTTATCATATTTGCAAGGTGTCGTATATTGTAAATAAAGACGGGCTCTGCTGTCACGTGATTGTTAAAATAATGTGTAGGCTACCTTGTTAGCGTTAAAGGCCTGTTAAAGAAGGACATACCCTACCCTACCTTCCCTGTACCCACATGAACACCAAGTCCTCTGTAGGATTTAACTACGTTACAATGCTGAACATAGAAGCCTGGAGGTTAAGTGTACTTTTCTAAAATACAGACAGGGTCTTTGCTAAGTGTCCTTTGTCAAAAGCACTACCATAAGATAAAACAGGGTTTAACAGCTATGAGTAATGGAGAGCAAAATCTAAATGAATTCCTCTTTATATTAATAAAGTGATTTCAGACTACCTGATGCAGTAATAGTAGTAATGTCAATCAATTTGATTTAAACAACGCCAAATCACAACAAAAGTTATCTTATGACACTTTACATGTAGAGCTGGTCAAGACTGTGCTCCATGTTTAATTACTCACAGAGATGCAACATGAATCCACAAATGAGTAAGCACTTGGCAACAGTGGTAAGGAGAAATTCCCTTCAACAGGCAGAAACCACAAGCAGAACCAGAGTCATTGGAACAGAGGCTTATAGTTGCAATGTGATCAAAAGTGTCAACTCCTCATGTTCAGTGCCTTTACAGCTCATATTGTTCTCCTTCTGCCTCTCCTACATGTCCAGGTGCTGACCAGGCTGCGGCACTACCTCTGCGACAAGATCAGAGCCGAACGCCACCTCGACTATCTGCGTGCCTGCAGGATCCTGACACGAGACGATGCGGAGGAAATCAGCTGCAGGACCACACAGACCAAGAGGACAGCCATGATGTTGGACATACTCGCAGAGAACCCCCGGGGCCTGGACGCCTTGACCGACTCCATAAAGGAGATGCGCTCACAAAACTTCATCATTGCTAAAATCACAGATGAGGTGCAAAAGGCCAAAAACGAGAAGATTGAATCCCTCAGAGGTTAGTAGCTTGAGAGATCAGATAAGTATTGTGTTCTTGATGCTTTCATTAAACTTTCCTCTCCACTCCACAGCAGGGGCCTCTAGTTCCCCATCTGACAGCGGGCTCAGCGACCTCCCTACGTCTTTTTCAAACAACTCCACTATGCTCTTCCACCCAGACGGAGAACGCAGTTGTTCCACTTCAGACATAGCCGGCTCAATCAATCTGCCGTCGTTGCAGAGAAGCTGCGACTTGCCCCCTGGAGTTTGCGCCAGCATCGCCGTAGCTTCTTCCACCACCACCTCCTCCAGCCTCCCGAGGCCCGGAGACCCGGGAGCTCCTCCGCTGCCGGACGACGTGCTGGTAGAATCCCCCTCCAACATGGATGCCGGAGCACAGGGCTGCACCAGCACCGGAGGTGACCCAAACTTCCAGCCCCTCCGGTCACGCTCGCTCACTCCAACATCACATAGGAGCATCTTTTAAGTCCACATCTCAATAAGACACTTCACATGCAGTTCAAAGGGTCAAACAAGCATTATCGACTTAACTCTCTCTCGTTTTTGTCTCACACTCTTTTTGGTGTTGCCTTTGATTAGACAGCGAGAGATTGCTGTATAAGGAATGTACTACTACTGATAGACCACAAACGATTAGATGATAAATTGATTACTTGATGGAAAGAAAATTAATTGCTAACTATATTGTCAAATTATTAATCCTTTCATTTTCCTAGCAAAAATGTCAAACAGTGGCTGGTTGTGGTTTCTTAAATGTGAGGATCTGCTGCTTTTCTTTGTTCATGATAATGAATCTTTGGGTTTTGGACTGTCGGTTGGACATTTAAAGAAGTTACTTTGGGCTCTGCGAAAATTATGATGTGCCTCTTCCGGGATTTTTTTTATATTTTATAGACGAAACTATTAAATGTGAAAAATAATCAGCCGATTTATTGATAATGAAAATACGTGTTTTAAGTGCAGCTTTTTAACTGGTGCCATGGCATTGCTTCAGATTTGAATTGAAGCCAAAATTATACCTTAGCTTTAAGAAAGTAAATGTTTTTCTACCATACGATCCATCACACCTCAAATATTAAGTGTTTAAATATATGTAGGCGCACAAGAGCTTTGTCTAAATAAAATATGGACAGATCGGAGCAAGCAATCAATGCCAGATTCAGGTACCAAAACGTTTTAATACTCATGCTTTAAAACACATCTTGGTCTGTATCCATAGAAGTATTGATAGATAACTCATTAGCTAAGAAAGTTTGTCTTATCCACTCTTACTTTTTTAATCCTCTTCTTTTATTATGAGATTTCCTGATTCACTGTTTGGTAAAAAAAAAACATGGCAGCTACAGTTCAGGTGCTGTGATAAGTTTTATACACTGGAATGTCTGCTCGAGCAAATGATATGTGTCAGTCTGCTCTCATTCGATGCTGCCTTTGCTGCCAGAGCAGCGTTAAGACAACAAGAAGTTGCGTTGACATTTTAGTCACTACAGAAGTCTTAAATCACAAAACGTGTGAGTTACAAACCGTGTCCTGCTTATGACTGTACACACTGGGTCATGTACTAAAGTCTGTTGCATACTAAAGATTTTCTCGATGAATTCAACCTGTGTTTTCTCTTCACTGTGTGCTTTTCACAAAGATTGTGTTTTGTTGTTTGGCATATTATTAATGAAGAAGCTGTACATCATATGTCCTGTTTGCTTTCTAATGATACTGTCTGACTCATAAATGAAACATTGACTCATGAAGTTAAATTCAGATGGCGGTTTTAACAGACTGAAGATGCTCGCAGACAGTATCAGTTTCTGTGTGTGCAGAGATTCTGCTTCCGGGGAGCTTTGATATTTGTTTTTGGAAAAACTGGAAAAGCTGAAAATGACGCAGACGCAGACAGTCATCGTGGTGGAGGCTGGCGTGGTGACTGCACCGCCTGGTCTACATAGAGCAGAGGAGAGCTGAGTGTTGGACGAGTCGCTCTGTGGCTCGCTGGTGCACAACAGGTAAATCATTTATCATTACCTTTTATTTTTATTATCTTATATGGAGACTTTTTCTTAAAGTTTTGACTTTTTACTCTGTTATATAAAAACATATTACAGCCTAAATATGATATAATTACACTACTTCACCACTAATCTACAATTATACTGCCTTAAACTTTGATTCAAGTTACTTTGTTGTGATTTTCCTGTCCTACATGAGCAGTAGAAGTCCAGATTTGCAGCTTCATATGTGCTTGTAGTTGCAGGCAGGTCACCTACAATAACCATGATTCACTTACAAATGGCTAAATGATGCTGCAAAACAATCTTGTGTGTGTTTTTGGGCAATGCAGCTTATTTTAGAACAATTTAAAAACACTCCAGTAAGTAAGATTTGAAAGAGAGTTGAGAGAACGGCAGCTGTGATCGCGTGCAGGAGAACCAGTTTGATAAACATCAGAATGACTGGAATGGTTGAACCTTAACTTCAACACATTTCTGACATACATTCGACCTTCGACTATATAAAGAAAACAAAAAAAACTGTCTCCTTAAAAGCAGGAATATTATACACTGAAGTATAATGGAGGAGTCTGAGCCGCTGTTAGCCAGGAGGTCGGAGGAGAGGAGGCCAAACGGACACTGCAGGTGGAGCACGCGCACTCTGGAGTCAAAGATGGTGGAGGACTTCAGACGGAGGCTTAAGTACTTCTTCATGAACCCCTGTGAGAAATACAGAGCCAGGGGTCGCAAGCCATGGAAACTGATGCTACAAATACTCAAAATTGCAATCATCACAGTCCAGGTACAGAAGTGTCTGCTTCCTGTTTTTTGTAATGAGGCACGAATGCAGGTAAAAGTGTCTCTTTTGACTGTTTTGTTCCTCTCTTCCCTTTCTATAGTTAGTCTCTTTTGGCCTCAGCAATGAAATGATGGTCACCTTCAAAGAAGAGAATCTGATGACGTTCAGACATCTGTTTCTGAAAGGATACAAGGATCACCGGCTGGGAAGCTACGCGCTGTACACTAAAGCAGATGTGTATGACCACCTGTACTACATTATAAACAGGGTACGAAACCTTTAGGTGTGATCATTCAAGCTGGAATTTCATGGTAAACATTTACTGCTTTTTTCACTCTCCTTATTATCTGTTTTCAGTATATCAATCTCAAAAACCTGACAGTGGGTAACCTTGTATACGAGAGAGCTGATGGAAAGTACACTCCTCTGTCACTGTGTCAGGAGGTTTACAGAAACAGCAGCATCGATCCTGGAAACGAGACCTTCCACATCGACCCACATACTGATAAAGGTACAAAAACATTTTCTACATAAGCGTAGAACATGTTAATTTAATCATCAAATACATTTATGTGGGGGTCTGAAACTACTACAACACTTTGTCAGATCTTTCGTGCAGGATGTATTTATGGAAGCTGATTCATTGCATGAATGGAAAATAATGACAATGTGGATTTTCTTGTGACTGCATAAAAGAGGAAGCCTGCATCGGTGCAGCTTTTGAACTGACTGCCTGTATTTCTTCCTCTCAGATTGCATTTCCATTTTTCCCGTGCAGTCGGTTGACAACAGCAGTTTGGCGTCGCGTGTGAACTTCTCCTTAGATTTCAAAAGGTGACTAAAGTGAAAATACTGGTTTCGTGCCAGGCGATAAAAGTGCTTCCTGATAATATGTGTTTGTGTGTTTGCAGGCTGCTATCAGTGAGCATCTACCTCACCCTGAAAACCATCAATCTGCAGACTGTGCGCCACCATGAGCTTCCCGACTGTTATGACTTCCATATAATGGTTGGTGACAACATCCGAAACAAGCCGCAGGAACAGGAACATGCTGACTAATACTTTCTGTTTGTTTTTATGTCGTCATTAAATCCTTCTTTCTTTATGTACAGATCATGTTTGACAACCGTGCCCACAGCGGAAAAATAAAGGTGGATGTCAAAAATGATGTCAGAATTTTTGAATGCAGAGACTGGAATGTGGAAGGCTCCTGTAAGTTTTAACCCAAACACACTGCCAACCTAACCTATGATGCATTCAAAGGCCAGCAGGGGGCGCAGTGATATTATTCTGACAACACTGTGTGCCTCAGTATTTTAGAACAGCGAGTGTCCACTGCAATAACTAACCTGCAGTCTGTGTCTCTGGTTTACAGCCGATAACAACGATTACCTCCTCCTGTCATTTGACTCTGTGGTCATCCTCGCCTGCTTCACCTCTCTCATCCTCTGCATGCGGTCCGTCATCAACGGCGTCCAGCTTCAGTTTGTAAGCAGTGAAGAAAGAGTAAAAGCATTATTAGCATCACCAATGATGGATTGACAGGATGGTGTTACAGCTTTACAACTTTATAATATAAAGTTATAGACTTGGGGAGCTTTTATAGACTAATATCAGTGTTTTAAAGCTAAATATGTTTAAATTTGAACCCTTTTAGAGTTCAAGAAAGTCTTTACCTCCTTATCCAAGAAAATGTTCAAACCTCCCGTAAGTGGAAATGTGTAATAATACAATGTGGAAATCAAGCAATCCTCCTGCCTTGCGTTTAATTGATTCCCTCGACAATATCTGGGTGTCTCTCATGCAGGAGTTCAACATATTCTTCCACGCCTACTACAATAAAATAGTGAGCTGGTCAGACCGCATGGAGTTTGTGAATGGCTGGTACATCCTTATCATCGTGAGCGACACTCTGACCATCGCCGGGTCAGCGCTCAAAATTGGTATACAAACAAAGGTTTGTTTTTTATAAAGCTTATTGGCTATATTTAAAGACGAAAATCTTTGGGGGATGATAGATGCAATATCTTCTATGTCTTTTTTATGCTTTCTTTTCTCTTGCAGTACCTGACGAACTATGATGTCTGCAGTATTTTGCTGGGAACGGCCACAATGCTCGCCTGGGTCGGGGTGATTCGTTACCTTGGTTTCTTCAAGAAATACAACGTAAGAACTTCTATTCCTTTTTTTTGCATGAACATGTACCAGCCTGTTTAAAGCAGAAACTGCATATCCAGAGGAACTAAAAACTTTACATCTTTGCAGATATTAATCTTGACCCTCAGGGCAGCATTCCCAAATGTGATTCGTTTCTGCTGTTGCGCGGCTATGATTTACCTCGGATACTGTTTCTGTGGTTGGATCGTCCTTGGGCCTTACCATGACAAGGTATGAAAAGATTCATTCTAATCTAGTCAGCTTTAAAATAGCATATTAAACCCCCAAGCATGGAGGAGCTGTGGTCTGGTGACCCAGGAATTAAAAAAATGAATGATCAAAACATTTCTTTCCAGTTCCGAACCCTCGACAAGGTGACAGAGTGCCTCTTCTCCCTCATCAACGGGGACGACATGTACGCCACCTTCCTGAACATGAGAGACAAGAGCTACATGGTGTGGCTCTTCAGCAGAGTTTACCTTTACTCCTTCATCTCCCTCTTCATCTACATGGTGCTCAGCCTGTTCATCGCTCTCATTACTGACACCTACGAGACAATCAAGGTCAGTCTGAGTTTCACATACTGACATGTATTATTAATCTTCTTAAACCTTTTTATCCTGTTACTTGAGGGTCCTAATATTATACAATTGTTATTTTCCAGCATCACCAGCAGGACAAGGTGCCAGTGTCCCAGCTTCAGGCCTTCATAGCAGAGTGCAGGGACCAGCCTGAGTCTGGAAGATACCAGACTGATGAGGAGCCAGCTTCCTGCTGCCTCTCTCCATGCTGCGGCTTTAGATGATGTCAGAAAATTTGAGTCTTCCAAAGGGTTGGAATATTAAGTGAGACTGAATGAGGCCACAAAGAGTCCTGAATGTGTCTGCATGGAGGTTTTAATGATGCCGGTGTTTGATGAGAATGTTGGAATATCTTCTTATTTTTTTACTTGACTTGCTGAACACTACTGAAGTAAAATGCATAATGTTCTCGGTTGAACTTCACTCAATGTACAAGTTGGTTAAAGCATCACCAGTGTAATAACCTGATGGTCTTAATTTCTGCATGAATACGCACAAACAACCAATTCCTCCTCAGTTTAGTAGTGTGTTGAAAGCAGTCATTGGTTGAAAGGTTTCTTTTCAAGGATTACTTGATGAGGAATTTCCTTCTGACAGCTCATTAACATCATATCTGTTGGATATGTTTGTCTTTTTATAAGCACTAAATAATACCACTTTTTTCAAAAATAGTGTAAGTATCATTGTTTATTTTACATTCCAACGTACCCAGAATGAACTGTAATGAATAAAGCGTTTCAGTAACAGTTAAGTTAATGGTTATTGCTCGCTTTTCATACCTTGTAGTTTGTTCTTGTACTGTGCAAATGTGTGTGTTACTATATTGATAAATGAACTACATGGATTGTGTCCATGGTTTTACTTTACTATTTCTCACACCTTTGATGAATTTTCTTTTTTAAACCAAATTTGATTTTTATATATATATATATATATATATAAATCAAATTTATATATATATATATATGCTAATCAAACTATTTTTTTTACTATTTTGCCTTTTGTTCTGCATGTTCCTTGATAACTGTAGAAAAGGAAAATAAAACGTATTCAACAGCTTCAAACTATATGTTTTTCACGTATTGATTTTAAGATTTTATTGATTACTTTTAAAGCTCCAAATGGCCTTGCCCCAAAATCTATTACAGATATTATTATTAACCCCTTATGTGTCCGGGCATTCCCTGAGATCAGTGGATGCAGCTATGTTGGTTGTTCCTAAATCTCGACTGGTAACAAAAGATGACAGGGCTTTTGCAGTCAGAGCCCCCACATTGTGGAACTCTCTGCCCATCACAATAAGACAGGCCATAACTTCAGCTTCTTCTAAATCCTCTCTCAGGAAGGCTTTCATGAAATTTTTATTTATCTCCTGTCTTTAATCTAATGTACTTGTATCTTTTGTCTTTTTTTCTATGTTGTTTTTATCTGCTTTATCTTCTGTCAAGCACTTTGTAATCTTGTTAAGAAAAGTGCTATATATATATAAAGTTTATTATTCTTATTCTTCTTATTATTGTTGTTATTATTATTATCATTGTTATGTGTAGTATAAGCTATTTGTTTCGCTATGTCGTGTTCAAGTCATAACTAATAAGATCTATGGTGTTTAATACAAGTAAATTTGAGCTTGAAAACACAAAACAGTAGGTGACGCTTACCTCTTGCTGCCACAGGAGTGCCATTGCAGTGCTTTCTGACACCTGACAGGATTTGCATAATCGCCTGCTACGCACTTTCATATCCAATGTGCGCCTCAGATACTGGTTACCTAGCAACGCTGCCTCCAATAACAATGCCGTTCAGTTTGAAGCCCGAGGAGGAATAGACTTCAAAAAAACACAATCAATTGCAGCAGCCTGAGCCAGCCTACCTGCTGCCTGTTTGGGCATCTCTGTCTGACTGCGGTCACGTCAAACTAGGTGAGGATTGTATGCTTGTTTTTGCTGCCGACAAGGTGAAGACTGAAGTCCGGACGGGAGCTGTTGGTGTATTAATGAGGAAGCAGTTCGTTCATTTTGCCAACACCACCGAACTTGACAACTTTCGGATAGAGTTGACCCATTTTACACCGTTCCCGTGAGTATGATTAACCTAGCATGCAGCTAGCATACAGGCTAAAAAAACAGTGCTAAATGACGTTAGAAACGTAGCGTTTGTGAAGTAGTACATTTTAGTGTAGTTTGTAGCTTTATTCCGATTCAACGGCTGAGCTAAAACCACATTTAAGAAATCTGGTCTATTTGGTGAAGTTATACAAGTGAAGTGCACTTGTTAACTACACTACTCTAAAGTTATTAAGTCAATTGACCTTTACCTTGTAATAAATATACAGCTTTCACAAACAACGGTTTAGCAAACTAGCTACCGTTGGTAAACGTTAAGTGGAACGTTGCTACGTCACGCCAAAAGAACACTAACTGTCAGACGATATCCATAAAACATCATGGTTAAGTCACTATATTAGGCCGAAGCTCACTTTGTCTTATCTCCAATTTAGTCAGTGTAACTTCTGATAAAGGTGTGTATGTTTTCTGGTTTGTTAGATAAGAACATTGGGAGAGTATGCTGGGGTCCAGGCACTTATGTTGACTGGTAGTCATGTCCTCTCTCACATGTTGTTGTCCAGGTTTTACTGTAGTGTTACTGAACATGACTGCAGTCAACATAATGTGCTAGACGAGCCCCTGAACACAAGTTGGAACATTACTGCATTGTAAAGTTGTGGGAGTGGTAATAGAATATATCTGGTTGAGCTTGTTTCCCACAGTGAAATACATGTTAGATCATAATATTGTCCGGGGGGCATAAAGTCAAATGTACACATGCACTCTTAGATCTAGCCTTTGTCTTAGAATTTTTTCTAAATTTAGATGGATAAAGCTTTTGGCTTGAGGATGAGATCATCTTACTGCTATGTGATTCAGTTGCCAGTGGCCAATAGGAAAACCCTCTTTAACCCTAATCTAGCCCCACTGGCACACATTTTCCAGTTAATCCTGTGTGGGTGAAGCAGCAGCAGCAGCAGCAGCCCAGATTATCTATTGCTGGTTTCGCTCATGGCTTGATGCTCCATTGCAGGGCTCTGTACCAGTGTGAGACTGTGATCCACCGCCTGACTGCTAATCCAACCCCGGTGCTGATAGCTCATGACCTCTCATCCTCCGTCCCTCATGTGTCGGTGATATGGGAGAGTGGTGGACAACTGTGCCAATAGGGACGTCTATGGGTAAATTTCTAATTTTAAAGACTCATCAGCTATGCTTTTTTGGGATCTGCCAGAGGTGACCCATATTTTTGTTCTCATTTTAGAGCAGCAGCCTATTTCAAGCAGCTCTATATAAGAAAGTAGATGCCATCATTTTCCGCTCTCTGTTCTCTGTTTTTAGGAAACTATGAGATCTCCAGCATATCACATGTGACAATGTCCCCCTCGAGGCCGAACAATCTTGTGTCAATGTACTCCTCTCTCCCACCTCTGTCCAGAAGCTCCTACAATGTGATAAGTGCCTTTTGCACAGAGGATAACGTTCCTCAATGTGTTTCATACATCAATCAGGTAAGGACATATCCTAATTTAGCAACAGTGTATATGAACATACAATGCAAAATGTGTTAAGGTAAATGTGGAGTAATGTCCCTCTGGTAAATGCTAATCATTCTAATGTTCTGTTAGCACCTGGTGTTTCTGTAGAGATCACTCTCTAAAACTGTCCTCTTTCTTTCACAGGAGCTTGCCTCTCTGGGCCTCGCCTCCACATGTATTGAGGCCAGCCCACCGGGGGGAGTCGGCCTGAACACCGTGCCAGCTCTGAATGCCATGTATGAGCTGCTCCAGATTCACAGACGCACCATGTGCACATTAGAGGAGCTCGAGAAGGAACAGCTGAAGAAGTCCAGCTCCATGGAACACATGCAGATGAACAATTCAAGACTCAAGGCACGTATGACACAGTATATACACAGACTATAACTTGTGTGTCTGTAAAGTGCAGTAATAGTTGGTTACCACTAGAGGGCAGAAAGGAACATATCCATTCTTATACAGTGAATGTCTTTCTGTCCAATATTCCCCCCAAAAAATGAATATGATTATTTTTCCACAGAAAACAAACAAGAACAAACTTAACAAGTACTTTGCTTAAAAGCTCAACTCCTTTATGAGTTTGAAATGATGTCATTTCCTCTTATCTTGTTAGTTTTCTGTGCTTTCAAGACTAAACATACTCTTTTGTCTTAAACTATCAAGTTATTTGTAAGGAAATAATAAGTATACAGGTAGTAGTGCTGCAGGGAGTTCTTTAGTTTGCTGATATTTACAACTTAATACATAATTGAAAACTGCAAATGGGCTCGCATTTGTGGATATGGTATGTGTATTTACAGTGTGTCTTATTCAACCTTCAGATAGTACCGTACATAACAATTTTTAGGAATGTATCTCAGGAATCTAGTTTTATAGCTTTGACCCTGAACTAATCGCTAGCTCAACTTATTGCTATTTTACTCTGCTCCAAATAAAACGGTTTGTGTTTTTCCTTCCAGGATCAGTTGGAACTGTCTATAAGGGAAAAATCTGGTCTACACGAGACAGAGAGGCAGCTACAGCTCAAAATTAAGACTTTGCAAAGCTGCTTGAAAACCGAAAAAGATGAGGTATAATTGTACTTTGTCATATGCGACTACCCATGATGTAAATCCGCTTTCAAAACTCATGATTCAGTCATCCTGGACAGGTTCAGAAGCTCCAGAGTATCGTTGCCAGCCGCGCCTCTCAGTACAGTCATGACGCAAAGAGAAAAGAGAGAGAAGCTGCAAAGCTCAAGGAGCGCCTCAGCCAGCTACTGGTCGACAGAAAGGACAAGAAACTAGGTATGTATTTTAATCTTCAGTGTTCAGATATGTGTATAAATTTCTCTTTAATACTGGGAACTCGAGAACACGATGATTTAATCTTCGCCTCATTTCTTATTTAACTTCATAGCTATTGATGTACTGAATAGCTTGGGACGGTCAGATGGGAAAAGGAGCCACTGGAAGACAGCAAAAGCGTCAGCCAGGTATCGTGAAAGCCTGCTCATCACTTTTTAAAGATATCTGTAGCATGTGCAATAATCAGTAAGATAAATATGTTTGTAAATTTCTCTCTGCAGCCATGAGGGTGATATGTACAAGTCCTTGCTCAGCGACTACGAGGCCACTCAGAAGTCCTTGATGATGGAGAATGCTGAGCTAAAAAAAGTCCTTCAGCAGATGAAGAAGGAGATGATACACATCCTGAGTCCACGTCAGCCCTCCAGCAGAGGAGCCACTGCTGAGGACAGTACGGAGCAGGTAATTGTATCTTTTTTTCCTTCTTGTGTACGAAGGCACAAAAAAGCAACAAAGGGAATATTGAGTGAAACACAGTGTGAAGGGTTTCTGATAGTTTATGAGGTAGCTGCCCATATTAATGTATAAGATTGAATGAGATGAGATGATTAAATGTTGAAACTGTTTTTCTGGCTTTTCAACTCAGCTGGATTCAGATGTGGAGGAGAAGGGTGACTCTAGCAGGGAAACTCTGGACCAATCCTGTGAGCATGCAAGAGAGCAGCTCACCAACAGCATTCGGCAGCAGTGGAGGAAACTGAGGAACCACATGGAGAAGTTAGACAGCCAAGGTACATCACAGAAGTGCTAGTTTTTTCCAGATTCAATGTTAGAATCGATAACATTTTCTTTGCCTGAGAACTTTATTTGAGCTTATTAAAACAGGGATCTACAAAAATGCATAGCTGTTCCCTCCAGCATTATATGTGGAAATAAATTGTGATGATCAATTGTTGTTGTCTGTATTTGTCAAGCTTCACTAGTGCAGAATCAGCTGGAGTCTAATAAAGAGGTGATACCGAGGGAGACCCATGAGGATGAGATGGAGAGGATGAGGCATGAAGTGCAGCAGTGCAAAGAGTTCATTCATGCACAGCAGCAGCTCCTCCAGGTCAGCCTCTGCTTCTTCATTACAGCAGAGTTTTGTGATGCATAATTGAATGTGATTTGGAAGTTTGAAAGAATATTTCAGTCTAAAATGAATGAATTGTTTCAGCAACAACTCAACACATCATTTGACGATGAGACTGCAGCGCTTCTCAATGACTGCTACACCCTGGAGGAGAAAGAGCGCCTCAAAGAAGAATGGAGGCTCTTTGAGGAACAGAAGAGGAACTTTGAGAGGGAGAGAAAGAACTTCACAGAGGCTGCTATTCGCTTGGGTCGAGAGGTACTCGGGTCTTCTGATGTAGTACCACAGTTTTATTAAACGTATACAATGGTTATATTTCTTTATTCTATATATTTGAGTTCTTAATTGTTTTGGGGTTTTTTTTGTATTCCACAGAAAAAGGCCTTCCAGGAGGACCGTGCTTCTTGGCTGAAGAATCAATTTTTGAACATGACTCCTTTCACAGATCGTAGGAGATGTTCCTCATCTGACGGTCAAAGTGCCTTATCCATCAGTGAGTCTGTGTTTAGTTAAAAAAAGCCTCTAAATGGTTTAATGTCTGACTCACAAACCTGAAGATTTAGTTCTAACAGATAGTATGTTTTATGGCAGAAATTGCCAATAGGGCTGAATTGATTACTATTCAGAGAATGTATTAGTCCAATACTACAACAAACAAGAGCAACAATTCAAATTCAACAATTACTGCTTATGCTGCTTTAACAATAATAACAGCAGTTTTCTATTAGGACTGCATGTAAAAACAACAAAATAGTATTTTCACTGACTTATGTGAATAACCTTTTGCATTTCAGGAAGTGAGCCAGAGATGAGGATGTCTTCAACAAAAGCTCAGCTGGCCAAATCCACAACCTACGCTACGTTCTCTACTCCCAAAGCAACACAAAGTGCTACTGTGCCATCCACAGCCGAACTATACCGCACACTCCGCCTGATACCAGACAGCAGGTATTTTTCAGTCACTTAAATACGATGTTCTGTTTAGAGTAAAATGTTGATGGGTGTTTCCAATGCATTTCTGCAGTGCTGTGATTTAATTAGAGAAGTGTTTCTTTACATATTTTGACATTCAAAACTCTGCTAAACAAATCTGAACATTCTAAGTACATGTGTTCTGTGCTTGTATGGGAGTAAAGACCATACCCTGTTGACATAGTGTTGGGGCCATGTTATACATATAAATCATACATATAATTTTTTTCTCCTTTTCAGTTCCTCCAGATATTCCAATCGAGGATGCTGGCAAGACTCCACTACCATTGACGATGGAGATACTCGCTTCAAGACAAAAAACAGAGTTCGATGTGGAGACTTGAGTATCTTCTCCTTGGGTGAAGATGAGAACAGCCTCACTTGAACAACTTCCAGTGCCTTTTTTGTGTTTTTAATGGACTTGGCATCAGTTCACCACTGATCAGCACTAAACTTTTTTTTGCAGCATCGCTGTTCTATTGAATTGTTATGGACATGATCATCATTCACCAAAGCTGAACAAACAAAAAAGCACTTTAATGACCCTGCCACTTTTTTTCTTTTCAAACAAATCAATGCTGACAAATCAGATTTTAAGCTATGTTCAGTGGAGGGTATGTACCAAGTAGTGATAGTATAGTATAAATTAACTTGTTTACATATTCTATATGGATAAATTATGAGTATAATTTAATGGATCGACATTGGATTGATAATGACATTCTCTACTGGTTTAACTCCACAATAAAGATATTTTTAATGAAAGGTTTTATTCTGTCTTTAATCTGGCGCCCACTGGTGTCCTTAAGTGAGATTGCAGTCAAAAATGTGAACAACCGGAATCCGGATGTGATCATCTTTGCTTTTGTCTCATCCAGCCCTCAATCCCACCCACCGCCCAGCGTCTATTTTCTACAGAAAACACCGAGAATGTCGGGTTCTTCTAATCTCGTAGCCATGAAAAAAGTCGTACAGCAGCTCCGTTTCGAGGCGAGCATAAACAGAGTGAAGGTAAATAATCTGCTTATTGTGTTTTTTTCTCCTAAATAACGAGGGGGAAGCTCAACCGTTACTCCAGTCCGCTAACTACGCTAGCTGGTGCCAGAAGCTAGCGATGTTAGCATTAGCTTCTGGTCAACAGGCAGGCTGAGCAGGGCGTTGTTTGAACAGAAAGGGAAGTGTATAAAAAAAGTATTAAATCTACACTATTGTTTTCATATACATTTGACAACGACGTAATATTTACTGGTTAGTGGCCGTTAGCATGTATCGGTTACCTAACGATGATCCGATCTGGTTTGTGACAAATTGTACCATTTTTAAAGTAAAACTGTAAAGTTAGGTTTCCTTCTTAAAAATCAACCTTGACTTATGACCCTTAAATGATTATCAGAAGTCAAATGCTTTCTGTTAGCAAAACAAACTGTTGCTTACGTTTGTACTGTGTAAAGTAGTTACAAAGCAAACTAACCAAACTTTTTGAGCTAACTGGCTGGCTTAACTGTACCAGCTAATCAGATTTAAATGATGTGTGTGTCCAAAACTGAATCAAAGGGGTGTTTATTATATTTGGTTTTCAATAATCTAACATTTTTGAAAACGGGTCTGCAATAAAACAGTGCAATTGGGTAGCAGCAAAGTACAAGAATGTGTATTCCCTTTATTATTCAAAGTTATTAAGCCGATAAGTACTTCATTTCCATAAAATGCTTTATCTGAGACAGTTGCACTGTTTTCACTTGTTGAGGCTTAAAATTCGGGTCAAATTTGAAGCAGGAAAGATGCTGACTAGTCCTCTCTTAAATGGATCTAGCCTTAAAAACAATAATTCCTCCTATAATAACTCCTATAATTACAATAACATTGTTCTGTATGGTCTGCCCTTATGATGTAATTCTGGTTAGGTTTTCAAACTTGAGGCACAGAAGTAATAATACTACTGTTTTTTCACTCTGTGGTACGAGTCATGCGTTAAGTTTTGGTTTCTTTGTTGTCACCAGGTCTCCCAGGCAGCGGCAGACCTTCAGCAGTTTTGCATGCAGAATGCCTTGCAGGATCCTCTGCTCACCGGTGTGTCCTCCAGCACCAATCCTTTCAGGCCGCAGAAAGTCTGCTCCTTCTTGTGAAACCACTGTATTCGTTGGTCAGTCCCCCATCCCGTCGACACATTCAGACCAATGACTGATTCAGACACACTCTCAAATACTGTATATACATACACAGAAGCAACAAGTAGGATTTCTGAAAAGCGTTAAATGCATTTGGTCGTTTCATCCACAAAACAGCAACTGTGGTGAGCTTAAATATCCCAGTATTAAGTTTTTTACTGATTAGACAAAGGAACATCTTAACATATATGGACACTTTTATACCTCTCCTGCATAGTTTATTTCTTTGCTATCTATGCATGCTCAGTATTTTCCACAGTGTGTTTTCCCCTTAAAATTATTTGACATGCTTATTTTACATGTCCCCTCTGGAATCTGCATGTGTTAGTTGCTATAATTTGCCAACAATATGGATGTTTGGTAGTACTGCACAATATTGCTAATAAATACTACAGTAAAATTCAATGCAGGCATTGTATTCACTTGATTACAGATATCGGATTAAATGTTAGAATAAATATATCTAAAAATAATTTTTAAAATACTTTGGCCAGGTGATTTTTTTTCTGGGCACATTTTTAAAGTCATGTCACAATGCATTCCTTAATTGTAAAGACTCATACCTAAGTTGCAACTTGTGGAATTTCTTTAAAAACACAAACACTTTTGTTCAATCGAATACAATCCGCAGCTTTAATTCCCATTTATGGTTTTATTTTCTTTTTCTGTAGGCCTTCATTTTGATGCTACAGGGAAAAGTTGACCTCAACACTGCTCCTCATGCCAAGCCATTATACTGCCACGGGATCTCTTGAGTGTAGAACACATTGGAAACATGTCAGGAAGATGACCATCTATTTTCAGCCACAATAGAAGAAAGGAGACGGTTTTATTTTTCATGGCACAGTATGATTTTCGAGTGAATAATTGTGCCTTTTCTATTGTTCTATTTTAGTCATTGCTGTTCTGGACTTTTTTGTATTTAATAAATAAAAACATTCTTTACTATTCCAATGTTTATTGATTTCTTTTTCTTTTTTTACTATTCACTAAATTATATGAAATACTTTTAATGAAGACATAACTGCTTGTGAAAACAACCAAACAGAGTGCTGTGAAAAGTATTTTAATTTATTTCAGAGATGATAATAATAGAAGCACCTTAGATTGAGATCAAATCAGAAAAACTGAAGTTTGAGCTGACTGTGTTGCACTTCCATTTCAATTTTATATTTAATACAAACGAAGAGCAAGCCAAAAAAAAGATTGAGAAACATATTTTTGGGCACGCCAGCTTAATAAGTTTGTGATCCACTGCTAGACATCAGGTGTAACAAATGTGAGAAAAATTGTATTTCATTTAAATTGTGCTGTAGGGGATCATGACCAGCAGTGGGAGAAGTAAGTACTTTATGATTACTAGTAATTTTACTGATTTGAATTGTACTTTGCCATTGAAAACAAATTTTGAAGAACTCTAATCATGGAGTTTTTTTAATATATATTTTTTTGTCATTTCAGTTTGATTTAAGTTTTATTTTATTCTGCCAATTATTAAACGTGAGGATTCGTATGGTAAAAAGAATACAGAGTAGTATTTCACGGGAATAATTAAAAGCGCGCATGTAAATTAGGATGGTATTAGTTAGGTACTTAATTACTTGTTTCAACTGTGATCATAAGAAAATGTCTTTATTAACTTACAACAATTACATTTATAACTTAATTGCTAATAGAAATCACATCAGACGAGAAACTATCGCAACGTCATCCTCTAGTGAGCCAATGTGGGCCCGTAATAAAGCCATTTGGCTCTCGCGAGAAGCTAACGAGCTAGCGGATGCCAGATCCATGTGAACAACAGCGCTTCCATGAACACCGGGGACTGAACCCAGGTCAGTTTGTGGTCCCGCTCTTTCAACGGTTACCACGGAGCTCGTAAATCATAACTGCAGCTCGACCAGCCGAATGAAACCGCCCTCGCTAGTTTGAAGAATGAATCATGGGACATCGTTACTGTGGAAACGACGGTAACCTCTTTTGTTAACCTGGCATGTTAAATACAGTTAGCTAACAAAAGCGCGTTTATGTATGTTAGGTCCAGCCATGGTAGGAAGGTTTGCTGCATGATATCTTTTGTCTTGTCGTTGTTTGTACCCGGCTCAGCCGTCTTCAGGAAAACGGTTTGACGCTACGTGATGCTAATGGCTCACCAAGGTAACGTTCCACGTCTTTACTGATGCAACACTGGAACGAGATAAGACGTTAACCGTTAGCTAGTCTGTATTTAACGTAATGGTTGCAGTTATTCAGCCAGTCCAATGAAGACCGTTAGTTTATGAGCCGCTGCAGCTGAAAAGCGGCACTGTTGACTGAAACTACCATAGTGAACCCCAGCGAACGCTAGCTTAACTCCATGATGATGCTCCAGGATGGTTCAACACAGCTCCTCTGCCTCACAGCCAGCAGTGGGGTCCCTCTTTTCACCAGAGGAGCCTCCAAACAGCTGCCCTTCTCTGTCATCGGCTCCCTGAATGGGGTTCACATGTTCGGGGGCGGCCAGGGAGTCTTGTTGTCCCACTGTGAGACTCAAGGTGGAGGCAAAGTGGTGTGGAGGGTTTTTCAGGACAGTGTGATGCTCATCGCTGTGAATGGAGGTGGAAGAGATGGTGTAGGCAGCAGCAAAGAGGAGGAGGTCCGTTTACAACGCCTCCTGGAGAATGTGTGGAACTGCATGGTGTTGGTGTTGGGGCAGGATGAGCTGACCAATGTCAGGAATGTGGAGAGGCTGAAGAGGGATTTGCGGTCCTGCTTCTGCCTCATTGATCAGCTGTTGGAAGAGAAGCAAGAGGGCATGCTGGGTAACCTGACACACTGTGCTGATTCACTGCTGCCCCCAAACCCTACTCTTCTTCAAGAGGCTGTGGATGGCTTTGCTCAGGCTGCAGACAGTGAATTTGGCTGCCTCATAGTCCATGGGAGAATAGCTGCAGCAACTGAGAAGTGGTGGCGCCTAGCACCGCAGGAAGTTGTCCTGCTCTCTGCGTTGATGCGGTCCCTCTCGGCCTCTGGATCAGCCTCTTGTGATTACCCGGTTTTCCTACCTCAGGGCAGCCCCACTGTAGCCCATCGCCTGCTCCGATTCCAACTTCTCCCTGGGGCAGATGTGTGTGTGCTGTGCGGCCCGACCCCTTCCCTGCAGAGAGCGGAGAGCGGGCTGGTGGGTCGTCTCTGGACACCCTTGGTGGAGACGTTGAGAGACTGCCTGGCTGTTGGAGAGCGCTGTTTACCAGGGTCTGTATCTCTGCGTCCTGATGTGCTGGCACTTCTGCTCATCAACCGTGAAACACGTCGCTCAGTCTCATGTGTGCGTACCCCGACTAATCACCCGCCTAACGACCCTCCATTACCTTCCAAGGCTCGCTGCTGGGAGCTACTGAAGCTCTTCTACATCTTCAGCACAACACGCTACTTCACCCAGGAGGAGACTTTGTGTGTGTCCCCAGAGGAGAGGGCTCAAAGAGGTGAAGACTTTGTCCTTGGATTCTCCCACCAGCCACAACAGTGCTATCTAGTTACAGAAGAGTGCAAAAGCTTTGGACTTCAGACACCACAGCACCAGCTCTTCCTGCTTGTGCCTCTGTCTGTGCCCACCTTTGCACTACGTACGGTTGCCACACAGACACTCTCGGATATAGTTTCAGCCACTGGGTTTTAAGTGAACGATTTAGTTTGTTACCACATCTTAATTTCAGTAAACTAATTATCTTTGACCTTATAACATATAATAATTGATATGCAAATAGCTGTCACCTTTGATGACTGCAAACATACAATTACACGTTGACTAAAAAGGCATGAATGTCTGCTTCCATTTGTCCATCTTTTATAAAGACAATGATTATCATATCACTGTTACAGGTCTCCTCAGGTATTTTTTTTTTACTTCTCAATAATTTAATACTTAGGAAAATATATAAACAATTTAAAATGTCACTTTGTTTCACATTCAATTGATAAGTCACTGCTACTGCTGTGTCTTTCTTCACTGGCTTCAAGGCTGAATACTAGCATTAGCACTAGGATAACACTGAGTTTAAAAAGGTTCATGTGAAACTTTGTTACACTGGGATAAATTAGTGTCTGCTGTTTGTTGTTTTGAAATATTGAAGATTTGTTTGTGCTAGTTTTTATTCTAAATATAGGTGCTTACTTTCTGCGGATCATGTGTCATTTATGGGTTTATGTGATAAGAATATTGCTTGTTATATTCGTTGAATTTTTCATTGCAAAACGTTGACAATTAAATGCACAGTTCAAAGGTTTTAGTACTTCTATATGAGCTAGTAATATTTATGTTTTTTGTTATATCTCAGCTTTTGCTTCAAAGCTATGAGGCACAAACAGTGACTCTATGATGCTTGAAACCAAAAGTATCTGTTAATAATTCTCCTCTATCACAATTCCTAACCATCACTTACATATGCCCAAAACAACAATTGCTTTCTCCTTGTATTCCACATCTCATATTGCTTTAATAACAGTGGCAGGGACTATTGACAAAACACACACACCGTAATTGAATGACGAAGTCATGATAATTGCAGTGTTTTGTTTTGTTTTCAACTTCATCAATATTTACAAAAAACTTACTGCAGTGTACTTTTTCACTGTGAAGGCACTGAGGTTTATTGAAAAAAAATGCTAAGGATAAGCAGTATGTAGTTTGTAATCGCAGGTGCAGCTCTGCTCTTCATGCTTATTCTGTTTATACAAGTTCATAGTGAGTTAGCGAACAGTTTATTTTTGCTGCATTTCCACATAGGACTTGTCCTAGTTTAACCTTAGAAACTTGAACCACTGGCCTGAGTCTGTGTGTCCCCCTTCCAAGGACTACGGAAACTGCTGAGCAACAGAGACGCTCAAAATGAAACCGTATAATGTTAGAACATTTTCAGAAAGTGATTTTTTTTTTTTTTAACATGAGCTATTATGAATATGTTTAGTCTCAAACCTTTTCCAAATTAGTCTAATTGTAAAAGTTCATACAGATTTCTACAGAATAACTTTAATTTTAAAATATCAGCCAATAGAGGAAACGTATGGGGCTCCAGCTGAGATGGGAGAAGCATTAATAATTGTTTTGGTCACCATGACGAATTAAAACTCTCATGCCAAACCGCATGGAACGAGAAGTAGGGCTCCGCGTGTGCAGTGACCTCGGGAAAAAATTGGTTACATTATCCCCCCGAGCCACGTCAGTCGTCCAAAGCCGTTTAAGTTCAGTAACCGGAGAACCGAAATTGACTGACAGCCCCACGGAGCGTTGGATAACGGAGTAAGAGGGGGGTGCGATAACTGTGGACACCAAGCCGCACAAAGGGGTGGGAAACGCTCGCGAGCTGTAGCGTTGCCATGTGAGCAAGGAACAACCCCCCAAAATTTCAGAGTGAGAAGCGGAGTTAGTGTTTGTGGAAGCAGCCAGGGCCAACGGAAACATCCTGGGATTTTATCTCAAGTTTGACGAAGCCCATTTTTGTACTTTTACCTCTGAAAGGTCCAAAGGTCCGAGCGCTTAGTCATTTTTAAGTTGCTCCTCTTGCACAACTTCAAATTCGCTCCACTCGAGTGAAGCAACCGGTGTATTGCAGGTCGCAGTGCACCGCAGACGCTTTAAAAGTTAACTTGTTAAGAGAGAGGGAAGACCGTGTAACATGTCAGCCACTCGGATGCAGTTGCTGTCACCCAGACTTTTAAGCCGGGGGCGAAGCGAGTTGTTAGCCGGCTGCAGTGGAGCGCAGCGGCCCGGCGCCGGTGCTTCTCCCAGGGTCCGCTCACTGACCTCTCCCCCCCCTCTGTCCTCCTCCTCTCCCGGCAGAGCCTTATCGAGTCTGAGTGCGACGCGGCGAGGGCTCCCCCAAGAGAAAATGACCGAGAATGGAGTGACGTCCCGGGCCAAGGTGTTGACCATCGACACCATGAACCCCACGGTGAAGAAGGTTGAGTACGCCGTGCGGGGGCCCATCGTGCAGCGGGCTGTGGAGCTGGAGAGGGAGCTCTCTGAGGTTTGTAAAACTAAGCTGTTTGATCTCAGTGTTTGTACCACCAGCTGCATCCTCCATGCATCACACTCCACGCCACTTCTCATCTCTGCGTGTTGTGTCGTCTGTCTTTCATTAAATCAGCCTGTTATATGCTTAATTTGTTGGTCAGACTGGCATCTTTAGTAAAAGATATTTTTTCTCAGAAGAAATTAAGTACTCCACCTAAGGGAGCCGTTTTGCTGTCACTGTGTTTAAAAACAAACTGTAAAATTATTGTCACATTTGCCAGGACATGCATAATGAACAGTTGCACTCATTTAAATCTCTTGAACTTTAAATTTTAATTGTAGATTTGATTACGCTAAAAGGCAGCTCTGCATGCTTATTTGCCGCTGATGAATACTTGTGTGCTTTTTGGCCCAAGTGAAGTGAATCCAATCAGTGTTTCATTAAACATAATTGCACATCAACAGGCCTCCATTCCTGGTTATAGTGTCACTTTTTCCCCTCTAAACATTATCCTAAAAAGGAAAGTGATTGCTGCGTGCACACCCTCTTATCAAAGTCCATCAGTTACACAGTAATTCCGGAGGTTGTTTATCATGACGAGTTGTGTCGACGAGTATGATCCAGATATCTCCGTTGCTTATTGTTAATGTCTAACTTGTTTTTAAGGCATTAGTGTAAAGAATGAAAGCTCCTCACTGAGAGGTGAAAGTCCGAAGTCTGATCTGGGTTTGTCATATCTCATATCTGTGTCTCACTGTAGTATACAGTGAAGAATACTATAGATGGATGTATCTCTTAACTCCAACACGCCGAAATGTCCAACTCTGCTAATCTGTCCACTATTGTACCATTCATAACAGCTGTAAACAAGCATAGACTGTTTCATTTTTGTAGTCAATTATCTTGAAATCAATACGAAAATATATATTAGGCTCTCAGCACTTGTGTCAAGCATTTTCAGTGCAGTCTTTATTCATCAGTTTAATTTATATAGATCCTTTTTACAATCTATTGGCACTGTAAAAACAAACAAGTTGTGCATCTCTCTCCTTTTTTTAATAAAGCTCTGTTTGATCCCTTCCTCTAACACAGTTTATGGCGATGTGGCAACCAGCTGTTAGTGTACCGAGTGCAGTCTGGTGTGAAAACGGTCCTCTCTTGAGTGCTTTGCTCAGGAAAGGAGATGGGTATGTGAACAGGTTCTAGCACAGGTGAAAGGCAAGGCAAATCCGGCCAACAGGGACTCTAATGACAGTGCTGACCTTTTTAACCAGATGGCTCAGCGGCATCATAGATTTTATGTTCTGTTTGCATTGACCAGTGCTTCCCTGCACCCGATCCCATCTCTCTCTATAGCATAGTTAGTACAAGTTTGATCAGGCGTTATCGAATTGATATTTAGGTGTACAAAAAGCAGAAGAAATTGCAGTTTATCTCAGCTGTTAAAACCCAGTCAAGATATTGAGAGGTATGGGTGTTTTCAGGGGAGAAATAAGACAATTACAAAGCTTTTACACAAGCTAGTGAATTCTTTATTCATCTCATTTCCATCTAGTTCTGGGGAAGCAATGCGATTCATTGTTTACTGACTGCAGACTGTCCAGCTGCCAGTTTCTTTCAATAGCATAGCAGCCCGCCAGAATGCAAAAATGTACCCCGAGTAATCAAGTGCAGTCCTCCCATCTTTATTCCTTTCTTCCGTTACACTCCCTTACTTTTTACATTCACCTCCCTTTCAAACTGCGGTTTGGATTACGTTGGAAAACCGGTCACTTTTCTCACTTTTGTCTCTGAATAAAACACAGCAGGAATGTACACCATGACCCGCTTCTCCAGTTTCCTACACACCTTGCCTTTTTAGAGCTGAGATCTTGGCTCTCCAGTACAAAAATTGCCTTGTTCTTCCCCACCCCCCCTCTCTTATCTATGTTAGTTCATAGCCTTTGCAAAAAGAGAACAGAAACGAGACAGACTTTGCGCCATCTGACTGCAGCGGTTAACAAGTGCTGAGACAAATGCTTTAGACGCGGTTACTATGGTCTTTGTTTGTCCTAATGAGCAGCCTGCTGATAGAGAATGGGGGCCTTTGGGGACGGACCAGAAACCAACAAGGAAGGTTTTGTGGAATTCTTTCCACATATTCTGCCGGAGGAAAAAGCAACACTCAGACCTATAAAGACGTTTTAAAGATGCATTGATCTGAATGTTACATGTATTTTGCATCGACTTATGCGAAGTGAAAGTTCTTATCATCTTTTATGTGAACTTTATGCTATGTTGTGCAGACACAACATCAAACTTATCATTTGTCAAATGTTCCCTTTGCAAAGCCTTGGAAGTATAAAAAGAAACCCTGCCTGAGTTTTACCTTCTGTTAGAACTTCAACATTGTTTGCTGGACTGTTTTATCACTGATGGGTAACAAAAACGCTCAGGCCTTTCCAGTCTGTTCTCAGGAGCACAGGTCAGTGTGTTTCTAAAAGACCCCTCATTGTGAATGGGCGGTAACTTTGACCGAGGGGTGTTTTTCTCCCGCTGTCATGTTATTGGTTCAGACTGAGAGACGCCTCTAATATGTGACCAATGAGAGGGCGTCTTTAAATGTGAACTGGATTGGCCAAATCAAACAAACAGGCTGTTTTGATTACCGCAGGATGTCAGTGAGAGGTTCCACTTGCGGCCTCTCTGCAGTGTCACGCTGTTCTAACATCTGGTGTTAACTGCGTGTGTGAGCGCGTGCTTGTTTATGTGCACGAGTCTGCCTGCATCGCTGTTTGTCCTCTGTCAGCGGTCTCAGATGCTTGATTTTTTTTTGTCTTTCAGAAAGTATATGAAACCCTTAATGTGGGAATAGATTCTCTGAATGAAATTTGACTCCAAGTTTACAGCTGCATTGCTTTCATACATCCAATTCTTATCAGTCTCCACTAAGGAGGTTGAAAGTCATTGTGTAATGTATGTTTCTGTGTTTGTGTGTCACAAGGTTATGGGTTGATAAGATAGTTTGCATCAAGGCCATTTTCTGTATATGTGAGAGGAAAAGAAAGTAAAACATAAATAAACCTTTTAGCTTTCTTTAAAAATCATGAAACTAATTACTGATACTTATTATTAGGTTTATATTGTTCTTTAGTCAATCTGGTTTGTGACATTTTGTTTTATTGCACTTGTGAAAATTAATATGCTGTTTATAATTCGCAACACATTTGTATATAACTTAGAGATGATAAACTTGTTGAATACATTTCTTTCCTCTGCGTCTGTAGAGCCAAATGAAAGAACAATTGAACTTTTCTTTGCATTCCCAATAGTAGCTAGCAGTCTTCTTGTTCCTTGAATACAGAATGTTTGCCCCTGTATGCCACATACCAAGCACATAGTCAAATCTTAAAAACTATCACTATAGTGTTAACTCAGCATGGTCCTCCTGAAACAAGAAAACTAAACTTGTCACATGAGGTATCTATTTCTGGCGGACTAAATACAAGAGAATTTTTGTAAAACCAGTAAAGTATATATTTAAACTTTGCTGGGATGTGCCTTTTGCATGTTTGTTCTTACTTGTCTATGTTCTGTGCTGGCTAATATACCTGTAAAAACGATATTCTCTGCAGCAAATGTTAGCAGCAACTTCGCTTTAGAGATGCATGCAGTCCTGGAGCAGCAGAGAGTCTGCTGAGTCCCTTAGCTTGTCTGGACTCAATTCAGGCGGAACAAACTAACAGTTGGGACAGGTGACATGGTACAGAAAGTGTGCTAGAGCTAATAGTTAAATGAGCATTTCATCTTTAATTTTCACCATTTCTATGTTCACCCCTGTGCAGGAGAGTCAAACAAACTGCAATATAATCCATCCCTTGAGTTGGTTGTGTGTAAGCCTCTGAAGCTGCTGTGATCTCAGCAGCTGCTGCTCTCAGCCTCTTGTGGCATGCATATTTATGGCACAGTTATGCATGTTTGTGTTTGTATGTGGGCGCAGTGTCAAAATGTTTAGATGCAGTAGGGGTTCTCAGCCCACCCCATTCTCTTAGATCATTTGAGCCAGGTTTATTAATAGGCAGCCATTGTACACGTCACTATGATTTTTTTTTTGGCACTTCAGACGGATAACAATTTGTTTGTTGTGCTTCTGTTCTGCAGGGAATGAAGAAGCCTTTTGCTGAGGTCATCAAGGCCAACATCGGTGATGCTCACGCTATGGGCCAGCAGCCAATCACATTCTTCCGACAGGTCTGCCCGTAAAAACCCTTCCCCCCATCTCTCATCTAGATTTAGTACATCACCTCTGACCAGTCAATGTCAATGCCAATGAAACGGATTCCTCCCTCTTTAACTAAATTGGTGTCAATCATTTCTTCCTGCCTTATGCAGCAATCCTTGCAGGACTTTGCATAATGTCCCTTCCTCTCTTTATACTCCCACCTCTCTTTGTGTCAAGGTCCTGGCGCTCTGCTCCTACCCTGAACTGCTGAATGACAACACATTCCCAGAGGATGCTAAAAGTAGAGCCCGTCGCATTCTGCAGTCCTGTGGAGGGAACAGTATGGGTGTGTATTTCTGTGCCAGCACAATACATTTTGTATAATCCCAGTTGCTTATTACCACCTTTAGTCTTATTACACACTCCTTATGTGTTAAAGAATGCTTGATCTGATGGTACTTTACTGTGTTAAAGCTTTAAGTTGTCATAGCAGCTGGTCTTGTCTCCACATGAATCCCCTTCAGGTTCCTACAGTGCCAGTCAGGGCATCGACTCTGTGCGTCACGATGTTGCCCGCTACATTGAGCGAAGGGATGGCGGCGTGCCCTGCGACCCAGACAACATTTACCTCACTACAGGGGCCAGCGACGGCATTGTGGTACAAATTACCCCTCAGCTGTTATAATGACTTTGTCTCTGTTCTACCTTTTTAATTGTGAATGGTTGTTTTTCCTAAAGACATTAGGAATAAAATGTAACACTTCTGAAGTACTAGGTTTATAATGACTTGATGTCCTGGTTTCTTTGCAGTGAATTTATGTACATAATTTAACTGACAAATTGGGCAGATTTTGGATTATAATTGAGTCCTCTTTTTGAACTGACAAATTAGATATTTCAGGCAGCATGAGTTCAAGATCAATGACGCCAAAAAATGTCCTTTCAAAAGTTTGGGTGGGTAGGTTTGGGTGAAAGTGGGTTAAAGCAGTCCAAGAAAAGACTTTCGAAAAATAATTTAGCAGTTATGTCTTTCATTTTCTATCTTGTTTACCATCTCCCCAAGTTTACCCTTGAGGGAAACCCTAACCCACTGAATCTTACCATATGGCCTCATTAAACTAAAAGCATGCTGCATTATTAACAATAAAACTCACTATGTGCTGGTTCAAGCCAAAGCACAGACGCAGAGCACCAAAGCTAAACTCAGATTCAGGTCTTCTTTTCTAAACTTAAACCCACATTGAAAACTTCAGCAGACTTCTACTCTGTGTATACGTCATTCTGAAATTTGATAACTTGTATGAAGGTTAAACTTATTATGCTGACATACCTTTCTCAACCTCCCTGTCCTGCTCTTGCAGACCATGCTGAAGCTGCTGGTGTGTGGCGAGGGCGCCACCCGTACAGGCGTCATGATCTCAATACCTCAGTATCCCCTGTACTCTGCTGCGCTGGCTGAACTGGGCGCCGTGCAGATCAACTATTACCTAAACGAGGAAAAATGCTGGAGTATGGATATCAGCGAGCTGCAGCGCTCCCTGGATGAGGCCCGGGAACACTGCAACCCCAGAGCCCTGTGCATCATCAACCCAGGAAACCCTACTGGTAAAGTACACTTTTTTAAATGTATAAAAGTGAATACTAAATCGTAGTTGTTAGTATTTTCACATTTTAAATAACCTTGTCAGCACTTTAGGTAACTATGTTTCCTCAGCCAAAGGAATGGAAACAGAAAGCCTCATGAACCATGACCTCACAAAGGAAGTGAAAGTGTCAAATGTGCAGTATTGTAATGCATGTACTCCTTATTTTTCAGCTGATTGTTCTGAACTCCTTTTAAAATGTATGGCTTATGTCATAATCATCATCAACTTTCAAGCTTTAGAAGTCCTTTTAACTGCTTCGTCTGACCTTTGTAAGCGGGTGGAGTTGAGGCAATTTTCATGGAGTTTGCTGAGTTATAAACAACCAAAGACATTGCAGCGATATCGTACACTTCCACAACTATTAGCTTTAACACCAGTAGGCCCACAAATGAAGTTACTTGTAATAAAGTCCTTTCAGCATGAGTTGTCCACATCATTTTGTCTCCTCGTACGTATCTCTATAACCACACATCCCATGCTCTAGTCAAAGACGAGCCACTAGATGGCAGCATATAGACATAACTGCCTGCCCAACGACCGTATCAAACATGTCTGCCTAATGAGCCTCCTTCTTCTTCACAGGTCAGGTTCAGAACAGACAGTGCATTGAAGACGTAATCCGATTTGCAGCAAAGGAGCGTCTCTTCCTCATGGCTGATGAGGTACTCTGTCTGCAACCTGTTTATCGTCCTGCTTTATTGTGTTCTGTTTCCTGCAAAACATCATTCTGTGTTCATGTCTCAGGTGTACCAGGATAATGTGTACGCTGATGGTTGCCAGTTCCACTCCTTTAAGAAGGTTCTGTTTGACATGGGGCCAGAGTACTCCAATACAGTGGAGCTGGCATCTTTCCACTCCACCTCCAAATGTTATATGGGAGAGTAAGTCATTTTAAAATAATGTCTGGCTCTTTCTTTTTTTAATCTCCTATTACACAATTTCTACTTTATCACATCCTCATGTTTTCTCTCCCTTTTAGGTGTGGCTTCCGTGGAGGCTACATGGAGATCATCAACATGGACGACGAGGTGAAGGCCCAGCTGATCAAGCTGGTGTCTGTCCGTCTGTGTCCTCCTGTTCCTGGGCAGGCTCTGATGGACCTGGTGGTTAACCCTCCGCAGCCTGGAGAACCGTCGTATGCCAACTTCATCAAGGTACACAACCCTCAATTATTTGTAGTAGGGGTGAAATGAACACATAAATACATCAATATACATGATCTCTTGTTTTAGCAGTATCAGTATACATTCTGTTATCCTTATACTATCAGTACACTGCTATTGATTATGGATTTGAACTAGTTGTTTGAGGAGGGAATTGCAAGACCGCAAAATATGCATTATGTACTGTTAGATCACATTTTAGGAAATGCATGAAGCTGCTTTGGAACATTTTTCCACAGTAGAATAAGTTACTTTTCAAGACTTCTTAAAGTTTTTACTTCAGTTTTGAAATCATCTTGTGTGTAAAAAAAATATTTTTTTACTTCATAGCATTCATATGATCTCTGTTAAAACTTCCTGGCATGGCTTTCCATCCGTCTTGTGGAGCTTAAAGACATCCGGAGAAAACATTGTTAGAAAAATCAGAGACACAAGCTCCTATAAATGCGCTGATTGAGGTGCGACAAATTCTGTTAAATATGGACGTTCTGTTTTAAAAGATTTGAAGTGCAGCTGTGTAGTGTCGGTCTCATTAGTTGGTTTTGATCATTTTGACACGCAGCGCCTTTAATGACGAGCCTCCTTCACGCGCTGTGCTGTGAAAACGAGATCGCGGGTGGAAAAATACAAAGCTGTGTTATTTTGGGTGACTTTGTAAAACGTGCAGCTCATGATACATGTCAACAGAGCGGACACAGCCAGAAAGAGCTGCAGTGTGCAGGTACAGCAGGTGCAGGTGTGTGGGGAGAAATAAGTGAAGAGAAGCAAGGTGAGCAGATTAAAGTAGTTTTGTAAACAAACACTGACATATGGTGGAGAAGAATGAAGCACAGTTATAATGGATATAACTTTCTTTATGTTCCTGAGTATTTCCTGCTGCGTTCACACGTCAGCAGACCCGGACTTCGCTGGCTGGAGAAAGCTGGGGTCAAAAATGTGTCTGTATGTTCACACATGCAGCCCACCCAGGTAATGTCAGGAAACAGGAGTGCAGTGCATGTGTGAAAGGGGCTACAGTGTGCCTTTGTTTACAAAGACACGTTTCTGTGACTAAGATTTTCTCCAGACCTCCATGAGCCTGACAAAACAGGGGATTGCTACGTCGTCAGATATTGTTGCAGCGTGTTTCTTAATTCTCGTAACATCTCTCATTGGTGTACTTTTTCTTTCTCTCTCTTGTTTCTTTCCTTTTCTCACACATCCAGGAGCGTACTGCCACCCTAAGTGCCTTGGCAGAGAAGGCCAAGCTTACAGAGCAGGTTCTCAATACCGTGAAAGGCATCAGCTGCAACCCCGTGCAGGGAGCCATGTACTCCTTTCCCTGCATAACCATCCCTGAAAAGGCCGTGAAAGAGGCCACGGTGAGTCCTTGCTCCCCTCTCGTAAATGTTTCAGTGCTTCAAGTAGCTGTTTTGTCGCTTCAAGTAAATTACATTGATAAGAAGCACTGAGAATGAGAAGAGAGACATTTTTTTTCCTTGCAGTGCAAAGACGTAAGAGCAACATACCCTCTGCTGCATTAAGCAACAGGTTTAGTACACTGTGAATCCACCTCCCTGTCTACTTAAGGGAACAAATGATTTCCAATAGCTTTGTGTTTCAATTCTGTCCCAGGGTTGACTGCTCAGTAGGAATTTCAGGGAGGGCTGATGAGCCGAGCTGAGAATCCATTTAGCCTAACAGACGATAAGGTCAGAGGAAAGCTAACCTACTGACACCAGATCAATCCCAGTAACTCTACCCAACATCTTCATCACACAGTTGTAGCATTGCTCTGTGTGTGCTTTTCCCATAAACAGGGCTTAAAAACAGAGCCTCTGTATAAATACTCCTGCCAGCATTGGCAGTTTAAATACAGCTGCTGTGCGGTCCATTTAGCTTGTTCAGCTCAGCCACTTCTAATGCTGAAGGATTTTTACGAAAGCTTTTGATCCAGAGCAAATAAGACCTATTTCAGATTTGTTTTACTTCAAAACAGTACTTATCTTTTTCTTTCATGGTCATCAACCTTCAATTATCTTTGTATTGCTGAAGGGAATGTATTGTGCTTACACAAAGCCATGTACAACTCTGAAGGAAGAAAATAACTCATGAATAACCCATGAATGTAATGGGAAAATGGTTGCCCTGAAGCTGAAACAAACATGAAATTCCTTGAAGAGCTTTACATGAGAGTTTCCAGGAATATAAAACTGAATACGTAAGTTTGATTACCCATTTTTATCTAAGAAGTACAAGACTGGACCGATGGTTACAAGGAGAGGCTCAATTGAGCTGTTTTTGCTTCTTTTAATTCCAGTTCTGCCTATTAATGATTTGAGTTTCTACAAATTGAAAATCCTTGTTGTGTAGTGGAAGAAACATAATGGAGTGCTCATAGAAAGCAGCTCAGTGGGAGTGCTACTCAAACGTACATACTGTACTTTTAATGAAAAGGCTACACTGAGTCACAGGGTGTCTCTATAAATACAGATAATAGTCACAGCAAAGTTGCACTTATGAAAACAAACACGGCAAGATACCTGATCAAATATTTTCTACATGATTGTTTTCAGAAGAATATTAAGCCTCAAAGAGCGCTCTGTTTTGTCTCTGACAGGACAAGGGTCAGCAGCCGGATATGTTTTACTGCATGAAGATGCTGGAGGAGACAGGGATCTGCCTCGTACCTGGAAGCGGCTTTGGCCAGAAGGATGGAACCTACCACTTCAGGTACAGAGCACTTCATGATACACGGCATGTCTGTTTTCCTTGCCTGCATTATTGATTAATCAATCAATTAATCAAATATTTGATCCTTAAGATGTCATTAAATGCTCATTACAGCTCCCTCATGCCCAAGCTAAGGTCTTTGATAGTCTTATCAAAGGACCAAGACCCAGAGATATTCAGTTATTCACTCAAATGTGGCTTAAAAGATGACTTCATTATCAAAATATCTGCTAATTCATTTAACTGACTATTTTTTTAATCAACAAATTATTTAAGCTTGACCTTGGCTAAAGTGTCTTTAAGAATGTTGGAAAAATATATGTAAATTAATTTGATGTTACAGACACTTTCAGACATACTGTACATCTCTTAACGTTACTCTGATGCCATAAGAATTAGGAATCCCAACATCTCCTCCTGTCATACAATGTCTCTGCGGGGTATTGTTAAACAGGCTGCTCTGTTGTTGATTAGATGATGAAATGTAGGAAGCATCCCTCATACCTATGCATTAGAGTCAAAATGGCAGCACTTTTTAGATAGATAACCTGTAATGGTGCCTATTTAATGTCTGATAATGCCTTTATTGTAACTGTTGTTTAAGCTGTTCCTTAGTTTAAGGAATGATTGTCGTTCTTTAGTTTTTCTTATGTGATTTTTTTAATTCCTTGCTTTCTAATCTTTCCCATCAGCCAAGGCATCTGCTCAGTTCACAGTTAATTGTTGTCCTTCTGTTCCCTTTTCCTCCCAGAATGACCATTTTGCCACCGACAGACAAGCTGAAGATCCTGCTGAACAAAGTCAAGGAGTTCCACCAGAAATTCACGCAGCAGTACTCTTAAATGTCTGCTTTTCCTCCTCCTATCCTCAACGGGAGGAGCTCACCCACCACAACCAAACGAACTCAGCCGATCAGAATTTATCTGTCACTTATAAGTGCCTTTTACTACGGCGGCTCTTGTGGTCTCTGTGACGACACACTTCAGCCTCTACAGCTGTCTCATTTTGGACATTCACCGACGGTATACAAGGCACTGTTATATGTCAGACGACAAAACAAAACTGGAAATGAAGGAAGTAATTAATAGACGTGTGCCATTTTGGTTTGAAACGCATGGTTTCATCCTGTGAGTGTGTGAAGGATGTACAGTATGTACTGTAGGTATGTGTATTTGTGAATATGAGCAATAGATTGTGTATATGAATACCAAGCTAAAAAAAAAAAAGAGAGGTAGAATTGAAGAAAAAGTGATGCTGCTTAAAAAGTGTTTAAAATGTTCCATTCCTGCAGGCAGTACTCAACAAGGCGAATATGCAGGATGGACATTCGCATGATGATTCAGAGATGATTTTGTAGAATCAAAATAAATGTAACAGTGTATTTTATGTCTCGTTATTTTGGCACGAGCTGTCAGATCGCTTTAGAGTTAGTATTATGACAAAAAGGTCATTTTCCTTTGACCACGAGCATTTAAAACTTTTATGTCTCTGTAGTTCTCCAACTTACTCCCACTGAAGATGTATTATCACAGACATTATTTTTTGAAATCTTCATACTTTCACATAGAGAGTTATTATGCAATGACCATCAGTTTGATATTTGTAAAGACTGAGTTTCCATTCATAAGAGCAACACAAACATGCAGCGTTTAGTCATGTTTCATCCCTGTATTCATTACACTGCTTACAGCCAAGGACTATATCTCTCACTAAATGTTACTCTTCTAAGATAACAACAAGGATTACATAAAGTGAGACTTTTCATGTTTAGTGGTGAACACATTTAGCAACTGTTGCATGTTTACACATCCAGAACACGTGGTGCAACATTTCCATTCATTTGGAGTTCGAACCACCTCATGAATCTAAGTCCGATATTCACTCTTCTTTTTCCTCCATTTTGGTCTCCACCAACTGCTGATGTTTAACTATTATTATTATTTTTGCAACTCAAGGTTGACTAGAGCAGTTAAAGTGAACCAAACATTAATAAAAAAGTATGCAAATTAAATATATGTAGATAATTTCCACTTTAAAGGCGAGGTATTATGCTACTTCCAAGCTTCATATTTCACACTGTGAAACACACTGTGTACCTTAGCATAACTTACAGTTACAAAAACTCTAACTCCTCATTTTTCTCACACTAAAGCTCTGTGAGGCCCTCATACAGCCTCTGCCTGAAACGACTCAGTCAGCTCTGTCCCTTTAAGAAACCCCGCCCCTACAAGCCCACTTTCTTCTGATTGGCCAGCTGTCTGAAGCCTGCTGAGGCAGCGTGTAGAAAAAACTGTGTGAAACCTGGCATATACAGCAGCCTGAGCTGAGAAGCCTGGGGATTACTCCCCGCATACTTTTACCTACAGATTTTAAACTTCACCCACGTTTAGTCTGCACATCCAACATTGTAACATTATATATATGTCTTTAAATGTGAAACAACATAATACCCCCTCTTTAAAAAAAATAAAAAAGTAAGTTTCTCCTCAGCCTCAAACACACACACAGCTGAGTGTGAGATGGCCAGCTGTCTGCACACTGCTGAATCTGTCACGTCTAATAATGATTTGACTTCTGGTTCAAAGTACTGTACACGTAGACACCACAACTGCCTTTTAGTCTCTATTAATCTGTCATCTATTTTATTGCATAGTTTGCACTTTGGGAGCACGCTGGGATGATGGATGGTACCGCAGGTGGAGTGTGCGTGAGTGTGTGAGGTATAAAGATTGAAAGACTGTGTAAGGAAGTGTGTTAAAGTGAAGCATGTAGTTTGAAGGTGTTTTCCGCTCTCTTCCTCTCCTCTCCACAGTGGCTGTCAGCTTTAATTATCTTTGACAATGGGCCTCTTGAATCCTAATTATACTGAGCTCTGTCTTTCCTGGTGCTCCTCACCGCTCACTCCGGCAGCATGACGGGCTCACACGTTCCAGTCCTCTTCACCCCAAATTAATTGGGTGCGTTTGCGTTTTTTTTCTCTCATCTCCTGACATCTTTTGGGAATCAAAGGTCATCATTAGTTCGGGTGGGGATGTAGGGCGACAGAGAGACAGTCATGCATCAGACAGCCGCGCTGTCATGTGGCTGTCCCTGTGATGACAGTGACCGGTTTATTCGCTGTGTGCAGTCTTATATGAGGAGATCCATATGACCGACCAGAACCGCTCACTCAGATTCAGGAGCTGTTGTGAATTGACAAAAGTATTGTGTTCAGTATTCTGCATAACTATTAAAGTCGTTTATCTGGTCCACATATGAACTTTAGCTGGCATTTAGCTTGGAAATGAAATTATTCAACAGTCTCGCACAGAATTTATTTGATATCTTGATTTATTATTTTAACTTAAAACAGGAATTTGCATTCAAATTTCTCTCTCGTGCACTTATAGATTTTTTTTAAATGTAAAGGCTAAACATTGCGAGCTAATGGTGTTAAACGGTCGGATCAGTTTCAAACAGTTTGAGGAATAGCTATTAGCTAAATGCTTCAGAATGACTTTAATCATGTGTCCAACTCCCTCAATGCACTTTATGAATCTTGCATGTCTCCTTGGGGGGGCAGCGCATACTCACCTGATGAATGTAAGTTAGCTAGTCATTAACTTTGCCAGTCTGCCCTTTGGTGCCGTGCAGGTAGTGTACAGTTGGAGTTTACAAAACAGTTGCGCGCAGCTTCTATAAATTATCAGATTATCATCTTCTTAATTATAAATCTGCTTAATATAGCCTGTCATGCTAAATCTCCCATATTGCTTGAAAACTACAGGGGGATTGACCTCAGTGTCTTCAGTGGTAGCTACAGCCTTAGGTGGCTGATGTAGCAGGTAAAAGTGTTTGATTAGCGATACAGCTGGAGATTTTTTAATTTATTTTTTCACGTCAAGAGGATTCACTCAGAGCAATGTCAGGTAAGATATTTCTGTGATTTTCTGAGTTTGTTAAGGTGCTAATGCTTGTTCTGTTTAGCAAACCTCACCGATAGGGCAAAAAATACAGACATATAATCTGTTTCAATCTTTGTCCTGCATGTTAGCATGACGCTGCAACAAAACGGAAACAATGTATTGTTTGAAGAGCACATGAGTCAGAGGAACCCCCTGCATCACCAATCAACAGCTGCATTGTTTTCTTGAGGCTGACATAACGTAACTGCTTGTTACTGTTGTAATCACTGTGTAGATTTGAAGTTAGTTGTGTGTAATTGCAGATTTGAGGAAAGAAAGAGTTCTGCTTCTCCTGTCCTATGATTGGTTGTGGTTGTTTTGAATGTGAGCCTGATTTGTATCCATATTAGATTTGATCTTACCCTATCACATCATCCTCGTTTCTTTCTCTGTGTATGTCCTGTTTGAAACACAAAGCTTAGCCCAAATACTGGAAACAGCTAGCATTGCTAAATCAAAAGGTAACATAATTGAACTAATCTCACTTTCTAACAGATTACATCAAGTAAAAGTAATCTCTCAATAGGCTTTGTGCTGGACTATTTTTAGGGGCACATTTTCACACAGCTGCATTTAAGAGCCAAAAGTCACAGCTACCCAATAGAAGCTACTCCACTTCAAAGACTCCTTCAAATGCGACCATGGACTGCAAACTTCTTTTCGTCTTTTCTCAAACTCTCCCATGATACATTGTGTGCTAATTGTTGCTAAGGCAGAGCACTCTTACCAGCACAGCAAACACACCAGCAGCTGAGGACTTCACTTCTTATGCTAAATTAACCAACTGTAACTGTAACTAGCTTACATTGCTAGCTAGCTAACTAGCTGATGGCACGACTAAATCAAACGCGATCTTACTATTGATACGTGGGCATCCAAACTTAGACCTTACTTTCAGAGGTTGATAAATTGATCAAGGTGAGGAAAGCTAGCCCTGCTTGGTTTTCAGACAGTTATATCACTTTTTATGGTCCATATAAACATTAGGATTGATTACACAGCTAACCAGAATGTGGTTCTAAAGTAGCTTTGTTTGATGCTGTGATGAAAAGCTAACTCCAACTTCTTTTTGTTTTAGGAAAAAAGAAACTAATTTAATGAAACTGAGATGGGAGAACTTGACCAGCACTGAAGCAGCACACTCAGCCAGCCTTGATGAAGGTAATGCAACAATAGTGAATTTGTAATATCCAATTTTGACATTAGCCATGTGAACTAGCCTACTTAAATTGGGCTAACTGTTGTGAACTAGTGAATGTTAACAATACTATGGCTAAAAGTGCATAGTTGACCAATCTACTCTAACATTTCCTCAAATAACTCATAAAATAAAACAAAATAATTAATTCTGGCTACATTTCAAGTGACGATTTAAAAACGCTCAGGTCTGCCTTTAGACGAAGGGGTGGCAACACGCAGTCCTTGAAATAGCAGGATGCTATATTTACTGTATGGTGTCCTGTTTTAATCAATGTAGCCTATTAAAAAAACATATATTTTTAAGAGGCTGCACATTTAATGTTGTTAATGTTTAATGAACAAAGGAATGTCACAGAAAAGTTGGTTGAAAATATTTGAAAAAAGTGAGAGGACATTGAGTTTAGTTTAACGATAACAAAACAACAATCATTATGAATATTATGTTTTTAATGTTGTGTAATTTGTTAAACTCTATGTTTTATAGCCCCTACTTATACACAAGTTACACGTTGATAATTTCATGGGGTCAGTGGGCCTTTTACTTTATTTACTTTATTTTTACCTCTACATACATGTTCAGAGGTCATTCACACTCTCACATGACACTCTCCAGTCAGTAAATGTAGAAGGGCAGGTTTAAAAAAGGTAGGACAAGAGAAAAGAGAGAGGGAGGGAGTGATGATACAGAGATTGGGTGATAAATCTTGTTCTGATCAGGTTTCTCTGGTGCCCTCACACCTCAGTCTCTTTCTTGAGGTAATTAATCAATCCCAGACTGGAGGCATTGATCGGCCTCTCGCGGCCCTCAGTATGTTTACACTCCTCGATTGTATTTGCCACTAAGCCTCTCGCTGCCGCTCAATCTCATCGGCAGAAAATGTGACACTCCACCCTCTGATGCCATCAACGAAACGGTGCATCGACTGACATCTCGATGAAAATCAATCTACTTATTTTTTTTTGTTGCATGGGGGATTTGATTTTGTTGTAATCCTTTGTTGTAATCCTGCATTCCAGGTTGCAATACATAAAGTTTCATAGTGAGCGATCAAAACACTCAGGGAGCAAATTTCCTGAAAATGTTTCACTCGATAGTTTGTCAAAAAATAAAACCATAAAAGAGAATATTTTAAGTACTTTTTATGAATTGCTGTATAAACAGTGACATTAACCCTTTAAATATATCAAGTGTTCTCAGATTGCTTGCTAACAAGCAGTGGAGTATTTATGATGTAGTATATCTCCCTTTTTTGTCTTTCAAAGTAAAAGTAAATGTAGTGTCAAAAAAATGTAAAATAGATGTTAATATACATTAATTTCAGAAAAATCGTAAAAAGGAAAAATAGGTTAAATAAATTATTAAGATGTATAAACCCTCTCTAATTTTTATAAATGTATACCTGTTAAAACAAAAGCAGCTTTTTGATCTTGTTCGTCAAGGTGAAACTAATTTATTGTAAACTTAATTTACAGTTTGATGATTCAATGAAATGCATTCAATGTGTCCTATTTTATTAGAAGACTACGGAAGCCCTAAGCAGACATGCATCCGTACATTTTATTTACTCCCGTGTCAAGTAATTTCCGGTTGTTTTCTCGGAATTGATTTATTTATCTCGTTATCTCAAGACAAAAATGCTGGTTTTCCTGTAATAACGACTTCATTTCTGTTTTTTTGTCGAGATCTCGACTTATTTATCTCGAGAAGACAAAGCTGGTTTTCCTATTTTAACAAATTAATTTATCTCATTATCTTAAGATAACAAAGCTTTTTTTCCTTTAATAACGACTTAATTTCCATGTTTTCCTCGAGATCTCGACTCTTTTTTTCTCGTTGTCTCGAGATGACAACACTGGTTTCCCCATTATAACGGATTGATTTATCTCATTATCTCGGATTAATTTATCTCATTATCTCGAGATAACAAAGCTTGTTTTCCTGTAATAACGATTTAATTTCAGTTTTTTCTGGAGATCTCGACTATTTTATCTGGTAATCTGGAGATGACAGAGCTGGTTTCCCAATTATAACGGATTATTTTATCTCATAATCTCAAGATAACAAAGCTTGTTTTCTCATGATAACGGGATAATTTTCCGGTGATCGAGAAAACAAAACAACAGGCTGGTCACTGTGATATTACAGACCAGGACATGCCATGCTGCCATTGCCCTCACACTAATGAGGTAAATTAAAGTTATCAATCTCGAAGATCTCAATTTCGTTCTCTTTGGCGGCACCTATGGCGATAAACCATATGGTAATGGTATTATGGTAATTGTGGGAGCACACTTCCCAGATATCCAGACAGTGTTTCATGTGTGACGTCCACGGCTGCTCCAGTTGTAAATCTTGATTTTCCTCGCTGACGGTATCTTACCTTTTTAGACTCTTTGCCTTCATCTGAGCGTCGAATTTGTTTCTTTTTCTTTGGATTTTCACTTATTAGACATTTATTTAAATGAAAATCTTCGAGTTTATTACTTTAAGCCTGTTTGCATGTTTGTTTTGTGCTTTTGCAGCTCTGGGGATATGAGAAATGATCATCTGACGTTACGGTGGTGCAGCGTTGTTATCTCGAGATCTCGAGAAAACAACCGGATTTACTCCAATTACATAAAATGTATAGATGCATGTCCGCTTAGGGCTTCCTTAGAAGACACTACAATTCATTTATAAAATCTAAAAATACAAGAGAAAGAAGTGCAGGAAAAAGAAAAATACTATTTCCCTCTGAAAAGGAATTAAAAATGTTCAGGTTTACGTGGGTCCCAGTGTCCCCTACTATTGAGCTGACGCTGTGGAGAGTTGGAGAGTAACATTATCACAGAAGATTTCAGGAATATTTTCATGCAAATCCATGTTTGTCAGAGGCAAACATCTATAGGTCCAGGTCTCTGGGTCTCTGCCCTTGCTCATACTTTACATACTCTTATACTTCCTCTACTTGTAAGACCTTCTATATTGTTACTGAGCCTCCCACAGGATGCAACTCATGATTCAACGTCTTATTCACAGACTGTATGTGAGTGATGACGTGTTTGGCTCTGCGCTCCTGCTGGAGGACAGGAGGAGGCTGCGGAGAGGAAAACAGGATGTTTTAATTGAATTAGTAACGTGCTGTGGTTAACCATGCTGATATGTAGCTACAGCAATCAGCGGCATTGTTCAACCACGAATCTTTCAAATAGAAGTACAAGGTCGAAATTACAATGATTGCATCTCAAAGGGGGGCTGAATAGTTTGTATGTAAGGGGACACGTTTAGACACATTGTGTTTTAATGCTGGATCTATGGCAGCAGGTATTACTGTATCGGTGGACTCGCTGGAGACGTACAAATAGAAGTCCTTAGCTGTCTGACTACCAACAATTGAATCCATGTTGTGCCTGTTACTGAAACCTTAAAGGTTCATTTTCTCAGAATGAAAGTAGTGAGATTATTTCAAGCTGTTGCAAACTGAAATAACCTTGAGTCAATACTTTTTCAAATTTGAGTGCGACACGCCAGGTGCGACAAGTAAAAGAAAGTTTACTGCACAAGACCTGAAACTTAATTTTGTAAATAACTTTAAAAATAAATAAGATTGTATTGTTTGTTTGTCTTCATATATGTAAATAAGTGTGACTCAAAGTGATAATCTTGAAGATTTTCATTTAAATAAATGTCTGTTAAGTCACTATCTATCGCCGAGTGAGGTAACACAACGCTGATTGAGCCTATGGCCCACTGATGAAAGCCTTCGCATTTGCAGTATTATGGACTGGCCGTCTGGTGCGACTTTCGCAGAAAAAATCTCAAGCAGCGCCCAGTTCGTGACGCGTTTTCCAACACCAAGCAGTGGTTGGTCTGCCAGAGAGGGTAGGCGGAGCTAAGCGGCTGCTTTTCCGCTCTCTGCAAGTGTTGCGAGTAAACAGTAATCTACTATGGCTGAACAAACAAAGAAAAGGTCGATGACTACAGATACAACTTCAACAATAAGTGAAAATCCAAAGAAAAAGAAACAAATTGGACGCTCAGATGAAGGCAAACAGTCTAAAAGGAAAGCGACCGTCAGCGAGGAAAATCAAGAGTTACAACCGGAGCACGTGCAACACTGTCTGTCATCTTCGAGATGACAACTTTAAACTACAGTCATGAATGGCGGAGATATTTTGTAGTGTGTCTGAGCGGATAAGAGGATAACTCTATGCATATTAACGAGATGTTTTGAAGTGTGCAACAGTGTGACAGCTTCTGTGTGCATCTATTTTTTTTAGCAATGTTTTCTCTCTCCTGCAATTGTTTATGGTTTGTTTTAATGTAGTTGTAATGAATACCCAAAGCCACAAGTATTTTAACCTGAAGTAGCCTGAAGTGTGTTTAAAGCTCTGAGTAATCTGTTATATTTGAATCTACACTTGTCTTATTTTTACCTTGTGTTAAGTGCTAAGTATAAAAGTATTTTAAGAGCTTACTCGTTGCTTTCATTCATTTACAAATATGAATGCTAAAAGTGTCCTTTTCAGAAGTGCACAAAAGAACAGAGAGGAGGGACCTTTGAGTAGAGACACAAGCAGCATACTGACACAAGGACACACACACACACACACACACACACACACACACACACACACACACACACACATGGATCAAAGTAACGGTTTAACAGGAATTGTTCCCTTTAAAACTGGAAGTAAAAGACAAAATCAAACAAAACAATCCCTAATCACACCTTGATTTTCACTTGAATGAAAAGAAATGTTCTCCAGCATGAAACCAAAGTCCCACCCTGTGTGATTGTGATTGCCTCTCGTCTTAAATACAGAACAGGAGCAGCTTTGAGTGGGTGGTGTGGTAACGCATTCTGTTATCCCTCCCTCTCGTCCCCTGCTGAGCTGAACTGTTGAGCCCGGCCTTTTCACTGCGAAAGAGGAATAAACACTCGAAATCTGAAAGAGCAGAAGGCGTGAAAAGCACTGAGGGACGTGCATCTTATCGCTGCCGGGCACACATGCTGTTTTATCAGTTGATAAACACTTGAGTGTCAATGGTCACATAATATTTCTGTTTATATTCCCGGCTGGTAACGAGGGGTCCATTCAGTTTCCTGCCCATTCACCACGTGGACTCTTTGATGAACCTGTCTGGGCTTTGATTGTCATGACCACAGCTGAACCCTGCTTAGCTAATCAGGTCAGGCTGCTTAGGTGTCATACATATTTCATGTTGCCTCTCCTTTATCTGACAAAGAGATTTTTTTTTTGGCTTTGTGAATTGAAATCACGCCTCATATTTTCATTAGACACTCACAAAATCTTGCAGTCCGTGGTCAGATGGGCGGGATGTTTTATTCATGTCCTCTGAAACATCTGCTTGTCCGGGTGTCAAAAATCATCAGGCTCCCCCAGGACTCCTGCCCGACTGCTTGTAAATGAACTCCAAAAGTCGAGACTCAAAACAACCTGTCAGATCTCTGCAGCACCAGAGGAATCCTTCAGTACGGCCGCGGAGGTGAGCTGAGTAGCTAAGATCCTGTGCTGGAAAAGAGTGATGAAAGTCAACCTTTGACACGTGTAAGGCGGTTTTTAATCAGACAAAAAAGAAAGGTGCACTCTGATTCAGTCGGTGTGATACTGTGAAAAGCTTTCTATTACAAGTTGTGTCTTCTTCCCACAGCTTTCGGTGGATTTTGACACGGCTGTTCTCTCCGGCTCCTGGTCGACAAGTCTCCCTGAGTCACTCGAGGCTCGTGCCAACTGGAGGGAAAGAGCCTGACCGCTAACAAGTGCTCACTGACTCATAGCCGCCACAGTATGTCCCACTGTGTTCGTGTGATTGCGTGTCCTTATATTCTATTCTATTATATGCAATTCTATTTGCCTCTTTGCACCCATCCCACAGACAATGTGTGATCTTTAAGAAAAGATCATGTATTTTAGTTCACATTAGTGCCCACCCAGACTACAGTCATCTGTACCAAAGAGGCATGAATGAAAGAAACCTAAATGAAATTGTATTGTGAATTGTATTTTTGTAAGATAAGTCATTCTTGCAAGACTAGTTACAGTCTTTCATGAATGAAAGGCCACTGCACCAAACATCATAGCATGTCAAAAACGCAAGTGATCCATTACCATCCATCCAGCCAGGCCTCTATATGCAGAGGCTTTTCCTAGGGGAAGCCTGAGCCCCCTCCTCAATCTGATTGGCCACCCAAGTTGCCAGCCCATAAACCATGATCAGCGATCTGCCAGGTCAGAGGCGGTTCAAACCACGGATGCACGATATTATCGGCACGTTATCAGTATCTGCAGATGATGACTTGAAAATGACATATCGGCATCAGCAGATATGTCATTTTTCCGCCGATAAATCGTTTTAATTATGCCTCAATGCTGGATGATTCCCTAAAAAAGCTTCACGTAATGGTACAACATTAACTCGGCGCGGGTGTGCATACGCACTGCGTGCACCACTGAATGTGTACATTTTAAAAATCTGCCAGTGGGCCACTACAATGGGAGTAGGCGTGATATCAATTCCACTACAGGGGAGACTTGATGTTATTTTCAGAACAGAGTTAGGTGAAAAAAAACACGTGCGTAATATATCAATATTGAAAATCACCAAAAATATCGGCATGTCAGATATCAGCAAAAAATCCAATATTGTGCATCCCTAGTTCAGACAAGCTCTATGGGCTTTACTGCAGCTTTTGTGGCATTTTATTAGAACACATTTTATTGTTGGTCTTTTTTCTAATGGCCTCAAATGACTGATATTTTAACTGGGATCAAACTGCGTCTCTACACCGGGAAAAAAGTTTCAACTTAGATGCCAGACATTTTAAAACGACTCGGCGATGACGAGAGCGATGAGGTTGGGCCCAGAGAGTAAAGCTGTCGGCTGGAGAATGAATCAACACTGTGAATGTCCTAACCTAAAAACCAACAATAGATCTGAATCCATTAAATGTTTTTATCCTGTGTTGTACCTTCAACAGAACAAGGTGTGATTTTATATCAGATGAGTGTTACAACAATAACATCATTGTTAGTGTGGCAGGCTGTCTGTCCTTCTTCTTTTGTCCGATGTTTCGAGGAGGCCGGGGCGTGTCCTCAGCGAGAGGAGAAACTAAAATTAACCTAAAATGTGTCGGTTGAAAAATAATCTCTTCAGTGATTTTGTGGAGCACGTCCTCCAACCAGCAATTTGAATGCACATGCTCTTTTTGACAAGTTTCTGTCTTAAATGCCAACAAAATGAACACCTTTTCTTTCTTTATTTGAGTTGTTTTAGACATTTCTCAAAGTCCTTGCTGTATACAACTTTTTGGTCCATTGACACCATTGACATCTTTGAACAGACAAGATGTTCCATCCATCCATCAATTATCTATACCGCTTATCCTGTTCAGGGTCGTGGGTAGCTGGAGCCAAACCCAGCCGTCATTGGGCGAGAGGCGGGGCACACCCTGGATTGATCGCCAGTCAATCACAGGGAGAGAGACAGGCAACCTTTTACGCTCACATTCACACCTACGGGCAATTTTAGAGTCACCAATGAACCTAACGAGCAAGTCTTTGGACTGTGGGAGGAAGCCGGAGTACCCGGAGAGAACCCACGCATACACGGGGAGAACAAGCAAACTCCACACAGAAAGGCCCACTGCGAGCCGGGACTCGAACTAGGAACCTTCTAGCTAACCCCTGCACCACCGTGCAGCCAAGGCTGTTTTAAAGTTATTTCAGTGTTTTATTGTTGTATTTTTGAGTTAATAGTAGCATGTACAAAACGCCTCTTTTTAATAGCAGTTCTGTTTGCAATTGATTCAACAAACAGTTTTCTTTGCAATTTCACTCAGGCTGCAATCAAAACCTCGCTCCTCCCAAACAAACAAGGCTAACTGTGTTTTCCCTCCTGGTTCATCTATTTCTCCTCCAGCAGTGAGGCGTCATCAAACAGAGTGTCTGCCTCTGCATTCATGAGCACATCATCCTCTGCCCTCCTCACCAAGAATTAGCCCTTCATCACTCAAAGCTCAAGAGAGCCGCTGCTGAAGTTTGATCTGGACTGGACATTGAGTTTTAAATCTTATAGATCAATATGAGATGTACCATATAGATATTTAACTTCCAGCTGCTCTTGCTGATTTCCCATGGTTAATTAATGAAGTGATCTCACCATATTTTCCTTTTAAACTGCTCAGCATTCACTTATTTCAAAAGTATATTTGTGTGAAGTCATCCCTCACTGCCAGATCCCAGTGACTCCCCCCTTCCTCTCAGAGGCTCTATAGATTTTCTCCCAATGATAAATTGGACACGGGGAGCCACTGAGGTGTGACCAGGTGCCAAAGGAGTATAGCTTTTGGTCTTTAATGGGCCTAATTATGCTCAAGACCTTTAGAGCTGTTTGGGTGACTTCCGATAACGTGTTGTGGGATGTAACGTCACCGTAATCTTACAGAAAAAGTAGTGCTACTTTGTTTTTGTTTTTTAAAAACCCGGAAATGATACGAAGTAGCTCCTAGAATGCACAAATAAATACATAACAGAAAGAAGTCACGTTTCCGATCTGCGAAGTTGCATCAGTGTTTGAAAGATTTCCACTTTCTCTCTTTTGATTGAAGAAACGCGTGGATTCTATCCCATCCATCACCTCCACCCTCCCCTCCCTCTTCAACAAAGACGCGGGTTAATTTCTCGCCCATTCTCTCCCGTGGCACCGAGGTGGACAGAAACTTATGCGGCTGACTTTGTGCTGCATAACAATATAACGCAGAAGGAGTAGTTTTTTTCCTCTAAAAAAGTCGATTGTTGTTGTTTTTCCTGCATTGAGAAAGCGGAGATGCATCAGTCTGACGGATACTGCAGCGCGTAAAAGTTGTGGATGGTTACTTTTGCGCATAAACATTCAAAGGATTATTTCATCTCCAAAAGTTGCAGTATAATAAGAGAGCAGGTGAAATTCTTCTCTCTGCAAATAAATCGTCAACAAGCAGGCTGGAAGACCATCCACTCCGGAGAACACCGCGGATCCGCAGAGCGCAGATGATCGCAACTGGTGTTTGTGGGGTAGCGCTGGTGCTGGTGTTGGTGGTTCTGATCCCGGTCGTGGTGAACACCGCCGGGACGCCAGCCCGCTATGAGATGCTCGGCTCCTGTCAGATGGTGTGCGACTCCCACGGGACAGCTGCAACAGCCACGGCAAAGGCAACCAACCCGATCAAAGACAACCGGCTGGTCCAGTCGCTGCCGACGTTCATCCAGGGTCCCCAAGGAGAGCCGGGGCGCGTGGGGAGGATGGGTCCGAGGGGTCCGGTTGGCGAGCCAGGGCCCCCTGGACCTGCTGGTCCCCCCGGAGAGAGGGGGGCGCCGGGCCCTCCGGGACTACCCGGAGCGCCTGGGGCAAATGGTCCAAACGGTGCCATCAGCGCTGCCACTTACAACACAATCCCAAAGATCGCGTTTTACGCAGGACTGAAGAAGCAGCACGAGGGTTACGAAGTGTTGAAATTCGACGACGTAGTCACAAATCTTGGCAACCACTATGACCCCGCTACAGGGAAATTCACCTGCTCGATACCCGGGATTTACTTCTTTGTTTACCATGTGCTGATGCGAGGAGGAGACGGGACCAGCATGTGGGCTGACCTCTGCAAAAACAACCAGGTAGCACTCTCATTTCATTATAATTTATGATCTTAACATTTGTTTTAGTCTTTGTAATACTCCGTTAAAAGACGTCTTTTAATGGACACATTTTACGCACAAATTTTACGCACAGTTGTATCTAAAAAAAGACACTTAAAACATAAACTTCACGGACATTTAAAAACAAAGTATTCTTACAGCGAAGTAGTCTGCTGATTTTTTAAAGTATGACACAAAAAATACATGTGTCGTCACTGATGGAGCTGTCCACGGTTCTGATTTCAAAACAGAGACACGCTTCATATGCAGAAATGTCTCATTTTCTTTCCAGGTGAGAGCCAGTGCCATCGCCCAGGACGCCGACCAGAACTACGACTACGCCAGCAACAGTGTCGTCCTGCACCTGGAGCCCGGGGACGAGATATACATCAAGCTCGACGGCGGAAAGGCGCACGGGGGCAACAACAACAAGTACAGCACTTTCTCCGGCTTCATGTTGTACGCTGATTGAGACACGGGCAAAAAAAAAAAAAAGATCTGCTCTGCATTTACAGCTTGCTTCACTGCTCATGCCCGACTCCATGTCAGATGGATTATTAAAGACAGAGCTCAACATTTCCATATTGCAAAGAGTCCAGGAGGATGTGGAGGACGTCATGCGTAAAAAAAAAAAGAACTGTATACAGTGTAATTACAGAATATTATCATGGATTTTAAAGTGTACAGCACTGAAATGTACCGCTGTCAGGTTGGTTATTGTTGCTCTTGCACCCTGAATGAACTGTTTAGCTTTACAAATTAAGTTTGCTGATGTCAAACATGCTGTGGCTGCACCTGCTGGGTGATTGAGAGATTAATGTATTGACCTTTAACACTCAGAGGCTGAAATTATACTCACATAATCACCACTCTGTCAGTGTTGTTAATCCATAAGTGTGCTTTATTTTTCAAAAATAGTGAACAGTTGTTGGGTTTTATAAGTGAAGTGTAAAAGATGTAGTGATGCATGATTATAAAAATGACATTTCAACACTTTAAGGAGAATCTGTAAACGGCCATTCTGATGTTCATGATACAAAATGATCATTGTAACTCATTTCCTTAACAGCTGGATGGGGACACAGGTTAGTTTGGTGGTTAGACTATCACAAAACTTAGGCAGATCCATGTATGTAACATTTCTGTCTGTCAGGACTGTCAGCTAATGTGTACAAATATAATGTAAAATTAAACCTCCGCCTCACTTTTTAATCCTCACACAAGATTAATCAAAGTTGTACAGTTCTTCCGTTGCCGCTGCGATCGTGCCATTGATCATGTGGTGAGGAGTCACCCTGTGAGGCCACCTGTTCCCAGATGAGAGGAGAACATGTCCTTCATCTCTCGGGCCTGCCAGCCACTCAGCCTCCCAGAGACACCCAGACACCCACTGAGGGGCAACAGGACAACTCATCTAACACCGCCGCATTGTGTCGAGAGCAGGGCAGCATACTGATTACCAACGCGCTCGTTTACTTTCATCCAGTACAGCCTGTTAGCGGAGATGTCGCTTACGAATACAAAGAAAGCAGCTGTGTGACGTTGACATTGAAAACGACAAATCAATTAGCACCATGTGTCTGAGCACCACGCAGGAAAATACTTGTCACAGATTGCATTCAAAGTCCTGCAGACAAGAAAAAAAAGCATTTTTTTTATGACGTGAATGGGACCAAAACAAGGCTGCTCATGAGAGGCACCGTGATCCTGCAAAGCTCTTTCATTTAATTAGCTTACAAATGTTTAATCACAAATGTAGAAAGAAGTTTTAATTAATCATGCCTCTATTAAAAAAGCTGGTTGAAACTATTGCTTGTGATTTATTTCCATTGGAAAGACGAGTTAAAAAACATTTTGCGATGCTGAAAAATTTAGAAGCATCAATATTAAAGACACATTTATGCACATTTTTGGTTGAGGGTCCAAAAACACATTCACGAATGACTTTCGTCTGTGTTTATTGCAAAGATCTGAGTGTTTAGTCATCACCTGAAATGAAACAATCTTCACATCAAAATGCTTCCTTGGTTTCTTCTGTGGCTTTATTTGAAGGTCAGCCAGCGTTTGGGGTTGTCGATGAGGATCTTGTCCACATGGTGCTGCGAGATGCCCCTCGTCAGCATCTTGGGTACGATGTTGTTCAGGATGTGAGAGTAGCCGTGGCCGCCGTACTTGGTGAGACGGTTCTTGGTGTGGATGTCGTGTGCGACCAGGATCTTGTCCTCGTAGCCCTCCTTCACAAGGAACGCCAAACTACAGAAAGGTGAATAAAGAAGTGTGGAAAAAAACTACGGGGCTTAAACATAACACAAGTGAAAATTTAAGATAAGGAACATCCTGCCAATCTGCCATCATCTGTTTTTAAACCTGTCTTTCTCTGGTTAGATAGGTACACAATTTAACACTGAGGTTACATTAAAGTGTGGAAACATCACTGTGGTCACACTAATCGCGACAGTCAGACTGAACTTAAACTCCGGCCGGTGTTACTCACGTCTTCACTCTCTGGCTGTCGCTGGGCATGTCCAGCTCCAGGTTGTACGGGTAGTTCAGCATCTCCGTTCCAAACAGATCGTACTCCAGATAACTGCCCAGCTTGGCAAACTCCAGCAGTTGACCATTATCAAATATGGTCCTGTGTGAAGAGAAGAAAGTTAGTGAAATGAAGGTGATAGGTCCTGCATTTTAAGCGATAAACTTTATCCCAAACCCAGCTTGCAGTTTTTTAAGTCATATTAGAAGTGACTTGTCTTATATGTTTAGAAAAGCAGATGTTTTTGATCCACCCTGTAATTTATCTCATGAAACGCCACCTTTCTTTTCACCTGTCCTTCTGCATTGTGATAGAGGGCGGTAAAAATAGCATGTAGATTGACGTAATAAATCCAGGCACAAAGCATTTTTCATTCTCAAACTGAATTATATCATAAACATTAACACTGGTTTTTCCTTCTTTAATATTCAATTCTTAAAAATTACTCTAAAGGTACTACTAAAGGTCACTTATATTAAATGTCACTACTTGAAAGTGAAGAGACAAATGAAGGTCAAGTCATCTACACTCTGAATCCTGTATCGTCTTAATGCACCAAACAGGCTTCCAGAGAATACAGAGCTGAGGAACTTCATGAGGGAGATGATTTTGTTAGTAAGGGTTAAAGGGCCAGTTCACCAATTTTCAACCTCAGTCCTATCATGCTATTATGGGGAGCTAATACCATAAATGTAGGAAAAAAACGAGGTTTCGCTCTGTGCCTTTGAGAACGCTATCCGCTTCTCCAATGGGCCCTGGAAAACCTCCGCCTCACTACGTAAAATGCGTTGTCTGTATTTCACTCCAGCGTCTCTCGCTAGGCCGTTCCTTCCAGAGGGAGGGGCACAATGCACTCTGGGTGTTGTATGAATGTAGAATGCGCAAAACCACGAGCTGTTTGTACAACTTTCTCCACAGCTATGGCGCCAATTTCAAATATTATTGCTACTATGGATTACAGAGAACACAAGCTTTGATTGACAGTGGCTTTTACCAGGGGCGAATTGCTCCTTTAAAAATAATATCATCTCGTGGACTCCTCACCTGTCCAGGTGTGACATAACAGTTTTGCTGATGTCACCGCCCGCCTCCTGAAGAATCCGGACGACTTCAGCCGGAGCGGCGGGATTCCTGCCAGGATGGATGATGACGGGGCAGCCGAGCTGGGCCTGGGCGTGAGCTGTGGCCTTCAGCACCCTTGTCTCGCTCTCCGTGATTGGCCAGCCCGTGCCGATCTCTCCAATCACACCGCAGCGGATTTCCGTGCCATCAGCTCCATGAAGCACCTCGCTGACGATGATGTCTGTGAGCTGAGGGGGAAGGAAATGAGGAGTCAGTTTAAGGGTGGTGACATCACTATTTAAAAGTAGTTACTCACATATCAGTGCATTCAAATGACTTGACTAATGTGTTTGTTCTGGCAGTTTAACAGACTTGATGCACATGAACAGAGAGCATGTCAGGCACACACACCTTCTCCACACTCATCCTCTTGGTGGCCTCAGAGTGGGTGCAGTCCACATAGTACCCCGCTCCAGCAATGATGTGGACCCCAGTATCCTTGGCCAGCTGCCTCAGGGTGGGCAAATCCCTGTCAATGCCTGTGGTGGTGTTCTCCACTATGGATCCTCCTCCAGACTTCCTGTAGGTCAGCAGCTCGTCCCGCACCGCGCTGGTCTCCTGCTGCAGCAGCAGGTTCTCGTGGCAGCTGTACGGGTTCTGTCTCAGCCAGTGCATGTGCTGCATGTGGAAGGGGTTCTCCGCTACTGCCTCGTCGCCCGGAAGAGGAGGGAAGTAGCAGCACTTGAAGCTCATGGTCAGGTGCTCGTGGGTCATGGTGCGGCCCAGTTGGTCTGGATCCACCAGACCCAGGACGGTCTGGACTTTCCCACTTAACTGTGACATGACTGGTGCTCAGGGAGTCCAACAAGCTGAAATGGGGACACGGATTCCTTTGCACGTGGCAAAAAAACAAACAGATGTGGTTAAGTATTATTTGGCCTGTGCAGCACTTAGAGAGTGTTTGCTAAATGAGACCGTAACCGCTGATTGACAGGTGGATCTCAGTACATGCAGAGGAGCGACCTTTGGCCTGCGAAGTGCAGGATCTGTTCCTTATTTAAACAAACCTCAGGGTGTGTCCACAAGTTGAATTTATTTCCTCCTTTTCTAGCTACATGCTCGGTTTGCAAGATATAACTTAAGAGTTTCTAGTGGTGGGCGTAAAGTTAATCACAGCAACGTTTTCTACTCTGGCAAAGTAAATCTCGTCGAAATCAAGCGAAAGCAGCGTGCAGTAAACTCGGAGCTGCAGCACAAGCTGAACGGATATTACAGTTTTAACGACCTAAAACCTTCAGTTTATCTAAATTGCAGGAAAATAGTTTTCTGACCTTGTTTTTGCTTATTATGGTCCAACCTCCACCAGCCAGACAGTTACTCCGTCTACGGGATTAGCGCAGTCAGAATATGTGACTCATCGCGAGAACACACGAGACTACAGTTCTTCAGACAGGATGTCTGTTAAACGCATACACTGTATACAGTCATTGGTTAAGCGTGGTTCATCATTTTAGTATTGATGGTATTTTGAATATTTGTTCGAATATAAATGTTTTGGAACTTAAGATATGTTTCTCTAACCCTACTTTACCATACGTAATATAAATATGGACTTATCAAGGCTTTATTGTTTATAAAATAGCACAATTTAGCATATTTGATTTTTTTGTAAATGTATCTTTTTATTGAGCATAATTACGAAATAATGAACTACTGCGTTAATAATTTGTTTACACACATATTTTGTCTGTGAAAAAATGACCAATTATTAATTATCATTTAATTGTAAAGTAGACTAATTATTGAAGCATGAGACTCTCATGAGACATGAGATTCTGACCATTAAAAAGCCAACAGCAAAAGTTAGTGAATTATCCGTGTCTTTAAATGTAACAAAGTAATTAATAATGTTTGTTTGTTATTGCATTAAAGTCTGAAATCTTAAAGTATAAGTTGATAGTACATAGATTTAAATAAAGTCTGTGGCACTTCTCAGAAGGTCAGAGGTCAAATGGTCTCATGCTCAATAGCCAAACTATGGGACCCCAAATTATTGTTTATTAACTACTTATAATTGTTCTATATATACACAGTCATTGCCATACATTAGTTGAACATTTAGTTGAAAATTATTAAGCTTTGATTAAACCATTTGGTAACCTATGAGAAACCAGAGTTTTCAGGCCTTTAGGCATACATCAGGTGTCAGGTTACACATTCTAAATGTCAAACAAACAGGTAAAATTTAACTCTAATCAGCTGTCATTTAAAATGGGCTGATATTATTATTTTGTAGAACACATGAAGATGATGCGATGCTTTAGAGAGACAGACTGTGACTCTCTCTGTTTCTGCTCTCCGCGCTCAGCAGATGGTCTTCAGCAGCATTTGTTGTTCTGTTGCGGGGAGCTGCCCTGTGAACAGTCACCATCGCACCAAGCAGCCGTCCATTTGTCTGCAGGATGACGACTCTGCTGATCAAAGATTCTGAGAAGATATGGTGATATCTATTTGTCCCATCCAGACATTTAACTCCCTTATCACCTGATCTACAAAGAGGTTAGAGTTCTGTGTGGTCTCTTCTGATCAGGGCTTTATGGCTGTTTCTTGGTCCAGGCCTAAAACTAAAGGACCCTCGTCTTTTGAAGTTGTGCATCTTACACTGTGGACATCTTAAATAACGAGCAGCTTAAGGCCCTCTTGCTTTTGTTTAGTTTTACTTCCTTACACCCAAACTTTGCTGATATGTGTTTCACTTATAGTCTGCAGGAATTTTATCAAACACAATGTGTAAAATATGTATAGAAAGTAATAAAAAGGAAACTAAAACATCATTCAAATGTTTGTTTTGACAAAGAATCCCTCCACAAAACAGGGCCTCAACACAAATCATGAAGATTAAAATAAACCAGAGGTAAAGCACCTTTAATAACTTCAAAGCAATAAGAACAACTAACAATAAGATGAAAGACAAAACCAATACTGTCAGCCATTATGACCGCAACAAACGACACGACAACAGGGATGCAAAATGAATTCATCAACATTAAAAAATGATAAAACAAATCTTATAGTAAATGGTTTTTTGGAGAGCTGTTACTCATGAGCCTGCAGATCCGTCCCACTGCAGGGTTCCTCATTAGAGAGGATTGTCACTCCCATTCATCCCTGCGGCTGACATGTTTGAGACGGATACGACCCCGGGGACACTCTGAGGGAGAGGGATGACTAAAAGCACCTCTCCCGAGTGGACAGACCTCCCGAGACAGAACAAGAAGGATTTGTGTTTGATGCAGAGTAAATACTGTTTTTAAGGCCTATTAAGAGCTGTCACATTTGATTTAGTTATGTATTGAAAGCATCGCCTGAGGTAAAAACCCACCACTGAACTAATTTTAAACACTGCATTTTCCCTTCTCCTTAAAATCCTTTAGCAATAAAAATCTTAACCAGACAGAAATGTTGCAATCTAAAGAGAGAGAACGAGTCTGGATTTCAGTGAGACGGCTACGAAGCTGTCAGGACTCGAAGGCTTCAGCCGAATGTGGTGGTCTGGTGCCCTCTGCAGACAGAAAGGAAGTACATGTTTCAGTGTGATGTGGCCTAAAGATCCAGCAATAAAGCATCAAATTAAAACATCAAATTGCAACCAGTAGGCCTCAATAATACTCAAAAGCAGAAATATTCCCATAGTGCTACAGTAGCCCTGCCTGAGGCCAGACTGGAATTCTTTCATTCAAATTAAATGACATGACTGACTATAAAAGCTACTGGCTGACTGGCTGTGGTTTTCTGTTTGTTGTTTCAGGTCTTTAATTGAATTTCCACGCTGGTTAGGCTGCCCGGAGCCTCGAGCTTTTGGGAATCAATAGGCCTGTTTGTTTCAAGAAATAACAGTAAGATCATGAATTATGAGAAGAATGAGAGCGAGATGAATCGAAAATGTCGCCTCTAATAACTGGAGCATTTACACAGAGCCACATGGGATTCACACAACGCTTCAATTACAGTTTTACACATTTAGAGTGTGAAATAATTTAATGTTACTTCCTCGTTATGCTCATTCAACTCCTTATTCAACAAGCTAAAAGGCCACACACCCAGCGGATAAAGATATCAAACATCAGCTACAATGATGGGGAAGCAATCCACTTTGTTTCAATTAATGTACAAAAGCGTTCTGGACCTCAGTACATTATATTTATATTCTAATGTTAACCATCATTTCTAAAAGCATGGGCCTAAATCTGTCAGTAAGACAGCCTCCACTCTTCTCGAAAGGTTAACCTCATAGTTTTGGATCCTGGATGCCGGGATTTGCTCTGAAAAGGCCCTAAACACAGCTCTGTGTTACACCTTTTCTCAAACAAAGTACAAGATACATTTGAGGTCAGATTTCTGTCCACTTCTGGATTTCTACAGGGATTTCATTTTGTGTACAGGGGAGGAGCTTTTTGTCTTTTTCTTGGAGCAAATTTCCCCAAATATTAACTGATTCGAGCATATCGAATATAAATAATCTTTTTAATGTTAGTTCATCAGTCCAGCGTGTACCCCGCCTATCACCCAATAACAGCTGAGATAGGCTGCAGCCCCCCCGCGACCCTGAAGCGGTCTTAAACTATTAAACAATTCGTAGTTTTAGTAATCAGTTAACAGTGAAAGGTTTTAAAAAGGAACATTAAAGTATTAACTCCACTTAAAGGATAATGAAACAAACAAATGGCAAAACAAAATGTGTTATTTATTCATTAACATTTATAGGTTTCATCAGTTTAATAACAAAGTTGTTTTTCCCCCCACAGACCTGAAATCAGGCCACTGAATCACCAGCCTTCCTGGTGTGAAAGATGCCGTGCAGTCCCTGCAAAGTGTCATGCAAATCACTTTTCCACGGGTCCACATGACAGGCCAACAGTCCTCAAGTTTCTCCTTTTTATGCAGTGTCCTATATAAACCTGGACTGCAGAAACATCCACACAGTCCTGTGAGAAAACTCTGGAACGAGACACTACTAACCACACCATGGCTGCGAGGACTTTGTTTGTGGCCTGCGCTCTCTTTTTGGGAATATGCATCATCACAAGTGGAGCACCGACTGAAACAACACACGCCTTCTGCAGGATTGTCTGGTGAGACTTCATCTATTAGTTATCATATGTTTAAAGGGATAGATGGATAGGTAATGATATTTATTTTACTCTTTCTGTTCCCAGGCTGCTTGGACTGCCGTGTGATCAAGTTAGCATGGCCATTCTGACTCAGATTAAAGCCATGGGCTCTTATAAGGTGAGAAACTGGATGAATGTGATTTTACTTGGTTTTATTTTGGTTGCTCTTCTTTAAGCTAAAACTAATTTGCAAAATATTCTTTTTAATGTTGTAATCCAGCTCAGTTCAGTGAGTGCGGCCCTGATTCAGGCCAACCACACCTCTGCAGTCGGACAGATCGAGAGCGTGAACTTCACCATGATGGGAACAGCTATGGGCATGGGCTGCCATGTAGAGGTGAGGCGGATACTTTTGCATCTAATATATCTTAAATACATCAGTAAAATTATTTACATTTCAGAGGAAATACAAAGTTTAATTTACAAAAGTGTTTTCTCTTCAGGGATCATCCGTGTCTGCGTTCTGGTTCAGCCTGTTTGATAACGGCACCAACTACTGTAACCTCCGCAACGTAATACAAGGTAGGAGGCTTTTACCAACTTATCAGAGCTTTTATTTTGAAATTTATAAAACTAAATTGTAGTTAAAAATCAGCAATACTTTATTGGAAGAGTTTCATAGTTTAAATCATGACTTCCTGTTTCCTGTCTGTGCAGGAAGTGGACTCACCAGAGCTCCAGGCTTCGTAGAGTACACCAACGAGTGGCTCTGCCTCGGGATGGGACTCTCTGCCTGCAAATAGATGTGAAATCTGTGTTTTTGATGGTTGTAATCTCTGTTTATATCATACTGATTAAGAGAATGGATTTACTAAATAAAAGCTTTGTTTGCTATAACCTATGAACTACAAATCTGCTCTGGAAAAATTTCATTATTTCTGTTACTTTACCTGTTGAACACATGAAATAATATGTCTATGTGTGACTGACTTTTGGTGATGGGAAGTGATTACGAATTTAGAATAAACACATTATATAGATCTTTTCATCTGATGATGTAAACTTAATACTGAGCTGTCTCCACACATGGGCGTGAACATAATCCATAAAACCAAGTAGTTAATGTTTGGCACCTTTGACATGCTCCTCAAGGAAATGACTCACAGAGGCTGCTTCAATTTCGGGTCAAAGCAGGTCGACAGTTAAACTTTAAAGCGGAGGAAGCGCTAATAATTGACTTAAACCAGTCTAGTTGCCAGAGCTGCCAACGTCTCGGAGTCTTTCATGAACATGAAAGTTAGGTTTAAAAATAAAATCAATCAAACAGTAATTTCAAATTTCCAACCAGGCTGTTAAGCAGTGTTAGACAAAAGGTCGCCCTGAGACTGACTGTGAAGTGATTATTCATACAGAGGAATGATACATAACACTCTGCTTGTGTGACACCATCCAAAAACAATTATTTGTGTTTCTTTTAAAACATTTTTTTTTTCTCAAAATACTTCCTGCTATCTTTAGGCCTCATTAAGCCTCTCAAACTGGAGGAAGCTGATCAGTCAGCTCATTCTGAAATATCGATCTTGATCGGTTCCAGATACTTATGTCAGTCACCAATGCAACTCTCAGTTCTGATTCAGCTGGGTTGGAGGAGGGGATGAAGGTGAGTTTATTCAACACTGGTCAAGCTTAGAACGATTAGATTAGTTTGTCTATACTTGTTTAAGTTGTTTCAGCCATTTATGTCCAGCTGCACTGGGTTTATGCACGTCGATGATTCTCTGGTGCTAACGTGAGTCAAAGAGAATTTAAAAACAAACCATCGAATGTTCGAGGTCACATGTCTCCTTCTGCTTATAATCAGACATCCACTGCTGTCGTCGACTGACCGTCAGGCCTCCTGATTCTCTGATGTTCCACTTTGAGTTTGTCTGGCCGACAAACAGGGAGAAGTCATCTGACTGCGGATGACCATAATGCATTGCACCGTGTAAATCCAGAAGGTAGTTCGTTCGCAGAATACGGGGATGGAAAATTTCAGTGTGTTTACTGGCTGTGATTATGTCATGATGAAGAGGAAGATGACCATCAGTTTCTTAGTTTTATTTAGCTTTAGTGAGCTTTGCATAACTTTTTAACGATTGTAAAATATATAACAAAGCCTGTATGAATTGATTATATATAAATAATAATACATAAGACATCCCCCATGTTTCAACGACAGAAATGACCCAAATGTGCAGCTTCATGACGTCTCTCTTCAGAATAAACTGAAGTGTTTTTATACATTTTCAAAAGCAAAAGCCTCATAAAACATAAATAACAAAGCCATAACTGCCAGTTAGGTCCTGCAGGTGGCTGAGCCGTAGCCAAGACAGGCCCATTCACTGGTCATCTCTGTAAAGCCTGGTGCTAAGTTAAGGCCGCTCCCTGTAAACATAAGAAAAATTCACATAAACAGAAAGTTTAGACACAGATATCCACAAAGAGGAAAGTAAGCTAATTACTTAATCCATAATCCAGAGTAGCGTCATGTGTGGCACGATAAATTAAACTGTCATAGCAAAAAGACTCTCACCTGTCAGCAGGTCGTGGAGGTTGCAGTAGTTGAGGCCTCCGTCAAGAAGGCTGGTGAACGTGAGACAAGCCGACTGGGCCTGTTGCAAACAGACAAACAAAATATCTGACTTTGTATCTGTTTCTTTCACGATTAAGAGTTAAGAGTAATCCATGAAGGACTGAATATTAGCGTGACGTACAGACACGCGGCAGCTGCCGGTCAGTATGGTGGTATGCAGGCTGAACTCTATGCTCTCAATGTGCAGATGATCTGAGGAGGTGTGGTGAGCCTGGATCGAGGTGTTGGTGGCTGAAACAAGCTGGGACACAAGAAAACACAGGGGGTAAATGCATGACTTAATATATTTATAGGGCCAGTTCGCTGATTTTCACCCTCTGTCCTATCATGCTATTATGGGGAGCTGTAGTATCTGAAGTAGGCAGAAGTAAAACAATGGTATATATCCTGTTTTTAAAGATGTATCAGCAGTGAAAATGGACAGGGGAGCCTGAACAAGGACGATAACAACGACACACCCTGATTTAAAATACCATTGAGAGTACATTACACTAGAAGCTGATGCTGTTGAGGAGCAACAGTTTGATATATTTGCATGTTTTTCTACACATTTTTACAGTATTGGATGTTGTTTTATTATATTGTAATCTGTGATATTGATGGATACTTTGTACTTCTTTATTATACAATAGTGCATGCGAAATGAAAATATGAGGAGTGTAAGGTATGGGGTTGTCTTTATTTTGATTGTTTTTAGAATTATGTTTTCTGTCATGATGCAAATACATCACGATCTCAGGTGTTTTCTTTTTTCTCGAGTGTTTAGGGACAGAGGAGTTAGGCAGGGGAAGGTCCATGGGAAGGTGCGATGGGTCGACCAGCCTCCCTTTGGACACTTTCTGATTTTTATTTCTGAGGTTCCCACGTGCATTTGCTTACATTTTGTTCCTATATAACGTTTTTAGAACCCTGCTTTTTAATTGGCTTGAAGTACTATATGTGGAGGAGAAGGACCGGGGGAGAATTATCCTGTCTTGATTGTTTGATGGATATTACAGGAAAGATACCTGCCGCTCTCACACTCCATAAAAAAAAAAAGTACATATATAAATTATATATTGCTAAAGTTATGCTATAGCAAGCAAGGACAGGAGGAATGTCATAAACATTCTGAGTGAGTCATTTTTCTCTTTCTCTCTGTGTCGTCTCGAAGGGGGGAAATATGTAGTATCTGACTTGAGATGTGAGTTGCTTACGCAAGTGTCTCTGGAATGTGTTAAGTAGGCAGAAGTAAAACAATGGTATATATCCTGTTTTTAAAGATGTATCAGCGCTTTTCAACCTGAAGGACAAGGGGTCCCCGCCTAGTCTAGACAATAGGATGAGAGAAACATGCACTCACTTCCATCATGTATAAGTTCATGTTGAACTGTGTTTCTGGGAGACACTAATTTGGCCGAAGGTGATCTCCCAGGTATTCTAGAAGCCTGATCGATGCTGATACTTTGTAATAAACCTGTTTTTATGCAGACAAGTCGGTGTCAACGGAGGTTCTTTCATCACCTGCACATCACTGATGTCTGAGAAACAACAAGAAATTAACAACAGAGCTAAACCATTATGGTAGGAAAAAAAACAGTTTCGCTCTGTGCCTTTGGAGGACGCTATCCGCTTCTCTCGTGGACTATGGAAAACCTCCGGGAGCTCGCTAAACTACACTTCCTCAATCTGGACACCCACCTCTGATGTCATGTCTCGTTCAAAATCGTCAGGTTTGAAATGTAGACTGCAGACCTGAAGATTTTTTAGACAGGTATATTCTCGTCGTATTTCAGATTCTGTACCGCTCTGAGCCATTGGCTGCAGCTAAACGGTAGTATTTCACTCCAGCGTCTCTCGCTGGGTCGTTCCTTTCAGAGGGAGGGGCGCAATGCACGCTGGGTGTTGTAGGAATGTAGAATGGGGCGAAATCACAAGCTGTTTGTACAACTTTCTCCACAGCTATGGCACCAATTTAAAATATTATTGCTTCTATCGATTACAGAGAACACCAGCTTTGACTGACAGTGGCTTTTTCCAGGGGCGAACTGCTCCTTTAAAAATATGCTCTTCAGTCATTTTGCACCGTTAATACACTTTAAATCCTGACAAAAAAGTGTGTAGACACCAAAGCATAACATGCATAAGTGATTTTAGCATCTCATTCCATTACTGGCACTAAAAGTAACTTGCTGCTTTAACAGACTTTGCTTCCTTTTTGAAGACTTTCCAGAAGTTTTGGAACCTGTCAGCAGAGATTTGCTGCAGCCAGGTGAGGGTGATAAGACCTGGCTTTGAAGTCGCTGCTCAAATTCATCAAGAAGGTGTTTGATGGGGTTGAGGTGACGGCTCTGTGCTGTTTAGTTAAGTGCCCAGAAAATCTTTGGTCGTCGCTTTGAGCATAAGTGTCGTGTCGAAACGGGAAAGAGCTTTTCCTGAAGTGTTGCCATAAAGTTGTCTGAAAGTATCTATTAAGTTACACCAACTTTGAATCAGAATAAAGCACTTTGAAGGACATTTGTGATCTGTGATGATGAGCTATATAGTTTATTTTAATCTGTAAAATTTGCACACAACTATTAAGTTATAGGTGTATAAAGCATTTTAAAATACTGCCTGTGTTTCGATGCATGTCAACCACAAGAAAATCAGTAAAACTCACTATGTAGTGACATTTTTCGCAGCCGTTCAAAGGACTGAAGGCTTGAATCTGTTGCAGCAGTTTGGTACCGACGTCAGCACACGGCACCCCAAACAGCCTGCAGGAAGAGAGCAATTGACACAGTATGGACGCACTATTCTTGTAATGACAGCGAGAGGCAGCAATTTACATCCAGCTGGTGTTTTTTATGCTGTTTTATTTTTGTCATTGAAGCTTGAATGCAAAGACACAAAGAAAGAAAGAGGCGATAAAGGCAGGTCGGTGGGTCTTACCAGAGAGTTCTGCAGAAAGCGTGGTAGGGAGCAGGTGCAGGGCCGGCAGCTGGAGAGCTGAACAGTCCTGCGAAGAGGGCCAGCAGCAGAGGCCTCATGGTGGCAGTGAAAATGCTCTCGCAGAAAGTAAAAGTATTGCTTCAAAATCCGAGCTTGCGACTGAGCGAGTGGACGAATTTCAAAAGAGAGTCGTCACGAGGGCCAGCGAGGAGGGTTGGAAACGATTAGATCAAAGATGAGAGCTGTCGGTCTTTCAGCCATTAGGTTCTCTTCATGTCTCCAGTCACAGCAATAAGAGGTATTAGATGTGTTCATGGTTATTTGTGTGTGTTTACAGTGTAACATAATGAGATATTCACCATGACACAGGCTTTAATGATGCTCTGGGACAAGGATGCGGCACTATTTTGTAGCTTTGAAGAGTGCTGTCTTGGCCAGGTCAATCCACAAGAAGAGATTTTTCGGGGTTGGTGAGGAAATTTCTGGTTAAAGGTCTTCTATATGAATTCATAATATTACAACAAAGAAGAAACAACAAAACACAAAGACACTATTTAAGTCAAGAGGAAGCTTTCTAACCTTCCCCCAAAAGGTCACTTTAAGCATCATCAGGATTTTACTCCTTTTCACCTTTTCACCTTTGTCCCCTCTGACCTGAAAAACCACAGCCCTCTTAATAACCTAAAAGAACAACAAATTGTTTGCAGAAACATCATCTGACCGCTAAATATCTTATAATCTGACCGCACGTCAGAGAGCAGACACGGAGGAGACTCAGGAACTTCTTCTGAACTGCCGCATTTTAACAGGATGACATGCTGACGTCGCGTTATCGCTGAGTAAACACACATCATCATTTTCTGTCCTCAGTTATCTGTATCAGTGAATACCAGTGCTCGCTTTCACAAAGATGTTTTAGACTGGGCTACTATTTGACTATTTCATATTGTCTGGTAACAATACTTGTGTCTGTATTAGAGTCAAATATCTTGGACATTTTATAACAGAACAAATGACAGATGATGATTTCAACAGGCAATGCCGCAAGATGTATGCACAAGCAAATATTATTTCACGCAGGTTTGGTATGTGTTCAGATGAAGTAAAGATGGGCTTTAACAATACGGTGTAGTGCAAGTGAAATGTTTGTGACTGCTCGAGTCAATACTTTTCAAGCTGTTTTCAGAATCTTATGTATAACTTTATTTGCCGGCTTGATTCCTTCGAGAACATTATCATCTTGGTTTGTCATCAGATGTGGCTCTACACGCTACCAACCCCAGCTCTGGAGACACTGGTACAGATGCCTCCTGATGAGATGATAATTTTTGTATATATTTTACATTTTAAACCATGAATATTATTGTGCTTTAGTATATTTATCTTGTGTATTGTCTTGTCTTTCTATCTGGACCTCGAGTCTGTAATAAAGTTTGAATTAAATTGAATATAGTGTGAGGCCAGTCTTAATTTTTCTCAAAGATTAGCCCTAATGCCAGTTAGACTGTTTCACAAAATTAAAGCCGAAAAAATTAGACACCTTACCCCCAGCCTAATTCAGCTCTAAGACCCATGTTACCATGGTAACAATCAGTGACACCTGCTGACCAGTGGCACCAAACTGTCGGATTAATACTGTTTACTGTTGCTGCAATTTTTTTTCCATTTAAGGTTTACAGGTTACAGACAAACATTTTCTGCTGGGGTTAATGGACTTGAGCTGTTAGATGCGGTTACCGACATTTTTTTTGTTTTGAAAAAAAGTCTTAATTTACCCAGAATTCAATGCATCATAGTCCTGCTTAAGATAGTCAATAACTAAACTGCTTTGTGAAACTGATGAATTCAGACGTCTATCTGAAGTCTGACTATTTGTTATATCTAATGTATCGTCAAAGTCTATCTTTGTGAAACCGGCCCATGATCTTAATTCTTAACCAGAGGAGTTAATTTACACCAGAGATGTTCAGTCAGGCCCGGCTGTATCAGCCGGAATTTTCCTGGTAGTTACCCCCTGAAAGTACATGTTGCCTCCATCAGGGTACCAGTGCAGCAACACTCTGGACAAAGATGAAATGCACACATGCAGAAAGTCTTATGGAACTGCAGATTTTTATTGGCATTTTTCTCAATGTTAAACACATTTTCTAACCCAGGGAGAAAAAACACAGTTGTAATTTTAATGTATGAAATTCATGCCATAATTTTGTCATTTCATTTTAACATCAAAGCTTGTCAGGCTTTACAGGTGGCCAGTCCGTAGCCCAGGCAGGCCCACTCATTGGTCATCTCCATGAAGCCCGTTGCTGAGGTCAGTCCACTCGCTAGAATCAGACAGAAACACAAATGGATGGACCAACATGTATTAACATGCTTGCTTAATACTCCTCTGTGTCTGAATTTATAATGAAGCAAAGCATAGTCGAGGCACAAAACCGAACTACATAACATGAGAATTAAACTCCTGAGCTCACCTGACAGCAGTTCGTAGAGGTTGCAGTAGTTGAGTCCATTATCGAGAAGGCTGGTGAATCCAATAGAAGTAGACTCTCCCTGGTAGGTAAGCAAGAGGAGATCATCAGCATCACTTATTTCTTTAAATACACATTGAGGGAGAACCCTCATTTACAATAGTGCAGAGGTGCAGACAACAATAGAGCACTTACAAATAAAATCATCAGAGAAAGCTAGGGGGTAAAATTAAGAAAGAAAACATGGATAGAGCAGGAACATTCATCATTTTAAAAGGGAAAAGTGCAAGATGTGACGGTGAGTTACTTCACATCTGCAATAACAAACAGTGCTTACAGATGCACGGCAGCCACCGGTCAGTATGGTGGAGCTGAACGAGAAGGTGATGTTCTCAGCCTGGAGGCCGTCCAGAGACGTGTGGTTGGCTTTGATAGACATAGGGTCGGCTGACACAAGCTGCAACAGAAAGCTTAGACTGAATATATGGTATTATATTTTCGTCTCTTTTTTTTTTTTGCATCAACAGGTGACTGTTGGTTTCTTACCATATACTGAGGGTAGAACGCTTTAATCTGTTGAACTACTTTGGGACCTACTTCATCACAAGGTGTTGCAAAGAGCCTAGAAAAAGAGAAGATAGACACACAATTAAGAGTGAAATTTCTCAAGTTTACACACATTCAGATGCATAATAGACGTATATAACATGATGTTTAATGTGAACTCACCACAGAGCTCTGCAGAAGGCATGGTAAGGAATAGGACCAGGAAACGGGGCGGCCATAGTGCCCAACAGTCCTGCGAAGAGAGCGGAGGCGAGCAGCAGAGTCCCCATGGCTGAAGTGGAGCAGGTTTGTCAATCTGTGGACTGAGAGGAGAGCTGAGAGGATCGTTTGAGTGAGTGCATCTTTCACAAGCCAATTTATACCAAATATCAGACTTGTCATGAGGCCCAGAGATGAGGCTTGAAATTGATTTTGTGATGGGTACGTCGTGTGTGTCTTGTGGTGATTGTTTGACTCGGTGGTCTTGTGCCACTTGTCCTGACTTACACTATAAAATGCCTCTCATTTTGAATTGTCTTCCTACAATAAACATCACATTTTTATTCTTTTATAATGTCTCTGAAATTACATTTTAAGACCACTTGATGAAATCTGGATGTCAAAGGAACAAGACACAGAAGAAAATGTTAAAAAGACAATTGAATTTAAAACATTTAAAATGGCGATACCACCAAAAACAGAGTCAATGTCGCTCCAAAATCCAGACCATACTGTAAAAGCTGGTAATTGCTTTGATTGAAAGCAGTTCAAATGATACCTCTTAACAGTAAAATTTGAGGACACATGGCTTTTAATGCTTTAAAATGTCAACACAGCTGCAATTAAATTCACCACAGTTATTTAGCCACGCAGACACAAAGAGAGGTGTCTAAAAACCTCGGCAGGAAATAAACTCTGCATGGCTCGATATCACAAGAGGCAAGTGTATATATTTCGGTCAGATGCAGAGACAAATAGTACCTGCTTAGTGAATGACCACCAGGAATTCAGTTAATGAAGAACAAGGGGAAAAGATTAGATGCACATTATTTGTTATTCATGTGGTCACTCTGAGCACTCATTCATTCAGAGGTAAAGCTGTAATGACCATTGTGACCGCGGTACTGCCGTGTAATTGAAGCATCTTGTGATTTTATAGAGGAAAGATTTCATCAGCTATGGTCACTGAAGCAACAAGCACACACACACACATCCTCACATGGATATCCACACATAATAAAATCTAACAAGGAGACATCATCTTTGCAGGGGTCAGAGTTGTAGAAGGGACACGGGAATATCAGCAGCAGTGACATAAATGATACCCAGACAAAATCAGTGCAGTTAAAAAATCTTACAGGGATGACTCATTTCCTACTGAGTGCTGCAATGTACGATATTTAAACAGCTGGTCATCAAAAGAGAATCTGTAATTGACTTACCTGACAGACCAAAGCGATGCTGAATCTTGATACAGATTCAGTATGCACCTGTGTCATTAAAGGTTGACCGGGTTTACTCACCCCTTCAAAAACCCTAACATTGCTAGAGTGTTTTGTTGTTGGTTCACTTGTCGCGTAGGGTTCCCGAAAACAGAAGGCGAGGGGCCAAGCTAAGAGTGATTAAAGAGCCATTATGAATCAGGTGACGACAGACAACGCCCTCATTCAAAAAGTAAAACTGGGGGCACCTTCTTAGAGCCAGACCGGGGAGAGGGTTGTGAGGGGTACACACACAAGTCCAAAAGCACATCATGTTGTCTCAGTGCTTTGCTAGCTAGGTTATAGTTAAGGCCGAGACCTTGGTATGTAGAGCTCAATATTTCTAATGGTACTGGAAAGCGGCTGATTTATCTGGGGAACCTTCTTTAAGTCCTCTGTTAGAGTGCTAGAGATGATGCTGCTTGGGGACTCCTGGATGGAAGTAAAACAAGATAGTTGTGTATATGAATTTTTGCCAGCAGAACACCATGAACCAAAAGTCAACTTTGATGTTTGGATACTTAGTATAGAGAAAGATGCAGTACTGTGTCAGCTAATCAGAAAACTACAAAAACCCAGTAAAAGAAGCCACCAAACTGAAAACAAAGGCCGTTCAGGATTCGGAAGCCTGCAACTCCTAAAAAAGCAGACAGGTATCAGATTAGGACACTTTAACTTCTGCATAGAGAGGCAATTCTTTACAATGGCAGAATTACTTAGTTGAACTTCTGACTGCACCATAGTACTGATACAGATAATAATTACAGTCAGAAATGACCATCAATCAACCCATCAATAGAGCATGAATCCCGTGTCTTTTCACGCTTGTTTAGAATGTGATCTGACAGTCAGGGGATGACCCACAGAAGACAAGAAAGTTCCACATGACTTGCCTGTTTCTCATGCTTTGTCCGTCAATTATCTTTGCTCATTTGTATGCATGACAGGTTTTTTTGTTGTTGGGAGGACTCTTGAACTGTTGGAAATCCCAGAAAAGCAGCCATATGAGGAATCTCTCGTAATTGGCGCTTCCTTTGTGCTCCTCACAATCAACTCGCTGTGTAACTGCTACACATTGTCGGTTTATTCTCTAGTTGTCCACCTTATTATTTTTGGTTCCTACCGGTAATTGCAATACTAATCATTGAGGCGGAACTAATGACCGCCGATCGGTGTTTCGCACGTCACAAGTAATCAGCACACCTTGGGAAAAGTGAGAAGATGAGCTCTCAAGTTAAGTTTAAGTAATAATTAACTACATATATTCTATTATCGACAAGAAAGAAGATAAGGAAAGTGGCCAGCATTCAAGATTTACCCCCTTCTAACTAATAAGCAGCTTACCAGGTATGTTTGAGTGCAACTGTAACAGTGTATGCTATCTGGCCTAGCCACAAGTTGATAAGCATGTAACTTACGACCGCATATTATGTAAATAAGCAACTGACTATCACGTAACGTATGTGTTTTTAATGCTTTATTAAAGTGCATAAATTATACAATTTGGGTGTATGTAGTTTACAAGTGAGCAATCCTTTAATGTTGGGCTCCCGGTTGTATTGTGATGTGTATGTTGGCTATGTGCTGTGTACAATTGTTAGCTAAAGATGCCATTTATTGTACAGCTAACCCTCTAACCCTAACCAAAGTTAGTGGAAAGACCCAGAAACATTCAATAGCTTTAGCCCCACAAACAAAATTCCGTTCAGAGATCTTGGATACGGATGACTCAAGTATTGTAAAGTAAAATAAAAACTTAGTGGTGGTTAATTTAGCTGAATTTATTTTTGGGGTTAACTGACTCTTTAATGGCTCTCCTCTCTCCTGAATCTGTGATTTCACAGATTTACATACAAATCAAATTTAACAAAGAAACAAATAGTCATCTGTTTTGTAAACGACCATGAGGGGCGTCACTATGTTAATAAGGAATTATATGGCTTCATGCAAATAATTTGTTATTAATGGTGGTGAACTTATAGAGCAAGAGGTCAGAGATGGGGGAGGGGTGCTGGGAGAGTATATTAAACAGGATTATGTTACTTTTAAAATATTACATTTATTTATTTTATTACTTAATTTCAAATGGGTTCTCATCAATCAAATATATGCATCATTTGGTAGAAGATTTTGAAACCTAAAGTTTGTTAATGGACATCTTTACAAGCGTTGTATTTTCTAAGAAATACTATACTACTGATAAATAAATACTAATAAATATTTGAATATTATACTTAAAAATAATTAAATACATAAATATTATTGATGTATATTAATAATGGTATAAATATTTTAAGAAAAAGAGAAATTTTAATAAGAAAAAGGACAGTGAATAAACAAAAAGACTGAAATGCATGGGTAACTGTATTGTATTATTCTGACTCGCATACAATATGAGTATTTTTTACAAGAACACTACACTTCTAGATTAACAGATGTGCAGCTAACAAACTTCAATTGATTTTTGATGTTGACTTTTATGTTGCCAACCATGTACTTGAAGAACCCATTGATTTACTGATGACGGCCTTATCAGCCACTGTCATTCAACGAACAGGGACTTCATAATTGAGGCTCAAAATCTTGATTAAACTTATGTTTTTGACAGACCCAATTTGGACCAGGCTTTGCTACTTTACTTCATTAGTTTGTTTGTGTTGCTTTAGGGATGTTGTGGGAAATGTTTAATGAAATAGCTTTTCATAAGGTCTCCCCAAGTGAATTTGGTGCAGGGCCAGATTAGGAGTGAATGGACAGAGCACCCTGACACAAAGAGAGGCAACAAGCACACACACACATCCTCACATGGATATCCACACATAATAAAATCTAACAAGGAGGCATCATCTTTGCAGGGGTCAGAGTTGTAGAAGGGACACGGGAATATCAGCAGCAGTGACATAAATGATACCCAGACAAAATAAGTGCAGTTAAAAAATCTTACAGGGATGACTCATTTCCTACTGAGTGCTGCAATGTACGATATTTAAACAGCTGGTCATCAAAAGAGAATCTGTAATTGACTTACCTGACAGACCAAAGCGATGCTGAATCTTGATACAGATTCAGTATGCACCTGTGTCATTAAAGGTTGACCGGGTTTACTCACCCCTTCAAAAACCCTAACATTGCTGGAGTGTTTTGTTGTTGGTTCACTTGTCGCATAGGGTTCCCGAAAACAGAAGGTGAGGGGCCAAGCTAAGAGTGATTAAAGAGCCCTTATGAATCAGGTGACGACAGACAACGCCCTCATTCAAAAAGTAAAACTGGGGGCACCTTCTTAGAGGGGTGTGAGGGGTACACACACCGGGTTCAGTCCAAAAGCACATCATGTTGTCTCAGTGCTTTGCTAGCTAGGTTATAGTTAAGGCCAAGACCTTGGTGTGTAGAGCTCAATATTTCTAATGGTACTGGAAAGCGGCTGATTTATCTGAGGAACCTTCTTCTTACACTTCAACTTCTGCATAGAGAGGGAATTTTTCAACATGGCAGAATGACTTAGTACAACTTCTGACTGCACCATGGTACTGATACAGATAATAATTACAGTCAGAAATGACCATCAATCAACCCATCATCCCGTGACTTTTCACGCCTGTTTAAAATGTGATCTGACAGTCAGGGGATGACCCACAGAAGACAAGAAAGTTCCATATGACTTGCCTGTTTCTCATGCTTTGTCCGTCAATTATCTTTGCTCATTTGTATGCATGACAGGTTTTTTTGTTGTTGGGAGGACTCTTGAACTGTTGGAAATCCCAGAAAAGCAGCCATATGAGGAATCTCTCGTAATTGGCGCTTCCTTTGTGCTCCTCACAATCAACTCGCTGTGTAACTGCTACACATTGTCGGTTTATTCTCTAGTTGTCCACCTTATTATTTTTGGTTCCTACCGGTAATTGCAATACTAATCATTGAGGCGGAACTAATGACCGCCGATCGGTGTTTCGCACGTCACAAGTAATCAGCACACCTTGGGAAAAGTTAGAAGATGAGCTCTCAAGTTAAGTTTAAGTAATAATTAACTACATATATTCTATTATCGACAAGAAAGAAGATAAGGAAAGTGGCCAGCATTCAAGATTTACCCCCTTCTAACTAATAAGCAGCTTACCAGGTATGTTTGAGTGCAACTGTAACAGTGTATGCTATCTGGCCTAGCCACAAGTTGATAAGCATGTAACTTACGACCGCATATTATGTAAATAAGCAACTGACTATCACGTAACGTATGTGTTTTTAATGCTTTATTAAAGTGCATAAATTATACAATTTGGGTGTATGTAGTTTACAAGTGAGCAATCCTTTAATGTTGGGCTCCCGGTTGTATTGTGATGTGTATGTTGGCTATGTGCTGTGTACAATTGTTAGCTAAAGATGCCATTTATTGTACAGCTAACCCTCTAACCCTAACCAAAGTTAGTGGAAAGACCCAGAAACATTCAATAGCTTTAGCCCCACAAACAAAATTCCGTTCAGAGATCTTGGATACGGATGACTCAAGTATTGTAAAGTAAAATAAAAACTTAGTGGTGGTTAATTTAGCTGAATTTATTTTTGGGGTTAACTGACTCTTTAATGGCTCTCCTCTCTCCTGAATCTGTGATTTCACAGATTTACATACAAATCAAATTTAACAAAGAAACAAATAGTCATCTGTTTTGTAAACGACCATGAGGGGCGTCACTATGTTAATAAGGAATTATATGGCTTCATGCAAATAATTTGTTATTAATGGTGGTGAACTTATAGAGCAAGAGGTCAGAGATGGGGGAGGGGTGCTGGGAGAGTATATTAAACAGGATTATGTTACTTTTAAAATATTACATTTATTTATTTTATTACTTAATTTCAAATGGGTTCTCATCAATCAAATATATGCATCATTTGGTAGAAGATTTTGAAACCTAAAGTTTGTTAATGGACATCTTTACAAGCGTTGTATTTTCTAAGAAATACTATACTACTGATAAATAAATACTAATAAATATTTGAATATTATACTTAAAAATAATTAAATACATAAATATTATTGATGTATATTAATAATGGTATAAATATTTTAAGAAAAAGAGAAATTTTAATAAGAAAAAGGACAGTGAATAAACAAAAAGACTGAAATGCATGGGTAACTGTATTGTATTATTCTGACTCGCATACAATATGAGTATTTCTACAAGAACACTACACTTCTAGATTAACAGATGTGCAGCTAACAAACTTCAATTGATTTTTGATGTTGACTTTTATGTTGCCAACCATGTACTTGAAGAACCCATTGATTCACTGATGACGGCCTTATCAGCCACTGTCATTCAACGAACAGGGACTTCATAATTGAGGCTCAAAATCTTGATTAAACTTATGTTTTTGACAGACCCAATTTGGACCAGGCTTTGCTACTTTACTTCATTAGTTTGTTTGTGTTGCTTTAGGGATGTTGTGGGAAATGTTTAATGAAATAGCTTTTCATAAGGTCTCCCCAAGTGAATTTGGTGCAGGGCCAGATTAGGAGTGAATGGACAGAGCACCCTGAGGGAATTGGGGCCCCCTTCTGGTCATATTGTTTGGGACTTCACACCAGACAGCAGCCCAGAGTTTCCAGGGACCTGCAGTCTTTAAATGGGGTACTGGAGAGGGTTCAGGAGACATTTTATCACAATAAATGCATAGAGAACTTCTACGTTCTGACCAAGCTTGAGGTTACCATGAGCAAAAGACTGCACTCAGTTTCCTGGATAAATACGTCTTTAATGTTGCATATTAGCAGGACTATTGTTGTGCAGCTTCTTGCTGTCACTTGGCTTCAGAAGATTACCCGGGGGAGAGAGGTCATGAACTATAAAACTTTTCACCAGTGTCTGATGAGTGTTTGTGTGTGAGAGCATGATATGAGGACACACTCATTATGCACTTGTTTATTTACAACACACCACATTTCTTCATCCTCAGAATGAATGGATTTAAACACAGCAGAGAGTAAACACTGTCTTTATGTACATATGCAATATGTTCTCATACACAATGCCAGTATATATGAGTAAGAGCTTGATTGCAATTATTGCAAAATGCTCCTCCTCGTCTCCTCCGCACCCTGCCTCTCCGGCGTATCGACTGCTGTCTAATCGGCCTTATCTACTTCCTTTAATGACTTATGCTTAGCAGCGTGTGTCGAGGCAGACGGAAAAGAGCACTGAGGAGTCTGGAGATAAACGGGGACAGGTCAAAGCACTGAGATTTCCTGCATACTCTTTCTAAAATGTCAGGCATTTCAAGTGATGTAAGTGTCAAAAAGAAAAGTGAACATATGTTATCTATTCAAGGTTGTGATTTACCTCTCAAAGCAGGGAGAAAACATTCGCACCAGATGAATTGTTTGTTGTTAAAGCAATATAAGAAGAAGGATTACTTTAGAATAAACCATTGCATTTCAAACCCACTTTATTGACAGCTTCTTGCCCTCAGTACAATGCAATGCAAGATTTGAGGTGCTGAGCACAGAGGAATAAATACGGCAATAAATATAGTACCGACTCGCTTCACTGGCCATCTTTAATTCACACTCGCCGGAGCCGTCAGACCCTCACCACAAACACACAAACTGAGAAGACATCACACACAACACTGAGCCAAAGGTTGTCGCTTCCTCCTTAAATTACAGTGGTCGTGAATCAACATGGACTGGTGCGCGCAGCAATTTCGCCAGCGCTGCGGGAAAGCAAAGATGTTCCTTCCTTTCTTTAAAATGTGTACGTTTTCTTTTCATCACCGCGACTGTCGCCTGGAGATTGGAACGGGGGGGGACAGGCTGGAAGAGAGTCATTTTCACATGGTTTAAAAAAAACATGACAGCTTGGGTGTGTCTATGCGTCAAACAGAAACCTGTCGTTTAACCTGAATGGGAAAGACTGAACAGTACAAGAGTGTCCAATTGATCAACAGAATGACATCTTAGTTCAACGACGGCATGCATCGCCTTTATGTAAGCTCTTATCCCTTACACCACAGATTAAACCACACTTTAACCTCACCCTTTAGATAGATAGGCTTTAACATCTCTAATTCTGTCTTTTGTTTGTTATAAAAATGACATTGCCTCGATATCAACGGAAGATATGCAGATATCCTGTACAGTTAACGACCATTTCTAGTCAACAAAATCAAGGAGCACGAATATAAAAGAAATCACATCATGACTGCTCACAGACTCGTCATCTGGCAAACTCTTAAACGCCACACACCACACGACCACGTTGTCACACGTATGGCAGCAATCAAAGGCAATTGCGAGACAATATTTCACCAGGTTGGGTATCGCATTTATAACACAATACATAATAACAGTAAAAGCTCCTGCTCAGCTCTGATCTCAATTAGAGTCTTCCTTTTTTAACTGCTTCTTCAGTGGATGAAACATATTAAGGTTTACGTATGATGCCTTATATATTTGTAACATCATACATTGTGATATACTTAATACTTAATTTAGCTGCTTTTGGATGTCTGATATGCCTGTTAATTCCACCAATGTTAGACTACTTTTTTATAAACATTTGTTAGTAATTTGTTAATATAACATTATTATACTTTGTCTATAATGTGGTGCATAAAACAACCTGGTTCCAATATTGGCAAAACCGGTTTTCATTCAGAATTCAGACGTTAATAAGTTCTTTTATTTTGGTAGATTCATTCATGTCATTGTTTCTTCTTTATAACAATAGTTTCCCTTTGTATGTCAAAAAACGACTTATAATAACTTTGTTTGATGGAGCATTCTGGGCGACTGATACAAGGTAGATATGCAGTGATGACTTTCTTCTTTAACATGAGAAAAACTGTGCGTCTTATCTTATAAGTGGAACATGTTTGTTTCGACCACCTGTCTCTTTCCTCCCTCTCTGTGCGTCCTGTACGATGAGAAATATCATGTAAACTTACAAACTTTGTACAAAAGTTAAAAACAAAACATGGATTAGTTAAGCTGTTCAAAATGAATGATCTGACGCCGTTTGGAGTATTAGCATCCAAACTTGTCAGGGAAAACAGGGAAGCAGGATGTTGGCTGTTCAGCTGACACTACAGTATGATACAGTACATATATAGAGTGGGTAATTACTGTCTTTTCCACACACAAATAACCTTCCCTTTCTCTCTCTCGCCCTCTGGTGAGGCAGCGAATGAAAGCTGAAAGCCTCGCGCCATCAGGTATTTAGCACGGCTTTGCACAATTTCAACAGCAGTGAACCCTTTGTGGATCAAACTGTCCTTAATTACTGGTTTTGAAATTGCATTATGGGCAGTAATTAATGCCTGTTCGTATTCTTACTGCGTCCTTCAGTTTCCGGCATCCAAACCAGAGATACGGAGAGAAAGAGGAGGGAGTATAAGCAATCCGTGATTAAGGCAGTCTCATAAATATTGCAGAGAGGTTTTTGGCCCCTGTTTTGGAGATAGACCGCCACCACAGTCTTGAGTTCCTAGCTCTTACTAACGGCTGCTTCCCGTCCCCACAGATTACAGAGCAGACGGGGTGGACGTGAATACCGATGGCAAAAGAAAAATCGGAGTTATGATGCCACAATGTTCGATCCATGGAGGAAAATGATCCCATCAAAAACAACATCGAGCGGTAATCCTCTTTGGAAGAAAAGGTCATATTTGGTTTGTGTATCAGTCCTCCACACAATGAATAATCTTTTACAGGGACCCTAAATTAAAAAAAAAAAGCACAGCTCAGAGCGATTTAATTAAGAAATGAAAGTAAAGTAGAAGCCTATATCTAATTTGTCCACTGAAGTTAGTGCTAGGGGCTTTTTAAGCGGCGTGCAGAGACGAGGACAGACAAAGGTCCCACTTACAGTAGCTTAACTCTGTCTCACTTAATTGAGTTCATTCCAAGATACAGAAAAAGTCAAAGCAGATACATACATATTAGTTGGACAGAGGAGATGTGGCTCCCTCACTGTGTCTTCATTTGAGTTCTGCTGATCGTTTCGCTCCCTTGCAGCTTGCACGTTACGAATTCAAGCAGTTTTTCAAATCTGCCAACACGGCAATCCTTACGTACCCTTTACAGTGCTTCCAATTACTGTACTCAGGGCTTCAAGTAATAACTAGACCTTTATCGGAGCTTCACACCCCTCTCTATACAGAGCAGTAACAGTCCCTCACACCCACTCCTGCATGGAGCGCTTGCAGTACAGTATGTGGCGCTGTGTGCTCTTCCTCCTGAACTGGAAAACAGTGTAGAGGAGGACCATCATGCACAGCGCCAGGACGCAGGGGATGGCGATAGCCACGGCTTTCTCGGTGCCCCCAGCGCTGTCCAGTTTGATGATGACGTCCACGTCGCCGTTGTCGTAGTGCCGTTCCTCCGCCACCGGGGGGTTCCAGTCCCAGTCCGGGTCGGCAGGCAGACCGTCGCAGCCCATGAAGTCCCTCAGGATGGACCTCGGGTAGCTGGGCTCCACGCGAAGCAGCTGGTTGTTGAACTTCCAGTACTCCTTACCCTTGTAGAAGTAGGTAAAGCCTGCAGGGAGGGAACGTAGGACATGACAAATTTATATATAATACTGCTCAGTCAGCTTCTTGTTTTCCTGCTGCTACGTTGTTGCATTCAGGACTACAAGATAGCTACACACACCAGAGAGAAACATTTGAAGCCAAGGTCTCCCTAGAGTGTTTGAAGTTTTTGCTCTTGATCTCTTATAAATGTCACAGTTTCTTACAAAGGTTATAAAATCCTCTCTTAGCCCCAATGTCAGCTCGTAACGTGCTTCATAAATAGAGCATTCATACCATTGGCCTTATCCACAAAGGCTCCCTGTGGAGAGTCAGGGATGCCCTTCCAGATGTTGATGGGCTTGGGATAACCTGGATCCATGGTCCTCATGTCCTCATTGTACCTCCAGTATCTGCAACATGGCAGAAAGGAATACCACAGTCAATAAAGCAAGGGAAGTCAGAATTTGGAGGAAAAACAATCACACAATATCCATTTGTCAGTCTTCTGGAGTACACAAATGCTACTACCGTCTTAATTGCATTACTGTTAACTATCACCGACATCCTAATCCTCCAGAGAGCCTGCCTCTGCGCCTGGTTTAGCCTTACTCTGAAACGTTACCTCAAACCAGGGCCGAGGGACAGAACTTAATCATAGTCAACACAAGCCAGTGTGAAGAGGTTTTGGGCTTTTGAGCCAGGCTTTTTAAGAAGTAGTGCCAGGTGTACAGAATGTGCAGCCAAGATTTGAGGCTATTTGCATATGACCAAAAAATGCCCACACATTGACAGAAACGGAGCAGAGTCTCAAACGTACAATTAATGTATTTATTACGTGTGCAGGAGGGGACGAGATATGAAACAATAAAGCCTGTCATAAGACGACGCCTTGACTTACAGACTGTCTAACTCTAAAGACTCATGTTTTACCTAATGGACTTATATCTATAGACTGTATTTAATTTGCAAAAGTAGCTGCAGCCGGAGCCTTAAATCTGCTTTATTTATAGTGGCCACTAGGGGGCGATTCCATCGGTTGCAAAGACTAATTGAATAGAAGTCTATGACAAAATTACCCAACTTTTCACTTGATTTATAACTTTTTTTCCTAATCGTTCTGGTCTCAGTAGCTACTATTATATCACTCGTCAATACAGTGTAATGTTCATGTAGTGAGTAATGGTCCCATTTAGAGTGAATCAGGTGATAAAGCAGGGTCTGCTTTAGGGCGTAGCTACCTTATGACTGACGGGCTGTTACCTGAAATAGGCCTTATCCAACATTCACGTTTGCTTAAAGCCTGTGTTTGCTGGCCAAAATTAGTTAACATTACTATTAACTACTATTAATTAACAGTACTCTTTGCAAATCAAGCTAACACTAGCTGCGACCTTAGTGTTTACTAACTCCTCACTCATCCTCAGCTCCACCCTCGAGTTTAAATATGGTTCCTTCCGGCTCCAAAAGCCAAGAATGCACCGGATCAAAAATGAAAACTCAAGATTTCAACATGTTAGTCTACAAATCAAGAAGTGAAGTTGCAAAGGCTACTAGGAGTTCAAACAAATTCAATGTGATATGGAATTTGTTCAAATTATATCGAACAGGAACATCAACAACAACAACTCCCCCAGTTTAGGTTTGCTGCTGGTGTATTAAAGGGCCGGGAGTTAGCCCTGTAGCTAGCTACAGCGTCAGCCCTGGAGCAGAACAACAGTAAGTCTCCCCTGTGCTTTTTGACTACGGTCAGGACGCTGAAGCAGAAAAGGTTAACAGCGGCTTGGTTCGTTTTCGTTCATTAGAGCATTCTGGGACTCTGGACAGCAGGTGACTCATTTGTTCGTGGGCGGGCCTTATCTGCTGCACTTCAATTTTAAATCCGATCACTACAGTTCAAACTATTAATATTTCACCAGGTTCGAACGATATATCTTATTCTGATTGAAAAGTGGCAGCTCTAGTGGCTACATCCAGTTCTTCAATACAGGCTCTGTTACTGATTCTAAATTGGATATTACTTTGCGAAGTCCTGAAGATGCTAACAAGAACTCTTAACAACCAAGACTGCTGCTGTTCAGCGACTGATTTAATTCACATGACCAGAGAAAACGCTCCATCCATCATCCATACTGTGTTTATCTGCCAGACAAATCTGTTTCAGGGGTTGTTGTGATTGATCTGCTTCTCATACACCGGCGCTCGCACACATAAATCTCGCTACACAGTGTCATTTCTTAGAATTAGAACAAACACTCTGTCACAGAAAGAGAGAGAGGGAGATAAAATCGTGTTTGAGACGATGGACAGAACGTCCTGTTTGTCATGATGTGCAGCAGCAGGTTGAGGGATGACAGTATCATGACAAAGCATTTTGTCAGCTTTCACCACAGGGTCCCTTGACCTCTTAGGATGTGATTTATCATGACAGCTGAACAAACATGTGAGTCACACTGGCACATTCTCAAAAGTTTGACCCTCGCGATGGATAAACAACAGATTCTCAAAATGTCTTGTTTTGGAAAGACTTGTTTTAATTCACCTTGATTCGCTTCAAATCGCAAGTAACTAACAACAACCATGGAAGAGATGCATGCAAGGAGACAAAATACTTGACAGAAAAACTGAAGTAACTGAATCACTGTTCCATATTCTGCTCTGACATGGGGTCACAATGGATGGAAAGCCAACAACTAGACGCAGCTTTTTAAAGCAATTTGTGGCAGCTTGAGGAGAGATAAGGATGCCAGCTAATCTATGCCAAAACTGAAGATGTATTGATCCACTTTGGTGCAAAATAATTAAATACCTCAAGCAAAGCAGTCCCAAAAATCAGTTAATGCTTCAACAGCAGACAAATTGCATCGATAAGGACAGCAGAGGAGAAAGGCCCTACTTATATTGCATTCTTTTGTCTGCAGTGTACTCCTCAATGTGATGTATTTTACAGTTAAAATGAAATAAAATATGTGCTGTGAAAATGGTATCTACCTTTTACAAAGTCCATTTATTGTTAAAGAAACTTGAAAAGAAATTTCAGCCATCAATCCTCACAGGACTCCTCGGAGAGATTAAAGTTCTGCCCAACTGCTTAACTTCAAAACAGCACATGAAATCGTTCCTCACAGACCTGTCTCCTTTGAAGAAGTAGGTTTTGGCGACATCCTCCCACCAGACAGCTGTCTCGATACTCTGAGTGGGCATGCCGCTCCCGAACAGCGAGATGTCCTGAGGGTACGAAGGCTGGAGCGTCGTGTCCTTGAAGACCCAGAAACGGTTTCCTAAAATACACACACGGTTAGGAGGCAAAGACATTATCATAAAGATGACCTCAAAAAATGCGCCACACACAGCACTGCAAGCTCTCTGTTGTGTCTGTTTATTTCTGTTCGCGTGATTTCAAAAGGTCAGATGCAACACCTCGTTTACAAAACATCCACACAGCATAAAATCCATGCAGTTATCTATAATAAAATAAACAGCAAGATGACGCTCTGAACGCAACTCCGCCGGGACCCGTTGTGTTCATTTTTATTGAAGCTATTGTTGCATTTAATTCAGTTTGATCATGAGCGCCTCAGGCAGAGCGAGGAGAGCTGCTGCGGTGGTGTGGTGTGCTCGCAGTAAGTAGCAAGACACTCACATACACACAGAAGCAGTTAAGTCCCCCTGAGTGAATAAATAAAGCATGAGGCACTCTGATCCCACTGGGTGACAGATGTCATGTTAATCTGCCTGATGGACGGATGGCTCTACTGGACCTGCACCCACTCTGTTAGCGGAGAGAACGCAATACCACCTCAGAGTGAACCAGTCAGCTGCTATATGATGAAAGATTACTGTATGTGCGGAGAGCTCACACATATACATTCAACTGTAGTGGCTCTATGCAATGAAATAACACTCCTTTCTGTCATTTGTCAGTTAACACATCACTGGTGTCTGGTGGAAAAATATAACCGCAATATATTTATTACAAGGGTTAAAAGGTCATTTATGTAATCTGACCTTTTTCTTACTTTTGTTGATTAAAGATATAATCTCAAAGTTCTCAATTTCGTTCTATTAAGCAGCCCCTAATGGTGATAAAGCAGCCGCTTAGCTCCGCCTACCCTCTCTGGCAGACCAACCAATGCTGGGTGATGGAGAACGTGTCACTAACTGGGCGCTGCTTGTGATTTTTGCCACGATAACAAACCAAAGTTATGTTTATATTCAGTGTTTTCACCTAAATGCAATCTGTGTTTCCTAATAAAAAAATTGCAAAGCTTATCTTTTGAATGTTTTAAATCCTTCATTGTTTACATCCATGTTTGCTAGCTAGCAGCTTCTTCTTTCTTGACTTAGTTGCTGTATTGCTGCAGCTCTTAGTGCCTTATAACCACCTATTTTAAATCAGCAAAGTAGTATCTAACCAGTGACAGAAACATTGTGCTCTTATGTATGCATGTGAGTCCTAATGCTTTTTCCCCAAGACCAACAAAACACTGACACTTGCAGATACATTGTTCCATAGTGCTAGGAATTGCTTAAAAACTCCACAAATCCAAAATATCTAAAATGGAAAGTGATTGTGCTTTTAATACCTTTGAAAAAGACGAACTTCCCTTCACTATTCTCATACACGGCATCAATTTTGGGAGGCAAGCCTTTCCAGAAGTAGTTGATCTGCATGGGGTAGCCAGGGACTACAGAGTTGTCCCGTACCCTCCAGAACCACTGGTCCTATAGAAAGAGATAAAGTACAATCATCATCATCGACCTGCTTTAAAACCAGCATCCATGTTCACTCAGGCTGATGATCCACTCTACCTTGAACACAAAGAGCTCCTGCCGGAGGATGGCCAGGGTGTTGAAGCCTCCATCGCAGATGTTGGGTTTGGAGTTGGGGTTGGAGGGCTTGGCCCCCTGCGGAGGGCGATGGGGTCTGGCGTGGCGGTCGTGCTTACGGGGGTCCGAGGGAGGGTGGAAGCGAGGGGGAGGGGCGGTGGGTGGGGGCCTGGTGGGCTGCGGTGCTCTGTCCGGTGGACCTGAGAAGACAAAAACTTTTTTTTTATCCTCCTTTCACACTTAAAGTCGCACTGTTCTTTTTTGTCTGTGCAGCATTTCTGTGTTTGTGAGATCGAACAACATTTGGGACTTTGCCTGGTGAGATTTTACATAACTTAACAGTTTTCTGACCAATGTAAGATCTTGTCCTTTTCCGAGCTCTGTTAGTTGACTCATATTGCCTTTGAAACACCTGTTGGCCGTCCTATTTAACAGCTGACAAAGGCAGTTTACTGGCATTCAACCCGATATTACTCAGCGATGCATCAGCCTTTGTCATAACACTAACTCACTTAGAAGCTTCAGTACTTTTTGAAGATTTTGTAACAATACAAACTTTAAGCAGCATTGGTCTAAAACAACTAGAATTTCCTGTAAAGGTTTTTTTTCTTTGTTCTACATCATCTCTAATATAGAGGCATAAGAGAATATAGTGTTTAAAGTAGAGGGTTACCATAGATTTTCTGGATGCCCTGTAGGTCATCGTGAGGTAGTTTGAAGTTCTCTGTGTCCATGTACTGGTAGAAAGGAGCCATGATAGCAGTCGGGTCATTCGAGTGTTCGAGCCCGAGGGCGTGGCCCAGCTCGTGCACCGCAACCAAGAACAGGTCGTTACCTGGAGAGGGGGAAAGGACATTGTAAATGCAAAAAAAACACCCCATAATATACGACATACAGTACAGTACATACAGTACTGAGAACGATTAAAGAGAATATTTATAGTCACCTTTAAGTGCTATACATTGTTTTCCCTCGAGGGGCTATTGTGCCACAGAAGCAGAGCTAAAATGTGCTCCAGGAATCCGTCCAAGAGATTGGACAATAAGATATGTGGGAGCGTACGTAGGCACATTACATAACGTAAAAGCGGCCTACTCTCTGGTCTTCTCGTGATTTCTTGATTATAAAATAAATCAACAACTATTTTGATAACCGGCTTTAACCATTTAAGCCAATTATTGAAGCAGAAGATGCAAAATGATTGCTTGTTCCAGGGAATTTTGTTTTTTTCCGAGTTTTATTTCATCGATAAATTGATTGGACATAACTGAGCAATTTCTGTGCACTCTCAGAACCTTTGATGCCGTTGTTTGCTGACATTTTATAGACAGAATCGAGAGGTAACCGGTTGATTGATCAACAACGAAAATAATCATTATTCACAGCCCTCTGGTCTCAAAGTAACTTCCATTGAGCTAATGTAGTGTAACAGTGCAAGTGAAGATGACTGGAGGTAAATTGCAAAGCATGACCACCTTTCTTCCTTTTCTTGGTAAGAGCAGATTAGCCACATGTGCGCACAGGGAGCAGAGGGACACACTCACGTTGCCGCCTAGGGCGGGTAAGAACACAGACAATACAAACACACATTCATATGATGCACCTGAACACATACCGATGTTGGCATAGCATGAAAACACTGAGGGTCTAGTTTAGATCACGTTCAAACACACACACCGATAAATGAGAGAAGAGAAATGTCACGGGCAGTGTCTGTGGTCAGCACTCAGCTCCTGGTGTCAACCTGATTTAGAAAGAAGTACACCATTTATGTACAGCTTGTGACTGAAGCTGTCCCCAGGAGATTGTTGCCCTTTAAAACGTGATATGCACTCCTGCCAGGAGCGCTGCAACGAACAACCACTGACCCTCAGCCAGCAGCTAAAAGGTTACACCTCCCCCTCCCCCATTAATCTCACACAACCACCCACTTCCACCTGACCAAAAAACGTCCCATACGGGCTCCCAGGAGACGGGCCGAAGCTACCATTAGCGCACATGTCAACATGCAACATTTACAATTACACCGCTGTGAAAGCCCATTAAAGGTTGCACAGCTTTCCAGACACATAAGCGGAGACAGGAGCTTTTCAGAATCAGCCTCAGCACTCCATGCAGATAAACCTGGCACACTGCGCAAGGGTGCACACGATTTTGACTCGGGAGTCTGAGACAATTACCATTGGAGTATGAGAACAAAAGAGGGAGAGAGGGAGGGCAGCTGATGGGTGGCAAGCAGTTTCCCAGAACAAACACAATGTGAGCTGTTCTCCTCCTCTTCCACTAATGGGAGGATAAAATGTAAGAGTATAGCACATGGGTATTAGCAAAGTAGCCTGGTGGTGCTCTGACAAGCCTGGCGCCCTGTAGGTAGGGTAATTAAAGTGTGTGTGGATGCATGGCTGAGAAAAGCTCATCCCCCTCACTGGGCTGATGAGCCCGGCCTGAATCCACACGAGTAGGATGGCCCACTTTATCGGCTATGGTATAATATGATCCTTAATAACAAGCAAATTATATTACATAAAATAACACATTACTCACAAAACCTAACAACAAACCAAGACTTTCATAACACAAGTACATAATTAAGCAATATCACATGAGAGGGATGGATGTTGATGTACTGAATATCATCACAGCAGTGATTGCCGCAGATAATCACAGCCGCTCTGATATTCAGTGCAACATCACGACCTCGAGTGTGATATTGCTTTTATACAACAGTTATACAAGCAGCTAATAGTAGTAAAAAGTACAAATCAACAACTGATTATTATTCTCTGCTCCACCAACTCGACTAGCTCCACAACTTATCTGAAACTGGACTGTTGTTGCCAAGCAACCCAAACATTTTCCTGCACTCTGTGTCTACAAGTTACCACAGATCAGCTGTTTTTTTTATCATGTACGTTTATCTGTTTGTTTGAATTAATCATTAACCAGTGAAATAAAAGTCCGCTGTGTGATTCAGAGGTGCCAGCTTGATTAATGTCGACGTACACGGTTTGCGTTAATGTTAATTAACACTATTCAGAACACCTGGCTGAGGCGGCGTGATACACAGAGTGAAAAGTCCCAGTGATGTTGTGCTCTATATCAGGAATGCCTCTTATCCATTCAGATTACTTGGTCTGAACTAACTATTGTATAACAACAAATTCCAACATAACAAAACACAATGCAAGGCAATATAACACAACATAACATTAACCTAATTTACCCATAGCAGCAACACACAACACTAAAACAACACAACATGCTTACCCATACAGACTAATCTAAGTTTACATAATAAGGCCATATTAGCATAAAATTATTAATAGCATACATTATAATACGATTACACAACATAATTCAATCTTAAATCATATCTTGACATAACACTATATCACATATACAAAGCTTAATCTTAACCCGAATTTAGCCATAATAGCATAACACAACAAAACATCACATTTCAAAAGATAAAACAATACAACACAAAATAACCTAACCTAACTATATGCAAAAAAAAACATAACACAACCCAGCATAACAAAAACATAACATGACATGTATTATTGGCACTTTTCTGTGTTACCTCTCTTGAAGCATACCACTGAGCTCCATCACATTCACTACAAACAGAGTGGCCGTAATCATGTGCCAGCAACCGATGTCTTAAAATAGCCCAGCTTTCTATCCTGTCATCTGAAGAGCTTATTATGCAGAAAAAAAACATCAAAATCCTGACAGATGGGGTGATGCGTCTTTACAGAGCACAGCCCAATCAAAGATATCTCTGCATTCTTTGTTTTTGGTTAAGCATCCCTCATACCCTGTGATACCATCGCTGTCATATTGCCCTCCTGCCCGGCCATCTGTATTTCCAGTATTTGCTTCCCATCAGTCCTTATCTGTCTCTCCTGATAACTGTTGTTTTTCTGTTACTTCCACAGCTTGTTTACTTACCTGCCAAAAATCTGCATTAAACAACCATCCTTTTATTTTCTCCCCCTTAATCATAATCTCTTCTTTTATTCATTCCTTTCCACTCACTTGCTTTAGCCTCTTCTTGCTTTACTCTCTTAATAGAATTAGGTTTACACCCACTCTTTCCTTCACTTACCATCATGGTTGGGGTTTCCAAGGGTCCAGGGTTCGTCCGAGTCAAAGTGCGTGTCCCCTCCAATGCCCGGGCCCGGGAAATAGGCGTGGGCGAGGAATCCGCCCTCCCCGTCGAAAGGTGAGCTGTCGCCGTGAAAACCCGAAGCGAAGATGATGGTGATGTCCACGTCACGCCTGCCAGTCTCCAGGGCGCTGTATGGTACGGCCTCAAAGCGGAGGGGAGTCACACCCTGCCAGACGTCAAACGCCCGCCGGATTGCGTCATGGGTCTCCCGGGCGCCCACCTTTGGCGTGACATTTTTAATGCTGGAAGAAAAAAGAGATTGAGTAAAAAGTTGGGCTGAGCTGCAAAGAAAATACTCTGCAGGTTGTAGTTTAGTGTGTAGAGAAGATTTGTCCTTGGATCAAATTATATAAACCATTATTCAAAATCAAGCCGAGCACATGATAAGTGGATCTTACTCAGGATCTAAAATGCCCAAGCATTAGTGAAGTTCTTTGGTAATTTTTTCAGCAAATAAACAAAGATCTGTGGCGCCTTTCTAGTTCCTTACCCTACCTACACATATATACGTCACCCGGTGCCCAAACAGCCCAGTTCTTTCAAAACAAAAGCATAAATACAAACTCAAATATTCGGAATAAGACTTCTAATATTCACATGGTTCAGAGTTCTCAGTTTCGTTCTATGTGGCACACCTTATCGCGATAAAAGGCAATTACGGGGGCATACGTCCCAGATAACCACACGTCTACGGTTGGCTCCCTTTGTTACTGTTGTAGCTCTTGATTTTCCTCGCTGACGGTCGCTTTCCTTTTCAGACTGTTTGCCTTCATCTGAGCGTCAAATTTGTTTCTTTTCTTTGGATTTTCGCTTATTTTTGAAGTTGTATCTGTAGTCATCGATCTTTTCTTTGTTTGTTCAGCCATAGTAGATTACTGTTTACTCGCAACACTTGCAGAGACCGGAAAAGCAGCAGCTTAGCTCCGCCTACCCTCTCTGGCAGACCAACCACTGCTGGCTGATGGAAAACGCGTCACTGTTCGCCGCTTGTGATTTTTTCCACAAATGTCGCCATAGACACCCAGCCCATAATAATACTATAGGCTCAATCAACATTGTGTTACCTCATTCGGCGATAGATAATGACTTAACAGACATTTATTTAAATTAAAATCTTCAAGATTATACAATAGCTCCTACACTCTGTTCATAGTAGCCAAAAATATACATAATTTTAAACTGCGTGGAAAAAAGTGAAGCAGAAATAAAGTACATACTGCATCAGCCCCCCGCCTCGTTATCCCATTAATTTCAAGAGAACATTTTTTACTTTTCAAAATGAGGAGACACTGAAAGGAAAAGTTGCACTTGACAAAACTATTTCAAGCCCGGCAGCTTTTAGTGAACTTTTAACACAGCAGTCGTTATCAGTCCCTGGCAGGCAGAGAGGAATGGGAAATCTTCTCCCTCTCTCTCCACTCATTTTCCTGAATAAAGTGCAGTCAGCAGCAGCACTGGCTCAGCACTGATTGACATTCCATTAGGAGAGGTGGCTCATCAATTCAAATTCGTGGAGGAAGGGAGGATTTGAATAAATTGACAGCGTTATCGTCTATTACTGCTGTAACCTGTCAATTTGCAGTTGTGCCGGAGACGCGTTTATCAGTCCTCCTCAGAAGCCATTAAAAGCTGGAGCTTAATCAGGCGAGATAAGATGAGAGTTTGAATATTTCTGCTGAGATTACGCACAATTTAAACAGTTTTAAATGAGCGAGAGAAAAGCCTTCAATCTTATGCTACTCAGCTATAATTGTTTGTTTTGTTTTATGAAAAGGAAAGAATAAATGGAGGAGGGTTAGAAAAAAAAAACTGCCTCCATTTTTCAATCTGCGAGCAAGTTATTTATACACCGAAAGCACACACACTCACAGCACACATGGGCGAGTGTGTGTGTGTTGCTTTGGATGTGTGACTCTGACTATATTTGTGCGTGTGAGCCCCCACATATGTGACGTACTTGCGCGGTCTCTATGACAATACGGAGCATGTGATGTCGGAGGAGATGAAAGACAGAGGAGATGTGACAAAATGAACACATCTGAACGCGACATTAAACGCAGGAAAACTCAATGGTCGCTATGACAACCGCCTCCACTATTTCTCACCTGTAGGTGATGTGTGTACGCTGCCACTTCTGTCCTGTCAGCGCGTATCTCCGCTTCCGTGACCTCGAAGCACTTTTAAACTTGTCCGGAACTCCGCAGCGGGGCTTCTGCATCCAACTTAAAGAAGAGAAAATTAAACAAAAGAGGAAAAAAAGATGAGACTTTTCAAAATAAGAGTTGAGAGGGAAACATCACAAGACAACAAAAAGCACTGAAGTGAACCTAGTAGTTCTCTTCCTGACAGGTGCCAGTGAATCACAGCAGCACAAATGTGCAAAATACAACTAAACTACTACAAACTACAGCCATTGATACAAGTGTAGGATCAAAATCTCAATGGAGGCCAGGAGAGTTTGTCATTCATACCACATCAGAATATCACAAGTACAGAACACACGTAATACGTAGGCAAAACTTTTGTTCTCACCTCAGCGTGATATCACTGCATCATCATGCAAAATGAGAAGAAGGAGAAGTGTTAAAACCTGCGCCTGAGGTTGAGTCAGGCGAGGTGACGGGGGGTGAAAAGAGCATCGCTATTTCTGTCTCTCACCAATTCATTGAAATATTGATAACCATTCCTGCTGCATTTTAAATGAATGAGCCCAGCATTTGCTTTAGCGTGTCATTAACAGGCCCTGGTGCCTGTGTTTTTTCACGTGTGCATACTCACTCCTTGGTCCTCTCATCCAGTGTCCCGGTGACATTGAGGCCATAGACGCGCTGCATGGCGGCGATGGCTGAGTGCATGGTTTGGGCCGAGCGCAGGACGGACATTCCCGGTTCTGTGTGGGGAAGGTAGCCATACCTCTGTAGCCATCCCTGAGAGGACAGGGGAGGAGAAAGAATCGGGCCTTTAAACTGTGGCTATATGATTAGGAAAATGTGACCTGCATGGAGAAGTAAAAAGTACATCAAAAGTAAAAGGCTTTATCTTAATGTCCTATTAGGCCTGCACAATGTGAATAAAATCTGCAAAGTGCAATAACAACGTACAATATTGCGATGACGATATGATATGCTCAAGTTAAATATACATTAAAACATGCACATTAGTTACATCTTCCTATGTCTTCCTGTTGGCATGTTTAACACAGTACACAGTTTAAAACATTGTCTCTCTTGAATCCACCACAAGGTCTTCGTCAACATTATCCTCCCTCTTCTCTCCTCTCTCAGCCATCGTGTTAGATAACCTCACAGTTGCCAACAAATAGAAGCTAGCCCTCATCTGATTGGCCAAAGAGTTCTTTCATGGTCCACGTATCCATGCCTCCAAATGTTTGCATGCTGGGTGTGATAGCATGGCATGCGTAAATTAAATGTTTTTTTACGCAGTATTTTGCCATTTCTTTATTGTATTGTTCTGCTTCTGCTGGGAGCACAAACACTGACATGGTAGGTGTACATTGCTCAAGGGCAATCCAACACTATCTGTTAAATGAGGACGAGGTGCTTCTTGAGTTACCCTTCCTAGTTTTCCCAGTTAGAGACCAACCCATTAATAAAAATCAATAAGAATATGTCCGTGCATCAATTATTCTGCATCTCACAACATGCAATGTGATGACTAGCAAAGCTTTTGTATACAGCAAGAAAACAAGCTGCACTAAAATGATCTGCTGTGGTTGTATTCATGCTTAACACCACATGTTTAGAGGCTTTAATGAAGTGAAATTTGCATGTAAATAGTCTATTGTTTGCATAAATTGTTCCAGCAGAGCTTTAGCTTCCAATTTGCCTGTGTGTATTTGCTCACAGACTCTCCGGACATCATGCAACTGCTTGCATTTGCATCCCTTCCAGTGACCTTAGTCAGTGTTTGTGTCTTGCGGCTGCCGGTCAGTGTACATGTGCAGGACTGTGGCCCTGCCTCCTCTTGTCCTACAAAGCCAGAGTGCAGCTTGATATGACGGAAAGAGGTGAGACCGATCATCATTCAGGGGTCACTTGCAGGCAGACTCGATCCTGATGCTGAGGGCCACGAGATACCCACGCTATCCACAGCTGTCTGCACGCTACCCAGCTGCCTCCCCATCACCACTCAGCCTATGAGAAATGCTCCAGCTAGCTAATCTGACTAGCTGTCTCCTCCGTCCATCCCCCCCCCCCCTCTCTGCCTCTATCCCTCTTTCTGCTGAGCTAAACGCCTTGTTTATCCCTTTTTTCCCTCTCTCTCCTGTGGGTGTGTTTCCTGCGTGTGTTGTGTTTGTTCAAAGGCAAAGATCTCAGAGAGATATCAGGCAAATTCCAGTGAGCCAGAAAATTGAATAATGATGTCTGTGTGTGCGTGCGTGCGTGTGTGTGTGTGACTGTCAGCCTCAGCATTTAATTTCTTCACAGTGGTGGGAGGGGAGCCAGAGGTGAAGATGAAAATGACATCAATTAATAGGGTACAAAAAACAAATCCTATTATGCAACTTGTGCCTGTAAATGTTTATAGTCGCCTCCTACACTAGGATGCTGCCAAAGCATGTCTGCCTTCACGTTGTCACAAAAGTGAATCTAACAGTGAAAACATCACGCTGTAGGGCATCTCTGCTAAAATAGCCCAATCCTATCTAGGTTGCATTTAGGATCAGTGGGCTGGATCAGCTCCGCTCATGGACCGCAGTGCAATAAAACGAGCATCCTTCTGTTTCAGTGCACTCTCCAAATGAGGAATATTTTCGTCTTTAAGTGCGCGAGCCGTCCTGATAGGCTTACAATGCATCCATGTTGTTATGCGTTATGGTAATCGAGCCCGCGGATAGCGTGGGGGAGTCGATATGTAGCCCTCTGTGTATTTTTCACGTTGAGGCAGATGATGTGGAGGAGAGAGCTCGGTCATTTATGATAACCAGGGAGGCAGGGAAGGCCATTTGTCTTACCTCAACGCTGAACTGATGATCCTCCTCTCCGGACACGGCACACGAAATCCAAAGCAAAAGATGCAAGCAGACAGCTGCCGCGTGAAAGCAATCCGATGGTTTTCTTTTCCTGGAGGATACTAAGGTCATAATGACCTGTTTTTCCCGAGTGTTTATTAGAAGAAGCCGCCCGTCTGCTGTGGCTCTTGTGTCAAATGAAAATCATCAGGCGAGCTGTCAAGGCAGGATTCAGATGAAAGCGAGGAAAAATAGGGCCACGCGTTTTATAAGATCCCGATGGTGGCATAAACTGTTCCGATGTCAAGCAGAGAAAACGCGGCATGTTAGACCCACTGCCCTCGCCATTCTTATTTACATCAGGGGCTACATCTATCCAGCAGCATCAATGGCCATGTACAGTACCCAGTCTGCGCAAGATAGGCTCCCTCCCGACTCCACGCCTGCGCTTTGATTTCTCACACGGCGCAGCGCTGTTTGGCAGCATCACAAGAGCTGCCCTACACAGTGCATGAGGGATGAATACCATGCCTCAGAACTGCCTGTACGTTTCACTGTTACATTGAAAAGGCCAAGGATAAGTGCAATTTAGGTGCACATGTGAAGCCAGATGATTTGATATTAAAATAGGCCTAGATCCAGATTATGAACTCATTTAGCCCACATTGCTCGAAATATACAGCAAATTATCTAATATATTTGTCCTATAGTAAACACAATATAGCCTGCACATAATAAATGAATTGAACAGGTATCCAATCTTCACCATCATCACCTGTTTTATTAGAATTTGGCCATTAGCTCTTTTTATTCACACTTATCTTAAATGATTTATCCTACACTTCCCCCTGTGCTGATCTCTACCCGAAGACCCAGAAAGCATGACCTAATAGCTTCCCAAGACATTTATAGCTCCTGCAGCTCTTTATAGCCCAGAGATGCTAAAACAAGCTGCCTTAAGCTAGCAGGCCACACGGTGGCGGTGTTTCATTGAGGAAACGTTGCCGCCAGCTGTTTGCTTTAAAACCCTCTGAGAACACACCGGAACCTGAATCCACCCCAACGTAATGAAGCAAGAGCCGGATCTGACTTTGATTTGATATGACAGGCAGAAGGGAAACGTGGAAAGTAGTGAAATAGAAGGTGGTGTCATAATATTTGTCACACGTATGAATTTTTTTAATGTTAACATACGGCAGTTCAGTCAGGTGAGATGTTTAAGGGATTTGTTTTGGCACAAATATGCCAAATAAAAAACTGGAATTGGTAACATATAATGGATGAGTAACAAGATAACATTATCTTACATCTTTTCATTGCAAACCATATATTCCAAATCAATATATATAAATATGGTAAAGCAAATTCATCTCAACAGCACATGACTCCTGCTAGCTAGCAGCTTCCTACTAGTTGAAGCTAACATTACTTAAGTAGCAAACTTTCAGCTCACTAAACTAACTCAGTATTACAAACAGTCCTCTTCTTCATATTCCTCACTATCCTCCATGTTTGGCATCACAATGTCTCCACTACATTAGCAGTTAGCACCCTCGTTGTTAGAATTAGCATTATGTGATCGTCATCCCTCTTAAAAAAGTAACGCTGCCCAAAATGAGCTGATTAGCTGAATACTCACTTATATTTCACCGAATGAATTTGACACTTGTAGGAACAAAAATTTAGAGTAACGTATGTTTATTTAGTCCCACACATTAAATCTGACTTGCAACTCTAACCAACCAATCAAATTGCACAAGCAGCAAAGGTCGAAGGTCATCATCACTCGCATCGCTACAACGTCTTTACATAAAATAAAATATGATTATATATCGTTTATTTCAATGTATCTATAGCTAACATATATGCCACATCAACGTCCCCATACATTTGTACTACAGTTTTTTTAACAATGTTTTATATTAAATATATCTTTAATCATAAAATTACTGGGAGGAGGGGAGTTTAGGGGGGCTCAGCCTTTTCAGGGGGAGCTTAAGACCCTGAAGGCCCCTACCTACCTGCAGAGTTATGTACAGCTTAACTGATTTCATTCATGATATAATTCCATCAATCACATGTAAAATAGAGACATGGAATCATCATCCTGCCAGGCTGACACATTAGTGGCTTTGGCAGATCTTTTTGCGTCCACAGTCAAATTCAAAATGCGGCCCGCTGCTGCAGCCAGCGCTCTGACGATCAATCTTTTGATCCCTTTTATTCCCACTTGTGAATGACTCAGTGATTCCTGTAGTTACGGGGGAACTTTCTCACCATTGATTTGAATGGATTTGATAGAATGAGCCAACCGTTACTAAAAGAAAACCACGGCATGACCAGCTTTGTGACTGCAGACACTCACACCAACGGTGCCACAGTCAGCACTAAACCAACTCAGTGCACTCTGGTAATCACAGCTCCATCAAACCCAAAGGGCCACTTTTTTTTCTTTTCTCAGTTACCATCTTGGTTGCAACAGGACACTGATAGGAGAATCAATAATTCCTCCACAAAGTAAACCCTGACAGCTCTTTTACCTGTTTTATAATAACAGTCATAATACAAACACAGCTGGAGCCAAACTGATATTACATTTTAGAGACCACTATTGATTTCCAAGAGAAAGAATTCCTCGGATATTGCAGCTAATATCATGAATTTTTAAGATGTACTGAAAGTAGAACTTTTCTATGGATTGTGCACTGATTTTGTACCCATATGACAATGCAGAGGTACACTGAAAGCTGCTTTATTCAGCATTATTATACAGCATGTTTTCAACCATTCTAGCAGTGATGCTCGGCTACGTGCTAAATAGTGAAAGTTCTTTAGTGCATATCATAAATCATACACAGTAGGGATGCATGATATTGGATTTTTTGCCGATATCTGATATGCCGATATTTTACAACTCATTTAGCCGATTACCGACACCGATACCGATATTTTTTTCCCGCACACCTAATTGCAGAGATCATCAACTCTCTTCTGTATTGGAATTAGCGTACAGTATAATGGTGATACTCTTATCACATGTGTTACAACGGTCGGGGTGACGGGTCTTGAGATGGTTAATCAAGTTTGTAGTGTTGAAAGACTTTGCCTTGGCTCCTCCTCGCATCAGCGAAGCTGAGCAGTCATTGCAAAAAGCAGTTTTGCTGTCTATTTCGGACACTTTGAGAAACTTCCACACCACGGACATTTTGGCTTCTAACTCTCTCATGCTGCAGGTAGACACACGTGACGTTATCACGCTGCGCCATGCAGGTCTTCTTCGAGCCGGGGACATTGCGCCGAGGTCGGGCATTTAATCAAGTATGCAGCAGCCCATTTTTTTATCGGTTAATTATATCGGCGGATATCGGCGTGTTGGCCAATATCGGCCGATACCGATAACGTGCCGATAATATCGTGCATCCCTAATACACAGCAATACAAATATTTACACACTGCACGTGCGATAGGCGCATATCGCGTATATCGCTCAATCTCATCTGTTTTAACAACCTTTACATGTGTTTTTACTCTGCATTTGACTGCATCTTTCTTTTTGTATACTGTATATGTTTATGTGTGTATTCTGCATGTGTGTGGCTGTGTTGGTGTTTTAATTGTCCTTTCTACCTATTAACCCCTTAATACCTCAAGCATTCACTGTTCATGTGATTTATTGCTTCATGTTTGGCTTCTTAAAGTACTTCGTGATTTTAAACTTCCTCTTAAACCAGAATATATTGTTAATCTATGCCTGACGCAGACACACAGTCACAAGCATACTCACACACATCTTGCAAACAAAAATAGTCATCCCTACCTTTGAAACCTGCACACAGTAAATCTACGGGGAATATTCACATTACTCATAAGTGCGTACGAGGTGTTCCATGTTGTGAAACAGGATGTGACTGGTTGAGAAGCTGAGAAAGGGATCCCTATTGGATTAAAGCAGGTTCATTCATTTACTCTGAGGTGTTTACTGTGTAACCCAATGGGCTGCCATGGAGACTGCATGCTCCGGCAAGTGAACATGGCTTAGAGCCAAACACCGGGGGCCGTACCAGGAAACAATCAAACACCGAGAAATAAGACGTGCACGTGTTTTATCGCTCTTCATAGGAAGAGAAAACAAAGTGTGCGAATGCGTGTGTGTTTACTCACTAGAACAAAACAACAACCCATTCATACTTTCAAATATTTGCCTTCACTGTCTAAGTTTAGCTGACGGAGAATTTCCTTCAGGGGGGCAGATGGTGGGATACGAGGTAATCTCACTGGCTTCTCTAATTAAACCTCATTAATTGGTGCTTGACAGTTTGTTCGGAGCGCCTGAGGCTGTTCAGCCATACCGCTGAAAACAGGATTTAGGGAGCTATTATTAAAGCTTTTATGGATTCAGTCAAATCCAACCCAGGTCCAAGTCCTTATCTCACATGTCAGAGATATGGCAGCCGTAACAGGAGCCTTAAAATAAGGCAGAGATTTGCAGAAGGACAAGTTAAATTAAAATGTATTGTTTTTTAACATTTTCTGATCAATGGTTTTCTGAAAACCATATCACTTAATATAACCTTCAGTTCCATAGATGTGCATGAAGCTGTTTCTTTGGGTCATTCTTTACAGCTCCAGACTTTTGTTTTGATACATCCCTCTGTTATCTGTACTGCTTATTCTCTTGAGGGTCGCGGGGGGGCTGGAACCAATTCCAGCTTCCATTGTGGCAAGTGGACAAGTACACCCTGGGTCAGCGCTATACCACTGCACCGTGCAACCTCTTCTTCATTCTTAAATGCAATCATGAAATACTTTTACCAAGTGGTTTTTAGGTGCTGCACGGTGTTGCATACGCGGCCTTTGGAGTTTGCATGTTCTCCCCGTGCATGCATGGGTTCCACCCGGGTACTCCGGCTTCCTCCCACAGTCCAAAGACATGCTCATTAGGTTCATTGGTGACTCTAAAATTGCCCGTAGGTTTAAATGTGAGCGTGGAAAGGTTGTCTGACTCTGTGTGTCAGCCGTGTGATTGACTGGCGATCAGTCCAGGGTGTGCCCCGCCTCTCGCCCAATGACAGCTGGGATAGATTCCAGCCCCCTGCGACCTTGAACAGGATAAGCAGTATAGAAAATGAATGGATGGAAGTAGTTTTCAAGAGAAATGTAGTCATTAAAAAAACAAATTTAAGACGCAAATTTGTTTAAAAATATGATAAACTGGAATAAAAAACAAAACACAACACACAAGATACAGTTTAATTTTTTATTTCCCCTGAAAATTTGAGGATCATCTTGATTAAGAATGTATTTTGTATTATGTTTTGTAAAGCAATGTGGGACACTATATCAATACATACATTTTCCTTCCTTACTTACTTGCATTCTAATTGTCTTACTGTATATTCTCCTTTCTTTTATATGAGCTATAAAGCACATTAAATCTACCGCACAGTGTGTATAGCGCTTTATAAATAATGTTCAGTTGATTTTAAGAGAAGAGAAAGTATTTTTTCTCCTTGTTTCTGCAAACATTCTGCTTTTCCATCAAGACCACTTTTATCACAATCTTTCAAAATCACAACACCAGCTCCACTTATGCTCATGGCTAATATATGCATCACTTATTTACAGTCTAAAATTAGCATGATGTCTGGGTTAGTTGCAGCAGATGTTGCACCTTTGAGTGACAGTGAATCTTACATGATCCCATATGTTCTCTCCTCTCCTGCTTCTGCGGCACCACCTCCTCCTCTTTCTATGTACAAGACACTCCAAATGCTCATGTTGTGATAGTGGGGGTTGGTATTTTCCTATGCATGTTTTTTTTTTCTCCCAAATATGCACTGAGATGTTGCTGGTCCATCTGGGCCCTGTCATGCAGATCAGACTTCAGACCTCCAGGATAACGACTCATCTCCCCTCACAGTACGGTCACATAACCTTTCTGCCTCACTGAACCACTTAATAAGACTCTTTGTGTAAACATTATCCTCTTAAAGGTCTTATATTGTTTGTGTTTTAATGTACCTGAAATAGCATACATCTCAAATATGAGCTGCATTGATTAAAACATAATCTGAAATGCTCCTTCGGGTGCTGAATACAAGTGAAGAGAAGAGGGGGAAAATGTGGGAATACTGCAAGGTGGGACATGTATCATGTGTTGACTTTGCCATCCAGTAGCTGTCATCTCCCTCCCCGCTCTTTCACACACTTTCTTCTTTCTTCCCTGTCATTTTTTCTCCTTGTAATTCTCTCTTTTGAATCCCCAGCGGTCTTGCCATTATTCTGTGTTTGTTTAGTGTTTCTGCCTGGCTGACAGACAGCTGTGGTCTGAGGCTCTGGATCGGCCTGCGTGTGCAAAAACGCACAAAGCCTGAGGAAAGTGATGGATGGCGACATGAAACTTCTTTCTTTCTCACAATGGAACATTTCATAATTGAGATGTTTGCCAGTGTTGTAGAAATCAGCCCGCTGGTGATAGGCCAAGGTGATTTCTTTCCTTTTTTTCCGTTAACAACCTCACTTGTGGCTGAGTATGTGGCAAACATTGCTTTTAAGACATTTTAAACCCACCCCTGAGCCAGATTGAAAAAATATGACCCTTAATATGACTTCTTTAAAAGTAAAATTGCAATATTTGACCTCTTTTCATTCTCTTTATGAGACTTGGACCATTTCAAAGTGCATAACTTTGCAAAGGGAATAACTTTCCCACACAATGCTGCTGCTTAACTTACCATTGCTGCCGTGTCCGACTTGGATATTTTTCTATTTCCCACTGACAGCACTTCAGTCAAACTGACGGTTGCATCACATCCACAGCACACTTGAAATAGAAACGTTAGCCTCACATTACAGGTAATTTCTCCTCGAGTAAAACGCTCATAATTTCGCCCAACACAATAACGTCTTCCTCCAACAGTACGACCAGAGACGATTTGCTGAGCCATTAGGCCGCAGTAATGAAATAAACACCCGTGTGAGAAATGATTTCTATCACTCCTGTCCCCATAGAGTCTGATCTGTGGACAACAACAAACACATTTAAGCAGCTTGACATCCAGTTACACTCGAGTCCGATCAGACCGCCACTCTGTCAACAGCCTCGACGTTTTGTCTCTTCAACCCCTGTCTGACACCGCCTGTCCGTCATACATGCACATCAGCAAATAAACCGATCTGTAAGGACGGATTTTAAGATGCCACAACTGTTTAGTTATACTGTTAGGAGACAAATTATCAGAACCCTCCAGAGATTGAGTCTGACAGACTCGATGAGTCATCGCCGTCCTCTCTGCTAACTTTTTATGCCTGGATGTTCACCTTAAATGGCTCCAGGGACATTTCAGAAAAATCTGATTTGGTGCATCGCTAAGTGGCAAAAATCCAACACAAAGTAGATACTGTCTGAGAAAAGACCTGCAGTTCATTCATTCAAATAATTTTTGGTCATCTCATTACTGTTTCTCCTGGCCTGTCAGTGCATTAACTAAACTAGTCTTCAAAGTCATAATTTATAATATTAAAGAGGAGTCCGTTCCAGCTAGGTTTGCCTGCAACAGGACTCTGATATTGTGCATGCTCGCTTGCTTATTGGCTTGCTGGGACACTTCATGGAATGATTGTTTTCCTTTTTATACACATACTGAAGATTCCCTATATATCTTCAGAGCATTACCAAGGGCAACTTAACAAATTACTCTACATAGTCATATATTAGCTAATATTCATGTTCTAGAGCCCATATAACTAACAGCTGGTAGTATCAAAGCCCAAACTTACTTTATGTAAGGTCTAAAGCTAAGAATACTTCTAGAGCTGGATCGATACATCTTGCTTTTTGCATGTATATCCATGTCAGCGTACATTTGCCGACTGATATAAAACAAGAAATTGCACTGCATGAATGTTTTGTCTTCCAGGAAGGCAAACAATTGGCACAGTCTCTATACATGGTTTTACCACAAGAGAGAATTGGAATGAATATTTTTCAAACTTGCTCAGTATGTCTTGGTCATATTTCTTTTATGTGAGTTTAAGGGGTTTTTATCAAAAATGTTTGTGTTTTATGTCATGTTGATAAGTGTCAGCTTAAATCCGCAACCATTCAGAGTCTAGGAGGAAATTACTTTGTGAAATTACTCACAAATATGGATATCAAAAGTAAACGTTTTCTTCCTGTATGTGTAAAAGTTGGATGTGTGTCTAGCTGACCTATTTGCTTTTCCATCTCCTCCTTCAGGCAATCTTTTTGACTATGTTAAATGACTTTAAGGAAATATATCATAAATTCACGCTTTTCTGACAGTAAATGTGATTTTTGTTTACTATAGAACGTTTATCTATAGCTCAATCCTTGGTAAGCATACAAAATAAATGTACCTGTGTTTTTAGCCCCCTTAAACAAAAACTATGTGCACTTTTCATTCTGCTGACCATATCAAAAATATTTCTATTCAACAGTGTCAACAAACCTCTTTCTTCATAACTCATCATCCCTGTCTCTACCTGAGCAGTTTGAGAGACGCATCTGTCCTCCCTCTTGCTGACGTCAGAGCAGCCAGTAGTTTGTCCTCGCGCTGCACGAGCCCGGACTGCTGGAGATATCCGCGAGGAGGAGGAGCTGTCAAAGTTTCCCAGGGCAAAGAAAAAAGTCTTTCACTTACCGAGAAAGAAAAACCTTCACATTTTTCAGTTTTTATAAAGCGGAATATCTCGTGTTGTGGGCATGGAATGACACCTTCTCACGCGGAGCTTCAGAAACACGATGGCAGCCCGTATAGTGAAGTGGATCAGTCTCACCTCTGTGCTGTGGCTGGGCTGCTGTGTTCTGGCGGAAAAGAAAGGTATGTCAGACACGGGAGCTTTTACAACATGTACGTGGCTGGGTTGGAGCTCCGAGTCGGGCTTTCGCTTTCCTCTTTGCGAGTTCAACATTTACAGAAATCTCTCAGAAATCTCAGACCGCCGAAAAAGCCGCAGAGAAACTTGATCCGGTGTGGGAGAAAAGTTTCTGTCTGGCTCGATGTTCAGTCTGTGAGTGACCCAGTAAAAGCTACACAGAGGCTTCACCAGAGTTCAGCGTCCAGTGTACATGCTGCATAGTTATTGACAATGACTACAGTCGCGTTTGTGCTACGGAATAGTTTTTGATTGACCAATTTAATTGCCTGATTTAATTGACCAATTGGAAAAATGAGCAAATACTGAGATAAACGCAAATTTGCACCATATTGATGATGCTGCTGCTGCAGGGAGGGGATGTACATTGTGCAATCCCCTGGCGTACTTAATAAAAGTGACTTATCTTTAGTCACTTTTTATGTGTAGTGTAGTTTTCTTTGTGAGCATGAAAGAGTTAGCGTTTTAGTCACAAGTGCTTGACGCAGTCGTTGACCTATTTGTAGGCAAAAATAGAAATAAAATGAGGACAATGCTGCCACCTTGAATCAGAGATTAATTATTTTTTTAACATCTCCTTACAAAATAAAAACTGCCTGTACTCAGTTTGCAGCTGGTTCTCAAAAGAAATTATACCAAAATGTGACAGTAAACGCATCCTACTTGCATGATAAAGCAGTTAGTCTTGAAAGGGAGGCTGATGAAAGTAAGACAACAAGTGCTTAAGAGGCAGGAACACATTTCTTGTTCTTGCTCTCCTTGTTTAAGTTTCCTTTTGACCCTGAGGTAAAGGTCACAGGAGTGTAATGTTTTAATCACATGACAGTGTTTTGACTCTAAATTCAATGCTTTCTTTCACCTATTATGTCTTTTTCTTTTAATTTCAGTCTTTAAACGAACCTCATTTTAGGCCGAGGTAATATTTGGCATAGATCTGAGTGGAAAAATAAGCACAGGAAAGATCCGGTTTCCCAGTACTTGAATTCAATATATGAGAGCTTCACGTGTAGTTGGAGTGACTCAGACCTCATTAAGGCCAGATGTCGGGGAGAGAAAGTGACCAGAAGTATCACTTTGCTCCCTAATGGCTTTAACTTCCTATTCTCATGAATCATCATTGTCCATCTCATTGCACTGTTGTTCCTCCTTATAGGCAGATAAGCACAGTGTGTACAGTTGCCGGCAGCACACGTGCAAGTTACATCTTTCCTTTCTGCTCCGACAAGTAACAACCAGTCCCGTTTTTATTCAGACAACCATAACAAATCAAAAGTGTTTGCGAGCCAAAAAAGACAGAGTCCCTAAATATTTCTGGGCTTCTAAACAAACTCGACAGGCGCACATTTCACGCAGCAGCAAGTCTCCCACAGTGAATAAGGATTAAAGAATTGTATTAAGACCAGAGAAGATTAGAAAGGAGCAGCTGAAATGATAAGCAGTACAATTTGGTTTAAGTGCTGTACATTTTTTGCGACTGATTCAGCTTAAATTTCAAAGGAAAAGCAAGTCGGCCATATGGCGTAAGAGTTTTATTTGTTGTTATTTTGTTGTTGGCCAGAGGCGAGGACAGATGTTTCAATGTGGCACACTTTGTTTTCTAGCACACAAAGTCCAATATACGTAGACACTTGATTCGAACAAGATGCCAATTACATTCTTATGGCATTAAATCTACCAAATGAAACAGGCAAATAACACCTCATAATATATATGTGTGTGGTTATATAACTTGATAAGCTCACATTCTTTTTTGTAATTGATTAAAGGAAGATTAACTGGAGGGGGCCACAGTGTGCTCCTGGGATTTTTGCACTTGGCTTATCCATTAACTTAAAATAAATCCCTATAACGACACTTTGACTGCTTGAAATACTTTGTTTTTTCAAGTGTCGATACTTTGGTGATAAAAAAAAACTACCTCAAAGACCGTCGCTCTCACGGCTTTGCTCCGCTAATGTCAACAGTGAACTTAAAACCCCATTTTTAAAGGGATCTCAAGAGCCAAAGTCACAGCGTCTAATCTTAGGCCTCTGTTCCAATATTTTCCTACCCTCAGTCTGTCAGTCGACATTTCTTTCATCAGTCTGTCTCTGAAAATTAAGCCTGGAGTTAATTTGGATTCAGATCGTTACTGGTTAAACCTGAATTACTGTGAGTGAAGTCAGTAATATAGCCCCAAACAACATTTTATTTTGAAACTCAGAGGTGTTATCTTCCTGTCCGGCAGAATGATTCGTAAAGAGGGATTACTGCCTGTGTGTCAGGCGCAAGTCCTGAATTAAGAAACATGAATCGGATTTCTTTGCCGACGATGCCTCGACTGTACCTTAAAAAGCAGCATCTCCAAAATGTCAAAACAAAAGACGGCAAAACAGTCTGAGCTTAGTCACAATGCATTTCTGAGATAATCCAAAGGTTTTGAAAGGGTTTAATGAGCATTAAGAAGGAGGATAATTTTCTCAGCACACAAAGGAGCATGTAATCCCGTGACTTAATTTAAAAACCAGGATATACATGGTTTCCAGTGATTGAGGACTGTTCGATATAGAGTTGATCTGAAAGTGTTTGTGTTGCTAAGAGGCGAGTGAGAACATCTGGTCAGCTGTTTACTCTGAGAAGTGGTGGAAGAGTTTTCAATCTGAGAAATACTTGAAATAATGTAGATCATTGCTAAAAATAAATACTTGGTGTTTGGTCTGTGTTTGGATGCTCTCTTGAGACATTCAACTCTCAATTTATACTTTAATTTTTTACTATATTATGTCCATACTAACTTATTTTTACCGGTCATTGATCGATGAGCTGAAGCGACACTTTACAGAACTGTTAGCGGAGTGATACGTGCACAAACATTAAACACGCTCCAATTAATCACGTTTTATTAACAGTTCCTTTAACTCCTCACACAAGCAGTGATTGTTCGATCCCCGCTTAGCAACAGTAACTAAAAACATCAGACCTGTCAAGCTTTGGATTTCTCCACATGTTGAAACAGTGAGCATGAGGCTGTGGTAAAAGGGATTTCGGTGCTCGAGTTTGGTGGGTGGTGTAATTTCTTTATTTGCTTCTATGGGGAAAAAAAGAAACAAAAGCAAAGATCGAAAGGAAGGTATTACACTGTGTGTTTATTTGCTCTCCTACGGTAAAGGATCATTAACTAACTACATTAGTTAGTTTGAATTACAGGTCACAAACTAGCAAAGATGCATTCACTGTGTTGTATTTCTCTGCTGCGTAGAAGCTCTGTCCTGCTCTGTATTTGATGTATTGAGGTTAAAACTTCAGCATCCACACTAATCATATTTAGAGATTACTTAATATCTACCAATTAAATCACTTGATCCTTGATCCTCCTCCCTCAAAGCATTTTGTCTTGGAATGTTGAAAGATCAACAAGGTTATAAATAAACTAACAGTCTGACAGTTTCAGTCTGATGTAACAATTTTCCTCACCGACTGGAGTAAATAGTTCTACATTTAAAGACCAGCTCCAGTCATAAATGCTCTGCTTGAAATAATAAATTGTGTCTGATACTTTTTTTAACCATGTAAAAATCCTCTCCCAAAAACAAAACACGTCTCTGCCATCGTTAAGCGTCAACTTGTTGAAACTTAGTGAGCTTGAAATGTAGTAATTAGTAGTAGTAACGTTAACGTTAGCAGTCAGTAGTGAGTTTACAAAAATTATGATGACGCTTACAGCTGGCTCGCACATCACCGAAGTGGTTGCCATCGGTTACACATAATGATATGCATATCGTCACCCCGTCCATTAACGGGATTGGCTCCTTAGGTTTGTGACGTCTCAAACCTGCCAATCTGAAAACGTGTTGTCCAGCCTGTCCTTGGTACACTGCAGTTTAAAAGCATCGCCATGGAGATGACTGCTGATGTTGTCCCTGATATGTCTTGTAGCACATGAAAAACACCACATGGAGATGTTAACAAGGTTAAACACTTGATTTTTTACTGGAGGGGGTCTTTAAACTTATGATTTAGCCTCTTTTTTTAGGCCTATGATATCATATTCTATTTTTGACACTTGACAGCATTATCACTTAAACAAAGCCACCTGGAAACTCTAAGAAGTCAGTAAAGATGTGTGTTTACCAAGTTAACTAGCTTAACTAGCTAGCTACAGCTAAAATATGCGAGCAGTGATTAGCTTAACTTGCTAGCTAGCTACAGCTAAAATATGCAGCATCATTTTAGCCACAAAATGTACAGTCTCTGGCTGTAAAAGAGAAACCTGCTTTTGTCTACCTCTTTGAAAGATAACTGAGTATTTTGAGTGTTGCTGTTTTCTCATTAAACTTCATGAAGACAGAAAATCTGACAGTTTTAGCAGTAACTAAGATGGGCAGGGTGTATTGTATAATTCCCCTTATTTTCAGTTACTTGCTACAGTGTAAAATATACCAAACAGCAGCCACAGTTTCAGTCCTGTTATGGAGAAGACATTAAGTCTTTTTGGAAATGAATCTGAGATGTGATAATGGTCCTGGCAGCGAGCAGCTTCTCCCAGAGGAAGCCCACCTGTCAGTCCGCTGCTCTCGAACAGCCAGCAGTGTGCGATGGTTTCTGTGGGAGTCAGACAGGACTTGCTGAATAATAGAAAAGCTCCTCGTCCCCCACGCGTTGGCATGCTCGGTTTATTAACTGTCATCATCTGCGGGGAGGTTGTAAATAATGCCCACAGCTTCATCCAGCACTCAACCGCAAGCAATAACTGTGGTGATTTATTTCCCAGATGAGATGTTAAATGGTTTCGGAATCAGTCGGACTCCTGTAGAGATGATGATTAGATTTCTCGCTGTAAGCTTATATATTTCTCAACTCTTCTATCTATGAGTGTACCCGAGCCAAATTTACAAGGTTAACCTGTCTGACAACCCCTCTAACTGGGCCATGAGTTAACCTGTGAAAGATCAGACTAATCTCAGGGGCATGTTGACGGCTAAATCCCTAATCCCTTATTCAGGGCTCCCTGGCTTCCTTTGTGCATGAAATAACCGGCTTATATCCGTATGCTTTTTCCGTAAGAGTTAATAGGTTATTCAAGATCTCGACAGAATGAGATTATAAGATATATAGGCGGAGTCCAGCTCCATCTTTTCTGCATTAAAATGTGCTTGCAAGCCTGCAAAAGTACAGCTGAATCATGACAAAATTTCACTCCTGCAGTGCATTTCAGCATCCTGAGTAAGTGCTTTTCCCTCTGCCTTGTGTGAGGATCTAACAAGCCAGCTTCCCTCATCATTCACCGAAAAAACAACGCCTTTTCTTTTCATTAAAGCCCACTCTCTTGGATCAGATGGTAGTGAAATATAGGTTACGATCATGTGTAATAGAATCTCTCCTTCAGGTCCAGAGTGGCCCTCATGCTACTACTGCTTCTGCTGTGTCTAGCTGCTCCTCTGACGACCTTCCCAGACTTCCATCTGCTGCAGCCATTGTTGGAAGTTTGGCTTGTCGGTTCGGGCCGTGGGAGCTGGAGGATAATTTCTTGCCTTCCTCCTTCCCCAGCTTTGATAAACGGCAGATTTTTAAAGAGCTGCTGGCGAGGTGCAGGATTCTGGTTTCACTCTGGGACAATAGTGCCTCTGTAGAGGGCAGGTTATCTGGCAGCGCTGATACTTTTGTAGAGCAGCCGAGATCTGTGGCGTGCAGCAGACGCACCCGAGGCTAGACGTGTATGTCATCGAGAGGGAACACAGAAGTGAAGAGGCTTCTGTTGTTCTTACTTCTAACCGTAAAGACACATCTAAACACAGTAAATCTATTGTGTAGAAAATCGAGCATTGCTGCGGATCTGTAACCGTTAATTACGTGTCTGGTTCCACTGCTGTTCAGACTAAACAAACCACAAACAATAAAGTTTTTATGTTTTGCTTTCATGTCCGACATGAATATTTAATATGTTTAGAAATGCTGCCTGCTTCATCTCTGACTTTAATTATTGAAAGCTCCTCTTTGGGCCTTTCATTCAAAGCGAACCGGTGTTTATTTTGCTGCAGCTACTAAAAATCCATTGTGTTGTTTGTATACATGCACCGAGACCCCAGCATGGAATAAGTGAGTGAATGTGGTTACTCATTGAACTGATTTGCGTCCTTTGTTTGTACATGGTAACAAAGTGATCCGCTGCATTTATGGCCTTTCCATGATCCCCTGGCTGCGCACGGAGTCTCCAGTGGAAAGAGATCCTGGAATTCAGGCTGGAAAAAGGGCCTTCAGTTATCTTCCCATCTCATCAGGTGCAGTGTCGTGTTAAAAGGGAAAGAGGCCACAGCTCCAACTGACTTATTAGGCCCGTCTATGTTTACCTATCTCCTGAAGGAGATCTAACTGAGGGAGAGTTGAAGGTCATACTTTAAATAGTCTTACCTTTAAGGGGTTTACAAGATAGTTCAAAGTGGTTTTTTTTAGGAGTGTTTCATAATATAAAACTGAAAATGAAAAAAAGAAGGATGCGGTTATCGAGGTAACTTCCGGATTAACTCAGAGTTTTCAGTACTACGAAGGTGGTTCACTTTGTACCGGGAAGATTGCCATGGTAACTTATGCTGAACACCTAGCTTGCTCTGGAGCAGGTTGTGTTCAAGATGGGAGATCGACCTTTACTAATCACCACCCACTGACCAATCGGGTCTCTTGATTCAGGAGCTCTGTGAGCAGATGGTGAGAGGGAGGAGGGAGAGAGAAAACACTTCCACTTTACCGTATGACTTTTTGTATGAAAGATATTCATCATGCTTTACTGATATAGGCCTACATCTACAACAGAGACTGATCACAGCACTAAAGCCTTGTACTTATAAAATATAAATTAAATTGTGATTTGTATTTGCTCTATAAGTCTGTTTGATACGACTGAAGCTGAGAGAATAAGTCTAAATCTGTCATAAACGCCACAAAAATACATCTGTGCAACGTATTAATTTAATATAATACACAAGTTTCATTATAGTCAGTGGTGCTCTAATGATGGAGCAGAGATTTTATAGACTTAATTTGCACATTTACACAGTCAGTCATTTTCTTCCAGTTGTCCTTCAGTTGCTTCCAGCAGCTGCAGCTGAGTGGATTTCAGTCTGAATTCACATCTTCATATCTTTCTTATATCATAGTTTGCTTTGAGTTTGTAAAATATGCATATTGTGATTGTGACTGTGTGACTGGTCAACGGCCCTTTTATGTGAACGCGCTCATAGAAACCCTGTGTGTCAGGTTAAGTGAAGCCTGATCAGGAATAGATACCCTGGATATGTTGAGCACGCTTTGTAGGCCCCTGGTAACCTATGAAGAATAGTATGGAAACGAATGCATGAACATTTATCTCAATTTATGGGTTGAAATACAAAAAAATCTGATCTATTTTGGTAAGCAGGTATAAGTTACAAACCCTTCACATTATACCAGGTGCAACATTTCTTACCAGTTAATTTGGTTTTGTAAGAATTTCACATTTTTCCTGAGTTTGACGAAGCAGTTTTTGAATGTTTCCCGGCAGGCTGGAACTGCCGAAGCGGTAACTCAGCAAAGGTAAAGATGGAAAGTGGGCACAAACATGTTCCCCTCCTTCAGGCTTTCAGCTCGGATTGAAACCATCGCTCTTGCCAGCTCAAGAGAATTTTGCAGCTTAGTTCAGATAAGTAGGAAAGTGGACAGGCATCGTCTGAGGCTTGTTTTCCTTACAGATTTATACGTCGGCGTATTTGTATTCAGTGATGAGCTCCATGGATCTTCGTGTCACGATGCAAATGTAAGAGATGTCAATGAGATGGACAGGGGTGGTGCGCGGATTAAAGGAAGGATCGTGGCAGGGGGAGATAAACAGGGGAGTTGGGGATGCAAAAGCAAACATCAGAAGGACGGGGTGAGATCGTTGACTGTGGCATTCCTGCCCTCACGTAAATGCTTATCAAAGCAGCCTCAAGCTGTTTGTAGTGGTTGTAATTTGCCTTTAAATTGGAGATGAGAGTCTCTCCCGACTATCCCAAAGGCCTCCTGTGGGTGTGGCATTCTCTCTAATGACCTAAGGGTAACAGTATTGTGAGGAGCAATGTTTCAAACAGCGCTCGCCCGGACGAGGAATCCCCTACAGGGAGGGAACAATAGCTCCACAAACAAATCCCCATCTCAGAATATTTCAGAAGAAAGCCACGGTTGAAGGGTGGTGGCTGATCTATGAAACTTCCCGAAGAGTATTTAGCCCCTTCCTGTGTGGTCCGATGGCCTAGTAAACTCAATGGTGCATTTTAAACGGTGACTCACAGTGTGTGGTTTGGATTTTATGGCACATTTTGGTTAATTTATCCAATTTCTGTTCATGAGTTCCTGCATTTGTCAAACGCAATCAGGATGGCAGATCCAGGAGGATTGACTTGTAATCCCTTTGCAGTGTAAATGTGGGTTTCCTGCCTCACATCCTGATTAAAAGGATGTTGAATCTCGTCAGCAGCTTTTACCTGAACACATAGGCTATTGTCCGAGAGTTTGCATTGGCTCTGGGCTAACTATTGCTTAAACGCTCAAGCCTGCAAACAATGGAAAATGTGACAAATTATTCTGGTTGACTTGACTTAACTGCTTCTGATCACTTGTTAACCTTAAAAAAGATAGTTAATTTATAGGATACATAATGATTAATGACTTTCTAGGGAATCCTGATCAGGCTTGTCTTATAGTTTTCATCGCTCAACTACCTGTGAAAAAGTGTGTTGTCTTTGCCAATGTGATTAAGGCATTACCGAAAGGGTGTGGCAGAATATCAATCATGTGCTGTATTCTTTGCAAGGAGAAGACAAACAGGAACAGTAAAGTTACAACCTTTTATCTTGCTTTCAGCCGCACTGGGATGCCAGCATAAAGAGAAAAATAGCTTTGCTGGTGTGATCTGTTTTGTAAGTCTGTAGGAAAACAGAAAACATTCTTTACAGACGAGTCTTTCTCACAAGCAAACGTCTACAGACATGAAGAATCACTTGTTAACTGATACCTGTATGGCCTCAAGGTTTCTTCTAGTCTAGACTTCCTGTCACATTTTTGAATGGGTCTGGTATTGACAAGTTGCACAGTGCAAAGCTTGAATTCTCAACTTACAGTGTGGGTTTTGTGGTAAGCTCCTTTTGGCTTTCTAACAGGAGTGTCTCCTACAGAACATGTTAATAGCACTGAAAATTAGCCAATATACATGGTGGGTGGGTGGCGGGGATCCAAGCAAGATAATGAGACGCCGCGCATGACTGAGAAAACATACACAAGGAAAAAGGAAAGTCCAAGAGACAAATTAATTCTCATCTAGCCCCTGTGGCTCTTGTGTGGACCTCGCCTGAATGGATCCCTCCTTCCCAGCAGAAGCCCAAAGACTTTGGACAAAGGGTTCTTTATTTGGGACTTTGTTGTCTTCTTTGACACTGGCTTATCTGTCTTCTTTGACCTTAACTTGCCTTGTAGACATGACTTTTCAACTCTATGTCAACAGTGAGGAGAAAGGCATCCCTGTTGGCTAAAAAGGCTGCTAGGGTAAGAGAATCGTTTAAGCTGTTTTAGAGTTCTGAATTGGATCAGGGCATCTAATCCTACGTACAACACATCCATATGGAATGGTATCAGGATTAAGAGTCTGTACTTAGGCACAGCAGTCCTTTTGAGAGAAATTATAATCTTACCGACGATGCTAACTTGCAGAATGCTAGCAGGTATGTTTACTGTACATTTGCTACCTTGCACAAAAAAGGGTTATAAGGTTATAACATTTCATCTTGAAGGAAACTTCAAAGTGTCTTCGCCAAACTCTACTGCAAACCATCCCATTGTTGTTGAGACGCAGAACCACAAAGGTAATCATCAAAATAGCTCTGAAGAGAAGTCGAGGAATGACCAAAGTGGTAAGGATTTATCCACTTGGAACCATGAATGTAGAAAAATTCTGGATGTTGAACTTTGACCTGCTGTCAGTGCTAGAAGAAATGCCAGGTCATCACCAAAATCACTAAGATTTGCCTTCTTGGTACCATCTGCACCAATTTTTGTTCCAATCTTTCCAATAGTTAGTAATATATGTCAGTCTGGACCTAATTGGTGCACAAACCAATTGACAGACATGGTCATGCTTAAATTAATGGCACCAGTATGCATCAGAAATTGTCTCCAAAACTTCAAGAACTTTGAAGCAGAGAGGGCAACAACATGTAATCTTTTCATAGACCAGTTAAGTCTCGTTCCGGCAAGCTAATAACAGCCGTCCCTCCGTATGACATAGCTCTGTCTGAACTACAACAACGATGATGATAGTGCTGCTGGTAGTGTATCATGTGGGAGTGTGTCACGGGAAGAGAAGATGTCAGCCCTTCTCTCGCCATGGTTTTACCAGCCAACATAAACTCTCAGGGATTTCACAATCATCGTAAAACCCATTTCATCCCAACCATTTACAGATGGGTTTGACAGCATTGGTTATAATATCACAGTGGTGGCAATGCTTGGCTACGGAGTTGATCTGTGATTTGTTTAACTCCCACTCAAACACTAAAATGTAATGTGCTCCAAACACAACCCGCCTTCTGTAGTACCTTTTATAATTGCCATGTAAGTTTCAACAACACCAATGCTTCGTTGAGCTCAGAATTAATTTCCTGGTGGGACTTTGAGCGGAACATCTTCATTACCACATGTTTTCATAATTGGAGCCAGAGGCCTGTAAAAAAAAAAAAAAAAGGAATTCTGTTTGCTCCACTTGTTTCCCCTCATAAAAAAGCTGGACCTAACCCTCGTATTGCAAGATTGCCTACTAAACCATCACGAAAAGCCATATAATGTGAATATATTCCCACGCACTGCAACATATTACAACCTGATGCCACTTAATAGCAGCACTGGAAAATGATCAATATTAGCTACTCTGCTTTCATTTTCATAACAAACCACTTCAGCTTGATTGCAGCTAGGTGGAGAATGGGCTCCCTGGTAGAAATACCCGGGAGTGCATAGTTGGACTACTGCCAGGCAGTAAGGATTAGCCCTCTGGGCCTGCAGTACATCCACTACATCAACAACCTCTTCCTGAGCTGATTAAGGCAGTCTGAGATTTTTTAATATCCACTTGCTTTGTTCTCATCCGAGTATTATGTCACTAATCAGGTACCCATAAGATTTCCAATAGATTAAAAACAATCAAAATTGAAATGGGTTTTTAGGTCAAAGGAAGTGTAAACAATCCTCGGAAAAGACTATATCTCCTGCCAGTGAGACATGGATACCTCCTGTTTGACTGTACGAAGGAATAAAGTTCAATTTCCTCCTCTTGATATTCTGGCTTTGTAAGGCAACATTTTGGATACTTTGTCATGTGCTTGCATCGTATGCTTCCAGGAAATGAAGTGGTCGGAAATGTCCAAGATTTATCCTTGGTGATGAATGCGCTGCACCTGTTTGTCAATTGAAAAACATCCGAAATGAGATCCAGGATTTGGAGCTGGAGACATCATCACATCTGTTGAGCTGTTTGTCACTGATATGCTAATCTCACCACGGGGTCCATGGCCGAGCTGCTCTGGACCTTTCGTTCTTTTGACGCAATCTTCATCAGCAAATGGACAGCGCAGCGCTTGCCAAGCTGTCATAGAAGGGTTAGATGTCCATGTTTTTCTTTTTCTCTGCACTTTGAGCAACTCTCTCCGAATTTGGCTTAAAAGTTGAGATTGAAACTTCACTTGTGGCCATGGAAACACTCGTATCTCACCACGAGGTCCACTTAGTAGCTGTTCTGGAGCTTCCAAATGTATCACATAATGTTTTTCGGGAGATGGCCAAGTTGATGCCCACATTTCCAACTTTTTATTCGTGAGCGCAAGAAAGAAGTAGAAATACTTGAGGTTGAAAGTTTATTCGTGACTCCATAAAATCACAGAAAATCTTACCACAAGAAGTGTAAGGTTGTTTGCTTTGGTCAAGAGCTCCAGAACCACTTGAATGATTCAGTCTCAACATGTTTCTAATGTTTGCAGTTGGGTATTGTAAACCAAAATTAATCACCCCAATATTTTTGCAATTATAGCATTAAAGTTGGTCCTATTTTGTCCACAATTCATCTGCTCATTGCATAACTATTATGTTAGAGAGGTTTTGTATTCTGGCTTGTACTCTGATTGTCCGTTCTCTGTTGTAGACAAAAGAGTTCGGAGTGCGTACATACACAGTGACTCTGAGCCAGGGTCCTTATGTTCGGCCGTGTAGCTGATAGCGAGAAAAGGGTCTACCCTGCCAAGTCTGATGCCTTTGATGACTGACGCAGAGCAGCCAAGCCTTAGGTCGTTGCAAAAGCCCCTCTGTGTCTCTGTAGTGAGGGGGCGGCCTTGAAACAACCACCCTCCTCAGTCATAATCGTCCTAAACAAGCTATCGCATTGTTTCAGAGCTTTAACTATGTGTGATGTCCTTTTTTGTCAGGAACAGGATGACGCCCCGCACGTTAACAATGGATGAAATCCGAGACATGGGCTTGTGGGAGAGGTGTTTGATGAAAACGTAGCACCATTTTCTGTCAGTCGCTGCTGTTCACACTATTTCAGCAGAGATAGAACTGTTATGAAAATACTCTGAAGATTATAACCCGGCGCTCTGGGGCCCAGAAGAACTTGGCAGTGGCACCCTGTTGCATTTCAAGCATTTCAATCGGATGTGTCAGCAGGAAGACGTGGCTAAATTCTTCCGAGCTTTCTTGGGCTAATTAAATTGGTCATGCTTTTGGCGAGTACAACTCAACATGTAACTAAATACCCTTTCACACTGTTGAGAATTATGAGAGCTGCTCGTCTGTGCAAACGAATTCCCCCAGCCCTATTTGTCCGTGACTCCTGCCCTCTGCCAGCGTGCATGAGGAAGAAACTACTCATCAGTGGATTTAAGGGGCCTGCTGATGTGTAAAGCAGAGGTTGAAATGGTGAGTAAGGGCTGAGCAAGTGAGTGAAGCTTACTAACGCAAACCCCAGGGCTTTTGGAGAATATTCCTTTTATGGGGTCTATCTCAGTGAAGACTCCAGCGGGGCCGAGTTTGCGAGAGACATGACTAAGGCAGTAACAGAGTTGTTGGCAGGCAACGCTGTGAAACAGTGGTTAGACCTTCACAGAAATGAGCCTGTCAGCAATCGGGCTAAAAATACGAAACCCTTAAGCCTAAAGAGCGTCTATCTCTCTTGTTTAGATGAAGAGAGCAGTCAATGAGCGAGAGTTATCTTTCCTCTCTGTTGATGTGCTCCAACCTGGGCCTCCTGCTCCGTGCTGGGAATCTTTAAACCAACTGGGGATTCCCGAGTCACAGCTGCTTTCTCCTCCTGGAATGATGTGTGAAATGTGTGGGTTTCTTCGCTTGTGGTTGTTATTTTTCTTTCTCTGCCTCTCTTCCTCCACTCTTCTTTTCCAGGCATGGCTCAGTGACGGTTGGTTGAGGGGGGGATGGGGGGGGGGCATTAAGCATTGAGTTAGCAGCAGTACGCTCACCGCCCACTCCCTCTCCCGTCTTCCTCTCGTGCTTCCTGTGGGATTGAAGAGGAGTATGGTTTTAACAGGGAAGGAGTAAGAAGGAAAAAAAAGGAGGGAGGTGGGGGGAGTTGTCTTGGCTAGAATGGGCTTCAATAGGGAGAATGCCTGGACGTTAAAGAGGAAGTGGGTTGAGCGTTTCAGGAGAATGGTGGGTGCGTTATTGGAATTCAAATGGGGCCGGGGCGAACGGAGGTTGTGTGAGTTTTGGGTAACAGGGGTGGGATTGTTTGCTGCCTTTATGAGGGAGTAATGGACTTCCCAACAGGGCATGTGGGAGGAGAGTTATCTGACTAATGATATGTATTGCTTGATTATTTGGGCCATCATGTTGGGCACCTTGAATATTGGCCACAGCTTGAGAGTAATAGGTGTGCAGCTGTGTTTAACTACCTCCAATAAATCAACTCGCGGCCCTGTAATTTATGCCTTTTTCAATGCATCTTCTATCATTTAGGGTTCTGTCATGGATATCGCTATTGGGTAATGAATGCATCATTGACTATTGAGATAAATGGGCAGTATGATGATTATTCACAGCAGTAGCTTGAATGGTAACCAGCATGAGAACAATGAAAGATCCTCACGGAAGTGAGTATGATGAATTATTATTTTTAATTATAGGTTCACCTCTATTCATACGTAGCTATGCTAACCATTGTGAGATATTTGTCTAGACGGATTTCTGCCCGTACAAAGGATGTGAATGGATTTTCATTTAAACTTGCAGTAATTGATTTCTTGTTTCCAGACAGCAAGCTATAAAAAAAACAGTGACATGTTATCACCTTATGAAGTTGTTGTGTTGAAAGTGTTAAATGGACCGTACTTGTATAACTCAACGGCTTTCACGCCACATGTCACATTCACACACTCATAGCAAAGGCCTAAGTGCCAATCGCCAATCAGATATATTCATTCAGAAGGGTTCAATGTCTTGCCCAAGGACACTTCGACATGTGACTGTAGCAGTCAGGGATCGAACCACCAACCTTCCGAATGAGTGTCGACCGACTTTACCGCTAAGCCACAGCCCCAGTGTAGCGAACAGTTATCTATTTACACTCATAGCTGACACGTAATAAGCGTTGGTTCAGTGTATCTCAGGCCACCTGACAAATATAGCGAGTTATATTCACTCATTTTTAGCTCTACTTTGGTTTCCTTTTATGTGTGCACCAGCGAGATGCTGACCTTTTCTGTCTACAGAATTGGTTAGGTTGCAGGCTTAGTACAGCTTCTTTGCTGAAAACGGTCGTCTGCTGCAGCTGGAAACAAGGACCAAGCAAACAATGAATATGCTGGCCCCTTTCACATGAGAGACAGTAATCTGTCCCAGTGTTTGTATAAATAATTTGATTACTGCAGCTTTAAAAATGGAAAATCAACCTTTTTTTCCCCCCAAAACAATGTCTCTGTTACAATGGATGATCCACAGACGTCACTGTGGAGAAGTTTCTATGGAACTGATTTCCATTGAAGATTTTTTTTCCCTTTAAAAAATGGTTACTTCTGTTGATTATCCAGAGTAACAGGGACACCGTCTCAGAGAAGAAATATTTCAGTTAAATTTTGTAAATATCATTGTCTTATTTGGGTGAGCAGCTGTCGGACTGATTTGTATGCCTAAAGATCTTCTAAATGCTGACCACAGTTTGCAGGAGTGTGAGTATACATGCTGTATTCCTGTGTTTGTGCTGAACCTAAATCCACAGTTTCCTCACACTGAGGTGGAGAGTAAACATTAAGCTGGGCCCAGCCACAGGTATCTGGAGTGTCTCACTGACTGGTAGAGAGCGGAGAGTAAACATTAGCCTGTTTGGTCTTTATTTGGTCACTTTGCTGAGCTTTTAACAGACTAAACTTCACAGACTGCGCTCAAGCCGAGGCAGGGCCGCCGAGCGTAGTCTCAGGGGTTGAACTGTTTAGAGGATATGTGACGTAGCCGGTCGGATGCTTCATTTGCTTGTGTTCTACAGCTGGCCTTTCCAATGGTTCGTCCCCTTTGTTAGCCTGCCCGAAAAGGTCAGCTATGTTCATACATCAAGTGTGAGGCTTTACACCCCCTTTTCACTTTTTGACCCCACAGCCGGCCTCTCTGTCCCACGTCTCGGTTTGTTAAACCACAAACCACTCTTAACTCTTCTGTTTTTCTCACACTTCCTGTCCATGAGTTCTTTTTCTCCAATAGTACATCACCTTACGTCCTTTTAGTCGTCCTCCCCTGCAGACGACCGTCAGCTGCCATCTGGTCCAGCATCACAGGGTAGCCGTCTGGAACTGACCCCATGCAAAGATCAACTTCCTGAGATGTCAAAGGGACTTGTGTTATTGCATTCACTGGGGAAACGGAGGGAAAGTGGGGGGGTATCCTCTTGTCCTTACTGGCCCCTTTTCTTCTTCTCTGAGGCCCCAAGATGTTTTCTCTAAGGGACTGATGCATCTCCCACGCAGAGGAAGATTGCATTTCCCCTGTACAGAGAGCAGGATATCAGGAATTTTCTGTCAAACTACAAAGTGTGTTTGCACAGATATAGTACGCCAACGAAGAATGCACACATTTGTACTTGTGCTGCTGGTTTATGTGACATTTGATCCCTCATCTCCTCCTGAATCTCAGCCAGTCTGAAAGGAAGTACGAGCACTGCGAGAATCACGGAAGTGGCTTTTCTTCCATTCATTCACTGATACTGGGCTGTGAGAGTTTTATGCTTCCTTGAAATCTGAAGGTCTGGAAATTTGAGTTAATGCATCCCCAAGTGAGCCCCGACTTCAAACTGAGGCCAATAAAAGCAGAAAATGTGTTTTTTCCTCCTCTTATCAACATGTTCCTACCATACATCTGCAGAGACATGAGGGGGTAACCATAATTCACCTCTAAATAAGGTAATTAATCTTGGCATTGATTTGTTATCAGGGGAGGAACACTGCAGATTGAGTTACATAAGAAACGTTGCCGTAATGCTGTTGACTTGCAGGGAGAAATAAACAAGTCATGTCAGCTAGTAATGTTACTTCCCATTAATTATGTGTAAGTTTTCAGATAATGTGATTACCAGACTCTGGACACAGCGTAATTGAATTGCAGGTAGTGAGCTAGAGGAAGAGAGGCAGCAGGATCATTTCTGTTGTCTGTAAAGGTATAAAACTTGATGGTTTAAAATATGACTCAGCGTAGCATCGGAAATCATTAGATTGGTAAGAGATTTATATCCCTGGAAAATTTGGTTTGCATGGATATTCAGCATTTCCTCTAAACATTTAAATGAGACCTCAGAATGTGATTTTCCTTTTTGACTTTCCTTTGGTCGGTTTTGGTACTTAACGTTTAACATTTGATCTTACCATGTTCAGGAAATGTCTCCAATATTTACTGTAAATTTTGTCTTCCATGACTTTGGTTTGAAACCATTTTTACTGGTTCCACTTTCCCCCTGTCAAAAAAGTCTCAGTTTCAGAGTTTAATAGAAAGGCACAGTTTGGTGCCAACACTTGTTCCACAATTAAAGAGACGGACATCATAACACAAAGACCGTTAGCATATCGTATTCAACCCGCCTTTGAAAATATGCTAATTAGCATTCTTAAGTTAGCTAAGGAGATCAATACCACCCTCATATCTGACCGTTAAATATAAGACCACAGCCAGAAGCCAGTTAGCTTAGCAAAAAGCATAAAACAAGTGAAAACAGCTAGCCTAGCTCCGTCCAAAGGTAGCAAACTAGCTTACCAGCACCTCTACAGCTCCCTTAGTAACAATAATATAAAAAGTATCACTTATTTGTTATATCTGTACAAAAAACAAAGCATGAAACGTCAATTATCCGTTTTTTACTGTTGAGTATGTACCAGACAGAGGCAGGCTAGTTCCTGTTTCCTGTCTTTAAGCTAAGCTAACTCCCTGCTCGCACTAGCTTAAAATTTACTGCACTCACATGAAAACAGTGAGTTTCTTTTTGGTTTTATGAGAGTATATTACTCGTCACATTGTGCTTTACAGATTTGAGTTATTGTGTCTTAGTTTACTGCTGTCGGAGAGAAAAACAGCTAGCTAAAACTCAGATTGACCTGCCGTCTCTGTAACAGTAATGTGTGAATTCCCAGCTTGAGTGTGGTATTTAAGTGTCTGAACAATGATCTAACTGTGGCATAATAAGCGTTAAGTTTTAGTTTTTAGAGTTCTTATAGCCTCAAGAAACAAATATCCATCACACACCCTTGACATCCAACACTAGTCCACAAGTAAACACCAAGAGAGCGATATGCAACCGCACACTGCGACAAGCTTAGATGACTAATGGTCGGGTTTATCAGGTCTTTTGTTGAGCTCTGGCTGGGTGCTGATCGGTGCAGTGTATTCCAGGGAATGTTCTGCACTCCTCGCAGTTTTGCACACTTGTTGTGCACACACCCAAACGCACACACACACATGTATACAGTCAGGCAGATATGTACCAGAATTGCCACTCCTTGCTCTTAAAGTTGCCTCCTGGACGTTTTGTGACGACAATACAGCTGGAGGAAGTGAAGCAATCGGTAATTAGTCTTTGTCACAGTATCAGTTACGTCATTGAAGGGCACACCCGTTCATTTTGGCAGATTGCAGACAGAAAGCTGCGTTTTAGTGTTTGATGAGTCAAAATTGAAACAGCGGCTCTGGGGTTCCCAGACATTTTCAATGTTAATAGTTTTCTCTTAATGTTGCCTATTTCTACTAGCAGAAAGGTAGTTGTGCAACCTTACCTACAAGAGTCATTTTCACTTGTACAAGTTCTCTTTTATAGCCTGGGTAGAGCTATGAAGCCATCTTTAAGTCATAACTTCTGCGTAGCTGCAGCCTGACCTTGTTTCTTTCCTCTGTATTGCAGCCTATGAGGAAGTCAGTTTATGGTCCTGGAATATCAGGTCAATTTACCACCTGCAACCCGAGTTTTGAAATCAACAACTGGACTGAGTGTTTACTATTCTGCTCCTTGCTTGAGCAATAACCAGTTTTTTTTCTCCCTTGTGCACGACACTAATACGAGCCTCTGGTGGGGGAAGTTTGTTGAACCTTTAGTCACCTGCCTCATGCGGCCTTTACTGCATATCATAAATATTAACTGAAGAAAACACTCAGGCAGGCAGCAGGTTGTATGCATGCAGCTGGGCGGTATACTTACAGTATATGGTAAACAAACATACCTATTAGCATTATCAGAATCCCTTCAAGCAAACTGTCATTTGCAAGGTTGATTTATATTCACAGCTGCTCAGTACAGACGACCTTTGCTTTTTACAGTTCGCTTTCTCGGTCTACGTAATAATTAAGGGGTTAATTACATCTCACATTGCTCCTCTAATTAAGATGGTCAGCTTGCTCTTGCTAGTCTGTGTGTTGCCTGGACGTTTGGCCGCTGGACTGTAGGGTTCATGTCAGGGAGACCCCTCAGGGACGAGCTAATGAGGAGGAGGTAGAGGAGGGAGAGAAGGAGACAGATGTTGGTTTTGTTACGGTTGTATGTTTCCTTGTTATGTTTATCCCTTTTCCCCTTCTGTTGTCTGAACTGTGCAGGTGAATCTGATTGTTAACGAGGTTCAGAAGAGGCTTTTGGACTGCGGTCTTTTTGCCTCTCAGAAAAGGATTTCAGTGTCAGTGTGTTATTCCTGTCCTTAGTCTTTATTCAATCTCGGTTCCCATGGGCAATAGTCTGATGACGATATAGCCTCTGGGAACAACGGTGAACATGCCAGGTGTGTAGCCAGCGCCGGTTAGCGATAATCGACTTCCAGTGAAGACTGTTTACAGAAGAAGAACCCGTTTTTCTTGTGATTAACTTTAATTTACGGGTCTTGCCTTTGCAGAAATTTCAACATCCTGATGCAGATGAGTAAAAATGAAGCTTTGTCAGGTCTGTCCTCAAGAGGAGAAGAAAACTACTTTTAAATGCTTGTTTATTGAAGGGAGGTCGGATCAATCTGATGCATTCGAGGAAGTCGGGAAATCTACATGCTGAACGGCTTTCGTGACACAGAGTCAAGGGAAATCGTCTCAAGTTGAATTTTAGATATAGAACAGACTTATAGCTGTTAGCATGCAGAGGTCTGTTTATAGAGATTAATAAGAAGCTAAATCATCATCAGATAGCCGCTGATGGGAGCCGGGATGTCATTACGGCACATTATGTTCCACCTGCTTTTGCTCTCCTCACGGACTGTTTTGCCTGCATATGCAGCAGCCTGCTGATAGGTGATTGGTCAATATTCGTAGTACATAGTAACATAGTACAAACAGAAACCGGAACACTTTCCATCCCTAAAATCCACCTCCCTGCCTACAGCTTCTACATTTCTGAGTAGAATCTGACATTCTGAGAAATAGAGATTAGTCTTTATTTAATGATTTTGTTCTTTCTTTGTCAAGTAATAAATCCCATGTATTAATTGTTTTAAGGTGTTATATGTGGTAAGTTTTGAGTCAGTTTGTGGGTTGTTGTTGTTAGCCCCTTAGGGCCACCTCAGGGAGGGGTGTAACAGTTTGTGGATTCAAAACAGCAACATGAGTAAAATACACAAAGAATGAAGTAAACTATAAAATGGTCTTTTTCTAATATTCGGCAAATCCGACATGCCATAGTGCAATTAAGCTAACTGTTATGTGTGGTGTACGAGGTGTGTCTCTGAATTTGGAGCATGCGTTTGGGCTTTCTTCGAGTCAAGAGCAGACATGTCGAGGAATGTGACCCAGGAGACATTACGCCACCCCACCATCATTTCTAAGAAGCAGGAGGGAGAACCTGTTGTTTCTCTGACCCTGTTGCTCAGTTAACCACAAATTAGAGACTTAAAAGAGAAAATCATTATATGTGTATAATGTGTGCATGAAGAGCGTCTGCGTGTGTGTGCGTGTTTGTTGGGGTGTTATTGGTGTTACACACAGCTGAGTCTCTTCAGTGCCAGTCAGAACCTGTCTGACCAGCTCAGGGGACGACTGAAGACTCCTCCTTTAGAAACCTTTCTTTTGTGCTTATCAAACCCTCCTTATCAAAATACTTTATTGCGTAACACTTTATCAGCTCACTATTCCCATTCCTGTTCCTGTGAATCTCCATATCAATAGTGCTCTTGTATTTGGAATTGAAAACTGCGTTTCTCAGCATCAATTTAAGCCTTAAGTTTTTATTAAATCATGTCTAAAACCTGCCCGAAAAACACACGTTTTAACAAGTTATTAACAGTTATTAACAATAAGATTAAGGGAGCTTAAATTCCTCAAAGGAGAGCACTTACATATCTGATGGAATCTGTGACACACCACATCTTTCCTCAGAAACGACACAGCGGGCCTGGAGTTGCTGGTTTGCAGTGGTTGTTTGAACTAGCCCGTGAAGCAGTGGAAAGATTCAGGCCTTTGCCAGGATAAATACACAGCCAGCTCACTTTGACTCATTTGCCAGAATTCGCTTCGTTGCTGAGAACTGATTCCGATTGTAGATGCAACCCAGATCGGATAATTTCACATGACAGCTGGCCAAGTTATGACTGCGCAGACCAAATTTCAAAACACAGACGCACACAGAAAGTTGTAAATGGAGCCAGTGTGTTACATAAGCGGTGAATGTTTGCGATGATAGCACTGTGAGCCTTGCACGAATGCTTTTGGGACATGTGCCAGTTTTTTTAACTTAATTCTCTTATTTTTTCTCTTTCCCTGCAGTATGCCAAGGAATCACCAACCGTCTCAACCTCCTGGGTTCAAAAGAAGACCACTATCTGAACATGGTGAAGACCTACAGCAACTGCACTGTGGTGTTGGAGAACCTGGAGATCACCTACATGGAGGAGCATCGTGACCTGTCCTTCCTCAGGGTAAAGGCTGTGCTCTGTTAGCAGAGGAAGCAGAACATGAACATAACAGATGGGGAAATTTTCCTATCATCTATTTCTTTAAACATCTCTCTTTGGTGGTCTGAAGCCAGTTTGCCAGGCAATCCATCCCTGGATCTTTACAGGCTCGTCACCGCTTCTCTTATCGCTTCAGCGCGGATAATTAAAATCAGTGGAGAGTGAGTCCGTAGTGACGGATGATTCAATGAGTTTATGATGCTCGGGTTGGAGCTTCGCTTGAACCCCAGCTGTAAAGACAAGGCTGTGAGCACTGGGCAGATGTGAAGAGGGACCACACACACACTCACATGCAAGCTTGCACACAGACACAGAATAAAATACAGTCAGCAGATATCATGGAGGAGTTCCAAGTATCTAGTTTCCACTTGTCAGGAGGAGGAGGCCTGGCTCACTTACTAAAGCCTACTTTTATCTCCTTTACTTTCACGTGGACAGTTTAATAAAACAGAGCCCAGCTGTTATAGTCCTAAAGATCTGAGTTGATAAAAAATGCTGACGCTGCACGTGAAGGTAATCTTCATTTGTTATCACACAATCTTTGATATAAGTGCTGTAAGCCCTGTGTTTTGCCTCGCAGGCTATATACATACTTCCCTATCCAACTCATTGGTGGAGATTGTAAGGCAATGTTTGCCAGAAGAAGCTAATATTTAGCTTCACTTTTTATTGATATGTTTCAGTGTTTTGGCTGCACTGACTTTACAGGTACCTCAGTTTACAACAAGGCTTTCTCATTCTTCCTCTACAGTCTATTGAAGAAGTAGGCGGCTACGTCCTGATCGCCCTCAACACAGCGTCCAGGATTTCTCTGGAGAACCTGCGCATCATTCGAGGTCACTCTCTCTACGAAGGACACTTTGCCCTCGCTGTGCTCGGCAATTATGACAAACCTACCGACCAGGGCACCAATGAGCTCCTTCTGACCAGCCTGACAGGTCAGTCCACCTCTTCGCTATTTAAATGACAAGAATTTATAACAGAGTCTTCGGGTTATAAAGCTTCTTATAAATTCATGTCGCTGTTTTCTTTTGCAGAAATTCTTAAAGGAGGTGTGAAGTTTACGGCCGGCCGCCTGTGCAATGTGGAAACTATACAGTGGTATGATATTGTCAACGCTGACAACAAAACCAGTATGGAGCTCCCACTGGCCACCAACAACCCACGTTGTGAGTAATGCATTTCATTGCAGGAGGCTAATTCTGCATTTCAAAGATGTGAAGTAAACATTTGACCCTCTTCATTTCTTGTGCTCTGCTTTAACAGGTAGACAATGCGACTCAAGCTGCTTCAACGGCTCATGCTGGGCATCTGGTCCTCAAAACTGTCAGACCTGTAAGCTGTGATGTTGTGATGTCATTTCATTATAGGCAAAATATAAGAAAAGATCAGTACAAAGGCTTTTTAAACAACTGAAATCTGCATTTTTTTGTGTGAGTTTGAGTGAATTTCTTTTTTGTTTCATGCAGTTTATCCAAGTTTATGGTGTAGTGATACACTTAAACCATTATTTTTTTTTAGATTTAACCAGTTATGTGTCTCTTTTTACATATATATGTTAAGACAAAATAAGTCTCGATCACCAGAGGACACATTTGGGTGCTTCAGCAGCACATGGACAGATTTAGGTACAGATAAGCAGTAAAAGTGACTGTCATTGTCTGTGGTGCATTCTGTTTGCAGTAGTCACATATCAGCCGCTGAAGCGCTCTGTTTTGCATTACTTGCTCAGTTATTAACACTATCAGTGCATACCAACAACAGCAAGGGGAAAAAAATAACATGACTATACAGCTTTAATGTGGCCTCTTGAACTTGCTCGAGGTCTCTCCTCTGACTTTGTCCTGTTTTAATTTCCAGTAACAAAGCTGAACTGTGCACAGCAGTGCTCTAAGAGATGCAAAGGACCTTCACCCAGCGACTGCTGTAATGAGCACTGTGCTGCAGGCTGCACGGGACCTCGGCCCACCGACTGTCTGGTGAGAGAAACCCACCTTCACATATGGGACAGGATGGGGGAGAGAAAGCTTACGAATCTGAACACACTGAACGCTTCACACTTGTGCATTAAATCTGGATTTGAAGCGTCTAATAAAACAAAGCCCTCACCCAGCAGCATCTGCTTTTATGATCAGAAGTCTTGTTATTGGTTTCAGTACCAATGAGACATATAACTGCAGATTAAATCTTTCATCTGGCAGCGCCTCGAGTATCAGCGTCTGCTCTGCCTCCCAGTGCAGCTCTGAGGATTAAGCCAAGGCTGTGATAGAGGAATGCAGTGTTATCATTAGTGTGGGGCTCTGTTATGGTCCCAGTCTGCTGGATGACTGTTGTTTGTGCTGCAGGCCTGTCGGGACTTCCAGGATGACGGGGTGTGTAAGGACTCCTGCCCCGGCCTCATGCGCTACGACCCCAACCTGCACCAGCTGGTACCCAACCCGCATGGAAAGTACAACTTCGGGGCCACGTGTGTCAAGAGCTGCCCGCGTAAGAACGGCTATTCATAATGTTTATGTATATGAAACTCTTCATGCATGACTACAGGGTTTTTCACATTGTGCCCTGGTTGTCCTTCAGAGCTGTTAGACATTCAGAGGTTACAGTTAGTCTCAGTTTAATTATAAACTGTATGAAAGAAGATGATTGAGTTTCGAGGCGTGTTAATGCAACACTGTTCTCTCTTAGTTTAACTCACACAGCTCTGACCCACTATTACTCAGACTCTGTGGCATGCTGTTTTATTATGTACCGACTTTACAGTTATATTGGTGGTATAATTCATACAAGTTATTAATGCTTAAGTAGACATTTAAATTGCTTTTTGTGCGTTGAATTTTACATGATTATGAAGTACCAGCTTGTGTTTTGCAATCATTTCAGATAACTACGTTGTGACCGATCATGGAGCGTGTGTGCGGACGTGCAGTGGGAACACATACGAGGTGGACGAGGGCGGAATCAGGAAGTGTACCAAGTGTGAAGGACTGTGCCCTAAAGGTAGGGGGTAAAGCTATCACAGCCAGGCATTGGTTAGCTTAGCACATAACTCCACGTACAGCATTACTCTTATATACACAACATACAGCTTGTTCATTCGTGATCTTAAAGGGGCCGTATCTTTTAAATGGATATTCTCAAATTCTGCATGGGTTTCACATTTTTGGTGTTAAAACTGGTGTGAAAACTGCATAATTCCACGTTTTTCCAGAACGACATTTTTAAAAAGGTTGCCTCTGAATGGGCCGTTCAGAACAGCTGCAGGTTTCTACATAGAACCTCGCTTTTGCTGAAATCGACCAATCGTCATTCACTGTCATTCACCTCCGGCGGCCTTCTTGCACTAGCTTGTAGTCAAGTCGTTATCAAGATTTCAACGTACCATTCTGATACCTCCTGACGATTTGGCGTCGTACGTATAAGGCCGAATAACCGATCCTAGAGCAGCCATGTTTTTGACAGTGAAGTGTGCTAGCCGCTCCCCCACATGGGATCGCACAAGGGGCTAAGGTCTGACCTTTGAATGGCAAAACAGCTTGTTCGTTTCAGGAGGAAGGAGAGACTCAGAAAAATAATTACATTAAAATATGTATAAAATTTTTGAAACGAAACAAACTTTACCAACGTGATTCAAAAAACACATTAGAACAATAGAAAATTGATTGCATAGTTAAATTTGTCATCACTAATATGCCAAGGCTAGCTGTTTTCAACTGCTTCAAGATTACATGCTAATGTTGGGCAACATTTTTTATACATGTAGCATCGAACAAAAAATTATTTAAAATGAATCTATTAATTGATCTGTAAAATTGTTCAAATTAGCTCCACTTTGAGCAACTAAAACATGCTAATGCTACTAACATGCTAATGCATCACTAGTTTATATTGTATGAGACTGTTCCACTGTGAGAGAGCATACTGCTAGCAATGTGAGTGACTTCTGCTGATGATAATAATCAGTACTTCTACTGCACTTTACGTTGTGATATTGCTTCTTTTTCTGAAGTTAAGGGTCTCTCTTTGCCCTCTCTAAAAGGCCCTGCTCAGTTTGTATCAGCCTGATACGAAAATAAGAGCTTTAGATACGTTTCTGTTTTCATATCCATTTCCTTCATCATTTACAGTGTGCAATGGACTTGGAACAGGAGACATGGCTCGCACCCTGTCCATCAATGCCACCAATATTGACTCCTTTAAGAACTGCACAAAAATCAATGGCAACATTGCCATCATCCACACATCAATCCACGGGTAAGTCAGGGAAATCAGAAGCATTACAGCCTTCATGCCCATCTTTATTATATCAACTGTACTTTTAAAAATGGCAGATAACGTATTTAACCTTGTTACCTTTAGGGATCCTTATACCAAAACACCAAAGATGGTTCCTTCCCAGCTTGATGTGTTTAAGACAGTTAAAGAAATTACTGGTAAGATTGCGTAACTCCAACAGAATTATGACGCACTACACGCACACTGAAGAGTTTCACAATTAACTTCCCAAGTGTTGCTTCAGGATACTTGTGGATTCAAACGTGGCCGGACAGCATGAGCTCACTCAGTCCTTTCGAGAATCTGGAGATCATTCGAGGGCGGACTAAACGGTATGTTCCTTGTAAAGACCCCCTGTAGATTCACAACCGCTGGATCACAAGAAATTAATTTGTTTGTCAGGAGTTGAGTAATACACAAGACTTCATAAAGCTCTTCCTGTCCTACTGTTTTTTGTTAGTGGGAGCCGCAGTCTAGTGATGACTCATCTCAATATCGAGCACCTTGGCCTTCGCTCCCTCAAAGAAATCAGCGATGGAGACGTGGTCATCATTAAGAACGAGAACCTGTGTTACACCAACAGAAGCCACTGGAAAAGGCTCTTCAAATCAGAGAGTCAGACTGCCACCATAGACGAAAATGCTGATCCTGCCACTTGTGGTACATTCAATTCTGTTCCCCATCCCGTAATTCAGCCTTTGATGGTTTTGTTGTGCTTCTGATTACACAAGCCAGATTTAATTAGTAAAGTCTAATTTTCCAAATTGGATAATTACGTGGGAGAGATCTCTTCTTGAGATTGTTTGTTTGCTTTCAGCTCAAAGGAACAACACGTGTGACAGGAAGTGTACCGCGGACGGCTGCTGGGGCCCCGGCCCGGACATGTGCTTCGCCTGCCGTGACTTCAACCGCGAAGGGAGCTGTGTTGACTCCTGCAACATCCTGGAGGGGTGAGGGAGGAATCTGGGGTTTAATGCCTTTTTAATCTCTGAAATGCAGTGTTCCTTTTTTATACAAACAAACAAAGTGTGAGCATCAGATCTGAGTGCGGTGCGGTTAAGTCCTTCAAAATCTGTTTTCATACCACCAGCATTTCCTGACTGTGACATTAAGAGAGTTTGGGGATTTCAAATCTAGACCAACTGCAAACCAAGGTTTTTTGAGGGTAGCTCTCCAGTAGATACGACTTTTTTATAGCTCCATAAAAGTAGAGATTTTATAATCTTTGAGTCATATAAAGAATATCTTGATTTTTAGTGAATATGTCTTCCTTTTGCACATGGGGAAAGTGATAAGCCACGACCTATTTAAGATGGCTTCTCGTTGTCTTAAAGTTGTAATCTCAAAGATTTCAGTTCCGTTCTCTTTGGCGGCACCTATCAGGGAGCACACTTCCTACATATCTAAACAGTGTCGCACGGTTGGCTCCTGTTGTAACAGTTGTAACTCTTGATTTTCCTCGCTGACGGTCGCTTTCCTTTTTGGACTGTTTTCCTTCATCTGAGCGTCAAAATTGTTTATTTTTCTTTGGCTTTTCACTTATTTCTGAAGTTGTATCTGTAGTCATCGATCTTTTCTTTGTTATGCACAACAAGCCCCGCCTACCCTCTCTGGCAGACCGACCACAGTCTCAATCACCGTTGGGTTACCTCATTCGGCGATAGATAGTGACTTAACAGACATTTATTTACATGAAAATCTTTGAGATTGTTTAAACCATGTGCCTGATGAAGGTCTAGCTCTTGAATGTTGCAAATAAATGCTAGTGAGACAGTGTGTCTGATGAGCTGGCACATTCACTCACATCAGTTTATCTTTGCAGGTCTCTGTCAAACATTGAGTCTAGACTTGCTTACAGTTTAACTCGAGGCCTCAAAAAAGGGTTCTAAGAATGTAACTGTTTGAAATGTGTTGCACCAGCATCGTGAGTCTATCAGCTTTGTTATTGTGTTTGCAGAGAGCCGCGGGAGACGGTCATGAATAAAACCTGCATGGAGTGTCACCCCGAGTGTCAGCGCATGAACGGGACTGCAACCTGCAGAGCGCCTGTATGTGTGAAACAACTAAACCATTATTTCGTACATACATAAAACAACAAAACTATTACAGGACAGCTTTGTGAACATTGTTTATGAATATTGTTTTGTCTGTCACTCAGAATCAAAGAGAAAATTAACAATTACACAGCATGAAATCAGTAGCAGAAGTGTTCGTGCTACCAATTTCTCCATCAACAGCGGCTCTAACTAACCATAATTACACTGAAGCCACAAGAAGACTTGTTTTGTTTGGGATAAGAGGTGTGGGTGTGTGAAGTAGGTGTCTCCTTTTAAAGGCTCATAATCCCTTGAACAAAAAGTTCAAGCCCTTCTTTCAAGGTTGTTGAAAGTAACTCATCATTATGGAAAATAAAAAAGACAAGTTAAGAGAAAGTATTAAGTTGCAGCTGTAGATTGCAGTAAGTGTCTCAGAGCAGAGTTGTGCTGACCTAAACTAAAGTACCTGACATTTGTAGGTGCGTTTCTTCGCTAAACTTTGGCATCTTTACGAGGAAGATAGATGCAGCTTGCTTTGAGAAATTATTACTATGAGACAGTGCAGTTTACATAATATTTACTACTCCTCTCAAGAGCGCTGTAAACATCACAAGTCTTTTTTCTTTTGCCTCCAGGGCTCTGGAAACTGTACAAAGTGTGCCAACTTCCAGGATGGACTCTTCTGTGTGTCTCGATGTCCACAAGGCGTGCCCGGGGAGGATGACACACTGGTGTGGAAATACTTTGATGAGATGAGAGTGTGCCAGCTCTGCCACAAAAACTGCACCCAAGGGTGAGAGCATTGTTCAGCCGTCCTGAGAACTGGCACTACTTTTCTCCTTGTTGAAAACATTTGTCTGTCGTAATGTTGATGCAGTAACTTAATCCAGGCCAGAAGGGTCAGCTGCGGTTGTGTTGGCACAGGCGGAGGAGAAGGACCTACTTTCTGCATGAGGCAATGTTTCCTCGATTTATGATGAAATCGGAAAATTTAGGAGGGATGTTTTGGACTTAGATGAGAGGAAAAGTACCAGCGATTTTGCATTGTCTTTGCCCATTCACAAAATATGACACATGTGTTGGAACAGTTTTGAATCCAATTAACTTTCAGTCAGTCCCTCCAGGATTTTGTGGGGTTTTTCTGTGATTGTTGCGGCATAAAATGGCCGATTTTGCAGCAGATTTTTGAGTAGAATTTTTGTGCATCACATCACACATCCACTGTCAGTGACTGGGACAAACCCTCCAATAAAGTCATCTATTGGCTGAACGAGCTGTTTAATCACTTCCAGTCAATTTCTGTGTCAAGATGCCAAATCAAATGTGTAAAAAATCGAATGAAACCAAAAGAACATTTCCAGTCATTTTGAACTGCATGTGCCTATTTCAATGCTATCCATATGCCCAAAGGAGAATCGACATATTATTTATTACAGTTAAGCTGTTCTACTTGTTATTTCAGGTGATAAGAGGCACTGATTGCTATCTCACTGTACAAACACGCTTTGAGATCAACACTGACTCACATTTGTAACAGAGCTTCATGTTGGTGGAAAGTAGAGATAGACCGATATGGTTTTTTCAGGGCTGATACCGATACCGATTATTAGTAGTCAAGGAGGCCGATAACCGATATTTGGAGCCGATATTCATTTGCAGTAAAAGTGAAAATATTGGCGTCAAAATTTTGAATGATACAAACTCCAACACTTAACTTAACTAAATGCCTTTAAGCATATGTTTATTAAACAAACAAACAAAAAGCGCAGGGAGTTCCCAGGGTCAGCAGCATCTCTTATAAAGATAACTGAAAATTTAAATAAATACATAAATAACTTCCTGAAGTTTTATAAAGTAAATAAAACAAAGTTAAGTAAAATTTGCAAAGAAATGAACTCTTATCGGTCGTCAGATTAAAAAAAAAATAAATAAAAAAAATAAAAGGCCGATGCCAATATGCGTCAAAATGCCAAATATCTGCGCCGATAATCGGCCCGGCAATAAAGTTTTTTTTCTTTGGTAAAACATATTTGCTTGTATGTAGCTATAGCTATTAATTTTAGTACAGAGCGGCCAAAATAAAAATTCCATAGCAATAGCATTGTAAATGAAAACAGCTTCAGTAGTAGCTAGCTACTTATGCTCTGTTGTTGTAGCGTAGCTTGCTATATTTCAGTGAGGGATAGCTTCAGAGTAGTGAAGCTACATTTCATGTAGAATAACTTGCAGCTTAGCTCACTACATTTCATAAGTAGCTTATCCAACACTGAACGGCTAACAGATTTCAACATGGAAAAATTAGAATAAGAAGACATTAAGATTGGATTTGTTATTATGGATTCACTGTATAGAGTCTCCATAAAGACTCTGTAGTTCGAGGCCAGATTCGATAGCTCATGAAAGAAAGATGATGGCATTGGGGCCTTGTTAGAACAACACACCTGTCTGCTTCACAGCACTAAAAAGAGTCTCTAGCATGCAGCGTCGTGGAGATATTAAAGGAACAGTAAACGATACACAGAACATTGCAGACCAACAAAGGTCAATATTTGGTGACGCACATGTTGACGCCCGTGGGGGAAACATGTTGATTGTTCAAATTTGCAGAAATGTGTCGGAGTTTGGCTGAATTTGCATGAATTCTCCGAATCACAATTTCCTGAAGGAACTGGTCAATGAATCAAGAAGTGTGGCAGCAGTGGTTGTTGTTTTTTGATGCACATTAACTTCAAAGTTTTTCCATGATTCTTCTTTAAAGGGAAATAACATACTAGTATGCTTGCTGAATTAAAAGTGTGAAGCATAGTGATGGTATGGTTACATGATATTATGTGCACTGATTTGATTACAGGTGCATCGGACCTGGTCTTGAAGGCTGCAAGGGGAGAAGGTGAGTAACTGCATTACCACTCATCAATGCTGCTAAAGGAGACACCGACTCTGCCTAAGTTCAGCCTCCTAATTTCATCTCTCCTACTTTATTGAATTTGTACATGTGCTCTGTTTTCTATCTGTGTTTTTAAATCAGCTTCCTTCTGTCTTTCAGCACTTCTGGTCTTTCCATGATTGCGGCTGGTGTGGTTGGTGGACTGCTGGCTGTTCTTATTGCGGGCCTGTCTGTCTTCGTTCTGCTGCGTCGCCGCCACATCAAGAGGAAGAGAACCATGCGCCGACTTCTTCAAGAGAGAGAGGTAAGATGAGGGAAGTGAGTCACCGCGCAGGAGGACATTAAGATTTTGGAAGGAGTTGTTTTTGAGATGTTGCGGTTGATTTATAGACAGACAGTATGTAAGATATTCAATCCTTCTTTCCCAGTTGGTCGAACCTCTGACTCCGAGTGGAGAGGCACCAAACCAGGCTCTGCTGCGGATCCTGAAGGAACCTGAGTTTAAGAAAATCAAAGTGCTGGGATCAGGAGCTTTTGGAACAGTTTATAAGGTATTAACACGCTTCAAGTTTGCGTCCCAAAACACCTTGTTGTCAAAGTTACACACCGGTGCTGAGCTTTGTGGAAGCTGGAGCTCAGGAGTACTGTATGTGCCAAGTTTACACAACCAACACCCGCCATCGTTTTCCCTCATCCACATCTGTTGTCAATTTTTCAATTAAAAGACACATTTTTAACTTGGCGGATCATGCATGAGTGACTCCAATCTCACTGAGTGCAGTGTGTGTGTGTATATACTTGTTTTAGTGTCATTGTGGGGATGTATGTTTACACTGTGACATGTGGGGACATATCTTCCATATGGGGACGAGCGGCTGGGCTGGACAAAGTTAAATGTCTATTTTAGGGTTGCTTTTAGGTTAAGGTTGGAGTAAATCCCCTGACAAAGAATGTAGGTTACCACAGTGTGTGTGTGTGTGTGAGCTTGAACTTCTATGTTTGTGAGGACCACTATGACTTTTAGACCTTGAGAGTTTTTGGACATTGTTGAAAAGTAAGCACATTTTTCCAAGGCGCTGTTTAAGGATGAAGACTTGGGTTACAGTTGGAATTTGGTTTAAGATGTGGTTAGAGTCTGCATTTAGCTTAGCCATTTACTTGTGAAGGTTAAAGGGTAGTTCTGGTATTTTAAACCTGGGTCTTATTTTAACATATTTGGTTCTCTTGATGACTAATAGGTACAAAAGGTCTTGGAATTGTTCCTGTAGATCATCTCAGCCGGCAGCTATGAAACAGGCAACTGTGCCCTACCTAAGTAGATCCACTGAAAGTGCTTGTTTTTGTTACTGGCAGGGCTTAGCTTGTTATTCTAAGTGTCTTTCAACATGATGGAAATGATTCCTACAGAGATGCTCCTTTTGTTAAAGAGTAACATCCCCATGTTTACCTAGAAACAGAAGTCTTTCTTAAAAGTCTTGTTGTGAAATCTTGCACAGGTAAAATGTTGCAGGAAGGCGACAGTGGAAGTCTATCTGTGAAGTGATCCCTTTCATAACTTTTTCATACATTTAGAACAACAATCTGAGTCAATCTGAGACACAATAATTATGTTGAAGCCAGCCTATTTCACAGCTGTCTGCTGGGGCGATCTACAGGAGCTTTTTTTGTACCTTTTAAGCCACAAAATATAAAAAGATATGGTCCAGGTAAAGTTAAGTCAAACTGCCAATATCATGCTTTAAGAATATTGCAGGTAAAGATCCTGCTCTCATAATTAAAGTAAAGGCAGGAGTACGATAATATTAGCAGCAATTATTAGTATTAGGGGCGGCTGTGGCTCAGTGGTGTAGTGGGTCATCTTTCAGTTGGAAGGTTGGTGGTTCGATCCCCAAATTGCTCCTGGTGGCATGACTAGTAGCAGCCACTGCCATCAGTGTGTGAATGTGTGTGTGTAAGGGTGGATGTAACGTGGTGTAAAAGCACTTTGAGTTGTCGTAAGACTAGCAACGCTCTATTTAAATGCAGTCTATTTACCGAAATAGGCTGAATGTATCAAAATTTAAAGTACTGCTTAGAAAACAGAGCGTTTGCTTCATAGTGTAATGTGATTATTATTACTACTGCATTAAAGTGAAAATAGCATTTACATGTTTAGCTGGTTTCGAAGGTTGTTTTTGCAATATTGTTATTGTTGAGTAGTTTTAATACCACTATATGTCATATTTTATACTGGTTATATATTTGCTTTATAAAATACAGCAGTCAGAAACATGTAGAGGAGTAAAAGCATAGTTTTACCCTCTGAAGTGTAGTTGAGATTGATTAATGTAAGTACTTCAAAATGTTCTACTATTTAAGGGAGAGTCCATGGTCCTCACAAGTATAGGGAAGAACAGTTTTACAACAGTACATAGAGAACATGTCACTTGCAATTGTTCTTGTACTGTATATGCTAACTTGTATCTAAGCATATATGTGGTCACGTTGCGCTGTCAGATGTAATTACAGCGTGCAAAATAACAATCTTGTGTTCCTGCAGGGCCTGTGGGTTCCAGAGGGAGAGGATGTGAAGATCCCTGTGGCCATCAAGGTTTTGCGAGAGGCCACATCACCGAAAGCAAACAAAGAGATTTTGGACGTAGGTTCACTGATTTATGTGGTTCATTTCTGTCATACTGAGTCAGACCTAAAAACAGCCTTTCATATGACATCTTATTCCCCAAACTACTTAAGTTAAGTGTCTGCTGCTGGCGGGAAGTGACAGAGGAAATATAGAAGCGGAAAACATATTTTTTAGTAATAATCACAATATTTTGACTTGATTTAAAAGGCTCATAAGTACCTCATTGTCAAAGTGAGTGACAATTATTGCCTCCCAGATGTCACTTTAACTGTAATGTAACCTTTAATTTATAGCACATGCAGCTTTATATAGAACTCGTGACTACTTATTTTCCTTGTAGTAGAGAATGTGTCATGTTTCCACATGGTTACCCTCTTACCAGGCTGTAGGAAATGGGATTAATTCATTGGAGGGCTTCGTGTGGGCGTTGGTGTGTAATCCAAGGCTGAGGTGTAATGGAAAGGAATGCGGTCCTGTAGCCGCTCTGACAAAGCAGCCTGTTTAAAATGCACTATGCATAACGGCCGACTGTGCATGCTAGATCCTGTGATTTTTTGCGGCCGTGGTGCTCGGTCACTGCACTTGGGAAGTTGTTGTGGGCGTAGAAAACAGCTAAATGTCATGACGAAACAGCCGGCTTTTAAATGGGCTTTGATGCGTCTTTGTCATCAGACAGTCTAAATTACAGAGCTCCTCACAGTCAGGTGGTTATTTACTGAACCATGCTGATGCTGTAACAAGCATGTAGAAAATATTTTGATAAAATTAATGCATTGGTGGCAAGAAACCTACATACTGTAATAAAGCTCAGTTTGAAGTGCTGTTTGCACGGGTCTCTTCGTAGGAAGCCTGTTGTTGGTGGCAAGTGCGGATTATCCCCCTGGTTCTTTTATGTAGGTCACTTTTCTTGTTATGATGACCAAGAGTTTCCGCTTTTAGCTGAACCACATAAAATATATGCTTGGCTTGGCATGACTGCTGCTAAGAAACTTATCACCAAACACTGGATATCTCCACAAATGTTATGCAACTCAAAGTAACAGTTTCCAGGAGAAAAGTGGACATTTCTCTTGATATTCTGTTTGTACTTTTAATTCCTTAAAGGGCCAGTTCGCCGATTTTCAACCTCAGTTCTATCATGCTATTATGGGGAGCTAATGCTAATGATAGAAAAAAAAGCAGTTTGGCTCTGTGGCTTTGGAGGACGCTATTCACTTCTCCAGTGGGCCCTGGAAAACCTCCGCCAGACGACGTAAACACGTCATCTGGTGGAGGCCAGGGAGCTCGCGAAAACTACACTTCCTCAATCTAGGACGCCCGCCTCCGATGTCTTGTCTCGTTCTTAAATCGTCAGGTTTGAAATGTAGACTGCAGACCTGAAGATTTCCAATTCTGTACCGCTCTGAGCCGTTGTCTGCAGCTAAACGGTAGTATTTCACTCCAGCGTCTCTCGCTGGGCCGTTCCTTTCAGAGGGAGGGACGCAATGCACGCTGGGTGTTGTAGGAATATAGAACGGGCGAAACCACGAGCTGTTTGTGCAACTTTCTCCACAGCTATTGCACCAATTTCAAATATTATTGCTTCTATCGATTACAGAGAACAGCAGCTTTGACTGACAGTGGCTTTTTCCAGGGGAGAATTGCTCCTTTAAAATGACTGACACTTTCTTTTCTCCTCATGCGGTAGATAAGAGTTTGTTTTTGTGTCCCCTGATTACCCTGAGACAATACAAGGAATTGTCTGACAGCTGTTTTTCGTTTGCCTTCATGCACACAACAGGAGGCGTATGTGATGGCCAGCGTTGAACACCCCCATGTGTGTCGTCTGCTCGGCATCTGCCTGACTTCCACGGTGCAGCTCGTCACGCAGCTGATGCCTTACGGCTGCCTGCTGGACTACGTCAAAGAGCACAAGGACAATATCGGCTCCCAGTACCTGCTCAACTGGTGTGTGCAGATCGCCAAGGTAAGAAGGAAACCTCGTAAAGGCATCAAGTTGCATGGGAGAATCTGCTCAATGCGTAAAACCTGTATGGGGCTGGAGTTGTTTACCACACCTGCAGCAGTTCCTATGTCTGTGTATGTGTTTTCTCATACAATGCATGTGATCAAAACAAAAGCAACTGAGCTTGTCTTCAGTGCAAGTCGACTTTATTTGTGTCTGCCTTTAACTGTGAAGAAATAATGCTGAATTATGTGGTGGTGACGAGGCTTTTCAGACAGTATTCAGCACTTTTAGATCTTTTATTGTGTCTGATCAAGCAACGTTTTCCTGGTTTAACAAGGTAGAATCCATAGTGAAAAAGAGCACTGCGCTCATGTAACATCTTCATTGTGTGTTGACAAAAGGGTATGAACTACCTGGAGGAGCGCCACCTGGTGCACCGTGACCTGGCAGCCAGAAACGTCCTGGTGAAAACTCCTCAACATGTCAAGATCACCGACTTTGGTCTGGCCAAACTTCTCAACGCAGATGAGAAGGAATACCATGCAGATGGTGGAAAGGTGAGAGTGAGATTAAAGTAGTGCACAGTCTGTCAGTCAGGAATAGAAGCTACGTGATGATGACACAGATGAAGAAGTTATTTGTGCATTTACAGCCTGATACAAACTGGGTTCTTGTAAGACAGATGACTTCCTGTAGATGACTGGATTTGCTCCATGTCGTGAAAGATGTTATTTTTGAATTGTTGGTTTTGCTCTAGATCGTATCTTATGTAAGGGATGTTGTATAAATAGCTCTTTCTGTGAACCCGGTTCTAAGAAAAATGACAAATCAGATAAGTTCGTCAAAGTCTCTTTGTGCGTCAGAAAGCACATGAGTGCTTGTGTTTACTTGTAACCACGGGGTGACCTGTACACTTCTGTTTTAGTACTGAAGTTTCCTGTTATATTAGTGTATTTGTATTCTTTAGCTTAACTCAGTCAAAATAATATGTAAAAAAGTTTGGTAGAATGTCCTTGTATTAGCTCCTTTGTCCTATTATCAGAACCTCCAAACATTTTAGTTTTTTCCAATTTAAGCTTTCAGTTTGTGTTGATTTTGGCGCCCCCTGTGGACAAAGCCGTACCTGACACCTACCCCCCGCCAGCAGTTTCAGGCATTAAAAATAACTGTATAGAAATAATCAATCTTGTCGCTGATTGGCTGGTTTGCTTTTGTAGCTCATAAAGAGTAATTAGAATTAATTTCAGTCTGTTTCATAACCAGCAAAAAACTCCTCGCAGGAGCTTTAATTAGGTAATAACTTTACCTGATAAAGTAATATGAGTGAGATATGAATCTGTGTCTTCACTATAAGAGCAGATGTGGAGACTGTCCTGTTCTTTGAAATTCATCAGGACAAAGTTGGATCTCTCACATATAAAGCTTCTTATAATGAGATTTCCTTTAGCCTATTTGTTGTAGTTAAATTGCTTTACTGAAACTTTCCTGGACAGCCTTACAGACAAGTTCATTGTTAAAGATAGCGGAGCGTAGACATCCTTCAGAAAACACCTTCAGTGTGTGACTAGGCTTAATCACGATGCAAGAAACTTTCCAAGAAATCATTTTTCAACCTTTGTGTGAGGCATTACAAGTGCAAACTGCACCAAAAACTTTTAACGTTTATATTTATAAGCTGGAAACAAGGCCAAATGTTTCACAATTTTCAGTAACCTTCATTATCAAATGTGGATTTTTGCATGTGTGACAATTTGACCACTTGGCGGCAGCACTGTTCCATTACATACTACAGCACATGTGAAGAGGACAGCAGCTGATTTCACTTTAACAAAATGCTACATTTGTACAATTACTCTGTAGTTATTACTCCTTTTAACAGGCTTTCACTTAGAGTCCATCGGCAAATATACATGTGAAGCTGCTGTTTCAATGAGCACAGACGTGTAAAACGTGCACGCAAAAGGATCTGATAAAACAAGTACTACATTCATCAAGAGTCTGCTTTTTTGCAGGACAATAAACAAAGATAGATATTTTATTACTAAACTACTTTACTAGATACTTTATTGATCCCGAGGGAAATTCAGGCATCCAGTAGTTTACAAGACACTTGACCTTACATGTGTCATCACGCCTCCCCAACCCCAAGCCCATAAGAGAATAATAAAATTAAGACAAAATCAAAATAAAGGCTAAAAAAAATACAAATATACACTGCAACATTGAGCTGTGGCTGTATGGAGGCTTGAATGTAATGTACTGTATGCGTCTTATTGTCCAGATGTACTAAAGGAACATTATTGGTGCACATTAACTTGCACCTTGTGAAGTTGTTTGGAGATTATTAGTCTCTTTTGTTCCACAGGTACCGATAAAATGGATGGCCCTTGAATCCATCCTGAACAGAACGTACACACATCAGAGTGACGTGTGGAGTTATGGTGAGTGTCGTGCTTGTCCTGTGTTGTGAATACATCCTCTACCTCTAACCCAGTGCGGCCTGAACCCTGCTTAAAATGCAGTCTGCGCTTGTGTAACTTCAAATGTGTAAAGCAGCTGGGCTTCTGTTCTCCTGGGGATCGGTGACAGCCTCAGTGGAGAAATATTTATTCATTGCTTAATAAAGTGTTTTAACATCAAGCGAAGGCAAAGCAAAGAAAGAGTTTTTGAAGTTCAGATAGGTTGTTGTTTTTGGATCGAATGAGGCTTGTCAACATTTTACACGACGACAGGAGAGAGGAGAACATCTTGCTAGCATCTGTGATTTTAGGACACTGGCAGCGCACTCCTACACACCAGCAGTCTCAGATGGACAATATCACGTCAAGAGAGATTGTTACTAACACCCACATAAACAGGAGCGTACATTTGCACAGATGCCTATACAGACACAAGCAGGAGCCAAACACAGCACAGCTTTCTTGTGCGGGCCAGCTTCCAAATCTCCCGAGGGTTTGATCATGCCTTCCGCTCAATATGGCAGAAGCATCACTAGACCCTGGCAGAAGTGATAGGCTTCCTTTCCTCCGTTTCCTTTCTTCACAGAGATGCATCCTGCTAACTCCCACTCCTGCAGCCTCAGCCAATTTGTCAACACAGTTATTTTGATACTGTGTGATATTTGTCGAGCTTACATCCTGTCACTCTTGTTTTTTCTCTTATATTGGGACAAAAAAGTAAATGCATGACAGCTTATCAGGCTGACGTATTAACAGCTGTCCTTCTTGTCTGTAGGTGTAACAGTTTGGGAGCTGATGACATTTGGGACCAAACCGTATGATGGGATTCCAGCCAGTGAGATAGCTGGCGTGCTGGAAAAAGGGGAGCGACTTCCTCAGCCGCCAATCTGTACCATAGATGTGTACATGATCATGGTGAAATGTGAGCTTGGTTTTTCATTCCTGATTATTTCCTTACATATAATGCAAAAGTTTCATCTTACCTTCTTGTCTCATGGCGATATATTCTGTGTTTGTACAGGTTGGATGATCGATGCAGAAAGTCGACCACGTTTCCGGGAGCTCATCGCGGAGTTTACAAAGATGGCTCGGGATCCTTCTCGTTATCTGGTCATTCAGGTATCATTTCACTGCAGCTCTAACTGTATTAGGTGCTCAGTTTATATAGTGATGATGTATTTTTGAAGGCATACTCCTTTTTAAGATTTTTTTGGGGCCTTATATGCCTTTATTTATAGACAGGACAGTGGATACTGTTGGAAATCAGGGAAGAGAGAATGGGGGATGACACGCGGCAAATTGCCGAGGGTGGGAGTTGAATCCGGGGCCGCCACTTCGAGGACTGTTGACTCTATTTATCGGCCACAGATTTAACCGCTGAGCCAAATTGACGCCCCATATTTGAAGGCATACTCGATGTTAGCATCACCCTGCTTCCCCAGACCAAAAGCCATTTGGATATTTTTCAATGGACTTCAAATTACTGCAGAAAATACGCTCTTTGGCAAACAAAAGTTTGTGACACGCTTGTGGCAGCAAGACAATCCCTATAAATGAACACTTTCACGATTTTAAAGCATAAATGCAATCACCACAAGCCTAACCATACAGTCTATGCCTAAAACTTACATTAGGCTATGAACAAGCCAGAACCGTTGTTGCATGACTTCAACATCACATCCAATCTGCTTCCACCTCGTCCCTGTTTTTGGTGTGATGATGTTTAATGACCCAACAAACTCTCCGTTCTCATTGTTTGCGACCCCCTTTTTATAGAGATGTAAAACTGTCAGAATTCAGGAGCAGGATATTAAGAACAAAGAACAAAAAGTGTGAAGAGTGTGTGTTAACCACAGACCTTAATTCGAGTATCTAACCACACCCAATTCAAAAACCAAATAAGCTTTGAGACGAGGAACTGAAAGTGCAAAAATGCTTACTCACTTCCAGGTTTTAGGACTCATTCCTGCAGCGCTCTACCAGATGATGAATTGCAGAAACCCATTGGACACGTGAAGCTGACTATGTAAATTCTATTCTTGTTCCAGGGGGATGACCGCATGCACCTGCCGACTCCCTCAGACACTAAATTGTACCGCAGCCTGATCAGCGGGGAGGACATGGAGGACGCTGTGGACGCAGACGAGTACCTGGTGCCGCAACACAGCTTCTTCAGCAGCCCGAGCACCTCACACACCCCGCTGCTTCACTCCACAGTAAGCTCCATAAAACATATGCCATCAGAGGTTTTGGATGAGGTGTGGGGGTCCATCTGCCTCTCTGTACCAGGTGACATGTGTGGTAACACAGCTCTGAGAAAGAGATGATTTCTGGCACTGAAAATACCACTGCTGAAAAGGGTTAATTATTTCTGCTGAAGGCAAACAATCATGCCCCGCAAAATAATATATTAACCCAGCTGGTCTCAGAGTCACACGATCAGGACGCTGAAATCTGTCTGTCTGTATGTAGAACTTCCACAAGGAGTGTAGTTTTACTCTGATTACTGTAAAGGTGCTTTTCGACAGCAGGAACTTTCCCCAGTAACTAGGGAAAGCTCGTTTTTTGTGTTTCAATAGCAGGGACCAGGAGATAAATGTAGTTCCTGTGTAATTGATTTACCCCCTGAAAAGTCCCTGCTTAGGGGGGAGTACTTTCCAGGAACTTTCAGGGCAGGGCCTGCAGTGCTGATCGTTTCTGATTGGTCGAGTACTCGCAGCATTTTATTTCACCCGCCATGTTTAAAAGGCTGCAGCTGCAAGCTCACTGTTATCATCGTGCTACGAGATAGTTTATCACCGCGCTTTTGAGACGGAGTCAGAGAAGAAAGCCTACGACAGATGGAAGGTGCAGTGTGTAGTTGTAGCGCAGTTACTTTTATTGCTTCTCCTCACGTCATTGGCCTGATTTGCATAATCTTCCCGGGACTTTAGGCCACAGGAACCATTTAGTTCCTTAAAGAGAAGTTCCCGTAAATAAAAGTTTCTGGTACTTTGAGTCGAAAACACTATGGTGTACCCCACCTCTCGCCCAATGAAAAGGCTCAACCCCCCCCCGTGACCCTCAACAGGATAAACAGTATAGATAATGGATAGATGGATGTTCACCTAATGTCATTAAAAGTCAGAGCTCAGTTAAAAAGTGTCATCCAAGATTCACACAATTAAAAAACAAATAAAAGTATTAAGACATTTATTTTGTACTGTGAACTTTGGTGAACTTTCAGCCCCAGTAAACTTAAATGAAAAAAGTAAAGCATACATGTAACGAGATGCAGATAGCTTTCACTGCATACACACACACACCAGACTGACTCACACTGACCTTCTTCATCTGAGTAGTGAAAAAAAGAGAACACCAGCTGCTTCGGAGAGTGAATTTTTCCCAGGAAAAGTTGCATTAATTGATTAAGACCACATAGACCTGTAGTGTGCACCTCACCAACTGTTAAAAATTTAAAAGTGCAATTCTAACAGAGTTTTGGGAAATGGGGTTTCTGCATTAGCCATTAAACCATGAGTCAGAATGGAAATAATCACAGTCAGTATTATAACTTGTTGAAATCGATTAGCTCTTACTGGAAGCAGCAGAAACTGAATCCAGGTGCTCGCACATGGGGGAGAATCGTACCTGGCCTGAACCCTGGTGAACCCACCTACCCTCATTCTGTTTAATGCTCTCCACTGGGACTATTTCTCCTCTTCCTGACCCCCACCCACTGGCCCTCATCATCCTCCCCTCCCCTACTTTTCCTCCCAGGTGCCCTTTGATGGATGAGAGCTGAATAGGCAGAGCTCCTCAGGTTCAGTGAAGGCCATGCGTAGGTCTGGCTCTTCTTACCTGGGATCACTGACAGCCTGGTTAGCTCATATGAGCCTCAAACTTTGATTACCTTTGCAGACACCAGGCGAACTCTTTAAAATATTTGTCCAACAAAAGCTCAGCATAAGACCTGCTTTTGAAATAAAACAGTTGGGGCACGGCCCACTACGGGCCGAGACATTTCTTTTTACAGACGACTGCTCCTTCAGCGTGTTTAATTTCCTTTTCTTGTTGAAAGTAATTGCATTGCCGCAGCTGTCAATCTCTTTCTTTAATTCGCTCAGTTTCCATGGTTTTAATGCCGTCCACAGTCTTTTTGACAGACACAACAAAGCTTGTCACATTGCCTGAATGAATATGAATTTGTTCGGTGGGCGTTTATTTCGATCCCTATCAGCTTGTACTGAAACGGCAGCTATGGTTCCTCCGGTTCCATAAAAACACAGTACTATAACTACTCAAAGGGAACTCATTGTCCCCTAAAATGAATCACAATGACTAAGAGAAACACACGCACATAAAAAATAGATAAAAGAAGGAAGTCTAAATAAAAGGGAACCAAAGTGAAAGATAACACAAGTGAAGGATTTGTCTAAATCCCAAAATTGCGTGCAGCAGACGGTTTCCTGTCGTGCATTGCACTGAAAATGTCGCCATAGTTACACTTTAGACAATCTTCCTTTCCTGTATGTAAAATAGAGGCATATTCAAATGTGTTCTTCATCTCTATAAGGCAATTTCACTGTGGTGTCATCATTAAACATCAACTCCATTTCTGTTTTGCAGAGCTTCAACAGCAGCATTGGAAGATGTCACAGCAGAAATGGATTATTGGTAAGAGAAAATCTTTTAAATTGACATTCCTCTTTGTTTTTTTGTGCAGAGAGTAGTGTGGCTTTCAACGTTGTGTCTTTTGTTGCAGAATGCATTCCCGAGCAGAGATGGAAGCATGGTTCTCCGGTACATTCCCGACCCCACAGACAAGAGTTTAGACGACGCCTTCCAGCCAGCTGCAGGCGAGTGTCCCTCAACTTCAAACCCCTCAGCTGGACCGATTTAGTTTTTAATGCGATTAAAGTGAATCTCTGCAGAGTCCTGCTCGTGTTCCTCTGATTGATTCAGAGAGGAAGGGGAGCATCTAGTGGATAAAAAGTGGTATAGTGTACTTATTAACATTGCTGCCATATGAACAACACTGCCATTGACCACTGGTGTTCTTTGTGTCAATGATTGGACATTAGCTTTAGCGCATAAATCTCCTTGAGGCTGTAGTGGATGATTTAAAATGAATTGTGGTGAGATTTGGGAGATACTCAAGACCATAAAAACATCAAACATGTATTAACACCATCTGTGTTATTGAGCATCGGAGTGTACTTGTTTTGTTAGTATTATTATTTGTTAATATATAGCTCAAGAAAGCAATTGTTCTTCCCAGTAAATTACTGCCTGCAGCAACACATTTCACAGCCCCTCCTCACAGTTGCACAGGTAATTTTAAGATTGATTAAGTCCATATAGTAATTTTGAGGGATTTATATTTGGTCAAATTAGCCGCACCAGAGGCCATGATATCCTGAATTTTAGGTCCTACAGAGGGTGAAGCTCCATGAACCCTGGATGCTACATTTCCCATAATGCATCTCAGTATGATCTTTGTTCGACCCTCCTTGTAAACATGCACTTGTTTCAAACTCTGTGCCTCCAAGTTTTTTACGCAGACTTTTAGCCAAACTTTTGAAGCCTTCCAGCCAATGCCATGATAATGATTACCAGATGACATCATCAGAGTTATTAACTCCTAAAAGTAGCTGCCAGGAAGTTCGGAAATGAATCATCAAACCCAGGGATGTTAAAAATATCAGCAGTGCAGTGATATCATGAATGAGCTGTTAGTTCATCTGGGTATATAGTTCATGAGAAATCTAGTGGGCCTTCTAATCAGTCATTTTCTTTCTTACAGACTACATGAACCAGAACGGTGTCTCAGACATGATGAATCCCATCTACCAGCACCCAGGTCCCACCCGCACCATCCTCCCCACCATCTCCTCAGACGACGCAGAGTCAGAGTACCTGAACTGCTTTAAAAACGGGGACAACGGACCCGAGTATCTCAACGAGCTCCCAACCCCCGTGATCCTCCCGCTCACCTCCAACGGCACGGTGCACAGCATTCAGAAGTACCTGCCCCAGAACAGCATAGACAACCCCGACTACCAACAGGACTTCACTCCCACCTTTAAGACTCACACCAACGGACACATCCCGGCGGCGGAGAACGCAGAGTACCTGGGACCAGACTGAGGACGTCTGAGTAAGACTTTTTAGATAAAGCCAAGAATTAAAAGACTTGTTCCTGTTTCATTTAAAGAGGGCATTGATGTCTTGGCTGGGAAAGCGTAGCTAAGTGGTTCAATCCATTAACAAATATTTTCTACCCTGTCCTACAGAGTCATGTGACACTTTTTGCAGCTTTCTGTGTTGTTTGAATTCAACACAAAACCCCTCCTTCCAAAGAGTTCTCTTCTTATCACCGAACTACAGATGACTCTTTCACGATGAAAGACGGATGGAGACTGACTCAGCCGACCTGAGAGTTGCTCCCTTTGACGTGTTTTAAGTGCTGTCAAGAACTGAAAGTGGCAGCTTCACCCCAAAACCCACCCTATAAGGTACATGTGTTGTAGCATCAAAAGTCAGAAACATAATCGCCAGTATAAACACACAGTGGTGCTTTCTGGCTTGATGTGAAGCCTCATTAGCTGTCACTGTGATGAAGTCAGGATGATTAAAGGGAGCTTTTAAGAGCATAATGCTGACTGTTGGGGTCCTGAGAGGCCTGACGACGCTCGTCCTGAGGGATGAGTCAATGAGGAAACAATATGTTGCAATGTATAGAATGTATAGTCAGTTTAAAGGGGAATATGTTACCTTAATGCTCTAAGACAGTTCAGTTTGTATTACTTAGCTTGCTGTGTCCAGTGTCACTTGATGTGATCGATCCCACCACCTATATAGAGAATGTAAATAAAGCAAATGTGATGCGGTCACACTGAGGTTTTATGCAGTTTAAAACCTGCAGCACCCTGTATCATGAAGCATGTTTGTGTGAAGCCACAAAGTTAGCTAAACTCTGAGCTTTGCAGCATTATGGCACATCAGTTTGTGTAACCAGGAAGCATGTTTTAATGATTTCTTCCCTCATGCAGAATATTTTGTAGAGCTCTGACTGCACTCTGAGCTTATCCACACATTGCCATGACAGCGAAACAACTTCACCAGGAAAAACTTGTGAGCAATTGAAACCAATGACTGTATATAAAGATGGACGACGCGTCACTCTACCCTCTTTCATTGTACAAAAGTGAGTCAGCACAGTAGCTGTATTGACGTCCCGCCCCTTCCAGTGAACAGAATATTTAACTAAGATCCCCTATGTCAGCGTATTTAATAGCAGAAGAGCTTCTTGTGTTGATCTGAAACAGATTTTCATCAATAGGGAAACTTCAATGGCTGTAGTGATTGTGTTAGCTTCATGTCCTGCCACCGTTCCTCCTCTACTCTGCTAATCCAGAACTGATTGCCTGCAGGAGCCGTATTTGTCAACAGAGCTGTCAATCATCATTTTGACAGCATCAAATGACTAATTAAAATTAAACTTGTCAGAAAACACTTGGACATAAATCAACTTCATAGTAACTAACTATAATGACAAAAACCATGTTTGAGAAACATTTATTTGACGTGTATTTTGATTTTATAGTTTGACTCATGTCCCATCTGTTAACATGGAGGAGGCGGGCTTTATGACCTATACTGCAGCCAGTCAGCAGGGGGCGATAGAGATGACTTTGCTTGACTTTTAGGGAGCTGCCATGTCGTCCATCTTTTTATACAGTCTATTGTTGAAACCAAGACTTCCAAATAAATAAACAAAGTTTTTGCTATTTTAATGTTTTTTTTACTTGTTGCATAAATGCTGGATGAACTGTCTTAGATCATGTGAGTGACTTAGATTAGAAGTCGTATTTCCCTGTAAATATGAGTTTTATTTGAATGTTTCTTTGTCAAACAGAAACTTAAGACTGTTTCTGATGTTTCTGCTCTAATGTGTCGATATTATTATTACCTGGAGACTTTTCCTCATCTGATTCCTTGTTTTTTATAAAAAGTGTAGACTTGTTCCGCACAGGGTGTTGACACCGTATCTTTGAATCCTCTCCTAGCTTTAAAGTCTTGTAGTCTTGCAAGAGCATTAACTTTGCAAACATTATTCCTAGTTTTAAAGGAATATACTATTGTAGCAGCCTGTAAACCCGCTTTTGCAGATTTTACACAGGTACATGTACAGAAAGTATACCCTAAATAATCACCTATAATTTATACTCAGTTATGTCACATGGTATGTGAATATGCACTTATTCCTGAATTGTGATTATTTCATTCAGACGTGAACATGAATAAATCTTTTTTCTATGGACATACGTCTTGTTTGTTTTTGATTCCCACGGCGCAGGTAAGTGCGAGACGGAGCTCAAGGATGCACTCATCAGCTGCAGTCTGTTTATCTCGATGCCTGCAGCACTTCAGATAACAAGTTGAATGATGAAATGATTCAAGCAGTTAATCAGCAGAATGAGAGGAGCCTTCCCCTGATGATTTGCTGTTTCACTTAAAGTGATTGAGGTTAAGATATTTAAAAGGCTCTGTAAGCTCAGTGTATCAGTGTGAGAAGCAGCCTTTGACAATCAAGATGTAAAACAGCCACTGATGAGATGAAAGGCTGATTGAGCGTTAGGAGACAAAACCTCACTGTATACATGAAATGTGATGCAGAATAAAGCAGATCAACGACGAGCTCAAGATGTCTTTTACTGTCTTACATGGCTGATGTTTGACCTCTTTATTTAATCCCTGAGTAGGTAGATATAATACCTTTTAAAAAATTGATTGATTGATAACTTTATATTGCATGTTAACAAAATGAAAGTAGATAAATAGCTACTGTTTTATTGTAGCTTGTTTATATATATATGTATTAAGTTGCGTTTATATCTGAAGTATTACTTTTGACGTTTAATATTTGTCACTAAAAAAGCAAAAAAAACCCCCAAAACATCCATGGTTACTGCAAAGCTTAGCACATAGTATTACCAGTTTGCACTGAGCTAATCTGCTTCATCAGTACTGTGTGTTTGTGTTTGCTTTAATCAGATCTGATAGACAATTTCCTCAAACTTTGAAAAGAGGAGCAAATCACTGAGTGTGACAGAGGCCAGGAGGATGTATTCTTATATAAACATTCTCATTAAAGTATTTAGATATTTGGACATGGTATTTTTCCCAATGCATTTCTATTTGCCTAGTCTTTCATATCTGTGTAGAGGCAACGGTACAATAGGTTTAACAAATGCTGGATTGTTTTAACATTGGCAGTCAAAAGTATATGGATGATATTCAGGTTAATTGGTGTAGTTCTCACAGCTAGTATCCTTGTTCTTTCAAGAAGGGGACTTTGTATTCAGAGCACCAGAACCAATGCATACATTTAAACCTTTAAAGATTTAGGTAATTTCAATGGTAAATACAGAAGCAAAATATTCCTAATGGACATACAATATAATACAATTAATCGTATCTGCTTCCTAAAAACAATATTATACATAGTTTGCTTATGTGAATCAAGTTTCAAACTCTTTAGTCCATATATATCCAGGTATTTGAACTCCTATTCCTGTTAAATACTGTTGTACTTGTGAATATAGAAGAATGCCGTCATAAAAGCTAACCAAACAAACAACTGCTCATCCTAGGAAGCTAATTAATATGAGGGAATATTTCAGGGACTTCAATTACAGAGCAGACTTACGTTATGCAGTTAAATGGTGTTTACGTGTAGTGCGCCTTCAGCGTCGTTTGGTGGCAGCACTGAGATATCAGTTTGTCTCCGCCCCAAACAAATAATCCGGCAAAGAAGAAAGCATCAACAAGATATGCGAAACTTTAACTGGGCTGTCACTACGTTTGGATGTATTCAGTAAGAGGGATGGGAGTCTTACCGAGGAGAAGCATTTTATTTGGACTTTTCTCAATTATTCTCCTGTCAGAGGGGCATTTACGATGGGTAAGTGAAACTAAACGTTCGTGTTCTCGTGACTAAAAAATGACTCAGCTGGGTCTGCAGTGGTGTGATGTTTATCCGAGGCGGCGGCTAGCGAAACAAACATTCAGGTCAGTTTAGCTATTCATAGTTTAAACTCTTTCTACCTAGAGTACAATTAGCGCTAGCCAGTAATTGGTTTAGTAGTGGCTCAAATATAGCAGTCGTTAGCTTAAATGCTAGTTGAACACTGCCACAGCCGAAACCTTACCGAAACTGGACAAGATGTTAGCTCTGACATTCCTCAGAGACAGACGTTAGTGTTGGTACAGGTTGTGAGCTGGAGCCAGAAGTTTCCCATTGTAAAGGAAAACAATAATTCAACTAGATCAGGAAATAAAGCCTAGATAAATACGTTCCTGGAATTGTGGCAATTGTTCGAAGCCATAAATGTTATTATATATTAACTGGAATAAAAACAGAAACTGCAACGTTTGCAAGATTTTAACAAGCAGGCTAGTTAGATACCTACATTGACATTACAGTTTTGAAGATAAAGTGTCTTCTTTTAGGAGCTAAATTATCTCTATTTGAATGTATCGAGTGTACTTATAATGCAGTCAAACATAGAAGGATAGATTGTCTATGCTACTATTATAATGGTGATAATAAATAAAACGTAAACAAGTTAGTACATAGAAATTACAAGAGGAAAGACAAAAATGGGATGTGTACCTACATGATTACAATAAACATCGATGATTACACAGAATGATGGACATAAAGGGGTAATGTACATGTTGTACTTTTTAGGGATGCATGATATTGGATTTCTCGCCAATATCCGATATGGCGATATTTTCCAACCCTTTTGGGTGATTGCCGATTTCAATACCGATATATTAGGCAGATGTTTTTTTTCCACCTATTTGCAGAGAACATCAAGTCTCCCCTGTAGTGGAATTGATATCCTGCCTACTCTTATTGTAGTGGCCCGCTGGCAGATGCAGAAATAACATAATACAGTGCTTTTTAAAATGTACACATTCACTGGGCAATATAAGAAAACTACTTCAATGTAGGTTATGTACAGAATGCCATATTTATTTGTCTGTAATATTTTCTTTCAAATAAAACTAATATTTATTCAACTTAAACAGGGTTGGCTGATGCTCTCCCTGAGACAATCCTGATAATGGCCACGTTTTACCTAATGCACAGAACAAATACATAAAATGAAATCATCCTTGCTGTACGTTTCGGAAACCTCTGAAAAACTGCCATACCGCAGACGTCTTGCACCCTTCTCCATGCTTGGTGCAGGCACTGCGCACACTCACGTCGAGTTAATGTGGTAGCATTTCAGCAAGCTTTTTTAGGGAATCATCGAGCATTAAGGCATAATTATCGTAAACCGCGGAAAATATCGGCAGAAATGATCGGCAGAAAAATGACATATTTACCAGGCAAAAACGTAGGCCACATGGTTCCCTGCTCCATTCATTGAAACTGAGTTAATCATGATGATCACTCGCTCACTTCATCATCACTAGTCTCTCTCAGCTCTTATGGCTGCATCGTTTTCACCCTTTTTCATGAGGTAATTAGGTCAATCTTCTGCAATTCATAGAACTACCTTGAACGTGTGCTAAAATGCTGGGTCTAAAACTGATTAATCATTATTGTTTTAAGATAAGATATCAGCTTCTCAGTAAAAACAACTAGGATGAGTAAAATATTGACTTTTTGGAGACTGCAGAGGATACTGAAAGGATTTCATGTGTGCCTGATTCTTTTGTGAAGATAGGTTAAAAACAATGTTATTTTCTTTAATCACTTCAGACAAGTCTCGCAGGGTTCTGGTTCTCATTCAATGAAAAGAAAAGCTTCTTAGACTTGCAAATTGACTTTGGACGATTTGCCTTGTCTGCAGCTACATAAAGGTCAAAGTGAAGGGATAGCGTGATACAAATGCTGCCCTTGAACTCAGCAGCACAAGTAGGACAGAGTTTAACGCCAGGTCTACCCATAAAAGAGTTTGTAGAGTAAGTGAATTAACTTCCCTAAACACAAAACGAAGAGCACGTGAGAGCCCTGATGCTGAATAGACGGATACATACTTTGACTGCGGAAGCTATATACGGTTTTTAAATGTATTTCACATTATTAGGCCATGTTTTTATTTCTCTAAAATGTAAAATACATTTATCAAGTGCTCAAATTGAACCTGGTTGGTGCAGTAGCCGTGTTTTATAAGCTATTCTCCATGATTCTTGCCTTTTGTTTTTGATATCTATGTTGGTTTTTAACTCTGGGGGACACGATTGCACCGACTCTCTCTCTGTATAACAAAGCTTATTCTTCAAATGCCGCCATGGTAAAGAAGAAGTGAGATTTTTATTTTCAGACTTTCTAAGCACGAGGTACTAGGGAGACAGGATATGAGACACACACAGAGGTTTAACATGTAAAATAAACAACCGCAAGGTAAATATAGTAAAGCTTTATCAGATCAGATCGGAAGGGTTAAGTATTTTTTGAGCAGCCAAAACCAAGTCACGAGGCTCACTGTAGCCTTTAGAGGAGCTGTCAGGGGGCTATCAGTCATTGATATGTTCTGCAAAACCTTGACCATGTCCTCACTTGATAAAAATAGTAGCAGGCTTCTATCAGTAAAAGGATTCAATGGACTCTGTAGACTTTAGGCAGACCAGCATACTGACACAAAAAGGCCAAAGGTATTTGCGTTATGAACACACTGCACAAACGCTCACAGTTTTTTGTTGTTGTCTTTGTGTCAGGTTGAGGCCCAGCACTGCGTGTGGCACGGGGAGTGCGGGGACTCTGTAAAGGTGCCCGGGAAAAAGTACAACTGCAACTACACTGGCCCTCCCATCCCTCTGGAACCTGAGGGTTATGAACTTCTCACGGTACGGACAGCGTCATGATGTCTTGCCCGTGTTGTTGCTGACATTTGATGCTCAAAGCAGCGTCTTGTAACATACTTCTGCTTTCCAGCTGAGCTTTTTTTTTGCACTGTGGAAAAAATTGAATCAAAGTGACGTCATCTGTTCTGTGTTTGCATGCAGGAGCTCTGCCCTGGATATGACTATGGAAACAGAAGCCTTTGTTGTAATACCACCCAGTTGCGCACTCTCAAAGGGAGTCTTCAGCTGCCCCTTCAGTTCTTGTCTCGGTATGCACAGCGGTTATAACATTAACTAATGAAGCACATGACATGGTTGGAAGAGCATTATCGTTCCCCTTCCGAACATCTGAACACGAAGAGGAGTCTTTTTTAATCAGTCAAATCTTTGTTGTTGTTGTTCTATCATGCAAGCCTCAGCTTTGCATGTCACAAATAATAAGAGACATGCTGGCTCACAGGCCGGTGATTTTACAAGGTTGTCATATTTTCTTATCTTTGTGGACTTAGTTACTTCAGTAAATTTGTCATTGCCTACTTTTTCCCATGCGCTCTTAAACTTTTTTATTATACCGTAATGTATGCAATGTTCTCCTTCTCTTTTTTAAAACATAATTTGTTCCTCACGTTCATCACTTCGGTTTGTAGGTGTCCCGCCTGTTTCTACAACCTGATGACCCTCTTCTGTGAGCTGACGTGCAGCCCTCACCAGAGTCAGTTCATGAATGCCACCAAGATTGACGATCCCAATGTCGTGGAAGTGCAGTACTATATTGGAAAGACTTTTGCAAATGGTGAGTTCCCTGCCAGATGTTGATATAGAAGAAAAAAACAGCAACAGAACGACATAGCATGGGTTGCAGTTCCCTTTTGACGTCATGTTCTCACTTGTGCAAACCTGTGGTTGACTAACAACTTAAGTGTTCCTTTTTTTGGTCAAATGAAATACAGTTTAATGTCGTAAGAGTTTTTTCCCTTAAATAATCAAATTGCTTTTTCTTTTTTCAGCCATGTATAACGCCTGTAAAGATGTCCAGGCACCATCCAGTAATGTGAAGGCCTTAACGCTGCTGTGTGGGAAGGATGCAAGTCTGTGCAATGCTACTAACTGGATCCAGTACATGTTCGATATAAACAATGGACAGACTCCCTTTCCCATCATCCCCACTTTCTCAGGTAAATCAAAGTATAGTACTTGTTTGTGGGTCATGATCCTGCTGCAGAAAAATATCCTTCATATGATTAATCACACATGCTGTCTTTTGTTCTGCCTTTGCTCTAGATGTCCCGGTGAGCGGTTTCGATCCCATGAATAATAACACTTATAACTGTACGGAGGGCTTGGAGGACGGTTCAGGCCCCTGCTCCTGTCAGGACTGCTCGAGCGCCTGTGGCCCCAGACCTGTACCTCCCCCTCTCCCGCCTCCGTGGACGATCCTCGGTATCGATGCCATGACTGTCATCATGTGGATCTCTTACATGGCCTTCCTGCTTCTCTTTATTGGGACTGTTGTGGGAGCTTGGTGTTACAGGTAAAGACTAAAAAAATAGTTTTTTTATAACTGGCATCACTGAATCACACGTTTGTTCTGATGCTTGCATTAGTATTAACTGGATTGTGTTGATCTTTGTGCATACAGGAAAAGGACCATCATGTCCGAGTATGGCCCCATATTAGACAGCAATAGCCCACTTTCTCTCAACGGTGAAAACCCTGACCAAGGTATGGTAATGCATGAACAAGTCTAATTGTCGGTTTAGGTGTAATAGAAGTCAACTTACTCCCAGTCTTTTTCTTCTCTTAGTAAATGCATCATGCTGTGAAAAACTTGGTGAACGCTTCGAGAACATGCTGCGCACCCTCTTTAGCTCCTGGGGTTCCTTCTGCGTGCGACATCCCTCTGTGGTCATAGTGGGCAGCCTGATACTGGTGGTGGCGGCCTCTGGGGGCCTGGTTCATATGACCATCACCACAGACCCTGTCGAGCTGTGGTCATCTCCGTCTAGCCAGGCTCGCCAAGAGAAGGACTACTTCGACAGCCACTTTGGGCCGTTTTTTAGAACTGTGCAGCTTATTATTACTACTCCAATCAATGACACTTTCATCTATTCTCCGTACTTTGGAGGATCAAATGTCCCCTTTGGAGCCATCCTGAGCAAAGACATCCTGGAACAGGTGAGTCAGAGGGAGAGGTGAATTCTGCAGATGGATTATGAGCTGTATTTATCATACTTTTTATTAAATCAGATAGAAGCTTCACACGCTGAAAGCAGCTGTACCTCTGAAACTGTGGTTTATCGCTTCTCTTTTTTCTTTTTTTTTTTTCAACCTCAACCCAACCAGGTGCTGGATCTGCAGCTCGACATCGAAGCCCTCGTAGCCACAAATGAGGGGGAAACCGTCACCCTTAATGATCTGTGTTTGGCTCCACTGGCCCCGTACAATAACAACTGTACCATCTTGAGTGTCCTCAACTACTTCCAGAACAGCCATGATGTGCTGAATCACTCCATAGGAGACGACTTCTACGTCTATGCCGACTTCCACAGCCACTTCCTCTCCTGTGTCAGGTTGTTTATTTTTTCTGATGCTGCTTCATTTTTTACTTTCAAATGTTGAACCAAGAGGCTGGCACTCAAATGGGTGTACATCTTAGATGACAGCAGAAATCAGTTGTAGGTCTAGGACGAGTTGCTGTAGTCAAATAGTCAAAACCGGTAGGAAAACATCTGTGCTGAAATCTAACACCTGCAGCTCATGAGAATCTATTTTCAAAACGTGCGGCTATCTGCAATTTGTAGGCAAAAATTGTCGTTAAAATAACAAAATCAGACTTCCTCATTGGTTGTCATGCAGTTGTTTTTTTATCTGTGCTTCTTTACTGCACAACAACGAGGTCAGATAGATAGACAGCGATGACTCATAATGACTTTTCATAAACTTCTTGTCTGCTATTTTCTTCCACAGTGCACCAGCATCCCTCGATGACACCACCCTTCTCCATGACCCCTGTTTGGGCACCTTCGGTGGCCCCGTCTTTCCTTGGCTCGCCCTCGGGGGATACGATGGTGAGTTAGATCACCTTTAGTGTGCAGAGAAGTAGAAAGTATTTTTCCTCTTGCAGCAGTTACATAATCTGTTATCATCCTCTCTGTAGATTCTTTTATTGCACTAAGGAATAAAGGGCTGTGCTCTCGTGGTCATTGAACTTCTTAAAAGCTGCTAAATTTGGAAATGTTAATTCAAAGTTGTATAAGCAACAGCTTACTTTGTGTTCTGTGTTTCTCTTATGATGCAGGTAGTAAGTGTTAAGGGCCAGTTTGCTGATTTTCAACCTCAGTCCTGTCATGCTATTCGATTTGGTTAGATTAGATTATGGGGAGCTAATGCCATTATGGTAGAAAGAAAATTTTGCTCTGTGCCTTTGGAAGATGCTATCCACTTCTCCAATGGGCCCTGGAAAACCTCCGCCACGTTGTCTCTCTAAACTACACTTCCTCAATTTAGGGCGCCCGCCTCCAATGTCATGTCTCGCTCAAAATCGTCAGTTTGGAAATGTAGGCTGCAGACCTGAAGATTTTGTAGACGATCCACCGGTATATTCAAATCGTATTTCGTATTCTGTACTGCTCTGAGCCGTTGCCTGCAGCTAATCTGTAGTATTTCACTCCAGCGTCTCTCGCTGGGCCGTTCCTTTCAGAGGGAAGGGGCGCAATGCACGCTGGGTGTTGTAGGAATGTAGAATGGGCAAAACCACGAGCTGTTTGCACAACTTTCTCCACAGCTATGGCCCCAATTTCAGGCATTATTGCTTCTATCGATTACAGAGAACACCAGCTTTGACTGACAGTGGCTTTTTCCAGGGGAGAACTGTTCTTTTTTTGCCATAATAAGCCCTTCACAATGTTACTAGTGTGCTGTTTGAAATTATAACATTCAAAATAATCAAGAATATGAGAACCATGCTTTTCCGAGGTGCTGTTTGTTCATCTCCACAAAAAGGAGAGCTTAGCTTTAACAGCCACTTTGATCATCTTTATACATTTGATGGATAATTAAGGACCCTCACTTTTGTAATGAATGTATCTTTTTATTTACCTGATTACAGAGACCAACTACAACAACGCCACGGCTCTAGTGATCACCTTCCCACTCAACAACTACCTGAACGACACAGTCAAGATGGGCAAAACTCTGGCATGGGAGAAAGAGTGAGACAGCAATCTGTTCTTAAAATGAATTAGCGAAAAAGCTAGCTCTTTTAGCTAGCCAAAGCTGCTGTTCGTGTAGGCTTAGCTTGTTCTCATCGTTCTTTTTTCATTTCAGATTCATCAGCTTCATGAAGAACTACAGCAATCCCAACCTGACCATAGCTTTCAGTGCAGAGAGGAGCATTGAAGATGAGTTACACCGAGAGAGCGACAGCGACATCCGCACCATAGTGCTCAGCTATGCCATCATGTTCATCTACATCTCCCTGGCCCTGGGTCACATCCAGAGCTTCAGGAGAGTCATGGTAAGCATCAATTCATTATCCTATTTATAATGCAATAAATCATGCTTTATTTTAGCTCCACATGTCTGTTACCATAATCCATTTCCGAAATGGTTTCACCTATTATGCAATAACTCCTCTTTACTGCCTGTGACGTAACCGCTTTCCAAACTAGTTTTACGTGCCTGACAACAGGAGCAGCAGAGCATGACTGATCCTCTATCTTTTTCATCATACAGGTGGACTCTAAGATTTCTCTGGGTATAGCTGGTATCCTGATTGTGCTCAGCTCTGTAGCCGCCTCACTGGGGATCTTCAGCTACTGCGGTATCCCCCTCACCCTCATTGTGATCGAGGTCATTCCTTTTCTGGTGCTGGCTGTCGGAGTGGATAACATTTTTATCATAGTACAGACATATCAGGTAACCTCCCCTCTCCCCCCTACATTAAATAGGGCTGGGTATCGATAAGGATTTCTCAATTCCATTCGATTCCAATTCACAGGGTCCCGATTCGTTTCGATATCGATTTGGTTAAGGTTACAGTTACAGTGTCAATGCACCTCTAACCTGGAGCATTATCAAAATGTTTAATGTTTACAATAAGAATTGACCCCAAAGAAGTTGCATCATGTACTTTTTATTTAACATGGCAAACACACAGGGGTCGTGCTGCGTTCAGGAGCGCTCAGAAACGTGAGTGATCAGACACGTTTCTTCACAAAGATCGATCTCGGGATTTATTAATCGATGTTGGGTCATTCAAATGAGAATCGATTCAGAACGGAGCCCTAACATTAAACTATTATGTAATTACCTACTGAATTTTCATGTGGTTCAGTCTCTATTTACAGATTCTACATAAAAATGTAGAAGCTAACAATCTACTCTAGATCTAAAATTCAACTTGAGATCAATTCCCTTGACGCTGTGTCACGAAAGCAGCTCAGCGTTCAGATTTCCCAACTCCCTTGAATGCATCAGATGTGGTTTCATTCTGATGTTCTTTTATTAGTCGTTCCTAAACGTTACTAATATGAGCCATGGCGTTTGCTTCTCCTTAACAGAGGGATGAGCGGATGCCACAGGAGGAACTTCACCAGCAGATCGGTCGGATTCTTGGCGATGTAGCTCCCAGCATGTTCCTCTCCTCCTTCTCAGAGACGGTGGCCTTCTTCCTGGGTAAAATACAGCATATATGTACACAGAGAGTAATATGATATATGCTTTCTAAATGATAATATCCCCTCTTGTAAATGGAGAACACTGTAGTAAGATTGACCAGTTGCTAAAATAGAGTGCCATAGTTTCCTGATGAGTCACATGCTGGTAAAACTGAGTTTCTCTTCTGCAGGAGCGCTGTCCAACATGCCCGCCGTGAGGACGTTCTCTCTCTTTGCTGGGTTGGCGGTTTTTATTGATTTCCTGTTGCAGATCAGTTGCTTCGTCAGCTTGCTCGGCTTGGACGTGAAACGACAGGAGGTGAGCCTGAGGGGAAATGGTGGTTACATAAATGTAGACACTGAAGGGGTTACAGATGGCTGATGAAGTGTGAGGCTTTCATGAGAAGAATTTCCAGTTTTCATCCTGCAAAATCCCCGCACAGGAATATTCAATGCTTAAATCTTCCTCTCTGGTTGATTGTTTTCCGAGTATTGTAATTAGCAGGTGCAGTGATTGTCGCTCTAAATGATTAAACCCCCAAATGAGTTAAAAGTCAGTTATTAAACAGTGTGTTCTTTTTTTGTGCTTAAAGACGAATCGACTCGATATCCTCTGCTGCGTGAAGCTGCCGGAGGGTCAGGAAACAAAGACGGACAGCTTACTCTTCCGGTTTTTCAAGAAAGTCTATGCTCCATTCATCCTCAAAGAGTGGGTGCGACCAATCATAGTAAGTGACACTCTGACAGCAACGCACATCTGTTTCTATAGATTCTACTTTCACTTCACTCCTCCTGTCTCGTTTTATCTCTCTTTGTTTAGGTGGCTGTGTTTGTGGGAATGCTCTCCTTCAGTATCGCTGTGGTGAATAAAGTAGAGGTTGGACTGGACCAGAAACTTTCCATGCCTGATGTAAGTCTTCTCCGTTTTTACCATAACTGTGTTTTTATCGGTTGCTAGCACAATGTTGAATTCTATTCCAAAAAAATCAGACAAATTGGAGTGGTTATAGTTTTTATTTTGCCAGCAAATTAACTGTTCTTCAGTCATCCATCGAGTGCCTGGAATGTGGATATTTGATTATGTTTGCCATTGTTACCATGGTTACCATTCACTTACAAAATGTGTAATAGCCCTGGCTTTCATTCGTGCTCCCATTGCAGTCTCATCTGATATTCCATCTTTCCATTTAGGACTCGTACGTGCTGGAATACTTCAGGAATCTGAGCGAGTACCTCCACACTGGAGCTCCAGTGTACTTCGTGGTGGAGGACGGTTTAAACTACAGTAGCATAGAGGGTCAGAATGTTGTGTGTGGAGGAGTGGGCTGCAACAACAACTCTCTAGTCCAGCAGGTGTACGCCGCCTCTCTCATCAGCAACTAGTAAGTCTGAGCTTTGAACACTTTGGATCACAGGTGGTTTAATTACACAGAAAATACAATCTTAAAGATATAAACAAAATATAAGTTTCAAGAATTGTCTAAGAACCTGTTTTAACATGATTTCATTTTTAACAAACAACTTACATTTGAATGTATAGGATTCAAGGCTTTAAAGTGGTAATCTCAAAGATTTCTGTTTCGGTCTCTTTGGCGGCACCTATGGCGATAAACGGTAACTGCGGGAGCACACTTAGACTTAGACTTAGACTTAGACTCAACTTTATTGATCCCTTTGGGATGACTCCCTCTGGGAAATTCAGTCTCCAGCAGCTTATACAGTACAATACAATAGGAAAGAATCAGCACACAGAGGGTAAAAAATAAAGATCAAAATATATATATCTATCGATATATATATATATATATATATATATATATATATATATAAAGTACAAAATTAGATAACAAAATATATAAAATATACACTTATCCAGATATCCAGACAGTGTCGCATGTGTGACGTCCACGGTTGGCTCCGGTTGTAATTCTTTTCCTTCATCTGAGCGTCGAGTTTATTTCTTTTTCTTTGGATTTTCACTTCTTGTTGAAGTTGTATCTGTAGTCATCGATCTTTTCTTTGTTTGTTCAGCCATAGTAGATTACTGTTTACTCGCAACACTCGCAGAGACCGGAAAAGCAGCCGCTTAGCTCTGCCTACCCTCTCTGGCAGACCAACCACTGCTGGCTGATGGAAAACACGTCACTAACTCGGCACAGCTTGTGATTTTTTTTTTCTGTAAAAGTCTCCACAGACACCCAGTCTGTAATACTGCGAATGCAAAGGCTTTCATTAGTGGGCCATAGGCTCAATCACCGTTATGTTACCTCATTCGGCGATGTGACTTAACAACATTTTTTAAATGAAAATCTTTGAGATTATTACTTAAATGTATAACTTTTATAATTATATGATGTATTCATTTTCACTTTCCCTTTCACTCTCAGCACAACCATTGCCTTCACACCGTCCTCTTGGCTCGATGACTACTTTGACTGGGTGAAGCCTCAGTCGACCTGCTGTCGATACTACAACACCAGCGGCGCCTTCTGCAATGCCTCAGGTACGGTTTTATCAAATGTCAACATGCCCTAGGCCCTTGCCTCATAGTGGTCGTGTCACAAGCTGCTGTTTGGCATAATTTCAACACATTTCCCATTTTTTCATGCTCAACACGTAGAGAGACTGATAGAGTTTGAGCAGCAGAAGCATTGAGCAATTCACTGGAGGAAGATTTGTTTTCGAAATACAATATACCTATCACCAAAATGTTTATGCAGCCATGTTGATTCAGAATTTAACAAATGTATATATGATTAGATAAAGCATTGTTGAACACCAACACTCTGATTTTAAGGCTAAAAGTAGTTTTGTATTTCACTTTTATTTTTGCCTTTTTAATGAAGGTTTGGGGTCATTTTTACATTTGTTTTTTAAAGTTATTGTTTTGTCTTAGAAAAAATGATTTTCTCACATCCTGTCGGTGGAATGGATGATTATATTCCTGATACTGTTTTCCAGTGGTGAATTCCTCCTGTGTGCACTGCCGGCCCATGACTCCCAGTGGAAAGATGAGGCCAGAAGGTGACGACTTCGACCGGTTTCTACCCATGTTTCTGTCGGACAATCCCAACATCAAGTGTGGAAAAGGGTAATTTTATATTGTTTTTTTTAAACACATGACAATTTATTAAATACTTTCACTTTAACTTCAGTTTATGTGTTTCAAAGTGTCCCTTCACTGTGCCAATTGTTACTGTGGTTGGTAATTTCCCCTGTTTAACTCTTTCACAATGCTCCTCCAGCGGCCACGCAGCCTACGCATCCGCAGTTGACCTGTATCCCGACCACAAGGGGGTCGGAGCCACTTACTTCATGACCTTTCACACCATCACGAAAGAATCTCCAGACTTCATACACGCTTTAAAAATGGCCCGAACCCTTGCTCACAACATCAGTCAGTCCATAGACCATAAAGTGTTTGCCTACAGGTAAGTCACGTTGTGCTGCATGTAGTGCTCTCTTAATTAGTAGGCTATTTAAATCACAATCACTGTTGCTTGTGTAACAATTATTATCTGCATTCAGTTTTGTGTTTTTTCTTGTGAGAAATACTTGTGGTTGAAGTTTGGCTTGTTTTTAACTCAAAGTTCAAGGGTATGGGGGGGTAGGTTGCAGATAAGCACACAGGAAAGAAAACATTATAAATGGCAGTAAAGCTCACATTTAGAGCTCTAAAATAATCTAGATGTACCCTGTGTCCTTTAAACAAAAGGTGTTAGATTATGTCCTTATTTAAATGCAGCAGATAGTTAGCTTTAATTAAAAGAACATGAATATTTAGTCATAGAAAAAGAAATGCATTTTTTGAAGCCATGTTCACTAATGTATATTTTCCTCCTTCGCAGCGTCTTCTACGTGTTTTACGAGCAGTACCTCACCATTGCGTACGACACGGCCCTGAACCTGAGCGTGTCCCTGGCTTCCATATTCGTGGTGACGACGGTGCTGCTGGGCTTCGAGCTGTGGTCGGCCGTCATCGTCAGCATCACCATCGCCATGATCCTGGTCAACATGTTCGGCATCATGTGGCTGTGGAGCATCAGCCTCAATGCGGTGTCGCTCGTGAACCTCGTCATGGTGAGAAGCGACGTGAAGCACTCTTAGCATTTTGACTTACAGCGGATGTGATGCCTGAATATTTTCCCCACACCTGCTTATTTCTATAGTTGCACACACAGTTCAGTGCAATGGACATTTTTCTTTTAATTGTGATAAATTGATTCTAATTTCATTCATTTTTTCTTCCGCCTCACAATAATAACACAATTTATATTATGTAAATTAAAGGTATATTACCTTACCTAGTTACTAAGTTAACATGTCAATCAATTAAAGAGGGAATGGTGGCACATTCCTGTGTTTTGATCACAGACTGTACCTTTAAACTTGGGACTTGTTGACAGACTTGGCCGGTCATGTGACCCCGCATGAACTTTGCTCTTGCAATGTCACAGCGTCCCTAGTTATCACCGCTTACACTGGTGAATAAAATGCTGTCAAAGCCATCAGGAAGTTTTCTTTTTGAACTGTTACGAACTTCATCTCACCTATGGAACATTTAAAGGCAGCATAACCCAAGCTTTAATCAGATGTGATCAGTAGTTCTGTGTTTTGAGTCGTTTTCTGTCCTTCGTTGCAGAGCTGTGGTATCTCGGTGGAGTTCTGCAGTCATATCGTACGAGCTTTTTCCATCAGTGTGAAGAAGAACAGGGTGGAGCGGGCTGAGGAGGCCCTGGCTCACATGGGCAGTTCTGTAAGTCTGAGTTTTTTTGGTTGCTAGTAATGTGAACAGTGGAACCAACTTTAAATATCTACTGTAGCTAGAAAAGGTTCTGCCTGTTTTTAAACACAACATCTGCTTTAAAGTAATTTTGGAAACTTCCACCATCCTTACACGATATGCCACTATTTCCTTTCACAGGTGTTCAGTGGGATCACATTAACAAAGTTTGGAGGTATCCTCATCCTGGCTTTCTCCAAGTCTCAGATCTTTAAGGTCTTCTACTTCAGGATGTACTTTGCCATAGTGTTGCTCGGGGCCACGCACGGCCTCGTCTTCCTCCCTGTGCTGCTCAGTTATATCGGTCAGTAATAACTTGTAAACAAATAGACCTTAAGAATACAAGATTAAAAGCCCAAAACTAAATGACAATCTTTTGACTTTTTCTCCACAGGTCCTTCGGTGAACAAAGCGAAGGCATTTGCTGCTAACAAGCGTTATGCTGGGACAGAAAGGGAGCGCCTCCTTAACTACTAGCAGGCTGGTTGGGACTATGAACAATGAACTAACTATTTGTCTGGGAGGGACTGTGTGGGTGTGAGCGCAAGCCGTTTCTGTGATTACTGATACACTCATCATCGACGCCACTGCTATGCACGGATTTAACTCAGGAATATTCGGGGGAAGAGGAGCGCCACAGGCCGTGTCAAACTGCGTACTTATTGATTTTCCTCAGAAGACTTTGGACCCCCGACATCTCTCCTCCTCCTCCTCACCCTACTCTGCCTTTTCATCCTCACGCTACAGGACAAGTCCGAGTTCAGCAGGTGAAGGTTGAGCAACATAAACCCCTCTGTGACGGTGTGGAAGTAGGAGAAACACCGCCCCAAACATCAGTTGACAGACAAACTCTCAGTCAGTTCCATATGCTATGAGATATTTGATTAGGGAAACTCTAAAACTGGTCAGTTTTTCATGTTTTTTAAAATGTAAACCAGAGAAAACGAATGTGTAAAAATACTTTTTTTTGAAAACAGGACTTTTTGTAGAAATATTTGATATTATGAATCATTTACTAGACGCACACACGGCGCACAATGGAGCTAACAGACAACAATAATATCATAGATGCTCATAAATCCTGGCATTGACATGTACCTTTGACAGAGCTTTATCTCCATACTGTATTACTGAGCAGGTACAGTTGCAGCATTTTCACCCAGCAGTAATGTGCAGCTTGTGTGAATTTGGACAGCTTTGTTTTGACTCTATCACACTGGATTTAAACTGAACTGAACTTAAACTGCTGACTTTTAGCTCCTATTAATGGAATAGAAAGCCAAAGCAAAACAGTCCAGGTCCTTTCACACGCAGTGCATTAGGTATCGCATGCTGCTCTCCAAACAGCATCCTGCTCGTCTTTTTATTTGCATGACTACGTTGTTAGTCCGTCCCTGGTGCTTTTAGAAACAGTCATAGCAATAATTCCTCTGTGATATCAGTCAGGATACATGTCGATGCCAGGTTTAGAGGGCGCTCTCATGTTAGAAATGCTTTTATATTGAAATGTAAATTTGAGACTTGAGAACATTTGTGAAAGTGACAAAGCTTAATTGTAAATAGGTTATACAGGATTGATTTAGATGTATTCCATCTTGATACAGAATACTGTAGAATCACTGGATAACGGTACAGTCCTGACCTTTTCATTCCCTCATTTAAGTCATTTTTTTATTTTAATTATTAACATTTTGTTAACCTTCACTGCTGTCTTAAAAACCTCTTCCAAGTCCACCTACGTAGATGCATGACTGTCCTTTCTTAAAAGAAAAACAACAACATTGTGTGGCCACCTTTACATCCCAGGATTGTGCTCACGTGCATCCCTGTATCCGGTAACGTACCCGGTGGAGACGGTCACTTTAATTTGAATAGGGTTGTGACATCACTAGAAGAGGATGTTTGTGTTTTACCCGAAAATCTTTTAAAGGAACAGTACCGTTCCTTGTTTTTAAGTTTTCCCGCCCTTGTTTTGTTTTTCTCCACGATGCAGTAAAGTTGTTTCTAATGAAAGAATTTTGTTTGATGTAAAAAAAAAATGTTTATGAGCAACTGAACAAGTTGTAACATGGATATTGAAGGATTGTGCTTGTTAACAGTGCTGAGCATTGACAAATCATCTCTGACATTATGACTGTGGGAAAGGAGACTGAAACCACGTATTAGAGAACTTTTGTTTTTAACATTTTTAACACTTATTAAATTGTTCTCAGATAAGTATGGAGCCTGCCCTCTTTGATATTACATAAACTACCGTTTTTGAATTATATTTTTATTGTTGTTCTTCCTGATACATTCAATCTAGAGTTAGAGGTTGTGGTTAAACCAAAACATGTCTAATTCTTACAGAGAAGATGCTGTCTTCATTCTTTCAGGTTAAATCTCACTGCAGTGGATGCCTCTAATGAATCAACCACACATACTGTAGTTGACATTGTTCGGCCTGACCACAGTGTGGCGCCTGAATCCGCCCGTGAAGCTGCGTCTGCATCATGCTCTCAGTAATGTTGTGGGAGTGACCTAATTTTTATGCCTTGAAGAGGAGCAGTCGTGCCATGCTTTTTACATAGCCAGTAAATCATACTTGTGCAGAGGAAGAACTTAAAATGCCAACTCCACGCAGCATCTGAATGGAGCTGGTTGTCCAGCATCTAAATCTGCAGATTTGGACGTACAGACCCAAACTTCACAGGCCATCAGTCACTCACATCCTAGTCGAGAGTCTGTGCCAAACCTCGAGCTGTGTGCTTCCTCCCAGCGTGTGTTGTTGTGTCTGTCTGTCCGGCTCTGTTGTCACACAAACCTCCAGCTCATGACTTATTTATCCGCTGCCCTGTGAGAGCGGGGACTGTTCTTTGAATCTGGCTCGGGGATTTAAAATATTAATTTCCTCTGCAGGTCTGTACTGCTGTCTGCAGGGGAGAAGATATATACAGGTTGTGAGGGAACTATTATGTAAGATGTGCCGGGCTTGGCTCTCACTAGACTCTAACCTGTTCCCATACTTCATTATGACATGCAGGCAGACACACACTGCAGAGTGAGGCGGCTGTAGTTCAAGAAGGGGAAAAGAAAACACTGGAAAATAAACTAAAGTGGCAGAGCTGTCTTTGCTGACAAATGTAACTGAGCAAAATGGATCAGCATATTAGGCGTAAAGCCAATCAGAGTTTAATAGAGACATGAAGAACTTACCTTACCTAAGTACTTAAAAAGACATTTTATACTATTTTGATTATTGGATATTCGACTAATTTAGCCTGGCACTGATTTTTGAAACATGAAAGGTCTCTAAAAGCTTTCAGGAAACATTTTGAATATTTTCCATCCATCCATTATCTATACCACTTATCCTGTTCAGGGTCACAGGGGGCTGGAGCCTTTTCCAGCTGTCATTGGGCGAGAGGCGGGGTACACCATGGACTGATCGCAAGTTACGTTTCACCACTTAATAAATATAAGTCTGATATTCACTCCCCTTTGAGCTCTGTTTTGGTCACCACCACTCTTTTTTTGCTGATTGCCATGTTCACCAGCTAGTTACTAATAGTTAGCCGGTAGTTAACAGTCAGGTTTTAGAAACAGCGGCCCGCTGTGGGTGGAATTGACCTGAACTAACAGGTGTGATCGCAACCCCCTTTTGGGATCTGACGGTCAGGCCTCCTGTATAATTGTCAGACCCTGCTTTCATGTGGTTGCAGAAAAATCAAATAAAGGAGTTCCCCCTCAAGTTAGAAAAATGAACTTGGTGGTGACGAACTTGGCGTCATAGTCCATCCATCCATCCATCCAGGGTACAGGATGGGTTCAGGGTCGCAGGGGGCTGGAGCCTATCCCAGCTGTCATCGGGCGAGAGGCCAGGTACACCCTGGACTGAGCGCCAGTCCATCACAGGGCTGACACACAGAGACAGGCCACCTTTTACATTCACACCTACGAGCAATTTAGAGTCACCAATGAACCTAACGAGCATGTCTTTGGACTGTGGGAGGAAGCAGGAGTACCTGGAGGAGACCCATGCGTGCACTGGGAGAACATGCAAACTACACACAGAAAGGCCCCCTATAAGTCCAGGAACTAGGAAATATTTATAGTCAAAATAAAAGTAAAAGTAGCAGTCCAGGCAAAGACAAAGGTAGTGGGATTAAAAAGGTACATTGTGTTCCTGAAACAGCAGTTAAAAAAAATATATTTACTACAGTGTTTGATTAGTTTTCTTATTACTTCTTTTCCAGATGCAGACTTGTTTACATAGTAGAGACCATATGCTACATTCTAACATATATACATTATAGTGTAATCTCCTGTATACGTCACTCAGGATGATTTATTATGGGAGAACATTTCATTTCATAATTTGTTTTGACGGGCAGAGCGCCCGCTGCATCTCCCGCCCACTGCACGTCTGTCATGAGAGCGACAGTGACTCTGGATTATCAGTGCCTGAAATTGAATTATTTTCCTTAGATAACGGGACTCATCTGGGAAATCACTGGCTACTAATACAGCTCGGTGGTTGTCATTAAAACAATCTCGGAAAGCGAAATTAAAAGATTAAATGGGGTGTGGTAGCAAGAGTAGTTTTGTAAATGTGCATGCAGCGTAAGTCACTATTACTAACTTTAGTAGAGTAATCATGATGTAATGTGTGTTTTACTGATGAAAAAAGACTGAGTGTGAATAGATACACTTTTTTTTTCACTCTTCTCTTCCCTACAGTACGTGCTCCCTCCTACAGTTGTCCTTGAACTCACCTTGGGGCCTCCACCACGCTTACTTTAAAGTTGACCCTTCTAGTTTTTTGAACATACATGAATAAATAAGTGAAAGAGGCGTTTAATGCCCTGCTTTGCGTCACTGGTTTTCTGTTACAGTGGGCTCAGTTGTCTCTGAAATGGACTCTTGGGGTGGAACAAAAGGGATTAGGTAGCCCTGTCAAACATGGAGAGAGGATCAAATTTTCAGGTCCACCTGCAGAGCTTTCCCCCGCTGACCACCGAGCACGAACACAACAACACTGCAGAAGAAAAAAGTTTGTAGATTTGAACAGACAGACCTGTTTTTACCTTTTTCTATGTAAATGAAACGCATACTTAGGCAGAAAGGGTAAATACAGAACAGAGTTTAAGAGTAAAGTAAGATAATCAAGCAGGTTAGCACTCATTTATGTTAGCAGTTACTACCTCCATCCTCAGTGTTGACTACTTCCTTGTTTACAAGTTACAGTAAATGTTAGAAAAGCCCTGAGTCACAGTATCATGACAGGAAAGGGGCAAAATGCCGTTTCAGCCAAATGTTGTTATTTTAAAGGGAAGGGCAATAGAGCGCAGCTTGCCCCAAACGATGGTACACATATTTTCACAATGAGGGTCACTTATGTGTGAGCAGGGCTCAGGAAGGCCTGTCAATAGAGCCCTTTATGAGGCGGCGAGGGGGGAATTAGGCTGTCAATGGAGGGGACTAAGCCACGTATGCCATGTGGCCACGCTCGGCCCTGGCCTGTTTGTTTTGATGGCAGCACGAGACTGGCGTGACTGCGGGCCTTGTTTACATTGGATGTGTGTCAGGCAGAAGAGTTCCCACTCTGCATGAGAAACTGACCTCTCAGATTGCATCAGAGCCTCAGGTGCTACGCGTTTCCAGTTGAGGCTTGTGGAGTCGCACCTTTTTATTGTGCTGAAATAATCAGCCATGACACTTGGATAATACCAGAGGTGTGTTTCAGACACAAGGCTTTGAAGCGCTTACAGCTCTATGAGTAAAGCCTTTCTTGACAGTCAGGTTGTTTAAGACTGCTGCTTCATAAATTTGAAATGCTAACTGAAGACTTAATAAAACATAATGGTGAAAAAGCTGCTTACAGGGCTACTGCCAGGGGTCAAAGTATAACATTAGGTTTAATATAACTGCAGTCCGCATGGGATATTGTGCAGAAACCCTACACTTTAAATGGTATGAGCTTATATTTTAAGAATGCTCTAAGTGCAGCTCATGTCAAAATGTGACAAATGTCTGCATGTTGACTTTGACATGACTGGTGTTTGCAGAGCAGCAGTTAGAGAAACCTTTCCGTCTGGTGGATTGATTGTACTTGTGCAGCTTGGAGTGCAGCTACAGTTAGCCTGAAAACTAGCCTGACCAGGACCAAGCTAACATGAGGGGGAAGCTAGCCTAATCTAAAGTAAGCCAGAATAAGTGAACTGGTAATGTTTTATGAAACACCCTTAAGTTATTGTGTTTGAAAAGTGGTGGATGTGTTAAAAGGCCCTGGAAAGCATTTCCTCTATAAGGTTCCTTACTGTGAGTGTTGGGTTCAAACTGAAGCTGAAACAGTTATTTCACAAGAGAGATCTGGGATTTCCTTTTCATACTCTTTTTAAGTGGGCGGGGCTTAGTTAAAAAAGGATGATGTCACATTTTTTCATGCACCAATCAAAGCTTACAAACTATTAAATCAAAATCTCATGATGTGTGGGGTGGTTTGTTTACGTCACGAGTGCTGAAACAAACCACACCCACACAGGTCCAATAAGGCAGTTCAACTGAGTTTGTCTGTTGTAAACCTGTAATAAGTAATGACTAAAGATGAATATATTTTTAAAAAAAGGAACTTAAAAACACTGAAAATGTGTTTTTACTGTCCTAAGATGATTTGTGCAGCTGTACCCCTGGAACGTGACATGAGTGTTCAGTGTACTTGCAAGCACAACAATGCACATCCCTTACCACACTCAGTTTGAAGGTGAAACCAGGTGAAAATAAGCTTTAAACTTTGCACCTGCAAAACTCTGCTTTCAGTCTGGTGTTAAGTTAAAAATGCTAAATATGAGTACTTAAGATTAGAAAAGAAAGTTTTGTTTGTTCACACAGACCATTAAGTGAATGTCAATGGAATAAGCAAGTGTTGTAGATTGATGTGAAAGATGTGTTGGTTTAAAATGAAGCTACTTGGCACTTATACGAGGGCTATATTAGTGTACCTCATAAATATGTACAAGGATAAGAAGGAAAAGGAGAGAGAACCTGAGTTCTGAGTTCAGTCAGAGGTCACGCTGAACAAAATCATAGAGGCACGCTCCCACACTCACAGTCTGCTGCTAGCTAGCTCAGCGCTAACTGCCATACAGTGCCAAGATGAAAAATTAATAAGGATAGTTTCACGCTACATTCAAGGGAAGTAAAAACTTGTCAGAGTCTCGTTTTGATTGAACAAGCAAAGCAATTTATTTACAAACATACACAGGTCTTAAGTGTCGCCCATGAGTCTTTCCTCACAGAGTATTTAGTGTGCATCTACGCAAAAATCTTTGGGCTTGCAAACAGAAAAAAAGCTCAGTATTTTTTTCACCGTCATTTAGCATAATCTATTCTGTTCTTATTACAATTTGGTTCAACTCAAACACCATTATCAATACTTGGTGCAGCATTTAATACCATTTTTTTTCAAGTGGGCCACATTGTGCCCAAATTTATAGTCCAATTTCAAGCTTATACAAAATGAAAATCAAGTTGAGACTACATGCCGAACAAATGGAATAATACTTTTTTTTTTATTGTTCACATTCTGTTGATTTTTCGCTCTAAATCTTAAATTTCAAATCAACAAATGCTGATTCAAGTTATATGCAAGTATGATCCATCACTGATCCCTGTTGTGATCTCGTTAAGGATTTCCTCCTCCTCAGAGAGGTCAGAGGTCAGCTACAGAGAAGTGTCCCCGGGGCCTGTAGACAGTCTTGCTCAAGGACACTTAAGCAGGATACTTAGTGGCACAGGGTCTTATCCCATGTTCTCCAGGTGGCCGATTCTGCTGCTGATCCTGATCACTGTTTTATGGCATGTTTGCACTCATAAACACCTCTTCAAAACTGCCTTCCTGACCCAGTTTAGCACTGTAAATGTGCTAGCAATACACTCTAACATAGAGCACAGGAAATTCGACACTGATAAAAGTGGGTCTGGTCTCCTTACGTCCATAGCAAGCGTTTGACTGGTAGAAAATGAATGGAATACTTCAATGAAAATAGGAAGTCCCATTATGTCTGCAAGTACCTGTGTACAAATGATCATCACTATTCATGCAGATAGTCGTGGCTACAAAACTGTGAATTAACCATAAGAGAGAAAACAATTCAAAAGGTCCATTGAAATGATTTCCATGTGGTGCTTATGAACACAGCTTATTTTTCAGGGTTAGTTCCAAAGCTCAGTAAAAGTCTGAAAAAAATGTCCCCCTTCCCCCTCCGTCTCACAAGATTCAAAAAGTGCACTTTTAAGACGATGACTCGTAGGAAATATGATTCACTCTGAGGGATAGGAGTCCAGCCAAAACCAGCCACTTAAAAGGCTTTTGTTTGGATTTGACGCCCGCCAGGAGGCCACCAATCATACCAGAGTTTACAAGAAGGGAATTAATGAAAAGCTATGATAAAAATCTTACAATCATTGGTTCCTTTAGCTGAAAAAAAGTCCATCGTCAGATTCAAAGCTCTCTTAATCAACAAGAGAAGTCTAAAATATACAAAGTAAAGATGAAGACACGTGGAAACATGCAAACCAGAACTTGTTTGCAGACGATCGAACCCTTTCTGTTAGAAGTCCATGTAGTGACGATGAATGTAGAAGTCAAAAAATGGAAAAATAAGTTCTGGAAATGTGGGTCCCTTTGGCTGATTTCAGGTCTCTGAGAGGAAAGGGAGTGTTGTTGGTGGTGATAAGCGGCTGCAGTAGAGTAACAGCCTGCAGTACCTTTGAGCTGTCAGAGGGGGAGGAAGCGAGAGGTGGGAGGATGGATACTGTGGAGAGAGGAGGATCAGGAAGAGGACCTGGTGGTCGTCCTCCTGATGGGTTACTAATGCTAGGAGGCCTGCAGCAGGCGTCTGTAGTGCGGCATGATCTCGTGCTCCGGCAGGTGCAGGTTGAACTCTAACGCCACCAGGACAGGGAACTCGAAGGCGATCAGCTCTCTGCGGTTCACTCTGAACTTCTCCTCCAGTTTCTGACAGACGAAAAAAAAAAATAGGATTCAGATTGAACAATAGATGCTCAATTACTTGTAACCAACCACGCTTTTTTTAAACCAGCATTTCATGTGGGCTGGCCATGCTCTGCCTCACAGAACATTTGGACACGATAGATGCCTGTTTGGAAGGCTGCTTGATGAAATCACCATACTTCACAAGCCAACAACAAAACAAACTAAATGTATTGTTTTTGCCAGTTCTGCAGGGATGTTAATAAATCACTTAGTTTAAGGGGGGAATTACCTATTTTAAAAGCTTTCAATTAAAAGGGACACTCCACTATCTACACATAGAAAACATACTTTTTATAAAATGTACCAATCAGCCTGTGAATGAAGCAATATCACATGATGAGTGATGTCATTGCGGCCTCGTGCCTACGACCGAATCACAGCTGTGCTGATATTCATGACAACATCACAACCTCGAGTGTGATATTGCTTTTATACAACAGTTCCAGAAGCGGCAAATAGTAGTAAAAAGTAACAATCAACAATAGATTATTTTTTGCTCCACCATCTCAACTAGTTCCACATCCTAACTGAAACTGGACTGTTGTTGCCAAGCAACCCAAACATTCTCCTGCACTCTGTGTCTTTAGGTTACCTTAGATCAGCTGTTTTTATCATGTACATTTATTTTTGTTTTGATTTATCATCAACCAGTGAAATAAGAGTCCGCTGTGTGATTCAGAATAACCAGCTTGATTAATGTAGACATACACGGCCTGCTGTAATGATCATTCACAGTATTCAGATCACCTGGCTGAGGCGGAGTGATACACAAAGTGAAAAGTTCCAGTGATGTTGTACTCTACATCAGCACTGATGGAATGCCTCTTGTCCTCTCAGATTACTTGGATCGAACTGTTGTATAAGTAAGGGATAATGTATGAGCAGGTTGTTATCATGGAATGGAACCCTGACAGGAAGAGCACCCTTGACTAACCCTAACCCGCATCCCTAGCAACTGTCAGCTCTTCATAACAACGGTCTGTTATCAAGAAATACCAGACCTTTGAATGGCGTGATTAGAACCAAGTATTTAACACGGCCGTGTAATAAAAAGATACCTCTCTTACTCCAGAGGACGAGAGAGACACTATTTAGTTGCATTATGGAAATTATAGGAGCCTGAGTTTTCAGAACTTGACCCCAATAAGAACATCATCATCATTTACACCTTTTGGATCTATTTCTGAAGAGTAACTTAACACCCTCTTGAAAGATTTTTTTCTCGCCTCCCGTAGTTCTCAAGTTGCTGGGGACTACTTCGAGGTGAGACAGGTTTGAAACTTCAAACAGAAAGACTAATGAAACAGAGCTTTGAAGTTACTCTTTAAATCTGTCTCTTACAAGACACCAGGTTTCTGACAGTGCTGCACAAAGTAGCGAGATCCACCTTTTTTTAATAGTGTTGATGATGGTAGAACATATCAGAGAGGTCAAATCAACTGGCAACATCAGCTCCTGTTTTTAGATAAATACTAGATCTGACTCTAAGGAACAGCTTTACTGATAATGAAAGGTTGTGAGAGCACAGTGTGACTACTACTACTTCCTTTCATCAGGTATACCTGGTAACCTCTACATGTGGTACATCTTTTTAGATCTAAATAAATGTCAGCAGTCTTATTATGCTCATATTTGAGTGGGGACACATTTGAAGGACTACTTTATCTAACTACATCCTGGTTGATCAGAATAATTCACACACTTTACTGTTGACAGTTTTCACGTTTGAGCTGGCTACTTTCATTTGAGTGGACTGGCCTTATAAGTATAAACAACGAGAGGGCAAAGGTCATCATTAAAGTATGATATTGGCACATTAGTTGTGATTTTCTAAACTTACATCTATGAGGAGCTTGACCTCGTGTTTCTTGAGATCACCACCAATCTTGGCGGCCAGAAGGACACAGGCTCCCGCGCAGAGTTTACGGTTCTGCTTGTTTAGTTTGCCTTGAAGAACGAGTTTCTCAAAGTAGACGAAAGCCATGGCCACTGTCGGTTCTTCATAACTGCACTCATCCTGGGCCAACTTTCTTATCTCCCTTTTCAAGCTGCAGGGAGGTAAAAAAGGAGAGAATGAGGAAGGAAGAGAAAGGGGGAAGCAAAGAGAAAGTGAGTCATTGTCTTTGTTAAAAAAACCTGCTTTAAACGACTGTTCTGTACATCTCTGTGTGTTTACCTCCTGATCTTGCTGAGCGTGAGCCGTATGTGGGGGAATTTCTCCTTGAAGGTTTCGTTCATGTCCTTCTTGAGGTCAGAGGGCTTGACGTATTCAATGACCGTCGTCTGAAAAGAAAAACCAGAGGCGGTGTCACAATGACCACGCTTTCAACACTGAGTGAGGTGACTGGATCCTCGCACACTAGTGTCAGATTCCACCACCTCCGTCTCACAATGGGGCTTCACAGAGAGCTGCTGTTACACTTAAATCTGCTGGTATTCTATATTTCTCTGATTGTCAACAAACCCCATGACAAGAGCGGAGATTGATCCTACTAACACACATCCTTCTGTGTGTATCCACAAACATAAGAGCGCCATTGTTGTCCAAATATCAGTGAGTCACACTGTTGCACTGGGTGACATGTTCCTTCGTTACGATAAACACGGGCACTGTGGTTTATTTTGAATCAGTCCCACACACCGACCTGCTGTTGGAAATACTCACTTGCACACCAAATGTGTAGCAATCTGCCACTGAAAATAGTCCCCAGCAATGTCATCATCTACTCCTGTTTGTTTGCTAAAAACTACAGTTACCAGCTGTGTCAACACTTTTTGCTGGTGGGAGTTTGGATGAACACAATGTTGATTTTGTCATTTCCCCAGATTATTGTTGTCACTGCCTTCTCCTGTAAAACTAGAGGACACAAAACAAACTAGATTGCTAACCAAGCTTTCCATGCCTCCATCAGGCCTCCATTAAACAGTTAAGTCTTGTTATAACATGCTTTCAGTACCAGGAGGGTAAAGTATAAAGAGTGGCTAATGCGTTTCTAGCACTCTGTTGAATCCACAACTTGTTTAACATTTTCTAGAGGCAGAAAAATCAGCTAGATATGCATACTAATTGTGATTCAGTGTAGCATGGAACAAGCAGTCATTGAAAGAATGTTTCTAACTCGATTAATCACTGCAGTCCTTTTCCAGCAGAGTTGGCAAACATTTACTGGTTCCATTTCACAAATGTGAGAATTTGCTGCTTTTCTAAGTCACAGATGAAAATGAATAAAACATCTCAGGGATTTAGACTGTTATTCAGAGCCATCTGAAGTTTCCACCATGGCCACTAGAAAGTTGTGACTGTAATTAATTCTGTTTTTTTATTACAGTAAAATACATTGTTAGGGGTGCTGGTTTAGCCCAGTGGGTAGAGCAGGTGCCCCATATACTGAGGCTACAGTATGTGCAAAAATGAGACCAAGGTTTGAAAAGAAACTGAATTGTCCTATTATAAAGAGTCCACTGAGTAAAAGGCATTAAAGGAGAAATTCTCCCCTAGAAAAAGCCACTGTCAGTGTCAGTCAAAGCTGGTGTTCTCTATAATCGATAGAAGCAATAATATTTGAAATTGCTGTGGAGAAAGTTGTACAAACGGCTCGCGGTTTCACCCATTCTACATTCCTACAACACCCAGTATGCATTGCGGCCCTCCCTCTGAAAGGAACAGTCCAGCGAGAGACGCTGGAGTAAAACACTACCGTTTCGCTGCAGGCAATGGCTCAGAGCGGTACAGAATCTGAAATATGACGCGAATATAACATAGGATCGTCTAAAAAATCTTCAGGTCTGCAGTCTACATTTCAAACCTGACGATTTTGAACAAGACATGACATCAGAGGCGGGCGTCCTAGATTGAAGAAGTGTAGTTTAGCAAGCTCCCTGGCCTCCGCCAGGTGACGCGTTTTACGTTGTCTGGCGGAGGTTTCCCAGGGCCCAAGCGGATAGCGTCCTCGAAAGGCACAGAGTGAAATTGCATTTTTTTATCTGCCATAATGGCATTAGCTCCTCATAATAGCATGACAGGACTGAGGGTGAAAATCGCCAAACTGGCCCTTTAAGTATGGGTCTACAAAGCCATACACAGACTTGCACTAAAAATATAAGACTGACTCTCTTCTTGTATGGTGTTGTAAGCACCACAAGGCGTGTGACAAATTGCACCCACTCTGAACACCATGCTACTGATTATAAACCATGAAGTAGAACAAATGCTTATTTATGGTCGTAGCCCTGAAACATGAACATGAAGCAGCACTGCACTTACTATACTCTACTATGATGTTGTCTCAACAATAACTTATGCCACCACATAAACCATGTCATGTTTTTCTTTGTGTTTCACACATCTACAAGCGACTTTTTACCACATAAATTCTCTAAAGCCAGCTTTTCCTGGCATATTATTTATACAGGTCATACAAGTTTCTTTGAATGCATGCCAAGTGTAATGAGCTAATATTATCCCCAGCTTGAACCTGAAAGTTCACTAAGAGAGTCATGTCCTCAAAGCAGCCCATGTTCAACCAGTGAAATGCTGAGAATGTACTGGTTCCATTCCTGTAGTAAACACAATAGCTATTGTTGTGAGACGCTGGGTTTTGTAATTGGAGGAAGAGTAAAAAAAAACACATAGCCTGGCCTTTACTGAAAATTTCAACTATGTCAGTCCCTGTTTTGTATTCTGCCAGTCTGTGTAACAAAAACAGCCCGGGAAAGAATGAGGTGGGAGTCTAGTCAGGTTTGTTTTTCTTTTTCCGTCCGACCACGACAAAACATCCGTTCTTTTTCCGGAAAAGTGTGAGAGAGATTAGTGCAGAGACATAAACGCTACTGTTGCTCTGTTTAATAACTTGTGTTCATGACACTGGGATGTGTATTCACTCAGGTCCCAGAAAAAGGGAGAGATTCTCAGCCAGTGACCTTGCTGATTAAAAAAAACTCCTCCTGGCTCTTTTTCAAAAAACAGCTGATAAAATTCAGAAACAAAGAAAACTGTCGAGTCGGGACAAATTTTCTGGCTTGTTATTGTTCTTTGTTGTGGTGGGAAAACTGAGCACAATAAAATCTCCTCCGTGATAAAAATAACCATTGAAAAAAAGTGACATACCAAAGGACATTTCAACAAAACATGTCAAAACAGAGGAGGATCCGTTTCTGCTGATGTATTCTGCTCTGTAGAGAACGAGGCTGTAGTTGCTGTTGTTATTGTTGTTGTTGCTGGTGGTGGAGATGTTGTGTTAGAAGCAGCTGGAGTACTTTCTCACCATGTAGGAGGGGAAGATGAGGACTCTCTTGTGTTTTCCACAGGGCCACTGCGGGTCATCCAGCAGATTTGGGTCGTACTCCCTGAAGTCTCCCAAATCATTCCCTGCTCAAGCACAACAACAGAGACTGAGCAACATATTAAGTGTATTATTTACAGTGAATATATACTAAATTAAAAACAATTAAGGGTGAAGAATGCACACCATTCGACTAACCTGTGTCTAAGCTGCTCTGGTTGCTGTTGGCTCGGCCCAAACTGAGGCTTCTATGGCTGGCGTTGCGAGACTGAGAGAAGGACGAGGTGGAGTCGATGGTGTTTCTTCGACCACCCAGCACATTAGTGGGATACAGGAACTGGGTGTAGGACACAGTCTAAGGACACAGGTGTATGTAGTTATGATGTCTGTTTCAGAAAAGCCTTAAAAATGTTCCTCTTTAATATAACTTGTTCCACCGGGGAGATAAATAAATCCTTTCAACAGCAGCATTTTGTCAAAACAACTGTAGCTCAGTTTTATTAACTGTTCAAGTGTATCATACCTATAAGCTGACAAGTAACCACAACGGGAGCCTGGATCTGACTTGCTCAAATGGAATGTAATTATAATAATGTGATAAAAACACCTGGTTTCCAGCTGTGACATGTCAAACTGCTGCTTCGAAAGAGTCCAATTCCTGGATCAAATATGTTAAAAATGTGTTGAATTGTGTAAATGAGCTGCTGAATACTACAACTCACAGGGTTTCTGAGTGTAGTTCAAAAATGTATCTAAAATCCAGTGCTATGTTGAAGATACACAATTTAGTATTTAAAGGCAAATCATTTGGCTGACTAGCTTGTTTAGTAACATTCTAGCCTCTGTAGCAGCTAGCAAACAACAAGCTAGAAGACTAGCTTAAATTCTCTTAAAGACTCAAGCATCAATAAGCCGTAACTGAGGAAATATCATTAGTGTGTACACGCTTGAGACAAAAATGACCCAGAAACACACACTTTTTCGGCATTGTTTAGCATGTAATTTGCGGAAAGACACGTTCAGGTTTAGCCTAGCTACTACCGCTAGTTACCACTTTTGGCTAGTTTTCAACCTAATGATGTAAAAGTTTTTGTCTAGCACATCACAAGTCACAGTAGTAACTAAAAAGGATTCCTTTAAGCTAGTTTGGAAGAAAAACATTTAATATATTAAACATTTTTTCAAACAGTTAAAATCAGCACCAGTGTCTTGGCCATATTTGGCTTTTTCAGTGTACCTAATTCATTTACAAGTCACAGTGATTCTAGCTTGCTTTAGTGCCATTTCAAGAGTTTTAAGCATATTTTGATATTCAGGATAATAATAATTTTCATATCTCATTATGTAACAAGAGTGCAAGAGTAATTTGCACCTTCTTTCAAAGAGCTTCCTTAACACTGAATGCAAATAAAATCAAGACTTGTGTAAACATACTACTAATTATACTTTGATACTGCTGCAGCATTATATATATATATATATATATATATATATATATATATGAACACCATTACAGTATTATTTGTTTTATTTAGTTAGCTGTGAGATGATTACATTCCTCCTCCAGTTAGCATACTTCTGCTGGCTTCTCACCTTTCCATCAGCTCCCAGCTCCACCCCCTCCAGCCCGATCACCATCTCCTTGGCACTGACGCCTCCAGATGGGTGCCGCTGCCGCCCTCCTTCCAGCTTTACATCCCTGATGAGCACAAGACCTTTTAGAGCTCTCGCCGCACAAAACATCCTACAGCTTCTTTTAACTCCAATCCCTTTCCTAAACCATCTCTCTGAGGCTTCTTTTAGCTCACCTCCACATTTCTACCTCACAGACAGGCCCTGTATCGATCTGCACTCATCAGCTGGCCTAGTTTCTTTAATTGCCTTGTCTTTGGGTGCATCTCTGGGCAATCAGAAATAAAGAGCACCCCTGGGAGAAAGAATGGAGGAGAGCATAGTTTCCTTCTAGTGGGCTATTCTCTTCAGATTCAGCTGCTGCCTCACCAATGCCTGAAATGTCATACTACTGTGGGACATTTTGAAGAGGTCAAATGCTGAAGTAGAGAACAGACAACTGGAGAATAAAGTGTGTCAGTGGAGAGCCCTCGAATATATATTCACATATATCTAACATTTAATGCCTGCTGCTGGCTATGTAATGTCGACTGGGGCGATCACATCCAAATTTAAGAACCGTGTGCACATCAGGTCATATTTAATTGGTATTTTAATGTTTTGATATGAGGGAAAAACCACCATCAAAGCAGAAAACCTAATAGGAAAACATAGTAATTAAAGTAAACATCGGTTACAGCTTTGATTTCACTTTGTTTAAGCATCTTAGGTCACTGCCAGTGGAGGCCTATGGGTATGTGTGCTGACAAAAAAGATCACATGCTGGCAGTCCACGTTATTTACACTCTGACAAACTGAATAACTGTAACAAAAATGGTAATGACAAGCTGAAAACTCAAATTATTTCAAGCAATTTAGGATTTGTGGATGCTGGAAAATCATTAATGCACAAATAAAAAGGCAAAATTTCCACTCAGATTTAATTAAATAGCAATTAAATGTATCCTGGACTTGATTTCATATCAAACACAAAGATTGTGTAATATCAAATTCAGCCATGTTTTAACTCCATATTTAGAATACTGAAATTTCAGAATAACAGCAGCAGACATTAAATAGTGACACGGTCTTGTTTTTCTACTCCTCCCTTACCTTCCCTTGCTCTGTCTTGCTTTCCGTTTTAAACGGAGCCCCGATAAATTGTAGTAATGACACAGTGGGCCCTCACATGACTCTCCCAGTGTTTTGATGACATGTGGGGCCAATCTCTTATAATGAAAACAGTGTAATCTGGCAGACAGGCACGTCAGGACACAATGTTGACAGATGCATCATGGACATGGAGATCCCCAGGCAGCAGACGTCTTACAGAACAGTGGAGATCAAATAAAATAAAAAAAAAGAGGGGAAACATAAGACACTGAAAGCTTTCTAGGGAGAGAGCTTTTCTATGAAGCCATCCAGAAAATAGATTGTTTTGCTTCAGTCTGCTGAGAGTAAAAGGGAAATGAAAGGAAATCAAAAGAAAAGCAGACACTGCTTAGTAACATGCATGAATAGGAATCACTGGCTTGAAACATCTGTATGTTAGTAGTGTTATAACTTGTGCAAAATGCAAATCATGCTCTGCCAATTCACACAACTAAGAATAAATATGACCATTACTAAAAGAATCTGAACCCCGCTGGCTTCTTTACTACCAAATATTTTACAGCTCACATAAACTGCTCAGGGTTGGGTTGACTGGCTTGTGATAATATTCCCCAGCAGTCTGGCCTGAGCTTCGCCCATTAAACTAAACTCACTAAATTATACTTTATTAATCCCTGTGAGGAAACTTGTCCTCCGCATTTGACCCGTCTAACTTTTTACAATGGAAGCCAACTTCAACTACGCTCGAATGCCAGGAGCATTACCTAACATGCATGTCTTTCAAGGTCAGAGAAACGAAGTATACTGAAGAAGGAAACCCATGCCAACGGAGGCAGAGCATGCAAAGTCCACACAGAGAAGCCAAAGTCGATGCTAGCGGGGTTTGAATCCAAAACCATCTACTGGTAACAAGACGGTGACGCCTGATAAACAGATGTCTGAGTAAACTTTTTGAATCATAGTACGCATGGTTTAATGTTTTTACATTTTGGAAAACGCTTTCTTGCCATCTACAGCCAGATAAAAATCTTAACACCACTCTCATTTTATCAGAATACGAACCTAGTACCGCCAGTTACCTGTTAGCTTAGCAAGTAGCAGGGTGAACAGCTAGCCTGGCTCTGTCCAAACTAATGTCTGAAAAATCCACTTACCAGCACCTCTGAAGGTCATTAATCAACATGTTATATCTTGTCTTTGTTTTCCACATCCTTTTTTGTCCAAAATATCAGGTAAAATAATCAGGTAGTGGTTTTATTATATTTTATGTGCATGGCTTTTTATTTCTAGCTAGGAGCAGTAGCTTCCGTGTGGTCACCATAAGGAAAGTCACTGCGTCCCTCCAAGAAATAGTACCTCACTAACCCTGTCTTTCCCGTAAAACCAACAGTTGTATTTTTTGGGATTTCGGCTTAAGAGTTAAAGTTTTGTTTGGTTTTTTTGGTTTTTTTTAACCAGACTAGCTGTTTACCGCTACTTCCAGGCTCTAAGCCAAACTAGCCACCTCCTGGCTGTAGTTTCATATTAAACAGACAGATACAAGAGAGGTATCAGTCTTTTTATTTAACTCTTGGCAAGAAAGCAAATAAGTGATTTTTGCGGGGATATTATGTTATATATATATTTTAAGACATATATATAATGTTACAATGTCTGATGTCCAGACTAAACGTAGGTGAAGTTTCAAATCTGTAAGTAAAAGTAAAAGATGTGCTAGAGTAATCCCCAGTCTTCTCAGCTCAGTCTGCAGGCTGCTGTGAATGCCAGGTTTCACACAGTTTTTTCTACACGTTGCCATTTGTGATGTCACAAAGTGCAGCCTCAGCAGGCTTCGGAGAACTGGCCAATCAGAAGAAAGTGGGCTGGTAGGGGCATGGTTTCTTAAAGGGACAGAGCTGACTGAGTTGTTTCAGGCAGTGGCTGTTTGAGGGCCTGCACAGAGCACTTTTATGTCCTAGTTCTTTTAACTGTGATATATGCTAAGCTACTCCACAGGTATCAGAGAGGGAAATATGAAGTTTGAAATTAGCAGAATACCCCCCCTTTAAACCATTTCTTTAAATTGTACCATTTGCTGTAGTAACTGTAGTCCAATTTTAGGGATCATACATGGGTGCTGGGCAAAATTTGGCAATTTTTGTTCATCGGGCAGAAGTTATAGTTCGTATAAGACTGGGAGAGGAAATAAGAGGAAAGGGAGAGGAAAAAATACATGCAATCAGCTGTTAAGGCCCAGTCATACAATAAAATGCTGTTTTGTAGTTACAGCACTTGACTGAATGAGCCCAAGTCTGACTGTAAACTGTCAATTGGCAGCAATGAGCAGTCAAGGATGTATATTGGATAGCCCTGGGGGTTTATTAACCCTTGACCTTGCACTGATTGGCTGGCTTAGGAAATTCCACAAACGGATTGAGCCTATTATGCTCGTCACTAAGCCTGTGTGAAGCTTTTCTTTCTCTGCATTGTATTCTCTGATGTTTGTCTATCCCCTTTCAGTTTCACTTCCTCCAAAACACACCGTTTCATGTGACCGGGGGGCGTCAGAGCCAAGGCCGTACCAGAGCTATCGCCATGCAAGGCAGGTGGGTTCCAATAGCACAGAGCTGTGTGTCCTTCTACAAAGGGAAAAAGTGTCTACCAATAAACTAGAGCTGTTTTCTGTTTGAGAACCAAGAGATGTAAACTATGAGGCAAAGAATAGACACACATGGTTAATAACAAACTGTCATGACTGTATGCAGTGCAGGTAACAATCTCCAGTCTGCTAGCATCGTGGATAATTCGACCGAAGACAACATGAAAATAATTTAAGGGCTAAAGACTAGGCTAAATCTAAGAACAGAAGGAACCCGAGAAAAGATTAAACTTAAATGCTAAACAGCAAAGCCAGCGACAGATGCGACAGACAAAAATGGGTTGACTTGAACAAAAAGGATGAATGCCCAAAAGCCACCGGAGCAATTATAGGAAAAACAATACAAGCAACAAGCATGGACTAAATGGTATAAAAAATTAACATTTGAAGTCCATCTCAGCCCACTGTATATTAAATTAATTTACCATAACAGTAAAATGCATCCACCAAAACCAACCCTTAGCGATGTATGCACCAGTCAGAGGACAGTACATCCACAGAAAAAGACGGATGAGAAAAAAAAACAAAGGGAAAGAGGGAGAACAGGCTGGAGGAAGTTACAAAGTTCGGCATGCTGTGGGATACATACCCTGCTTGGCTACAATCTCGATAGGGCAGGACAGAAAATACACTATAGAAGGATCTTCTGCCACTGATAAGGACTATCCTATAAAAACAAAAACGGTAAACAAGCTAATCAATATCTATGTGATAAGATCCACAGGTTAAAGTTGGAGAGAGTGTGCAGTGAAAATAAGAATGAAGAGAATGAGCTGAAACTCAGTGTGTGTTGAGTGTTGTGTTGTGTTGAAGCAGCATGTAGTCAGTGGTTTGGGGGCAACAACGATGCATTTTTGGAACAAGATGTTTTACTTAAGTTAACATACACTATATTTAAAGTTATAATCTCGAAGATTTTCATTTAGATAAATGTCAATGTTAAGTCACTATCTATAACCGAATGAGGTAACACAATGGTGATTGAGCCTATGGCCCACTGATTTGCAGTATACGGACTGGGTGTTGATGTCAGCTTTCGCGGAAAAAATCACAAGCGGCGTCCAGTTAGTGACACGTTTTCCATCACCCAGCAGTGGTTGGTCTGCCAGAGAGGGTAGGCGGAGCTTACGCAATGTAAACTGGCTGTTTTTCCGCTCTCTGCAAGTGTTGCGAGTAAACAGTAATCTACTATGGCTGAACAAACAAAGAAAAGATCGATGACTACAGATACAACAAATTCGACGCTCAGATGAAGACAAACAGTCTAAAAAGGAAAGCGACCGTCAGTGAGTAATGTCAAGAGTTACAACCGGAGCCAACACTGTTTAGATATCTGGGAAGTGTGCTCCCGCAATTACCGATTATCGCCATAGGTGCCGCCAAAGAGAACAAAACTGAGATCTTCGAGATTACAACTTTAAGCTAAATTGCTTTCAACCTGTGTGTGCATGCATACAGTATCCAATCAGAGAACAGATATCTACAGCACAGTGTTTCACTAAAACAACCTCAAAATGACTTCTTTTAACAGCTTCAGCACTTATGGTGAGTCTTACTACTATGTCAAAATATACACCAGGACTTAATGACTCAAGAGTTATTTGTCTTTATAAGAGGACAAACTACTTTATCTATCAGGTGACTTCATTTCACAAGTGGAACTCATCAAGATGATATGTATAAGAGATACTGTACTAATATACACACACAATTTGCTCCTTTATATTTACCAAAAGCTAAATAAATAGAAGTTAAAATAAACAAATACTTCTACCTTTTAAAATGACAATTAAACTAAAAAATGTTTCCGCAGAAACTAACACAAAACTACGCATCATAAAAAAAACTTCTGGCTAACTGAATTAAATTTAATGCAAAGAATATAACGTCATAATACTAAAAAATCAAGGTCAGTTTTACTCAGAAACACGTGCTAGGTGTCCTGGCCTGACTTCAACAACCATATTTCCTTTGGTTACCTTCTGAATACCAAGTAAGACATAAACATTTACGCCACTGTGCCTATTATTTTCCATATTTAGGGATCTGTGTGCTGCATACATGCTCATGTAAACTGTGACACAATAATATGTGATTTAACTTCTGGTGCAGGTTCCCCTAATTCCAACAATGATCAAATAAAGATTAAAACAAAATTCATTCACATTAAACTGTGGATTCTCAATCAATGACATTTCATTTAGCAGTGAGAATGACATGCTGTGAACGGGCCGCTCCTGCTTGCCTACGATGTTCCCTGTAACGTGAGAAACATCCAAACTGCTGTGCATTGACTGGGGCAGCCTGCCATTACACACTCAGGACTTGTATTGACTAAGAGCAGGCGCTGTTTGCCTTCGTACCTTCCATTGCGCATATCATGTTGCCTCATGTTCTTTATGAAGTGGATCTTCTTGAAGCTCTTTGGTCGGGGTGAACCTGATAGAGTTCGGCATCTGAAACGTAGAACAAACAGCAAACATCAGTACCTCAAAACAACAAAGAAACTGTCTCAGTGGGATACATTACACTATGTGGAATGTCACAGCTTTTAGAAACAGAATACTGCAGCATATGATGCGGTTGTGAACAGCATTTCTACCTTCGTAGGGGAGCATTTTCCTCAATGTCCTCTAATGTTTCAAGTGAAGAGCGCTGAGAGATGAGTCTCCGTCTGAGGAGAAGAAGTTTGAAGTTATAAAGAGACATCATCGCAACAAACACAGGACCAACTGCCTGTCTGCAAAACAGCTTTTAATGAGAGGTAACTCTGGCAAAATGATAACAATAAACCTTTTTGTTGCCCAAAACATGGCGCTGCAAAGCAATTTGATTTAAAGGCACAATGCTAAACGCTAATGCTCCAAAATGGAATAGGTGGACACATCCTGATCTGTTGGGCGCTGGTTTGGCTTAGCGGTTAAATAACCTTATACAGAAGCTACAGTCCTCAATGCGGCGGGTTCAACTCCTACCCTTGGCCTTTTGCCACGTGTCATCCCCCCACTCTCTCTTCCCCTGTTTCTGGCTCTATCCACTGTCCTCTCTTCAAATAAAGGCATTAAACGCCAAATAATAACCTTTTTTCCTCACAAAAGGTATCAGCGTTCAATCAGCATAAGGAATTTCAACCATGTGATACTCATGCTTCAGTATGATAACAAAACAACACCTTTTTTGTACCCTTAGTTTGTGAATAAAAGCATCTTTAACCCATTTTTGAAATGTAAAACTCTATATGTTCAAAAAGTTATTTTACTCAAAGAAAATATATTCCAAAATTAGGAAGGTCTCTTGATTTAGAAAAGAATCTGAGCCAGAGAATAGGACCATCAATTCATCGACGACTTTGACTCTACAGACACATTTATGTCAGATCTCAAAAAGTCTAACAGCTCAATCCCCAGCCCTTGAATAATGATTACTGCGGCCACTGAAGGCTGTGGAACAAAAGGTCAAACAATGGTTTAAATTATCACTTGCCTCTGTACGTTTGTTCTGCAGTTAATTTACAAAAACAAGTCTTATCCGGTCGAGTTACGATCTTCCATCAACACCACTGTTGGCCCGTGTGGTCAATCATCACTCCTCGACCTTGTGTAAATCACAGAGACTTTTCCAGAATCCGAGCTGCTAAGAGGATAACGATCTGGCTCGGCGAGCTCTTTGTGTAACACATTCTGTCACAGATGGCCTTTATTTCACACTTTAGCTGCACGACTCAACAAGCTAAGTCTGCTGGACCACTTTTATATGATCGCCTGCCAGTTTAGGAAACAAACCCACATGTGTTAGCTAAGTGTGCCTTAGCTGTTCCAAAATTAGGTTGTAATTGCATGTTTAGCACCACAATAACAACATAATCCATCTTATTAGTCAGCTTTATAAAGTAGCTGGATTTAGAGTAGTGGAAATGAACACAATGGAGGTCAAACAGCAAAAAAAAAGTAGACAAATTCTCTTGAATGGTCGATCTGTCGTCAAGTATGTAATAAATCTGCAGCAGCCATACTTCTTGGCAATAAGGGTCTGTTCACACCGTATATCATCTTGGACTAATTATTTTCCCAATTTTAAAATGTGTTTCAAAGTCATAGACGCTGCAGCATCACGACAAGCTGCTGACAGTTGACCTGACGCAGTCCCTCCTCACTGAGTGTTTGAACCAAAGGGGGAGGCAGAGGAGCGCCTGGTTGATAAACGACAGAGCATGAGGACAGATTAACAAAAGATGACTCTGTCCTTGAGGATCTCCCGGGACTTAAACTAACAAACGCTGAGTGAACACTGTATAACAGCGGAGACGGGGTGAGATAAGTGTTTACACGAGCAGCCAGACGGTTGAAGAAGTCGAGGGCCATTACGCTGGCCGGCCTCCTGCACTGTATATTATGAGCCTAATGATCATGAAGTGGAGGGAAGAACGTAAAACTCCTATAAAAAGACACGAAGAGTCATTTTTAAGTCACAATTATTTAAACAAAAAGCAGCTGATGTCATCAGTGGCTCTGCTAGTGGGAGCAGAAAGGATCATAATGAAGGGATGCGACCTCTGCCTGAAGGTCAGACGAGTGGGATCATGTGATTTATGGTCTCACATCATCCTTCTGCTGCTGTGACAACCCTGAAAGATGGATTGGCGGGATAAAGATCGGAGACTACAGGCCGTCTGAAAGGATGACTTGTAGTTCTCTTCTGTCTGATGGCGTACCACTTCATTCGTTCAGCTACATTATGTTAGGTTAAGCTTTTAAAACAATTTAGGAGATACGAAAATAAAGTCCAAAGTGTGATGCTTCAAATGATGAATTAAGAGTTGAAATGGGACACGGTCTTGAAAAAGTAAAAATATCCTCCTCTTAGTCTTTGATCCAAACTCGACTAAAATGAAGAGTTTTTATCTTAAGGCCTCACTTAAAGCAGCACTAATTAATATTTCTGCTTGAACAATGGATTAACCGCTAAAGAAGCTGCACTTAGTAACGAAGCCACACAGAATTATCCAGCACTTCTCCTTTGGTGTAAGCAGCACTTTAGATTCTTCCAGCTTTTTTTTCTCTTTGCTTTTACAGCCCACAACTTTATGGCCTCCCTGCATGCAGATTACAGCTGTTTTAAAGGCCAGAACAGACCCACTGTGGGCTATCAACCTCACCCTAAGCAGCAGAAACAAAGTTAGCATCTAGTTAGCAAACTCAAAAAGAGAATTTAGCACCTATAGAGCTGTATACTTTTATAAAATGAGGTTGTGGAGAACAAAATGGAGCCAAGAGAAGTGTGAAAGTTTGTGGCCAAAGACTGCACTCCCAAATGGACCTGTAGTGTTTTTCTCTCTCCTGGACGTGTAAACATGTTGGCTAACTGTTTGCTAACACTTTAGCCAGCCTATAGTAAGCGTGTGTTTTGTGTACAGCTTGTTGAGCTAGCCCCCAGCTGCCGAAAGAGTAACTTCTAATGCAGGTTTTTATGAATAGATTTTGCATTCTTCACGTCTTTCTTAATATATGACTCTTATGCTAATACTTGGGGGGGCTTTTATGCCTTTACAGAGATAGTGAGTAGCGTCGGCAACAGGGGAAGAGAGAGCGGGGGAGACACGTGGCAAAGGGCCGAGGGCGGGAGCCGAACCCGGGGCCGCCCCACCAGGGACGGCAGCCCCCGTTCATGGGTCGTGTGACTCAACCGCTGGGCCAAACCAGCGCCCCCAGAAGAGTTACTTTTTGCTGTAATAACTCCAATTGTCCCTCCTAACATAAAGCAATCTATTATTAGCGTGAATAGAAAAGGAATTAAGTCTATATTTCTTGTTTTGCCTAAAAATGCATGGTAAACTTAACCAAAGCAAATTTGAGCCAAAAATATATTATATTATGAAACTTTAATTCTGCAGAGATTGTCACACAGTGTTCCCCCAATCTGCGTCAAATGATAAATCATCTTTTATTGTAGCAAATTGTTTTCTTCCTGTATCAAATGAATTGTTACTGTTTATCAAAAATCCTTCACCAGTTGGCCAAAGGGCATGTTTCCAATTCATGAGCACATAAAAGAGCAGTGAGGACTTTGATCCTGGCTCTGTGGATGAACAGCAGCGGCAGGACGTGTTTTTAATGCAAAAGATGTTTTCCAGGCCGGTTCAGATCCTGGAAACAATAACACAAGCCAGGCCACTCATTCACCTCGGACACAACTTGAACAACTGGCGTAAGAACAGTCAGTTTTTACCCAGTTTGACATTAACGAGAAGCTTCAAAGAAGCCTCCGTATAAATCAGCTGAAAGGAGCAACAACAAGCACCCCTTAGTATCTCCGAAACAATTCCTGCTATTGTTGCCTCGAGTGATTTTGTTTAAATATGCGTCATAAAAAGCAACCCATGTTGCATTAAACCATCTCTCCTGCAAACACAAAACCATCCTCTTGCAATAAAAAATTTTGAGAATAAGCTATTGATAATCCTTCCCAGAGGTGCAATGCAATGGAGCTATAAAACTCAAGTGGACTGTTTAGATGTGGAGATTAAACCGTTTCACACGTACGCCCTGTTGGCAGCGTGCCACAGGACAAAGTCTTCCATTTTGCCTGAGTGTCGCTGACTGGAAATAAATGTAATGTCCCGGCCTTATGCACACAAATACAGGCCCGAAAAACAGAAATGTGATTATTCAGATTTTTTTAAAAAAAAACAGTCTAGCAGCATCTTGAAACATGCCGGGAGTACAAATGGGATGTTTCCGCAGATTTGAAAACTAAATGTGCAAAAGGGAAGTCACAGAAATAGAAATAAAATAGTCCTTTGTGTGCAACTGCAATACTACACACACTGTAAGTGGCAGTGTTAGCTCTTCAGGGTGCGAAACAGAACAAATCACAATGTGGAACTTTAACTCCAGGGTCCAACTTGTAATTGCATGAAGTGAAAACATACGCTTGTATTTTTCTTGAAGCGGGATTTTCAAGTCTTATGGGCTTTTCGGAGGGCTTGTTGACAGCTCCGACATTGAACGACTCTGTAGGGGAAAATGAGCCCTTCTTATATAATCCTGTGATTATGCCAACCATGACCTCAGCGAACAACAATCAACCTCCTAACCAGAAGTATGTGACCCAATCGCACAAAACTCCACAGGACCATTATGATGGCTTGTGCTGCTTGTTTTCCAGCCGCAGCCTCTGCTGCCTCGAGCTAAAAAAAAACATGAATAAAGAACATGATTTTGCACTCACTAAAGGTGACGCAAATGTTACTAAAAGAGGATGTGAGGAGATTTAACCTTCCAATATTTTAGGGGGAAACAGCATGAAATGAAAATAGCTCTGCACCTTAGGCAGACAAGGCCTGGTGGTAATAGGTTTGCTATATTTAAAGCGCAGCTCTTGGCATGCTGATTCATGATGGATGAAGTCTGAGGAGAGGAAGGAGAGCTGAATAAGAAATCATCCATCACTTTCATACATTAGATTTAGATGAGGAGATGGTCTAAAGCAGTTTTGGCTTCAGAGAGTCTCTTTTGGCGGCACATCAGAGGCTCTGCGACTTCCTGAATGGGAGCAGGACTGAGGGCCAAAAGTCTGAGGGGAGAGTGTGTCTCTGATGCCCCTGGGAGAGGAAGTGGAGGACAGAAAATACAGAGCCCAGAGCCAGGCTGCTTCTCAGAAAGCCTGGGCATCCTGCCTCTCCCAGCCAGGGACCTCTGGACACGTTTCCACCAGCTGCCCTCAGAAAACAAACCCGGCACTGTGCGGAGCGCTCGTCTGTCTGCGCGCCGGTGGAATATGGCCACGCTCCATCAACAGGTTGCTTACATCGCTGCATTAGAATTCATTTTGCATGGACGTCCTCCAAGCACATTCCCAAAGCAGGGTACAGTCAGGGTTTAACAACTTTATGCTGCATAAACTGACTAAGCAGCAGAATGGCTGAGTAGGAATGAGATGGCAGACATGAAACACTGTGGCAGGGATGGGTATTGAACCTCAAGCGCTTATACCTTTCCCAAACTGAGTTGGCAATGGAGCCTTTAAATGTCAAGTCCCTACCCTTCATTACTACCTATGATACCTGTTTGAGCGCAAATTAAAACAGTTTAAGAGCAAAGTTCCTTCTTGACCTTGAGGACACCAGTCTGCAGAGCCTTCTTACCTAGAGGTCCATTTAGTATTTGTTCTGGAGCTTTCAAGCACATCACTTAATCTTCCTCTGCTAACAGGTTAGCACGGCTGTCATGTAGGTTGTTTCACTTTTTAAGCACTTCTTCTAGTTCATGGATGCTTAAAAGTTGAAGCTCCAGAAGCAAATACTGGACCTTGCGGAGACACTGCTCTGGAAACTGCTGATTCCAAGGTCAATAACAAACTTACAAGCTAACAGAAGGCTATTTAAGTCAGAGTAAAGATTGATATTTACACATCTATAATTTTATTACAACTGGAAAAACACCATCTGTTGGGGGAGATCAAGTGATATGATCGATGACTCCAGAACGGCTACTAAATTGACATCATGCTGAGATTGTTTCTTTCGCTGGCTCTACTTGTCGAGCTCCAGTAAACTATAAGTTCTCTCTCTGAAAGCACACAGGGAATGTTTAATCATATTTATCGTGTATTGAGGGTTACATAACTTTAAAGCTCTTCTTTTACTTTCAAAAAAGTACAAATTAAGACTTTCGGAAGCTGTTAGTTTGGCAGTGAGCTCAGGAAGGGGAGGCTAAATGCTCACTGAGTGTTTCACTATGAAGAAGAGCTTCCTGAGGAGTCTGGCAGAGGCACCAGAGGGAGGAGAGGATTCTGGAACGAGAGGAGCTCTGAATGGAGAGCAGAGCGGGGAGGATCTGACAGCAGGTTCTGACAGCGAGAGGACCATGAGACGACTGTTACTGACAGCTTTCCTGCTGCGAGGTCAGACCCTCTGAACTGCCTACAACGTGGAGACGCAGTGGAAAAAAATAAAAGGCATCCACACGGAGCAGAGAGCCACTGTTGTATATGTGTATGAACAGGCGTGTAGAGTTACAGGATGTTTACATAGCAGGAGGCAGCAGGTGTGTGGCAGGTTTTGGAATGACATTCACTAAAAATAATTTGAGGTCTAGTAAATTTGACAAAGAGCGTGAGAGAATGTGTGCAAAGAAAAAACTAATGAGGTGTGCTGCTGGGTTCTCTCTCTGGGGGAACTAGGTTACAGCTCCACAGCTGCTGGCTCTGTGATCAGACTGATCTATCTGTCCCTGTGAGTCATGAGGCTACAAGCACCTGCACAGTCAAATATACAAACAGCTGAACTTTATCCTCCCGCTGTGTATTGTTGCGTCCGGGTGGAATTTGTTGCTAAGAACCGAAAGTACTTTTTCAAACAGCTGACTGTAAAAACCTGCAAAAACACTGTTAGTAGAGTTCATTCATTCAGGTCCCTGGTGTATGAGGTTGTGAGGAAACAGAAACATGAAAGCTTAACCCCATTACAGTTGCTCCTTTTTTTTGACACCTTAATAAAGTCATAACTGATTTGCCAAACTATCTACACAAAATGCAGAAGAGGGTCTGTCAGTGGACTTAGTGGAAGCTAATAATGGATTTGCAACAAGGCTTTTGAAAACAAATGAAAACTTGACAGTTGCTTGCAGGACTGATTTTACCAACATGCACAGGGACTGGCTGTTTCTGCATGCTTACAGTAGTAGACTTGTTAGTTGTCGTGGTTGAGCTTCTGTTTGCTTGCTATGATAACATCACTGTACAGTTTAACGACCTGACTGTGCACATCTTGCAAACAAGCGTGTACATCCAACACCCTCGTTACCCCAATCACTCTGTACTTCATGTTCCCAAACACCAGACAGTTCATCAAAATCATTGTTCACACCGTTACCTTGACCTCTGCAGCTCTATGGCAGAGTTGGCTATCTGTCCGCCCTCCAGGCTGTAGTTCTGGGAGGTTTGCCTGGAGTAGGGGGCAGGTAGGATTCCCTGAGTGTACGTCTGCAGCCTCCCTCTCGTCGAGGCTGGGACCGCGGAGAAAGGCGAGCTGAACGTCGAGGGCAGGAAAGCGTCTCCCTCCGCGTCTGTACCCGCCGGGGCAGCTGCGGGACCCGTTCCAAAACTGGCCCGACTGCTGGCGAGGAGAGCCTGGTTTGCAAAGGCGAGCGCCTGGGCGGCCGTGGTCGCAGCCGCCGCGGCCGCAGCAGCAGCAGCGGCTCCGGCAGCGCCAGCAGCCCCGTACGCAGTGCGCTCCGGAGAAACCAGGCTCTGTCTAGTCCTAGCCTCGAGCGAGTTCTCCTCCTCGGTTTGATTGTCTGCATCGTCTTGCACGGGTCGTCCATCCAGAGAAATGTTGCTGAGAAAAGACAACGCCGCCTGCCTCCTCCTCGGGTCTATGCGTTTCCGCGTATGCTCGATACTGGAGTGCTTGATCTGTAGCGTGGCTGTGGATGTGTTGCTGCTCGTGGCAGCCGCCATGGTCCACTTCCAGTGATCCGAGTCCCCGCAGCAGCGATCTTACCTTTGTGACATGAATACTGTGTGAATCGTGCTTGTGTTGGTGAATGGTAGTGGCCTGTCTTTTAAGTACATGCGTTTAACTGGGTGAAAACAGGGAGGTCACGTGTGTGCAGTATTGTGGCAGCACAGGGAAAATTTGGACCAATGGGCTGTGAGGAATACATGTGTGTTTTTTTCACCTTTTCCTGCCTGCTGAAGCCTACACTCAATTCTCTGACAGGGTCTGCCAAAATCACACAAAGTAGCCTCTAATCTCTGAAACAGTATAATCTTTACAACATCAGCCTGTGATGTTTTTATCCTTTTCCATTCATTTTCATAACTCACGCCTACAAGGAATGTTTAACTGTAAGAGCAGCTTTTCTGCATTACAAATTTCACATAAGCATGTCGAAAGAGCCGCTTGCTGCTTCCTCAATCCACACAAGGCGCAGTTGTATGCACAATGATCAATGGGCGCTGACAGACAGAATGGGGCCCTGTTTCTGTTTGTTTTGAGAAAATAGATCATTTTCTGAATCGTGCAAGTCAGCATCTCTGCAGCAATTGCGCCATCTGTCTGTTTGACATGCACCGCGTGTGCTGTTTTTGGCCATCATCCCATTAAATATGCCATCTAGTGGTTTTTGCGTGACAGATGCAGTAGCCTGTGCAGGGGCGTCACTGGTTAGTTTTTGATGGAGAGCTCAGGAGAGGCAAGGCTGGGGGATAATCAGGTATTCGCCATTTTTAATAAGGATGTATTGCTGTATTAGCTTGTCTATTTTCCTCAAATTTAAGATAAAACAGCCAATGCTGCTCATACTCCGAATCGATTACAGCTTTGTTTGAGAAGTTCTAACTGTAAGTAATAAAGGAAAGAGGATAAAAAGCATACAGTGTTTGTCACGTTTCAGGTGTTGAAATAAATTTAAGCCCCCACAGAAACCCATCCATTATCTATACTGCTTGTCCTGTTCAGGGTCACCAGTCAATCACAGGGCTGACACATTGAAACAAACAACCATTCACCCCCAGATTCACACCTACAGGCAATTTAGAACGTGCAAGTCCACACAGCAAGACCTCCTATGTCCGAACCGGGCATCGCACCAGGAGCCTTCTAGCTGTGAGGTGACTGCGCCACCGTGCAGCATCCTACAGTTATACTAAAAATATGGAAAAAGTAAAGGTAATACACATAATATAATATATAAAGAATATATAATTGTAAAATATATAAAGGTAATATAAAACAGAGAAATATGGAATAATTGATCTGCCTCATATTTGTACCATATACATAAAAACTAGTTTTATCACATTTTAAGTTTATGTAATGAGGTTCGAGAAATGTGAGTGACGATGACCCATGACCTTTGTTGTTGGTGGTCAGGGAAAGTCTGGTGGGAGCAATAAGTCCACTTGGCTTGGAATAAAATCCACTGACAGCAAGTTATTAACAGCAGACTGTCCAAAGAGGAAAAAAGAAATTGAAAGTATGAGGATGTGGTCCAATAGAAGGCAAAAAAACAACGAAACATTCAGGAAAGGAAAAGAATCAATGGGGAAAACAGGTCTGGATAGAAACATGAGGAGTACTGTTTTTGTAAGGACAAGTAAGGTCTTAGCTTTTTTTGGCAGTGGTGATTCTGTGCTGCTGATGCCGAAAGGAAGTCTGAGAGAAACAAAATTACTGTTGATGCTGCTAGAGGTTTTTGTTTATTGTGGGGATATCCACCGGAGAGGAGGTGCAGGGGCTGCTGAGAGAGGCCTTCGGGCCCTCTTGGAGTCTAGATTGAGTATGCTATACTCATTAGAGGAATATTTATTTATTTCTTTTTTTACTTTTTGTTTTCTTTTTTTTCCATTTTCATACAAAGTGGTCAGGAGTATTTAGTCTGGTTCAGTCCAGTAGGGGGCGCTAATCCAAGACTTCCCGGGCGCCTGTAAAACCAACGAAGAAGAACTCCAACTCCATTTTTCTAACTGTAAACAATGGCAACGCGCGAAAAAGGAAGTCTTGACCTCAAGTGCTTTGTCGCTAATCACTGTCCAAACCGGAATACCCTAAAGTTGTCCGTCGCTCGCAGACTGAGGAGGACGGTAAAGAAGGGGAGCTATCTAACCGAGCTGCATTAATGCCGTAAGTTACGTTACGAGCTGAAAGCTAGCTACGTCTGTCATGTGCGGTGTGTTTGGCTAATGTTATTTGGCTAGCTAGTAGGAGTTGTGCAGCTCAATCCAGCTCACAGCTGAAATATAGCATGAGTCAACAGATGCTTTAAGTGGTGATTATGATTTGGTGTTTTTTGTTGAGTGTTGTTTACTTTTTAATGTATTTATTCTCTGCAATAAGTAATTCATTATTACGGCTGTGGCTCAGTCGGTCATCTTTCAATCGGAAGGTCGGAGGTTCGATCCCCAGCTCCTTCAGGCTACATGTCGAAGTGTCCTTGGGCAAGACAGTGAACCTCAAATTGCTCCTGGTGGCATAGCAAACGGGTATGAATGTGACAACTGATTGACAGTTGGGCACGTTTAGGTAGCAGCCTCTGCCATCAGTGTATGAATGTGTGTGTGAATGGGTGAATGTGATATGTGGTGTAAAAAGCAGCTTTGAATGGTCGCAAAGACTAGAAAAGCGCTATATAAGTACAGTCCATTTACTTGTGCTTGTGTTACACATTAAGTATTGTGCATTTAATTTCTATAGCCTATCCGGTATCATTGAATGTCGTTTTTTCTGTAGTTATATTATTTGCAATTGGTTGGATTTGTCACAATACCTGAGTCTGATACAAGTACTCTATTCTATTATGTATAGTTCAGATTTTACTAACCAATGTAATTGTTTAATTTACCAATTAAAAATGAGCATACCAATACCGAGCGTAGTTGAGACATATATAGTAAGCCTAAAACATGATCATCAATCACTCAAAACCACATTTTATATATTGTGAAAAGAAATTCAACTCACATACAGGGGCATTTGTTCCTAAATAAATGTTGCAAGTGTCCTACGGAAATGAGAGAGATTTACATACAGAGGCAACTCTCCAAGCCACTACATCAGTCCTGTCTTTATCTACAGATTAGGTGTCACAAAAATAGACCTTGCATGTTAATTGAATCTTAAAGGAAATATAACAGTGCTTTGTTGACTTTCAACTACACCGCACTTCTTTACCACTAGAGGGCTCTGTTGGACCTCAAATATCTCCAATGCTGCATGTTTCCTGCATTCTGCAGTACACAAAAAAAAGCTCACTGTAACTGATGTAAATAAATCCCCTGGGAGTATATCAATCATGATATCAGTCTTAAGCGTATTCACACCCTGAAACGTCTGGTAGTGTTATTTATTTCTGAGATACTGTAATTGATACAGGTTGGAGGCGCTGATGAGATATGATTTAGAATATTTAATGGTTTCAATCGCTCAACCTCTCCAAGGTTATGGCAATGACATATACAGACAAGGCACGACATAGTTGTCTTCTATATATTCATATATATTCTGCCCTTTTATAACTTTTTGCACAGGGACATTTTCTCCATCATTCACAACTACAATGCTAAAGCCTATATGTACAATGTATCGACATTTAGCTTTTAGCTTAGGATAACAGCACCGTGCTGTGCAGATCTGGGCTCTGATGCCTTTCTGTATACAGCCTGGGCAACAATAAAGTGTAGGAACTGTAGGTTCTCTGGCCCCAGTTAATCTGAGCAACCCATCAGTCCCTGCAGCGCCGCAGCAGAGACTCCTGCCCTCGGTGAGAAACGCTGAGCTTCCTGTGTTTGTGTGAAGTTTCCTACTCATGAAGTACTTCAGCACCTCATTGTGAGGCTACATGCACATGACTCTGCTATTACTTCACAATGATTAAAGACAAGCAGGCCAACATGCATCATAAATTTTCCCTCACTGTCACATGACTGAAGTCTCTTAGTGGATTACCATTGCACAGTAGTGCAATGATCATGAGCGTAATAGTGAAAGTAGAGGTTTGAAAGAAAAATGGGATTAAGGTTAGAGGAGGGAAAGTCGAAGGAAGTAGACAAAAGTCATCGACAACAATAGGGTAATAAAATTTAGTCATCTGAGTATTTATTGTTTTATTAACATCATGGAATTAACCTGTTAATGGGGAGAAACTCCCTGTCAGTGACGTACAACTAGTGCGTCTGATAATCCGACCGACGCCTGGGAAAAGTTTCACCCATTTGTTCTTTATACCAATAACATTTTGAGCCGTTGCAGGGTAAAGCAATTAAAATGCCTGCCAAGCTATTTCAGGGGTGCTAATGTCACTGCTTGCCGTAGTTGGTCCTGCTGGGACACTCTCTTTACATGCTGTCACACACACACACACACACACACACACACACACACAGAAATACAGGGGTGAGAAAAGCGTGACAGCATCATCCGAAGAGTGCTTTAGCTCCTACTGCAACCAAACAAGAAATCTTTACCGTAACAAAACATTAGAAAGTTGTTCCTAATTAATTCACCAATAACAGTTGACCCACTCTAAATTTGGGGGAAACAAAGTGTCTGAATTCCCCCCATATTCCCTCAGTAAAGAATCAAATTTATCAACATTAGCAGCCGCGGTCAGATAAGGTGTGTGTTGATGAAGGATTAAGATAAGAGTGACTGCGTGAGGCCAGCCATGAGCTCTCGCACAGGGGCCGCTCGTCCTAATGGGACCGGGGTCTTATCAGAGGAATCAAAAGTGCTCCCTGAAGTTCACCTCAGTTTAATCACAGGCTTTTGGATGGCTCTTTTATAGCCTGTATGTGCATTCCTTGTAATACGTATGGTGACAAATAGATGAGGAAATGTGTATTTTTTTTCTTTCCAGGGAATTTTGATGAGTCAACAGTTCGAGTCTAATTATGAGGAAATAATCTGTACTGATCTTTCGATATAGACTTATTAGTCAAAAGTAACTTGAGAAGATTTCTACCACTCGAATGTCTGCTGAATAAATATATAATTAGAGACATCAGCAGGTTAGCCTAGCTTAGCACAATGACTGGAAACAGGGCAAAACAGACAAAATCCACTTCCAGCAACAAAAGTGTGTAAGTGTAAAAGCAACAGGTTTTTTGTGGAGTCTCATCGTCCAATCCCAAACTCGAATTGCACTGTCGATTAAACTATGTCTTTGATAGTTTAATAGTCTGTGTGTCGAAAGTGCCTGAATGTTAGTGCTCTGTGGTCAAGAGGGCAGAGCTGGTTGTGGTCGGGGCCCACGGTTAGAGGTGGAGGAGGGGTAGGCAGGGGTCTGCGGTTGTAGCCTGGGATGGATGACTCTGTTATAGGTCATGGAGTAAGAGCCCACCCGCGTGCCACAGCCCCCCAACATCAAACATGCCGTATTATGTTGATCTATGGAGATGGCCAGGTCCATCAAAGGATTTATCTCTTCACAAGATTAAAGGGGGCCGAGGCGTCTGCCAAACAAAGGCTAACTCAGAGGGTCAGCGCAGGTCCTGAACTGAGAGATTTACACTGAGACAACCTTCAGATGGTAGCAACAACGCAGAAAAATACATCTCAGCCTCTGTTACGTCTACCTGTAGTAAGTTCCGTTAGCCGTATAGCTGATACTGATATCATGATTCCCTGCCATGATTGATAAAGTAATAATTATGATTTTATTGTATGTAAATATTCAGAAGTATCATCTGACGCCATAAACACATTAGCACATACTTTCTGTCAGACCGTTAGGCAGGCTGGGTTAAAGTTATTCAAAACCTCCTTTATATTTCTGACATGTTCCTGGCATCTTTCAGGATTCCACAGTAATGACGAAATCACTTTTTGGGAACATTAGGTCAGTTATTTTTTCATGTTTCCCTTTTAAATAGCGAGATGGGTTCTATAGTTAATCTTGTATGTGAAAATCTGGACTGCTTTTGCACAGATTCATGTCACATCCAGTGACTTGTTCCTGTTGCTTTGACCTTTGCACTCCTTCCTATTAGTCACTTTGTAATGTTTTCAGTCAAGGAATGTAGGCCTGTTTCACTGCTGCAGTTATTGTAGGATGCTTTGGAAAATTTAACAGCCCAAACAAACATTAATGATCAGAATTGTATGTGGATTACAATGTGGATATTTATTATTATTAATGTGTCTCATTTGACTGTAAATAATCCTCCTTGTTTTTCTTTTGTTGTTGCCATGTGCACAAATGCAGACTTGGGGAAAAAAAAGGCCATAACGTTTCTTTTCCAAGAATTTCCTACTTTTGTTTTTCTTTTGGACGAGCGTGTTCCTTTTAAGAATATTAGCCTGTGTTTTTGGTAACATACTTTGCTGTTTTTGTTCTGTCTCGCAAAGAAAACACTCATTTATATTCATTTGGAATTGAGTGGGTGAGAGACATGAAGTGGACTGGTGGCGAGATACGATCGAGAGCTGTGACTGGGGAGACGTGGTCTCTCACACGTTTACTCGGAGGCTTTAAACGCCTTAAATCGCGGTACAACATTTGCAGGACCTTCACATACCTTGCAGTTCATTTCACATGGGAATATTTGTCTCACTTACAAAAATCTGTACCTCAGAGTGTCGGGTGATGGTAATGGAGGAGTGAGATGAAGGGAAGCAAAGACTTTTATTTGAATTCTAGTGCTCTTCTGAAGCAGTCGATCCATAAAAAGCAGAAGAGAAATATGACCTGAAATTTTTACACCTCATCATTAATAAAGCTACTACGCTGTTTTGATTGGCAGCCTGCTAGCCATTGTTTAGTTATAGATAACAGTGAGCATGATTAATGCAGCTGAGCTTTTTACTACGTGCATTATTGTAGAATTAAACATTAGAAAGCGGAATCAATTCCTGCAGGTGCTTTGAATGTGTTCATGCAACAAGCAAATATCAGTCTTTATTCTTTAAGTGTGTGTGTGTGGGTGTGTGTGTGTGTGTGTGTGCGCCTGTCTGTCTGTTGACCTATCTGAGTATGCACATTAGCACAGTGTTGCTACGTGCTGCACCACCAAGCCTCGTCCATAGTAGGAGGAGAGTACAGGGCAGGGTCAACACTGTGTGAGCCAGAAGAGACGCTGTGCCTGGCACCGCCACACACACTCTCACAAACACACACACACAAACACACACACCGTAGACAGGCAACCTTGGGAATCACAGCCAAAGCAGAACAGAATGTGCATTAAGGAGGCCGTCTGAACTCCCCTACTCTCCTGATTTCTCTCCCTGCACCCTCCATCCTGAATACATGGTGAAACTAAAAGAAAGCACTTAATCCACATCGCTTCCTTATTTATTTTACTTCCTATTTGCTTCACAGATTCATAGACTATCTGCCCAAGTGGCCCGAGTAGCACCGACTCTGTTTTACTGTGATGTTTGTTTCTTAACGTTTAAAGGTTGAAGAGCAGTGTGCTATAATCAAGCCCTCGCCCTGCTGCGCCCTTCCTCCTTCAGTCACTGTCAAATAGTTTAAGCGTTGGAGGTCACATGGCTAAACTTTGCCTTGTAAACACCCGTCGCATGGTTTTATCTTTGTGTTAAATGTCCTGCGCTAACAGTGCACCCAATGAGTAGCAGATGAGGGGAGTTGTGTGAGTTAGGTTTATAGGTGCGCATGTGTCAGGGTCGGCTGTGCTGTCATGTAGGACTTGGAAGATCTACTGCAGGTTGTGGGACTTCAGAATTTGTATGGGGGGAATTTCACCATTTTTAACAGCGCAAATGTGAAACGTTTTACCCTCAAAAGAAACTGACGCACCAACCATGGAAGAATCAAAGCTAAAAAGAGATCTGTTTTTCCGCTCTACACATGATTTGAAGGGTTAAAAAACACACAAACACAATTTTGGAGGAACATGATCATGCAGGTTTAAAGGACCAGTGTGTTGGATTTATTGGCCTCTGGCGGTGAGGTTGCAGATTGCAACCTACTGATAACTACTCCCATCACCCTCCCCTTCCAACGAGGAGGAAAACCTAAAGAACGAGAAACTTTAGTAAAGTGCAAATGGCCGTCTCTAGAGTCAGTGTTTGGTTTGTTCAGTTAATGTAGAAAAATGGCATTGCAACATGTTACAATCCATTGAAAGAACCGGCTTATTTTAACGTAATGGAAACACACCAACTATTATTTTGGGGGGATAATACACTTACCTATGAAGATTATATTGAATTTTTTCCACATGATTACCAAATGTTACAATACCTATGCCTACTTTCTTTTGTTGTGAAGCAATTAAAAATGTTAATAAAAGATTAGCCAGACTTTTTTACTGCAGAAAACAGTCATAGTAATATTATTTTGCAAATGGATTGGACATGACGTCCATCACAGTTCACACACTAACTTACTGCTCAACCTCTTGTAGATGTTAAAAAGTTATTTTGCACAGTAGTCAACAGTGCATGTCCCTCCGGCTGTCGTCTATCGCTTTGTAGTCTGATAATCTCCTGTCAATAATAAAGTTGTTCCACTGAGCGCCCCCTACAGGTTTGCAGCACATTGCATTGTGATGACTGGATTTGCAGCGTTTTTCTGTAACACGTTTTTTCTGGGGTTGTGTGTTTCTTAGTTTTGCATTATTTATGTTTTTGATGCAGGTTTGCTAATAATGCATTTCCTTCGGCTTTTTGTAGCACGTATTTATTATATTTTTTATTTGCAGCGCGCTTCAGTCATTGCATTTGTTATTGACTTTTGCATCATTTCTGAATTTGCAGCCTGTTTTTCCATTTGCTCTCGTCAGCCACTGTACTTGTTACATGTCAGACAACTCTTTCACAATATCTGTATCTATCTTGTCAACTATCCAAAAAAGCCAAACTTCCAAAATAATGAATAAATAACTGTGAAACCATGTGTCACTGACTGAAACTCCTGTCTCTACTGCAAGCTCACCACCTCGTCCCAACAGCTCGGGATTGTCCGCCACTTCCTCCTGTTATGGATCCCTGCTGCTGTTGATGAGAAAGGGTTGAGGGAGAGAAGAGAAAACACAAGCGGCAGATTTCAGGCATTCTACAACGCATTAGGTCATGAGAATTGGAACTCGTGCTGTGTAAATGATGAAATGGCTCACCAAAGGGACCGTGATCGAGGTCCACACTATTGGTCACCAAGAGGTCATCTCCAGCCGCGAGAGGAGAAGGAATGATAAATACGCTCGGCTCCGCTCAATTATTAAATTTCTGCGTTCTTGTTTTTTTTTCTTGCTCAACAGTAAATGAAGTTGTGCGTGAGGCCCGTTTGGGTTCGAACATGAGCTTTGTCTTCGTGTGGGAATTCGTATGTGACAGACGCGCAGAGAGCAACGAGGGCCAGAGAACAGAGAGGTCGCAGCCAGACATCAGAGCTATTTTTGTTTGTAGAAATTCAGAAGTGGTCCTGTTACCCTGGAGGCAGCTCGTGTTTTCCATATAGCTCAGCGACTTGGCAGGCCTCTTCAGGGGCAGTTTCACATTGAGCCCCCTCCCGTCCCTCCCTGCCTCTAGCTTCTCTCTCCCTCCTGCATCTCCCCCACCCTTCTCCCTTCCTCCCTCTATCCTCCCACCATCCTCCTCTCACCCCCAGCAGGAAAACGCTCGTGGCCCGCAATGGAGACAGCCTGACTGCGCAGGCGGCCCGGCAGATGCACTGGAGATAAGTTTGTGTGCGTAAGCTGGGCCGCGACCCTTGGCGGCAGGACATTGACCAGATCCTGTCAGTGAGAGGGCAAGAGCCGGCCTAGCACCTCTCCTGCTCATTTGCTTCTATCCCGCCCCCCCCCTCCCCATCCTACTGTCTCCCCGCCTGGCTTCCCCAGCAGCCTAGCGAGGGCCAGAGGGGAGGACAGGCCCCCTGGAGCCAAGACTTTCCTCTGGGATCCCAGACTCCAGCCCTTTTCTCCCCGACACCTCCTGTATGCACAGCAGAGGTGCCACAAACACACTTCCACACACAGTCAAAACTCCACCAAGCACACAATAGGTCCCCAAGATAACTTCCCCTGTCCCACGGAGAGATAATGGATAGTGGTGTGTGGCAGACTCTGCGACAGAGACGCCGAACTACTTATGAAAACACCATCCTTCATGCTACATCAGCACTTTTGGTTTCTTTTGTCTGTAAAATGTTTGGGAGGAAACACCTAGGCTGGAAATGTGAATGATTTGTCATGTTAAAGCGTAGCTGCTGGCACCAAGTGGTTACTATAGGAAAAGACTGAAAATCCTGTTGTATACAATCCCTGCTGGAGGAAAAACCCTGACTGGACAAAAAACTTAAACAGAGGGTCAGTGAAGCTTACAGGAGAGATGTGTTTGACTAAAAGACATTAGATCATAAAGCATAATACGACCAGGCTGATAATGTGCCCCAAAGATTGTTTCTATATACCGTACAGTGCATTGCCTCCCACATCCCAGAATGCCAAGCAGTACCTCTGACTTCCTGACTCCCTCTAAGTGCCTGGTCCTAAAGGACCAAGGGCAGAGATGAAAGAACTGGCACAACTTGAAATGTCATGGGGAAGTATCGACAATTTTGCTGCTTTGAAGTACAGATAATTGAGCTTTCACTAGTTTTTATCTCCTCCTGAGACTAAATTTAAACCAGTGAGCCAGACCAGCGTCATTCAGATCGTGCCCACAAACCAGCGGCCAGATCTCCGTAAATACAAATGTTGTATAGTACACTTCAGAGGCCTGTCCTGCATGTTTCAGCCTGATACAAATCACTTTAACTTCTGAGACAACTAATCATGTTACAAAGGATCCTACTAACAACCAATTTTATTGTACCTTTTTTATTTTAAAAAAGTCTGCTAGCACACAAAGTTGCTTGATTTGTCTTCATACAACTTCCATAGTTGCTAAGAAGCTGTTCAGTATAGACTTCCTAAAGCAATATATGCTACAGCTGCACTTCCATGCAATGATAAATCAACCTTAAAAAAAGAATGCACTTGATGTTCACAATGATGGTTTATACAACATCACTAAGCGTCATGGGACTGCCAATTTACTTTCATATCATAGACCTAAAGAATTAATTTTAAAACATATAAAATGCTCTGCTTGAAATAATAAATTGTGTCGCATATTTTTTCTGCACAATACATTTAATTAACTTGTAAAAGTCATCCTAAGGCATCTCCTCCTTCTCCTTCATTAAAAAATCCTGAATCTGCATAGTCCCCGCCCACTATGCAAATTTCCAACCGCCCCCTCCGTCTCTCTGATTTTTTTCTGCCAAATGAAGGCTCAACGTTTCTCCTTTCATACATTTACAGCCGAAACTAAACACGTCTCTCCCATTGTTTATTAGCTAGCTCGAAATTTAGTAATTTGTCATAGTAATGTTACCTAACATCAGTAGGCAGTAGTGAGTTTGCAAAAATTATGATGACAGTTACAGCTGGCTCGCGCATCGCCAAAGTGGTTGCCATAGGTTGCACATAATGATATGCATAGCATCACCCCGTCCGTTAAAGGGATTGGCTCCTTAGGTTTGTGACGTCTCAAACCTGCCAATATGAAAACGTGTTGTTCAGCCTGTCCTTGGTACACTGCAGTTTAAAAGCAGACAGGCCCAGCCATGGAGATGACTGCTTATGTCGTCCCTGATATGTCTTGTAGCCCATGAAAAACACCACATGGAGACGTTTACCAGGTTAAACACTGGATTTTCACTGGAGGAGGTCTTTCAGGAATGTACACTACTACTACTACTACTGCAAGGATTACGCCATGCATTAGATTATAATAAGTGTAAAGAATGCATCATTTGTAGCTAGGAGCAGACACTTGAATGTCGCATAGCATTTAGCTCAAAGCATCAATGTTCATCCCATGTACAGCCTCCCAGAGTCTCTGACATAGCTGTATGGAGTCTATGGCTTGTGTCATTAACAATTCATCAAATCACATGAGATATCTCTACCAGGGGTTAGTCCAAAGCTGTTGCTCCGTATCCACTTGATGTGTAAGGCAACTGTTTACTTCAGCAGATCGACTTTGTAAGTATGCAAGTTAGGTATGCAACTTTGAGATTCAATGGTAATGCAGGAGTACAAGAAAATGTACACCGTTTTTGTTTCCCATTTCAATCACTTACAATTTGCAGAGTCATTCATTTGTCCCGTCTGTTAAGGTGCTAGTGACTCAAAACAAAGTATCCCTGAGGTAACATAAATCCATACCTCCGTCTGCCCTGAATCATAAACTACCGCTACTCTTCATTTCTCACCATGTGAGCGACTCCTACGCAGAGCAATAAGGAGCTGAACCCAGCTACTCATAGCTGTGAGGTTAAACCTAGTTTGTCATCAGATTCCAGTGGGAGGGATGGATGAAGATGTTGTGCAAAGAGCAAACAGGCCGGTTCACAGGCAGGATCTGACTCCTACTGACACCTCTTCTAGGAAATCACATCAGCAATTCCCTTTGAAACCAGAGGTTTCATGTCTTTCGGCACTCTTACTCCTCTTGTAGCTAAGTTTTCCAGGGAAAAATTCTCATCAAAGCATCATCTCTCTCCACAAGAACCACATGTTCTTTGCTCTTTTTGATCAGTGGTAATATACAACAAATGAAGGACTATTGAGGGTGGACTCTACCTACACCCACAACACCCAAAATTATGTGTATTCTAATGACTCAGGCATGAGTGAAAAAAGAAATCAAGTTTTTCAAGGTTGATGTAATATGCATGTCATGTCAAAATCCAACAATGGTGTGGCCCAGACACGAGGGGTGGGTACAAAAAAGTTAAGTAATGTTGAGCCAAAGTTGCCTGTTTTATCCCATAAAGTTTGTCATCGTGAACACAGCCAGCATGATCTGGGATGTCTGATTACATTATCTTTTGGTCTTCACTTAACTTGTTTCACAATCTTTATGAAGTATTCCATGACATGAACAAGTAAGCAATTTCATTTAATCACACCTGTGGGTATCTTCTAACTTGGAGGGGAAGACAGCACTGTTCACCTGTGGGTGTCTTCTAACTTGGAGGGGAAAGACGGCACTGTTCACCTGTGGGTGTCTTCTAACTTGGAGGGGAAAGACGGCACTGTTCACCCGTGGTTGTCTTCTAACTTGGAGGGGGAAGACGGCACTGTTCACCCGTGGTTGTCTTCTAACTTGGAGGGGGAAGACGGCACTGTTCACCCGTGGTTGTCTTCTAACTTGGAGGGGAAAGACGGCACTGTTCACCCGTGGGTGTCTTCTAAATTGGAGGGGGAAGACGGCACTGTTCACCCGTGGGTGTCTTCTAACTTGGAGGGGGAAGACGGCACTGTTCACCCGTGGGTGTCTTCTAACTTGGAGGGGGAAGACGGCACTGTTCACCCGTGGGTGTCTTCTAACTTGGAGGGGGAAGACGGCACTGTTCACCCGTGGGTGTCTTCTAACTTGGAGGGGGAAGACAGCACTGTTCACCCGTGGGTGTCTTCTAAATTGGAGGGGGAAGACGGCACTGTTCACCCGTGGGTGTCTTCTAACTTGGAGGGGGAAGACGGCACTGTTCACCCGTGGGTGTCTTCTAACTTGGAGGGGGAAGACGGCACTGTTCACCAGTGGGTGTCTTCTAACTTGGTGGGGGAAGACGGCACTGTTCACCAGTGGGTGTCTTCTAACTTGGTGGGGGAAGACGGCACTGATCACAACTGAGTGTTGTTGCTGTCAGTTGGAACAGTTAAGTCAGTCCTTGGTACCATTTTTCGGGTAACTTCCCTAAATCTTGCTAGTTGTTAAAGACACTGTCATGTTTCTTCACTGTCCGGTGCAAAGTGACCTAATGCCTAAAATGTCTGCCTCCAGGCGTAGGATTGTCTAATCTAGTAGGACAAAAATGATGTGTTGGCTGATCTAAGAGTTAAAAATCTCCAAACAGTCAAAGGGGATTTCTGAGGCAGAAAAATGACACCAAACATGGCGTGCAGCAGCTTAAGTAAATTTTTTACATGACGCAAGTGAGTCATTCCTTTAACAAACACCACCATCACACACACTGCATGTCAACGACAAAGAGTTATTAGGTCAGAGAGGCACAATAAGAGTAGCACATGCACAAGCTAAAAAATATCCACGACTGTCGATCAGGTCTAAAAGAACAATGTGATGATGTGTCCAGCCACACTCCCTGCTCTGCTGCCCTGTGAACTTCCTGTTGCATTGCACCACATGTAAAAGGCAGTGATCCAGAGTAAATATTGTCATGACATGATTCACCCGCAAATTTTTAAGGACACTGGCGATGTTATGACTGAAAAGAATGGCTCTATCATCAGCCTGCTATTTGAGTTTATTTTCCATTTAATGTTAGGTCCTCAAACTTCAGATTATGCTTCATGTAGTCTTGTTCTGGAGAACGAAGGTTATTTTATTGTACGTAAAGAAAGAGTTCGTCTGAGTATTTCCACAGACCTTTGCATACCTTTCGGAGGGAAGTGTGGGAGTGTCATGAAATATGAAGCATTGGTATAGATTTAAAGGAAAATACCATCTAACTATCCTACATCAAAGCTAAGCATTTCTTAAACCATGTGGTTGTGTTTGAGATTTTGTATTGTCACAACTCAGGAAATGTAGGATTGAACCCAAATGCAGACAGCAACATCAGAACAAGAGCAAACTGAGAAAGGAATAAAGGAAGTGGACTGGTCTAAGCCGGGAGGTGAGAAGAAGGTGAGGAAATAGGAGGGGAATGTCAGGTAGTGGAAGAGCTGATTGCATACCAGGATCTGGAATGACAGAGGTAAGTCTGAGGGCCTCTTGTGGAAAGATACAGAATATGCTTTTCTTCGGATTTTGATGTTTTCAGAAGCTTTGACGTCGTAATGTCGGAACAACACAGGCAGCAATAAGAAGTTTTATTCTCTTGTTTGGTGCTAATCTCGGTCACTTATGTGGTAGCAACTTACAGTTACAATCCAACCATATCAGTAACTACAAACGAGCAAACGATTTATATGCAACACTTGAATTAATAACATATTTTTGAACCCTCATGTTTCAGAGTTATATGACGTCAAGTTTGTCAATTCAACAAGTCGTGTACCAAAAATTACTCCGACTTTCCGAGTTGTTTTTCTACTTGATGGGAACTTTCATGTGAAATTTCCCAGATGAAAACAAATTTTTTTCTGAATATTCCAACACCACATGTGAATGCAGGGATAGTGCTGAGAGGGCCTGGAGAAATCGTCACTGAAGAGAGGTTAAGAGAAGCAGAGAGTCAGTTGTCCATCACATTGAACATTGTATATTGTCAAACAATATAAAGCATATTCATTGGACCTCAACTTGCTTCAACATAGTTTACTTATGAATAATTTTGAAAGAAGAACTTACTTATGATGAAATGTTTTTGAAACGAGAATCAAGAAGAGCACTGATTGGCTTTAATCATCCTTATTCAGTCCCTTGAGCATCTATGGTCTGTGTTGTAGATCTCATCCCACTGACATTTTATCTGCTGCACTCTTTAGTTTGGTTTGTTTTCTGCTCTCACAAAAAATAATGTTTGTTTTTGTGAGAAACTGTTACGACGTAACTTATGTACTTCACTTTCAATTAGCATGTCAAAGACCATGTTCTTGAGGGAGTGTCTTGTTACAATTAACATTAAAATGGCACCATTCTTCAGCACGGCGCTCAGCGGTCCAGGGAATATGTTTTCTGTTCTTAGAAGCTTGTCTGTCAGCATGAGCAAATTCTTGCAACAAAGGAAAAGATTGAGTGAATATAATGAAAATGTTGGGTTTCTTCCCAGATTAGAAGATCAATTATGCTTAAGTTGTTTTTTCCTCAAATGCTTTTAGACTGAGTGAGTAACATTAGGATGACGGATGTGGCATATTTGTAGTGTTATGGCTGTGCTATGCTTAGTTTCAGTAGAATCAATCTTTAATTATTCATGTAAAAAGTAACCATAAACTTCTAATGTGCTCAGAACTGTTCTCAAAATATAAAACCAAAAAGATGTACAAATTAAATAATGTGTCTGTTGTGCATTTGTTGCACCCTGATTGGACAGTTTAGCTTCCTCTGATTTAATGTCAGTGGATAACGTGGAGGCGAGCTGATTGGCTGGGTAGCTGAGGTGTAAAGAAAAGGTCAAAATCCATGCTTTTAACTCGTGGCTCGTAGCTTTCAACTTCAGGTTCACACATGCACATTGGACATTTGTGTGTCTGTAACACAATATTTTTGCTTTTTGTTTTCACATGCACACAAAACATGAAAGACAAGTGCGGTGTGAACATTATTTTGCGAGCTCCAAATCTTTTTGACCGTTATTTCACTACATAGAAATCACAAAGTTTCTGACAATCTAATTGGTGATACTCGGGCAGAATTTAAGTTCAGGGAAGAGGAAATTATTCTTATGTTATTGAAGTTATTTCTAATAATACTTATTTCTAATAGCTAACGTTACCTAACAATAACAGTTTGCTAACTGCATTCCTCACTTTTTAAAGTATCATCTTGTGTTTCCTTTGAAGACAGGCAGCCAAACGAAACGCACAATTACCTTGAATAAATTGAACATGAATTGCATTTGAGCATAGTCGGACACTTCCAGAATAATGTAAGTGCACAACTCAACAAGATATAAAACATACCGTAGGTCTCGTTATCTTTAGAAGTTTTTATGTGGAAATGTGTTTTTTGCCCAGATAACCAATATTAAAATGAAGCAATGACTGCTAACCATGACAGTTAGTAATATAAAAAGTAGGCCTCTTCCGAGCCTAAAATATGCTTTATCTTGCCACTTATTTAACATCAAACTAGGAAATTCCAGGTCAAAAGTGAAAACAAGCAAAGAATAGACAGTCCTGGCAGTCACCTGCCTTTCATTCAAACTAGTCTACATCAAGAAAGTCGACTGACACCAACATCCGCTGACTAAACGTGGAGTAGGTAAAATATTGTTCTCTGCTGTTTACTTCACACACTGGCTGCCCTTTAATCTCTAATCCCTCTGTGAGCCCTCAGACAACACCGGCCAACGGGCCCATTGTATGGAATTCCACGTCGCTCTCTGAAGGTGTGTGATTAACCCCTACTGTACATTAGAGCAAACATGACATCAAAGGCCGCCACAGAGGGTGTCTGCAGGTGACAGGTCGGCGGGAGGTGAAGGGTCGGTCGCGGGCTGGTGGAGTCTGAGCAGGGACGGAGAAAACAATCAAAGCAGAAAAGCTGGTTGGCTGAATGGAAGAGTGGGGTGAGAGGTTTTACTATTCAATCCTCACTCCTTCAACTTTACTGAGTTTTAACTGTTGCCTTTTTAAACCAAATAGTCCCAATGTGCCTGATGAAAAATGACCCAACAAACCCTGCTGCTGCTCATGGTGTGATAAGGTGGACAAGACGTATTCATCAAGGATTGGCTGAGTAATCTGTGGGTCTAAAACAGGCAGTTATGTTAAGACGCTGTAACTTTTATGTCTCTCTAATACAGTATAACATATACACTTTATATGTAAAGTATATCCTGTATCAATACAAATTGCCTGTGGTGTTGAAAACACAAGAATGCACAGGCTTACATGACATATAACGTGTTTTTGTTCCAATAGCTCATTTCTTTTAGTCTTTTACCATAGACGGTATTAATAATGGACGTAGCCACTTTGACGTCATCCATAGGTTTGCCTGTAGTTTGTCATTCTGGCCATCAAATTGTTGCTTGTTTTTGAAGCCAGATTTGACCACATTTGGACGAGCATTGAATTCATAAACAACCTGTTGGAACAATAATCCTCACAGCCATTCTATACATATTCTAATGAGAAAAACTAGCAGCCTAGATTTCTCCAGTGAGGTGAAACCCAGCAGACAGCTAGCGCTTAGCTGTGACTCGAAGCAACTGCATCCCTAATTATTCATATCTTTAAAGGGATAGTTTGGATTTTTTGACACCAAGTTGTATGAAATACTTACTAGTAGTGTAGTGGATGCAAAGCTATTAGCGTACCCGTGGTCAGAGTTCTGACCGGTTCCAAACGTAGAATAAGTAGTTCCGGTGAGATGCTAGGGTCACGACCCAGACGTTTTACCCTACAAAAACAACACGCAGGCAATGGTGATCCATTTTCAGCACAAAATCATCGCCCTAGGATTTCATGTACTGCGCCGTTCTTTTGGCACTATTTTCTCTCTTGACAAATCCAGTACCACTACGCCTGCGGGAGGCTGGTTTCTCAGGTGATGTGATCCATCAGCTGTTTCCAAGAGAACACGCTAAAATTGGTAACTAGTGAGACAATGTTTACTGTCACAGAGGAAAATACATTTATGATTTTCCTGGCTGTAGTAATAAAAATATTCCACCGCATGAATTTCATCATTTTCCTGACACGGATCGTGCCCTCAGAGGCCTCGTTGGATCCTTTGTTAAAGGTAAATCTTCCTCATCACTTTCATAGTCCGACATGTTTACTTCAGCAATGACGGGAATCAGTCAGAATCAACGTGAAACGGCTACTAGGTCAGCTTACTTGAGAAACTGGCCTGCCGCAGGCGTAGTGATACTCGTTCAAGAGAGAAAATAGTCCCAAAAGAACAGCGCAGTACATGAAATCCTGGGGCGAGGATTTTGCATTGAAAATGGATCACCATTGCCTACGTGTTGTTTTTGTAGGGTAAAACTTCTTGGTCATGACCCTGGCATGTCACCGGAACTACTTATTCTATGTTTGGAACCAGTCAGAACTCTGACCACGGGACTCGGTGAGTACGCTACTAATAGCTTTGCATCCACCACATTACTAGCGAGCATTTCATACAACTTGGTGTCAAAAAACATGAACTATCCCTTTAAGCCTTAATATAATTCAAATGAGTGAGTTATACAAATGTTAACCCTCTATACAGTTGTCATGAATAATAATTAGCTATAGAGTCCTAAACCATTTTTTAATCCAGGATAAATTCTGCTTGGGCATTGGGTATTTTAATATATAATATATATAATGCTTTATTGTATTGCTTAGAGTATAAAGGACAGTCGAGCCTTGTTTCACCTTGGGACTGTTGGATCCATCCAACTTTAGCTTTTTAACTTTGGAGTTTTTGTTGAGTGCAATTTTAAAATAAGTGAAGGAAATTATGGCTCAAACTTTAGACAAAACATAAAACCCCAGTCGACATAAGAATGAATTATCTATGACTTTCTGAAATGGCAACAATGGCTGATTTGGCTTTGGGTGCTGTCTGTTAGTTTTTTGTCAGTGCAGTGTTAAAGTGCTGTCTGTGCTCCATGAAAACCCTGATATGTGGTTTAAAACCCCAGAAAAGCTAGAAAGCAGACCTTAAATTGAGGGGGTTTTTTGCCAAAATTTTTTGAATCCTTTCACAGATATGTTTTATTTATTGCATCATAAACTACAACTTATAACTCAAAAACTATAAAAATAAAGTTCATATTTTTAGCACATACATATGCATGTATTTGTACTATTCGTATATTCATTGTAGGGTGATCTATTAGCAGTAGTTGGCATCCATGTGAAGACAAGTTGTGATGTCACACACTATAAACAGAGTCATCACAAACACGCTCACACATCTTCCCACCAACAGAGAATTTAACAAGACCACACAAACTGTATTTACACCTTTCACTGCTTTACATAAACACTGCTGCTATTAATTGAGCTCACCCTGTTTGTATGTTACTCTGTCACTACTGTGAGTTTAGGAGAACAAAGATATTTCAGACCCCTCCTCCTCCTCCTCCTCCTCCTCCTCTCCTCCTCCTCCTCTCCTCCTGCACTAATTGAGTGATTCAGAACAGGGCTCAGACACGCCGCCCCTGCGACTCTATCTGCCTGGGATATTATCGGAGTGGCTGTCAGACGAGGGTCCAGAGCGGCTTGAGAGGAATGCAGCCTACAACTGTGGGCCAGCAACAGACCCTCTACTGCAACTGCAGACCTTCAGCCCCCACCGGCCCCCCCCAGCCCCCTTTTTTCCCCCAAACCACCTCAGGCCAATCAGTCAAGAGGACCCCAGGGCCCGTTTTTAAAAACAATCACTCTCTTTAAGTAGTCAAGAGGTGCCAGGGCTAATTATAAACAAACTATTGATGTTCTAGCAAAGGATTGTGCTGGACTGTGCCAGTGTGGTAAATGTTTGTGTGTGTGTGTGCGTGTGTGTGTACGGGTCACAAGAAGGTTCTGCTTGACAGAGCATTCAATTGGCCATTTAACAGACCTCACCCGAAGTGAACGCTCCATGAAGACGGCTACGGACTCCTAATGATAAGTGCGTCTCTGAAACAGATCGCAACTGTTCGGAAGAAATTCATTTTCCGAGTCCTGATTTTGGGACAATTTTGTGTTCAGTAAACAAAAAGTATTTTTTTGTATTATCTATTTATATTCACCAAGTCATTGAGAAAATAAATACATATTTCATATAAACCTTTTCAAAAGCCAGTTACAACTATCCCAAACGATGTAAATATTCCAAATATCAGTACAAATTTAGAGCTTAAACTATAAAATATAAAAAAAATTATTTAACGTGTTGACACAGGTTTTACAGACCTGGGAAGACCCACTTATAAATGCCGATTGTCTCTTTTCCCATTGCCAGTAAAGTATACTCCTGTCGGTCTCTTTTCTGCTGCATCGCCGTCTAACATCACAAACGCGCCTGAGACAAGGTTAGTAAACAGTGAAGATGTTGCAGTGGTTAGGTCTTTATTGTATCTATTACTCATTCAGTCTGTTTATCAAACTCTGCACCGACAAATTTGGAATGATGTTTGAGCGCTGCTCGGACGGAGACGGGCAGAATTTTTAGCTGAGGTGACGAGGACTCGCAGAAGTAACCGACGGAGCATAGCATCGCACCGGAAAGGGGGCGGAGATTAATGAGTCAACACAGGATGTGTGTTTCGATAAATGCCGATCGTAGCCGAGCCAATAATTACCCGGGTCTACTGCAAAGTCATTTGACCCGGGTCTGAATCCCAATTGTGACATTTCCCACTAAGCAAAAAAGCCGGGTGTTAGCAGGTTTTTTTTAAACCAGTGGGAAAGGGGCTTTAAAGCATGCCAGCTCCTTCAGCTGACACAATGATGCTTTAATCTAAATGCTAATGCTAGCACTGCAACATGCTCAAACATATGATAGATGGATGGATGGATGTTCTTTATTAATCCCAGAGGGGAAATTGCATTACACATGTTAGCATGTATCATGTGTACCATGTTCATCATCTTAGTTGAAGTACCAATCGCAGCTTCACTCTTTGGAGGCTGCTATGGCAACAAGCAGTGATAAGTTTTTTGTGTCTTCTTCAAATCTACTCATCTTGAAGTTTCATTGTCCGTAGTCTTTTTCCATTTGTTCAGCCACAGCGAACATTACCTTGCAACTCAGCAGAGACAGCAGAAAACTGTACACCACTTCTACCTATTTTCTCTGGCGGGACAATTTTTGCTGATTGTTGGATGCAGATTTTTTCCCTGGGAGTGTTGACACCCACTACGTTATACGGAAGAGTACAGCAACAGCTCAATTAGCATTGTGTTAACTCCTTTGGTCTGAGCACCGACTTACTAGACATTTATTCAACTGACAATCCTCAAGATTTTCCATGGCAGGAGTAATGCATTTGCTTATTAGAAACAAGCTCTAAGCACAGCTGAGGACTGAATTGGACGGATTAGACAAATAGAAATTTTAGACATGTTGCTGATGCTAGATAATGAGCTAAGGGATCGCTAAAGTTCTCTCAAAGGGGAACTAGAATGTCTACTATGGTAATCTTTCTAATAATGTGTAGACATGCAGAATTCATCCTCTTGGCGCCATGAATGTCTGAGCAAACTTTCAAGGCAATCCATCCAGTAGTTGTTCAGATATTTGCGTGTGTAACAGAGCGGTGTACAGACAAACCAGCGGACAGAGAGACAGACAGAGCCATGCCTCTAATGAGGCTAAAACAATGTAAAACCAGAAGATCAGCCGCAGGTCATTAACTTTATAGTGACACGCCGTGAATCTGGTTTCCCCGCTGAGTCCTGCTCACTTTAAATAATGTATTTAGGTCTAAATCATGCGATAAGGGTGCGAGCCGCTGGTCTGTGCTGTGTGACGGAGACAGAGTGACAGACGCTCCGCAGAGCCAAAGAGTTCCATCCTCCTCCGGTTAAAACAACAGCCTTTTCCTTTGAGCTATCTCACTATGACACATGGTCTGATCCAAGAGAGCTATATTTATTTTGGTTTGGACTACATTTCTTTCCTTCAAATAATGAATTAAGAAAACACAGGCCTGGCGTGGGGATGTGGAGATGTGTGGGAGAGAGCTGCACGCACTGTCTCACTGCAAACCGGAAAGGAATGGAGTTGGGTGCAAGGTATCAGAGGAAAGAAGGATCCCTCTCGTCCTTTCATCCTTTCATTTCTTGACCTAACGGCCTTTCTCTCTGCTGAAGTCATGTTCTCAGTCCTCCAGCCTAGAGAGCCGGCCAACACTTGGAAAAAGTGGGAGACGGAGAGTCGTGGAGTTTGAGGGAGTACGGGGATGTCTTAAGAGCGATCTAAAACACTTAACGGCAGAGAGAAAACAGCAACCGTGTGTCTTTTTACTAGCATATAAATTTGCATGGGCTTTTTTGTGCAGGATATCCGCGAGGGTTGGTAACAGGTCAGCCAAATAGATTTGGGAACGGCTCCCTCCCCTGCACAGCCACTACAGAACACCTTCTGCAGAAGGGTTAAATAAATGTTAGTGATGTGATAACCAGCCTGTTTATTGAGGGGCCTCCTGCAGGACAGCTCGTGAGCCTGCTTGGATTTCCTCAATGATGATGTCATGCCGCCAGTCCACCAAATCAGGCGTCCCTTTCTTTCCGTCTGTTCTGAGACATTACTTAAGAGAGAACTGTGCTGAACAAAAAACAATGTATAAGAGCATGCATGGAAGGGACACAATGTAAGGATTTAACTTGTAGGGCATTGCATCATTGCATTACTTTATATTAAGCTGTTGCAACTGAGGCCTGTGAGGTGTCCAGCTTTACAGAAATGCATTGTGACAGTCGATGTAGAGAAAGTGTAATTCAACACTCGACTAACTCTGAATTCAAGGCGAGGATCTCCTTAATCTTGCCAAATAAGTCACAAGTCAGCCGGCCTGTTTCCTCTGCGTTTAAATTAACAAATTACAAGTGTGTTTTCTTTTCCTTCAGACTCTGCAGAATGACAGGAATTCAGCCACTTGAGAACAATATGAAGCCAACAAGTTTTGGCTGTGATATAATTTTTTCCATGTCAACACTTGCACTACAAATGTCACCTCAGAGGTCCCCGAAGTTGGAAGATGCAGTTATTAAGAAACAAACAAAATTTCAACGCTTGACGCTTGATTCAAAAAGCTAGGCTAGTTTTTGATTTGGGGTTCAATCAATTCAAGTGAAGTGTGCCTAGGTCATGTGCCAGGTCATGTTTCATAGCAAACAAACAAGCACTATGCATGCAGTGGTACGTAGTAGAACATGTGTGTCAATGGCCCCTTTTTACACTGCCATTTCAAGGCGGGTCTTCTATGTAGAACGCACAGAAGTGGAACGGTGGGGTGAAGTAGTTCGGCCTCTGAGCCGGCATCGGAGGTAGTAACAGAGGCGAAACTGCGTCTCTTTAAACTGCAGAGACAGCAGGGTGGAAGAGTGCACTGTGTGCTTATTTGAAGCACATGCTGTGTGTGTGTTACACCTCACAAACGTTTTGCTTCCACAACACCGCCGGCTTAGCTGCGGCGGAGCTTCGTTGCGGTGCTGAGGCGGAACCGCAGTGTAAAAAGGGCTACTGTGTTGAACTTGGAGTGTTGCCTTTATTGCCACAGACACTTGTTACTTGTTGAAGTAAGGTAACATTTATTGGTAATGTTATGTCGTTTATTTGAACTGCTGAAGTTGAACGCTCATCATGCATCATTTTATACGAGTGAATCTTCAAGGTTTAAATCTTTTGTTGTACAGGCGAGAGAGACCTGATGAAGTAAGACGTTTGGATTGCAAATACTTGATGAGTCGTGAAGTGCAGGAGGAGGCCGCATTTGATACATTTTACATGATATTACTAGACAAGAAATGCATCTCAAGGGTTGTGTAAAGTGTCTTGATATGATGTCAGAGAAACAATTTTCTACTTTAGGTCCCAAAATAACGCAGATAACAGCTACATTAGGACAATTGTGTCAACTCCCATTTTGGTGTTGCATTTAACAGATTGTCCACCCTGTCAGTGGTTTTGTTTTCATTATGGGGGCGGCTGTGGCTCAGTCGGTTGTCTCTCAATCAGAAGGTTGGGGTTTCCATCCCTGACTGCTACAGGGATGATGATGCATCCTTGGGCAAGACACTGAACTCAACCCCAAACGACTCCCAAACGTGCACAGATCCTGACTGGAGATTGGCACAGCAGCATTTGCAATCAGTGTGTGAATGTGTGTGTGAAAGGGTGAATGTGACTTGTAGTGTAAAGTGCTGGGAGTGGTCAGAGTACAAGAAAAGCCCTATATAAGTACAGTCTATTTATTTTTGTTTATGTTTGTACTGGTTATTGAGAACATGCAGTGCACCCTTATTTTGCCCATACCTCAGTTTAGAAGCATAACTGAAAAGGTGTCTAAGAGAAGGGTTTATCTATCTGCATTGCTCTTTAGAGAAAAACACTCAAATTTCACTCCCCAGTTTGCTCTTTTCTAAAATTAGGCCAAACTCCAGGTTTTTCTAAAGAAAAACTCAACGTAAATTCCTCCTTTACGATGCCCTGCTTCTGCATCCTCATACGTCTTCACTTTCTCCTCCTTTTTCCTGTTTCCCAGTGAAAAACGGAGAGGGCGATGCCTGGAGGTGAGTTCCAGTTCAAAGTTGAAAAGGGCACCTCTGAAAAACTCTGGCAGGTGTTCAACAACTTTGCTGCATTTATGATAACAGTCGGGTTGACTTGGTGCTCTTGAACACTGGCTGTGGATTTAGTGTAACTGAAAAAAAAAGGGAGCGAGAGATATGAAGTGTGTCTGCTGTCAAGGTCAGTTTGTAAGTTTGTGTTCAGACTCTTTTACTCGGCCTACGAGACAAAAGCAAAAGCATACTGTGAAAAAACAGCACAATGTGTTCTCACAGACTGTTGAATTGTGCAGTGTAAGTGAAAGCTTGACCTCATAACTGCTTAGTGTTAATACTGCAGGAATTCACTGGAATTTTGTTTTCATAAATGAGGACAGGAAAGGGTAACAGTGGAGGCATAAATCAGGGATTTTTTTCCTCTCCCCTCAGAATAAGTGACCGTATGAGTGTAATAATAAACATCTCAGGCAGAGATTGATGTTGGATGGGCCTGACTGAGGGCACGTAGTAGCTAACCCGTGTGCAGGCTGTGCCCACCTCAGGCACCAACTCTCCTCACAATTCCCACATTATTCGGGGGCGAAGCAGGAAGAAATGACAGACATAATTTCCCTGCGATCAAACATTGTTGATCCGTACATTAACACGACCGATGCAATCTGCGCTGGGCGCAGAATAATTGAACGTGCTGAAATTGGGGACTATTTTGAGGTATTTCCTCTCTTTAGAGCAGCGGGGCAGATTGGCTTAATTAAGGAGGGAAAAACAGGAAGTTTTAAAGTCACATCTATAATTAATTGGTTGCCTCAGCCAAAGGGTCTGCCTGGTCAGGGGGGCATGAGGAAGCAGCTCTGTTGTTGCACTCAGTCACTGGGTTTACATAAAACTAAATACAGTCTGTGCTACGGTCTAAGCTTTTAAAAGGAAAACTACAGTTTATTACAACTCAGGTTTCAGTTTTGAAGCTTCGACCAACGGTTCTTTGAGTTAAACGTTACGTGAAAAGTGCTGACATCTTGGAATGCAGCAACATCGTTCCAGTCGGTCCAAAGGGGAAACAAACATGAGATCTTACAGGGTGTAAACAATCCCAGTTTTGCAAGAGCTACCACTGTTTTTGTTTTTACCTCCGACAAACGGAGCATCTGTAATGTCTGCGCACAGAAAAGCAGTGAGTGCACACAAGTTAAAATATGACAAATCAAAGTTGAATAAGGAAGTGAGGGTGTAACCTCTGTGGGGATTTTTAATGGGCTGCTTGAGCCTATAAGGGGAGTGTCTGACAGAAGTAAACAAAGCAAAGCTACTTTTCTTTAGCGTCATGGACTTGTCTACTTGTAGCGTAAGAAGTTGGCATTGCACTGCATACCCCTTATGAGTATTCAACACATGTAACTGTTTGTAAATCAGGTTTGTGAATGTGTTGGTCTGTTGCAAGCAAAATAATTCCATCAACCTACGACTGAAAACGGTACACAATAAAGAAGCAACATATTAAACAACATTGTCAAACCCACGACTTGCGCCACACTATATTAATGGTTCCATGGTTTCAGAGTAGCTTAGCAGTAATGCTAGCATGGCTACATGGCATTAGCTATGTGGTATGTAGCAATTCCAGAAACGTCTCCAGTAAGCTAATTTACAGTTTGTTTTGTCTTCTCATCCAAATACAAGTTTGAAGTTTGTTTACAACCTGAACCATCGTCTGACCTCTTGTGCGTCTGATGTTGCCCTTGTTTTTAGCAATGCTGCGGTGTTTGGAGATATTAACAACTGACATGTTTGAGGCTCAAAGTTGTGAAAGTTTTTCTTAGAAATGTATTCACTAAAAGAGGAATAAAAACCGTCTCTTGGAGAGGTGGTGCTTTCGTAATAAAAACTGTGTCTGGTGAGATTTTAATGAGCTGCTCTGTCTTCCCTTTGGGAGCCTGCCATGCGTCAGCTTGTTATTTATTTTAGATGCTCATTTGGTTATCAGGAGTTTTCTTAAGAGGTCTCAGCAGAGAGACACCCAATCAGCAGGCAGCAGAGGAGCCTCGCTGGGCTCTTCTGTCAGGCCGCTGCATCCTGCAATTTATCCCCCGTCTTCTCTGTGTGGCTGCGCTGCTATCTTGAGCTCTACATGTAAATTTATTACATTTCAAGACCTCAGTGAGCCAAGTGGTGTTTACACAAGCATACCTCTTTCCGAAGTCCAAAAGTCTGAGATGCTGCGTTGCATTCTGGGTAAGGAGAGGCTGGTAAGATCCCACCAAAATGTCATAGCCCTTAGTTGACCCAAATGACTATAGCTATGACTCCACGCTGGTTCTCTGGAAGCTCGGAGACTTTGAGCTGAACTACTGATACCAGTCAGGAAGGTTTCCTCCTGCCTCTGCATCCAAGTCAAACACAGACACACAAACAAACATACAACATGGAGCGTGGAAATCACCCATTTCTGACTCACTTCATTGTTTGCTCTGTCTAACACCAGACCTGAGCAATCGAGAAAGATTTATTCCTCCTTTTTTCACAAACTTTCACATTAATCTTGAAACTGTAACTGAACCCGGTTTGTCTCTTTGTCCTTTCAAAATCATGACTTCTGATCATACATCACCATGAGAGAATTTGTTCCCCCCGGTGAGACAATGATTAGCATATTGCTTGTTGACATATGTTTAATTGATTAAAAGAGGCCTGCTGTGATTTCACTGTGTTTTTGTTTGAAAGGGCCAGGGTTCTGACAGAAATACTCCGGGAAGTATTGCATTTGGCGGCAGGCTGTGGTTCCCATACACGAGAGCGCTGAACTTAATTCAAAACGCCTTGGACACGAGGCTGACTGTTGGGCTAGTAGGAGAGGAGAGATAGCTGTAACCTCGCACTGAACTCAGAAGAATCTCTGCGTACTCCTCGGATTGCAGCAGCAGAAAATACTTACACCAGTTGCATGATTTAGTGGGCGACTTTCAAAGCGCAGACCCCGTTAAGCAGAGGGCTTGGTAATGAAATAACGTTTCCATTAGAGAGGAACAGTTACCGGACGAAACTGGCATTGCCATGTGTAGTAATCAGGATGGATTTGGTAGTCAAATTGTGCCGGGCCCCCTCACATACTTTACATACTTACATTTTGTTGCTGCCAATACACACAACATGAAAAGACAAGTTCCTACTGGTCTGCGTTTGTCCATATGACTGTGTTATTATTTTTAGGTATCATTTTGTGCCACAAACTTCCCATAACATATCATTTTATGACCCACATTGTGCTCGAGTTTTATTATGGTTATAATGGTAATAAGAAAAACATTTTTATGACAGTAACATGAATCAGTTTTTGCAACTCCCTATCAACAGCTGATAAGCACAGCAGCAACACAGCATACCTTAGCAACTAGAGCTGCTATAAGGTTTTGTTCAGACTTTCATGGTCCCCAGAGGATGAACTTTACTTACTTTGGTGATCCCTGACGTTTCCTCTAAAGCCATCAAGCGGCAGTTACTTGTTGATTCTCGTTAAAGTGATAATCTCTAAGACGCGTTTTCCTGCCAGTGAGGGTGGGCGGAGCTAAGCGGCTGCTTTTCCGGTCTCTGCGAGTGTTGCGAGTAAACGGTAATCTACTATGGCTGAACAAACAAAGAAAAGATCGATGACTACAGATACAACTTCAAAAATAAGTGAAAAGAAAAAGAAACAAACTCGACGCTCAGATGAAGGCAAACAGTCTAAAAGGGAAAGCGACCGTCAGCGAGGAAAATCAAGAGTCACAACCGGAGCCAACCGTGGACGTCACACATGCGTTTTACCATTTATCACCGTGTGCCGCCAAAGAGAACGAAACTGAGATCTTCGAGATTACAACTTTAGATGACGACCAACCCAATAGTTGTTGAGATATTTAATGTTGTAGCTACACTCGTGTTCTCCAGAGGACAAATAAATAAATGATAAATAAATAAATAAATGAGGATAAATGGTAAACAGAAATTGTAAAGCTGTACTTTAGTGCTGTTAGAAAATGATAGCATGCCAAAACGCTAAATGCTTTGGAAAAGTTGTACACAAAATTGATTGTCCTCTAAAGGTAGAATATGTCCAACCTCTCTACTTATCCTTTATTTTTTTAATTAATTGTTGTAAATTGTTATCATCAAAAAGAAATGTGTTGACCTAATGAATAATGTCGACAACTCTCCTTAGATGTGACCTTGTGTTTGTGTGCGCCTAAGTGCAAGTTTGGCACAGCGCTCGCTGCAGAGAGTTCCCAGCAGTCCGCACCTTTGGGAGGAACAACAGATTGAACAAACACAACACTTGACCAGCTTTTTCACAGGCCGGCCAGACATGTAATCCAACATCTTTTTATTTGTCTTGAATGCATATCCAAGTAGGTCTGTATTTACTGTGCTTGCGCCGCCAGAGACGACAATATTCTTGTTATAAATATTCTTCCCATTAATCATGAATATTTCTCTCTTCGTTCGTAGATTAGACCACCACTCTAACAGACATGATTGTAGAATGTTTGTCACGGCGAGGCTCAGTTTTTGGTGCCGCAGTTTCAGATGAAAAGATTCCAATAAGTGGGAGTTAACGTTTGTTAAGGGGTCTATCGGGATCATTGGGGGAGGAAAAATTGGCAGTTGACAAACTTACATTAAGTATCCATAGTTATGGACGGTTTATTTTATGCAAATCTTCAAAGAATCCCTTATTTGAATAATAAACCGCCATCTCAAAACATTTTTCATTTTGACAGATGACTAACTGAGCGTTAAAAATCTATAATCTTTTGGCAGTAATGCAGTTCATGACAGCACACGTCACACCACCGTTAATATCCCTCCACTGGCTCCCAGTCGCCGCTCGCATCAAATTCAAAACCCTGTTGCTTGTTTACAAAACAGCAACACAAACCGCTCCTGCAAACCGGAACGCCCTCATCCAGGTCTACACTCCCTCCCGCCCACTACGCTCTGCCAATGAAAGGCGCCTGGTACTCCCATCACAACAGGGCCCTGAGTCGTTAGCTGGACTCTTCTCCTCAGTTGTCCCCCGGTGGTGGAATGAGCTACCAAACTCCATTCGAGTCCCTTTCACCTTTAAGAAGAAGCTAAAGACCCAGCTCTTTATGAACACCTCTGACCTTAATGATACTCATGATGATGATTAGGATGTTCATGATGATGATGACTATATTGACCTTGTTGATGATGATGATGATTAAATAAAAACACCCTATACACTGCCTGTCAGCACCTGTGTCGCACTTGAAGCTGTTTGTTGGCACTTACTGACTTTGTTCCCTCCTGTCTCGATCGTTGCTTGTGTTGTATTAAATCTCAGATGTCCATTACGTCGCTTTGGACAAAAGCGTCTGCTAAATAAAATTGTAACATGACAGCTTTTCAGCTTGATTTGTTATTTCCAGATAAGTGGCGCAGCTTGTGTTTCACTTGAAGGTTAAACGGTTGTGAAGGAACTTTCCCTTTTTTATCACAACAATGCTCTTTTTCCTTTTCTCTTTTCCTCCACTTTCAGTCTTCCATTTGCCCTATTCCTGATAACTTCCTGCATTCCTTACAACACACACACACACACACACACGCACGCGGACGTGTACACTTTACAGTCATGCCAAAGACATCCTTCCACCCTTTTGATTTTTACTCTTCACCAGAAGTGTCACTCATTCCAACACCCAGCCTTCCCTGAACACACTCCCACTGCTTCTGTAATAAATAACACTGACTAAACATAGTGATATGATGTCATCCCTGCTCTGCGTGACACTGTCATCTAGTTTTTAACAACAGCGTCCTTCATCATTACTTATTTTTGCCTCCAACTGGACCTTCCGTGCAACAAACTTCCTGTGAATGATGTCAGAGGGGTGGAGATGATTCTTTCCTATAGAGGTTGTGTTTGCTCAGTAGACAAAGCTTTAAATGAACAGTTTAGCTTTCTATGACTATTACAAGCTGGATAGAAAACAGAATAATAAATCGTTTAAAAACCAAACTCTCTTTCCAGTATAGATCTTTTGATTGAGCTCTAGAAAGTCTCCACAAACAGGACAGCTATCGTGTTTTTAAGTGTTTTTTTTCTCCCAGAATGTGCCCCCGTGTCTGTCGAGGAAACTCCAAAAGGGCTGAGTCAGAGATCCCATCTCTTCCGGAGGCAGGGCCAGCGATACTCTCCTTTGAAAGGCAACATGGAAAGATCAACGGGCATCTCCTGAGGGAGCTGCTGGGCCTTACTGTGCTGCTGCTGCCCCATGGCCAAACAGCCCTGAGGCCTGGAGTCTGCTGCTGCCGCTGCTGCTGCCGCTGCTGGGTTAGCCTGCACTGTTTACTTTGGGAGGACTTTCAACCCTGTGCAGCTATCAAGATCTCTGCTGTCTCCCTCTTTGTCCGTCTACAACAGCCATATTCCCCTTTTTTCCCTCTACCCAACTGTTGACCATTCATTATGCGCATTATCCCCATGCGCCTGAAAACTGCAATTCATTATCAACGATATCTTTCCTTCACTTTACAGATAATAACTGTGAGCTAGCCGTTAGCATCACTTTCCCTGAATGTGCTCCTCGGGGTGACCCTCAGCTCTTTTCGAACATCTATCCACATGAGAGAGCACGCAGGGAGGATCTCTGCGCCGTTGTGTTTATATGTCCTCCCTCGCAGCTCCATGGATACCAGTCAGACAGTGCCAAGGTAGGACCACCTCATAAATTCACAAACCCATAAATATTTGCTCGTGTTTTGAGTTCAACACTAGTTTGCATTTACATATCTAAAGGTGGGTTTGTAATTTATCTACATTGGGGCTCAAGGACTTAATCCCCGGTGGTCTCGGTGTACAAATTGCACTTTATATAACACGCAGCAGCAAGTGAACAAATGCTAAACAACCTGATTCCAGTTATACCCACACTGAAAAATACACCTTTCTAATGGCCACTGTTCGGCTGAAGCAAAGGGCAGCGGCAGTTTGTTTTTTCTTAGCAACACAAAGAAAAATAAGTCTTCTGGATGTGGCTTTTGTGCCGTGCGGCGCATTCCTCCACACTCAATAAACTCGGCTAAATCAATATGTCAAAGAGCAGACAGATAACGCTAAGCCCAGACATAAATCTTAACCATCTCTAAAATCTTTTCATGTGCTATTACTCACAGGCCATATTCGCTTAAGTACAGTAAACATTGTGACAGGTACTTTGAGCTGCTGGTTCAAGAGGACAGAGGAAAGTGGATCGGGCTTTGAGCCTTCAGGGGGCCGGTAGAAAAAGAAAAACTCTTAAGTAAAAAAGCTGTCAGGAAGAATAAAGGCTCGCTTTAATGAAACATAAGCAGAATGTTGAAGTAAGCCATCCAGAGAAATCTGGAGATCTGCAAGAAGACTGTTCAGTTTAGCTCAGATATCCAAATTATTCTTTCCCATGTAAACCCTTTCATTGCATTAGCAGGTTTTTATTTATTGTCTTCATGTGTTTCCCTCCCGATCATGAACACATCTGAGAAAATGAAGCCTTTTTTTCCAGGGAGAAACGAGGAGTTACAGCACGGCCGTGATTGCTTAACACAAAAGTATGCCTGAGTAATATTCAATTTAAGGGCATGGTTCCTCATGCGGCTTCAGAGCGCTGATTCTTTCTCGTAATATACAGAGTAATGAATTGATTTGCATCACCAGAGGAATTTATTGGACTGAGAATTTCTCATTAAAAACAAAACCAAACAATGCAAAATAAAAAAAAGATGCTAAAATAAACACGATGAGAACAAAATAAATAAGTCCAGTAGAATGAAAGATTTGCCTGTTTTAGATGGAGCACGTTGAGAAACAAAAAAAACTTACGGAAAATAAGAAGGAAAAATCCTCTTTACGCCAAGCTTCAATGTAACTCATCACATTTAATTTAGCTTTAAAACACCGCCATGATTGTTTTACTGCCTCCCACTACATCATCGCTAGAGGAAACAAACCTTAAAATGTTGACATTACATGTCACCCCTGCAGCTGTGAATTAAAAATGAAACCAACATGAGTTTTAATAAAAAAATATTGCATTGATATCTCAACTGTTTGCTTTTATTTTCCTTTTCAGTCATCACACCTCATCATGTAAATCTGTCCTGCCATTACACGTCTCTTAACCCTCCCGGGGATGAGTCAAAGTCATGTCTTTCTTCAGAGCTGAGCTCACTCACCGTGTTAGTCTAATTCTGGCTAAAAAACAAATAATGCAACAGTTTTAGTGTTTTGAAAGGTATGCAGTTTATAGTGAGTCAGGTAGTGCAGCACACTTGTAACGTAAGGTCGGTGGACTCGCTGCTATTCTGGGTGTGCTTTGTTCAAACAAGTTCAAACTGCTTTACGTGGGAGAGAGTTAATGTCGCTGTAGCTTTAAGAAGAGTACCATAATGCTTCAAGAATCAAACGTGTCTGATGTAGTTTTTGATTATGTCTTCAGTAAAAAAATTAAACAAAACCACTAGATGTCTTAGTCTTTTATACCCTGTTTAAACCAAGCTAGTTTCAGTCAAATACAGTAAGAGCTCTCAGTGGAAAACGTGCACATTCAACACTACTGTACTACAAAGATAAACTTATAAAGCAAAACAATTGAAAAGAAGACATCAGAATGGTTTAACTTCTACTCTATATTGATATCTTTATTAACAATCATAGCCATGTTCTCAACAATGGAAGATTTATAAATATTTTTTTTTCTTTTGATTCATAAAAGTTGTCTCGGCACTTGTGGCGTGATTCCAGTTGTGAAGAAAAGATCTAAATGTCCTTAAAGAACACGGCGCTTTGGGAAGCCGCGGGTATCCAAACATCAGCTTTTTCTTCAGAGAGGAAATCCGTTATTTACAAGATGGCTTTATTTATAAGATTTGGTTCTGTGCCATAGATGGGAGAGATACCGAGTGCATGGCAGGTCCAGAAACCATCCGAAGCAGGGCCACCTGATTGATCGTCTTCCCTTTTGTTTTTTTTATGGCAACAACAATCCCCACACCAGCCTGGAGTCCAATCCAAGCTATTCCTCGCTCGGGTCAAGCTCAATCTTCTTCTCCCCACTGTGTCCAAGCTCTTGAATCAGCTGCGAGGAAGGACACAAACATCGCCCTCCTGAATACTTCCACTCTACATAGCTTCCACGCAGAGGGGGCCACTGTTCGCAGTCCTCCCAGAGATTGAGATGTTCAGGCTAAGGCCATGGGGCACCAGGGTTCCCCCCTCACTGAAGCTACATCTGATCCCTGGGACAGAGCCACGCTGGTGTACAGGCCGTCCTGTCCCGCGTACTTCACCGCTGAGCTGGAGCCTGTTCCCTCTCCTGAGCTGGACAGCACAGACGAACTGACCTAAAACATCAGAAGGATCTATTATTAGTCTGATTGTGATTTAAAAGTAGACATTTCTTGTATTAAATAAACACTTTTCTCTATTTAAAGTGGGATTTATATGTGGTTTCTGGACTAAGATACCACTTGTACATCACCACATTCTGAGCAATGTAAAGCTCTGACAGTAATTTAATGGTGACACATTTGTTAGCAGCAGTCATCACCACAGAGCATCAGTCAGCGTGCATGTGATGAGTTTACTGGAACACCTGCTAAAGCAAACGCTGGAATGCTTTCACTGTTCAACCCAGAGGATTCATAAGGGCAGAGTTTGACATAAAACTCAGTCCAAGGATGGTATTTTGAAATTATTGATACCAATAATTGTAGTGCCACATTCTAGTTTACTTGATGCTCTGATGTAAATAAGACATTTTGATTTAATTTCAAAGTCTTACCCCTGACACCTGTCCAGATGGAGAGCTTGTTTTCGAGCAGTCTTCAGAATTAGATGAAGATGTGGATGTGGGAGTCATAGAGACAGAGTTGTTATTTCCTAAAAGCAAAGAAAAACAAATGTTTAGATTCTATTATAAGCAGCATTTTGATGCTAATAAAAACCTGGCTTATGTGCAGTAATTATCAGCGACTCACCAGAGGATCCCTTTGTTTTATTTAAAGTCTTCGGTTTCCTTTTCCTCGTCTGGATTCCCTCTTTCTTCATGGCGAGCGGCCGAGGTACCTGCACGTTTCAGATCATTTTTGTTGACAAATTAATATTTTGATCTTTGAGGCACTAATTAATAAAAGCACGAATTAAATTCGAAAGAAACGTGGAATAAAATCTTGACTTACCCCGTGTAATTTTGTGTAGAGCCCACACGCGTTACACACCGGCTCTCCCTCCGCGTTCCTGCGCCACAAAGTGGTCGTGCTGGTTTGACAGTTGGCGCAGGACAGGCCGATTCTCCTGGATGTCGACTGGGGACAAAAACGTAACATTTAATTCAACTAATACTCAAGTGGGGGAATTAAAAAAAAAGCATAATATTAAGGCGTCTTAAAAGACTTAAAGTCTATGTCTGCCACTTCAAGTAAGGGGGGGGGGGAGCTCACTAAAGTAAAAGCACACTCTACTAATTGAATTAGAGTTCGGCCATTCACACCCTTTTTCCTAACAATAATATGGGTCCTATTATGATCTCCATTTAACTGCCATTTACGCACGGCATTTTACAGGATGTCTGTGCTTGACATCAGATTTCCTTGTTAAAAACGGTGCGTAATGCGCGTAATGGCACCAGGAAAAGATTTGGCCTCATTGTGACATATTGAGCTTAAATTACCAAACAGAGGCTCCGAGCAGGCTGACAGATTAAGTGCCTGATTAATTTACAGAGCAAACATCTCCATGTGTGGGTATTTGAATCCAATTAAATCAGTGTCTTCAAGATCGTTTAAACCGAATTATGGGAAATTTACTTGTAGAACTAATCTTCCAATTTTGCGTTAACATAATGATGTCTTATAATTTAATATGATTGGTTAGCGTGTTAAATGATGGCACTGTTCTCAATATAAAAGCTACAACCCTCAAATAAAATGACAAAAGAATATGTTGTGTAATTTTCACAAAGCTTTCTGCCTATTTTACGTGATCACTCACAGATATAATAAGACCCGAATTATTAAAAACAGAGCTTATTAGAATAAAAGCTTGATGGATCTAATAAAAGTCTCTCTCTTGCACCATGAGTATCGCCGTCGATAACCTCCAGCCATTGTCTGAGATAATTAGGCAGGAAATTGAGCGGTGAAGTGCTCCCCTGGCTGCTTACCGTCCGTTTCTGTGGTTTAATTAATGGCCGGCTCAGCCCATTCATTTTGCTGTAAAGGCCGCAGGCGTTGCAGAGAAAGTGGCCCGTGCCGTCGCGCCTCCACAGCGGCGTGGAGATGGAGCCGCAGTTTACGCACTCTCTGCTCTCCCCCATGTCGTCCAGAATATCTGAAACTAAAACAAAGAGGACTTAAATCAGCATTACGCGCTGATTTTCATCTACAAACCCTTCACATAAAGGACTCATTTTCACAGATGTGTCAGGTGAAGAAAAATAAATCAGATCCACAGATTTCATTTGTTCAAATTATGGTGCAATTTAGAGGATACATGTTGAAATGACTTAAATTTAAATACTTATGAACCTTGCACACTTTTAATATAGTTACTTTTTAAATGTATCTCAATTCTTACGGCTGTATAGTTTTAAATCAGTTGTTGGCATGCGCACACAAATAGGCCTAAAGTAAAAACACGCTAATGACACCAAATTCAGCCCAATTTTAGATTTTAAACTAAATTTGGGTTGGTATTATTTTCTTTTTTTACTTTGATTTAACTTCCCAAGATGGATCATGTTCTGTTACAGAGACGCACTAGACCCTTCAGTAGGCTTTAATAAGGAAATTTATATGGAATTTAATCGTGACACCTCCACCTAATTTAAACTATCCCATCACTTTTCCTTCTCTGCTTTACATTCTTTTTCTTACCTCCGTTAGGCCCTCGGATCAGGGGCGCGCCTCTGCTCTGCAAGGTGTGCAGCATCGTGTTGTCGAAAGGTGCCCCGTTCCAGGGCGAGGGCAGTTGGGAGAGCTGCGGTGCGACGTAAGGAGAGTACGGGCTCGGGTAGGTTCCGCTGAGGGACCGAGAGAGGCCGTACTGGTCCCTGCTGCTCACATTCAGGGTGTTACTGTAGCCGGTGTCCCGGGGCGTCCCGTTGTTCATGGGCGGGCTCGGAGGGTAGTGGAACCGGCTGGAGGCGTGCGGACTCCCGGTGCTGTACGAGGGGCTCTCCGGGGTGGACTGTGACCACACAGAGTGGCTGGAGACAGCGTGGCTGGGCTGCGCGGAGCCGCCGGCCTGCAGGTAGGAGAGGCTGGGTATCATGGATCCCATGCGGGAGCTGGGCACGTACACGGGGGAGTTTGGGTTGGAGTGCATATAACCACCAGAGGAGGAATCGTATCCAGTCTGGCTCTGGGCCGCAGCGATGGCCAGTGTTTGGTACATGTCGCTCGGGTCCACCAGCAGGCTCCCCTTGTGCCCTGCGCCGGTGAGGACTAGTTTGCTGCCTTGGTCTAAATCCGTAAAGAGCGGGATGTCCTCGGCAGCGCTCAGGCTGTTGTTGTGGTGTCCGAAGTGAACGTAGGAGTGTAGAGATCTGCCGTCCGAGCGGCGGTGTCCCAGCGCATCAAGATCGCTCGGAGGAGTCCTCAGCTCGTCCGAGGCGTGGCCGTCCCTCCTGCTGTCACCCGTCAGGTAGGTCTGCTCAGCCGGCGAGCCTGGGCTGCTGGAAACTTCTCGCTTGACCATGGACCAGCTGTTTTCGCCCAGGTCCATCCAGGAGCACTTTCCATACACCGTAGGGGTTAATAAAAGATTGTCAGGGAGTAGTCAGCCCTGTAACAAATCGAGTTTTGAACCGTTAGGAGAGCAGGAAGAAGACACATTTTACGCAAGGTTTTACGCATGAGTTCCCGTAAACATCTGGGTAGAAACACTTTCTGGAGAAACGCAGATCCACCTTGGTTTCATCTTTAAAAGAGCAGTCTACATTTCCACAATAAAAGCCCCACAAACTTTGACTCTAACTTCTAAATCCTCTGCACGTTCACGGACCCTCATCTATAACTGCTTTAAAACACTACCAGTCCACAGTGGCTGCCATACTCCCATCAAGCGCTCTTAAAAGGCACTGGGTCCGTCCATGTCAAATCTCTGTCCTCCCACACACACAAGTAAACACACACACATAAGAGATAGGAAACAAAACGCAATATGTCTTCACAGCAAAAGAGATAACCGTTTGATAAGACCCCAAAACAGATAAGAGCGGAGAGGAAGGCTGGAGCGATAAAACAAAACCCCGAAATGATAAGTTCGGTCCTGTTCCAGATGTTTCAAGCAGCTGGATGAGGTTGAAGAGGCTAAAAACGGTTAAAATAGCAGACGAAAGACCATTTCTACAACATACCTGCTAGTTGTGTGCCATAGGTCGCACGCAAAGTTCCTAATAGTGGCTCGCGCTGCTTCTCCTGGCTGTACTGGGAAACGTTAGTGCGCTCTGACGACGTTTATGAGAGGAGGCGCCTCTGGGTGCTGCGGCTGCAGGAGACGGACCAATCATGAGGAGTGTGAGCCGCTGGAAGCACGATGGGGGTGCCAGCCTGAGGACTCCTCCAATCAATCACAGAAAGAGAGAGAGAGACTTGATCATGTCTGCAGGTTCTAATAATTTGCAAATGCAATCATGTCTCAGAGTTTTGAACAATAGTTTGTTTTGGACAGACAGACACGGAGCTCCACCTCCTTCCTTGTAATACCTGCTCAATAATAAAGTAACGTTTGACACTGAAAAAAAAATGTATTTGATTATCTAACTGTATTTTTTATGTTGTTGTTTTGCTCTTAAAGTAGTTTAGAATAATCTTCTGCTGCTGTTTACCATTCCTACATTTACTTTACTTGAGAGCTTACTTTTTATTTTACTTTGTCCTTCTAATTCACGACATTTCAGGGGCAAATATTGTAGTTTTTGCTGCAGTTTTTTTCTTGATGATGGTTGCTCATAAATGATACCAAATTAATTTCTGTTGGAACAAATGATAGCTCCAGGCGAAACAAATAAAACAACAAAAAGCTACTTCCACATTAATGGAATATTAACAAATTATCTATAATATTATATATAACCATATAACAATCAATGCATAATGAGTTGATACGATAATTACATTTATCGGATAATACTGCCCCACTTTTATTTTGAAATACACAACCTATAATATAATATTACCACATAAAAATCAAAGGCCCAGTTTGTGTGCATAATACTTTTACTATCGATATGATAATTACATTTATCAGATAATAATGCCCTACTTTTATTTTGAAATTTAGAGCCCGGTTTTTTTTTGTAATGTATTACGTTCACTTTGTTAATCTACTACATTAATCAAAAAGATCTGAATACGTCCTCCACCACTGGCTCAATTTCAGACATACAGTATATTAAATTATTTTGATTGATTACTGCAGACTAAACAATTCATAATTAACACCCACTTTAAAGTGCAATAATGATCTCAGAGTAGAGCCGTTTGATAATGTTAATCTAATAATATATATTTTCTCAATGGGAATTGTCAAACAAAAATAAATGTAGGAGTATTAATGTTATATTCTTTATGTCTGCTCCTATTTCAAAGTAAAAGTCTTGACTCAAGCTAGTGTCTTCCTCTTTGTTTATTCTCCATACTCACCGCGGTGATCAATAAATCTCCTCCTAATTAGTTTATTTAAGTGAGACGCTTTCATTCAGGAATAAATGGTTCAGCTTTGTACGAGCACAAACTCTCAGCACGTCTCTGCTGTCGCCGTGAACAGCTTCGCTTTGAACCCGATGATTCGTTCAGCCTCAATATACAAAGAGAGTGAGTGAAGTGATCAAAAGTCGCGAGGTGCCAATTGAATCATTCACTCATTTACAGCGCGTCTCCTCGTGCGTGGACAGAGCTAACAAACAGTTCATCACACTCTGCAGCGTTCAGCTGCTGTTTGTGTCTGTTTACTTTTGTCTGTATGGAGAATGTTCAGCACTAAACACACTGTAACATTTACTACAAGTACTATCACTACTTCTACTACTACAAGGCTAATTCTGCTACTACTAGCCTACTACTGCAAGCTACTAGAACGCAGAGTGAAATAGAGACTGGAAGGAGTGCTCCAACATTTATTATTGATATCAGTACAACTTACATCGTTACTACTGTTACTACTACTGCCACTGCCACTGTAGTAGGAGTATGCTGCAGCAACAAGGCCTAGTACCACAGTCTGCACTGTCACTCAAAGATTAACCTTTTTACCAGTAGCCTAATATTGCCAATATATTGCTAATATATATTGTAACTGTTACTACTACCACCATTACCATTACTTCAACGCAGACTGAACATTTCTGGGCTTGTTGACCCTAATTAAATAAAATGCACTATAGGCTATTAGGCCTACTACAAGACTATAATAACCTGTAGGCCTAATGGAAGCAGCAGAATTAGACTCACACCTTACTAATATATTAATAATATATTATGTTCCAAAATTTGTCCTTGTTTTACAACCACTACTTTTTCTACTAAAGCTGCTACTAGCTACATCTGCTCACATCATAATTAGGCTATTAGCCTACTTTTTATACCATTAAATGTATTACTACTGCTTCTTTTTTCACTAATGGTACTACCACTTGCCTACTATTAAAGTATTTCTGCTATCATTATTATTACTTTAATCGAGCTACTATTAAAACTGCTACTTAATAGGCGACCGCTGCTGCCATGCAGCTAACAAAATATTATTATGCTATTAGCAATTAGCCTACTTTTTAATTCCTGTTTTTTGGCATATGTGGAACTATGTCCATACACTTTATAGAGGGAATAAAAATAAAGATATTTCCGAGATAATTCTACCAGAGCTCATAGACTAAAGTTAGGCCGAGTGCTTTTATCATCCCTGCTGCAGCTAAAACGTAACATGGCTACAGTACAGTAAGCTAATTCAAAGTGTTGTAATTCTGCTGTTCTTAATGCGTGTGTTGCCTCTGTGTGTGTGTGTTTGTGTGCTGGTGGTTGAAACATTAGAAGACCCTGTAATTGAGCTTCAATTACTCTACATTATATTACAATTACAACACATATGAGTTAAGATTCGCAGACAAATATTTTTAAGCATTCAAACGCATGTTTGGCTAGCCTGTTGGTGTCATTGCTCCCGCTCGCGCTCAGAAACACGCTCATACGTGTCTGAACATCTGACATCTGTAACCGTTGAGGTTTTGGAGATGTGACTTTATCAGAGGGAGTAACCAAACTATTCCGCTACTGTCTCCCATCCCACCGTCTCTCTGAGCAGTTGTCAGGGAGGTGCGAGAACACAAAATCCTGTTGTTTTTTCTTCTCTTTTCTTTTCTCCCCCCCTCTCTTTCTTCCTCGCGGGCTGCGGAGCCTGGAGGTTGATGAATGAGGTGTTTTCGCAGTGATGTCAAAGTGTGCAGCTCTGACACGCGGAGCCTGAGAGGAGAAGTGGCAGGACGCCGCCCTGTCTCCACAGTTATCCACACACGGTCAAACACTGCGGGTCTGCGTGGACGTCAGCCACGGCGAACAGACACAGGCCTGTAATCTGATTATCTTTACCATACATTACGCTGGAAAACGCCGTTTTAAATATGTATAGGTTATAATTATAGGCTAACAGGGCTACAGTTACTGCTGCCAATATTATTAATAATAGAAATATTCCGACGAAATATTCGATCACATTACACGATCGATTAATAAAGGAAATTTAACTCTACAGTAAATAAGAGCTTTAAAGCAATACAAAAGTAATAGAATTAAAAGTCTAATAAAACGAATGTATGCTATTTATAACAGCCTAACAACAACAACAACAACAACAATAATGATAATAGATAATATAATTGCTGTTGTGATTAATAACAATAACAACGACAACAACAATAATGATAATTCAATTACAATAAACAATAAACCAATATAAATATCAATAATAATAATAATAATAATAATAATAATAATAATAATAATAGGCTAATAATTATATTTAATTTAAATTTCAAATCCTCTTTTTCTTGTTTTATGTTGTTGTTGTTGTTGTTGTTGTTGTTGTTGTTGTTGTTGTGTTTTTACCCAGAGCACCATGGCCTCAGTAGTTTTATCAGAACAGTGTTTGTTTCTTTCAGGAGGTGCTCGCTAATAGCCGACCCTCTCCAGGTGTCAGAGCCTTATGTACCGACCTGATAATGATTATCTCCAACACTCCAGCACTTGTTATAACCTGCTGCTGATTAGCCAATACTGCTGCGATATGCACGATGTAATGCAGATAACAGGGAGCAGGAATAACGCTGAGTTGAGAGATTTTCACTGAAAAACAAGGATCGTTATCATAATATTGCTCAGTCTGAATTATTGTCAATGATGGTGAGTCTGACGTGGTAATTACTAATTTCAAAAACAGGCCTGGAAAAAAGAAACAATGCAGTTTGATTTACTTTGTTCCAGGTTGGTAAAAGACATTGTTGACATGAGCACGCCCTGTGTAACAAGAACAAGTCTCTGATGTCTCGATTATGATCAATGAGAAACGACTGTTGAAGTGAATCATGCAGGAAATAAACGCAATTCATCATTTTTATCACCACTCAGCTGTGTTGGCGGATTCTCTTTCATCCTTGTATTAAAGACGATGCGGGGTTGAATGTAGAGCCATACAAACTGTAATAGGCTCTTAACTAATTAATCAATTAGGCCTAATGTTGTGGAAATATTTTTAATTTGAAAGGGGATCATTTGAATAGTAAGCTACGTGTAATTTCGGATATTCTATCAAAAATAAAATTCCCTTTCCGGCCGATTAATCGCTGCACGAAATTGATCACGTGTTCTGTCAGCTGATAATTCAACACCTCTAATTATCATGATTTTTTAATTGCATAAATATTTTCATACAGGCTGCTTCAAATTGTATTTAAAAGATATAAACACATCAGATCATAACTGATGTTTTATGCTGATATTTTAACCAAAAATATGGAGGCCTGTTTTTTTATTTTATAAACTTAAATTTAGGTTTATTAGGTGCGTTAAAAAAAACATTGATTCCCTAAAATATTATAAACTAATAGTATTTTTTGCTATATAGTTGGCATCATATTCAGTATTAAATAAAAACATTTTGAGATTTTAGTGGCTGACTCAAGATTCTGTATATTCAAGTGATTATGTATTTTTTTAATCTAAATTTTGCAATAAAATATCCCCTCATAAATAAATATATGAACAGATCATCCATCTACATTGGTGGACACAAAGAAACATGGGGATTGGGTTGTAAATATAATGTTCCTCTTAAACAAAACATTTTTTAAAACTCAAAAGTCTTTTAAAATAAATATATGATGATCAATCATTAATTATTATTTTATATAAATCATATCCAACATAACATCTAGAGCCATAAGCAGCCCCATCTTAAAAAGCAGCAGATTTCAACTGCACATTTGATGGTTTGTTTGTTCAGCTCAAATAAAACTGTTTAACCCTTATTCTGAAACTGATGAAAAGAAAAGCCTCACACACAGCCTCACACACAGCCTCACATACATCCCTCATACAGGATGAATTCAGTCTCAGTCACTTTCTGAAGGAACTGTCTGAATAATGTCAAATCAGCCTCAGCACCTGTGAAGCTGCTGCAGCCTTTAAAACACGCTGCACACATATTTGCTCTTATTTTATGAAGACACAGTTAAGTTTTATACCTGCACAGGTCTGCCTTCTACTGAACGGCAGCTCGCCCCGGGGGCCGCTGGTGCAAGGGCTGCTGGGAGGCCGTGAGCGTCAGCCTCTGCTGTTTGAAGAGGTAGATGATTAAACGGGCTGTGACAGGTGTAAAAGCAACCTTTGTCATTTTGGACGCGTACCGTCCTTGCTTCCTCGGCTCACCCACAACGGAACGCCCTGCTCACCTGCCTGCTTGTACTCAGCGTGTGTGTGTGTGTGTGTAAATCTGAATTTTGTGGCAGGAATTGGAGGCTGCTAACATCACGATCACTTCCTCTATCATGGGATAAATGAAAAATAAATCCCTGCTGATTTGAGAGGTGTAAGCTTGTTGTCAGTGTTGGATTTAAAAAAATACGAGTAAATTATAAGGACAAAAAGGCTGACAAAGATGATACACGCTCCCAGGGAACATATCTGTGACATGAAAAAAGATGGAGGCACATTTTTCTGTTGACATGTGTAATTATTTGTGGCTCCATAAACACGTCTTTATCACTTCCACAATGTCACATCAGCCTGACACATGCAGGCTCCAGGGTTCATTTGACCTATTGTCTTAACTGTGGCACCAATCATACATAAACTGTGGCCTGTTTTGCTGTATTATGAACTTCTCTTATCATTCATGCTGCTCTTCCCTTGAGAAGAAGCCTTGATTATCTGCGGGAATCCTCCGTCAAAGATAAAAATAAAAAGGTCACGTATTTTTCTTACAAACTACATTGAAATAAAGAACAGCACATTGCTCTGTAATATGAGGGATCGAGTGGATTAGTAGAACAAAGTCTTGCTGCATGTAATTATAATATTAATTTGCACATTTATCAGGTTGTGCTTAAACATAATGGATGTGGGATTAAGTAGATGTGAGAGGAAGGATCTCCTGCTGCATTGAGTTGTAGTTAATTAGTTTGGACTCTATGATCAGCAGCAAGCTGTCTGAAAAGACCAAAGTCTACTTTCTGTTCGATGGAAAGATAACAGGATGCTCCACTAATGCTTTTATGTTTGAGTACAGAAAATGTAATGCTATCAAAACTTAGTCATTTGAACTTCCATGAAAGTCCCGTTCTGACTAACATTCCTTTTTCTTAGGTACTTGACTCATAGCAGGAATCTCCCAGTGTGTTGGGGTCTTTGTCCAACGTTAAAAGAAAGACCCAGCAGTCAGATAAGCACATCCTTAAATTACCTATAAAACTGTGTTTAAAAGGCCATCAAAACAAGATGAGGCGGAGGTGTACAATTCAACACTCTTTTCCGCTGATTGCATTTACAATGTGTCACTACATTGGAAATTTGTTTTAAAAGAAGGAAAGTGACTAAAGGAACAATACTGCAGGTGTCGGCTGTGTAGAAAGTGAAAGAAAGATACACAAAACAAATGGGTTTGAGTCAGGCAGGATGTACACTTCACTTTCCTTTGTGTTTGAGCGTCAGTAGCCCCTTTTACACTGCCACTTTAAAGCTGGGTTATTACACCTCTGTTGAGCCTCGTCGTCTATGTAAAACGCACAGAGGCAGAATGGTGGGGCGTCGGAGGTGGTAACAGAGGCGTCACGGCGTCAATGAAAACGGCGGAACAGTGCCATGTGCGTGTATGTAAAGCACGTGCTGTTTGTGCACACCTTGCACACGTTTTTCTTCCACATCGCCAGAACGCTGTGTGAAAGCACTCACTGGGGCGACTTTACATTGGCGTTGCTTGGTCCGATGTAAAATGGCAAAGGGGGCGTAATGGCGGAGCTTCGTTACAGCGCTGTGGCGGGATTGCAATGTAAAAAGGGCTTTGAGTCATGAAGGAAACTTTCATACTTATTTTTTTACAAACAGCAGCTGAGCAGCAGTACTTCCAAATCTCTGGGTCGAGACCCCTCCGATGGGTCACAAGACAAATCAGAGGGGGTCACAAGATAATTAAAGAGTTTGACATTTTGCGCTCTTTCACTTTCATACCAGGAGTTAGATCAATACCGATCCAATTTTTTATGATCTAGTATATGAATCTGAAATGTATACGTAATAGCTTAGCACAAATATTGGAGTCAGGTGCTATTGCTAGCACGTAAAATGCTTACTGCTGTGCTTTGATGAGGTCATTTTTGTTACCTTTGGAGTAAACAAGGCAGCTGCTTCCTTCTGTTTCTGGTTTTTATGCTAAGCTAATCTAAGATGCTAGCTGTAGTTTCATATTTTGCTCTTTAACCCTTAGCAGGAAAGCATATTACATATATTACAAAGTTTTTTGACGTTTGTTTCTTTTAAATGGTTATTGTTTTAGTTCTTTTTGCCTATTGAACATTTTTCATATCCGATAAATTGAAAAGGGAAATTCAGCCTTCAATTTGACAACTTGAAGACGCTCTAATGATTTGAGATCAAAGCGTAATCGAGCGAGATAGTCGAGTTGCATCTACTCAAAGACGCCTGACCGCTCGTCTTTGTGTCTCTGGAAAACCCGGCCTCATCTCTTGTGTAGATTCAGAGGCTGTGTTATTGTTTCCACGCCAACGTCTCCATCCTGTGGAGCCAGCCCCTCTCTATGTGTTTTGTCTCAGGAGAGAAGGTCAGTCCTCGGGTACACTCTGTGACTTTCCCTGAATCAGCTGTTTGGAGCCCCAGCCTGAGAGAAAACAGCCTTGGGCAAATGTGACATCACTGATAGCAAAACGGAGACGATTCGGAGGTGAGTGGGTGGTGGTGCCGGAGGGGGGGGTACGGAGGTTTTGATACTTGGGCCTGGCATTGTATGGAGTATGGACGGAGCAGCTGGCAGACCTTGCAGGCCACTCATGCTTTCAAGGTCTCAGAGTCTCAGCTGCTTGTTAGAGAGATATGAGAGGAGTGTGTGGTGCCACTGAGACAATCACCAATTGTTTAAATCGAAAATGTGGAAGCAATAAAGGCGGCACGATGTGCAGGACAAGATAATACAGAAATCATTTTGGGGTGAGCTTAAAGAGCAAAAGCGAGCCCGAATGTGTACAATGCATTGAACTATACCTGAAATTAAGCCTTGTGCTGTGATTAACCACGACTTTACTATTTGCCCTGAGTAGACATGGCATCCTGTGACTTATAAGCATCCTGTGACTTATAAGCATCCAATTTGTCTGTTTGTTTTTGAAAGGGTTTTATACACGGGCTGGACCAAAGGCCTCTGGACATTATAACCAATCAGAGCAACAAAAAGTTTGACGTCGCGGCAGATGCTACGCTAGGTAGCTAGTTCCAATGACTTCTAGATCAAAATAATGCACAGAAATATGTCTATAATAAAAACAGTGGATAATAGTGGCAGATAATAGCAGCCTTAGCAGCCATCTTGGTTCTTTACAAAAATGATTCAATGGCATCTAAACCCGCCCCTTATTAGACGAATGATTGTGATTGGTCCGACCTGAATCTGGTCGGAATGAAATCTGTGAATGAGAGGAAGAGGGATGAGATGCATCTGTCGGATACAGGAGCTAGAAGATTTTGTCAGTTTGGTCCCCAGGATATAAATGTAATAACATAAATCTGATATGATGTGGTTAATTTTTAGAGACCACCTTCTTGGTAGAAAACTCAAAACTGTTCACAGTGGTGACAGCAGAAATCTCCGGGACAGAAACATTATCATCTAACCAGGGCTAATAACACCGAAACGGGGTAGAGGTAGAAGATAAGTTATGATAAGTTTGTCTTTTTATGTGAGTCAACAGCCTTCTAAATCAGTGGTTCTCAACCTGGGGGTCGCAACCCCACAGATAATTTCAGGGGGTCGTTAGATGGTTGTGTGTAAAAAATAAAATAACATATTTTATGGTGTGTGTGTTTGAGAGAGTCAAAGTTTTTGTGCCACAGTATCGGAGCTTAAACAAGCAGCTACAGCCAGTTCTGCTAGCTATCACATGGAACGACTAAAAGTGAAAGCAGTTCTTAAACTGAGGCCTGTAAGACCGTTAGGCTACATGCTCTGTTTATACATGATAATGGGACCAGTTACCGCATTAATATGAGAATGTATTTCCATCTATTATTGTTCTTTTAGGCCTAAAGCAGACATGTTGACTGCTGAAGTGTCGTTATTTCAATAAATCTGAAAACACTAATTAAGGCCAAAATTGAATTATTTGTTGTTGTGTCTGTGGGCAAAGCTGTGGGCAAAGCTGTGGGCATCTCGTGTGAGTTTGGTAGCTTTTTATGTGCTATACTACAGTAATTTTAATATTATGTTATATCATATCAGTATATTACAGTAATACATTCTCGGGCCGAATGACGGGGCTGGGGAGTTGGTGGGGGCGCGAACACCAACGTGATTATTCTAGGGGGTCGTGACTCGAGAAGGTTAAGGACCTCTGCTCTAAATGCATGCGGAAATGCTGAACAATGTTTCAAAGCAACTCTCTCTCCATGTAGGAAGCGTCCACGTTTGGCCTTGGCCTTCTGTAAGTACAGTTAAACTTTCTCTGCAGGGCAAAAATGTGTTCAAATGTGTCTATAGCTTTTCACTCTGAGGAACAAATAAGCCCTCTGAGATCTGATAAGATTTGAACTTCACTGAAAGGGGTCTGGAGCTCCATCATACATGGCCGACTCTGCCTGACACTTAGTCCTTCCATGACCGTACAACCTCGCCTCACCTCCGCCTCTCACACTTCAGACAAACACACACTAACCCAGCTCCCCTTCCGTACACATTAAACACACTCTCAGGCGAATTTGAAGGTTTCTGTCGCAGTCTCGTTCACTTGAGTCGGATGCCAACAATGAAACGGTGAGAGGTAGTTTCCATGGCTTTTGTTTGAGTGAAAAATATATGCATTCTCTATGCGCCAATGATGATTTTATCAGATCCTCGTCAAACACACCAATCGTGGCCTTCCTTTGTGCACTCTCTGACGGTGTGTACTGTACCGTTCGGAGCAGTGGCACGCTGTGTTTGCCCATGGTGTGAGTGTAATAATTCAGACTGGTTTGTGTCCACGTTGGCAGGAAACAATGTGTCACAGCCCACTCTACTTCACGCTAACAGATTGGTTTTTAATGCAGAACGTCCTTGTGTGAATACGACAGCAAATTTAAACACGAGCAGGGCAGTATCTAACAAACACATCCAGTCTCAGCTCTGACCGCCCACTGCTGGGTCTCCTATTTACAAAAAAAAAAAGGCCATATCAGGGTGATCTGCGGCACGTACTGCTAAATCCTTCATTGTGACTTGCACTGTAGGCCTCAACAAAAGAGGCCAAGAAAGACACGGCTGCTCTGAAAGACCATTGGCTCAGCTCTGGTTTCCGTTCAGAGTCAAAGTCACGTCCACATTGGAAGTTATTTCACAAGAATGCCGTTATCATAAGTAAAGCTGTATAACCATAATACAAATATATAGCCGAACACTCGCTGGAATTTTTTGGGCTGTTTAAAAAAAATCTGATTTGATTTGACTCCAAAACAGGACGAAAATAAATCGTCCTCTGAACTTCAAAAGAAGTCCTCGGCTTTGACCTCGGCCTCCTGACACAAAGACAAACCCTGGTCGGCGTGTCAGGTTTGTTTTGCTAGACGACGGTCAGCAGCTTATGTGCTTAAGCCCCGTGTTTACAGATCTGCTAGAAAGAAACAGTATAGCCTCAAGATGCTGCATCGAGACGGGCAGACATGGCTGAGGTCTGGGCTGGCTGAGATTATCCATGGCACATGATAAAACAGCACGATAACAGTGGTGAATCAAGGAGAGGATGGAGCGGTTGTATCTTCAGTGTGACTGTGAATTAAAAAACAATGGTCGACTTCCATTTGCTACAAGATATAGGAAACCCTTCTGTCAGAGATCTTTGTCTTTTAGATTCCTGCCTCCACAACATGACAGTGGAGGTAAATGTGGCGGCCATATTGGTTAAAAATGTGACATTTAACAGCAACATCTCTCTCGACAATAATAAGTCTTGATTTTGATGACACATTAGGAGAACATTTGGGGGGAAACCAAGCGTACAGCAACAAGAGACGGTCAATATCACATTCATGCCCAAGTATGGCGTTCGAGCTTGTGAGTTTAGCTTAGCACTAGGACTGAAAACAGCTCGTCTGGTTTACTCAGAGGTTAAAATCAAGCAGATAAATATCACAATCGCCAACAAAAACAACCATTATTTTTGTTTTTCATTCACTTTATTTAATTTCCTAATTCTTTCTCTGTCTCTTTTCCTCTTAACTGATCGAAATAATATCTTCACTCCCAGACTTCTCTTAAGATTCAGGACAACTTCTCAGGAACTTTTTTAGAGTTAGAAGAGAAGACCGAGTTAGCTTAAGAGCTCCACGAGGAGGTGATTAGCCTAGCTTAGTAAAAAGCTCCCTCCACAGTCCATAAACGTGTCTACAAACGCCTATAATCTTACTAATTAGCACGTTTTATCTTGTCTGATTACTCAGCGGTTTGGAGGGGTTATGGGAAATTGACCTTACAGCCTTTAACTTAGCGATAAACACATTCTCATTCGTACATTTCTGTTTTTGTAAAGGTTAAACAAAAAAGATACATCATTTGAAAGCGTTAGATATAATGATATGCATTATTAACGTTTTTTTTGGTTCTTGTGTTTTACATATCCATAGATTTGTTTAAACAACAGTGAATTAAAGCGAAATATGGATTCCCAACTATATGGCAGTTTATTAGCAGTTCATAACCAGTGACCAAGTCAATATTTTTTCCTTTTTATTAGTGAGATAATGTGACAAAAAAGACAACGCACAAACATACAAACAATAACAGTCACAGAAATAAGATAAGATAAGAAAAGATAGAACTTTATTAATGCCGAAGGAAATTATAGTGCCAGATAGCTCCAAAAAAATACAGCACAAAATTAGAGAAATACAAAAAACAACTCAAATATAAGTTAAAAATATCAAATATAAAGTGTTACAATAGATATTTACAGAAGCAGACAGGAAGTAATGGTGGCAGCTAAATTGACAGTTAAAGAATGTAATTGTACACAATAATTAAGAAAAGATTATATTGCTCCTGATACTGCAGCGATACTAATAAATAAGAGGACATATTGCACATGATTATGAATATAAATGTCATGAACACAAGTATAAAAGTGTCTCTTAAACTCTTAAATGCGTGGATCGTTTAAAAGTTTTAAAATCGACACATAACAAAATTATATTGCTGTATTTGACAACAGAATCACTGGTTGCTAACGAGATCCTTTATCTTGAGGCGTTGAGTTGGAAGCATTACAGTGTAACGTAGCACAAGCAGAGTTCTTATCGCAAAGTGTGCTCACTCTGCGGTACAACACCTTGACATTTCCTCACAGCACCATGTTTTTCTGTACATGTGCTGTATGAGTCATTAATCAATGTCCTCTACACCTTAGACTTTTGCCCCAGAGTAAAGTACCCGGAGCGCTACATGCCAAACACGACTCCTCTCAACTTTGTACAAGACACCTTTACGTCTTGACGTTTTATGGCAGAGAGGATAAAGGTCAGCGCGAAGGTCGCTGAAAAGATCCAGCGAGGGGAGAGGCCTGAATTGCGTGAACGAGCCTGCGTGGGAGAGAAGGAGGAAGCCGAGAGGGATGAATAGAGGGAGGGAGAGGAAGAAGAAGGAGAAAGAATTACGACTAGGAGGGAGGCTGCTTTCCGACACCACGCATGGTGAAGGCCTGTGTGTAAAAAGCCACGCCGTAGGAGCGTGCACGAACACAAATACACACCTTGCAGGATTCCTACCTGTGACTCAGGTCAGTGGGAGTCTCAAGAGCGAGAGGCGCTAATCAGTAACAGTGTTATATGGCTGTGTTAATAGTTAACGTGGCCCCTAGACGCTGTGCCCCTGGCCCAAGCACCTGTAGCCCCTTTTACAGGCATCATCCACAGAAAGAGCAAATAGTCTGAATGCTTGTTGGGCACATCGGCTTTACATGAAGCAGCTCATCTGACGGGCCTGCAGGTGTTAGGAGAAGAAAAGGAGAAAAGGAAGATCTTCTGCTGACAGAATAGGGTCAATTATTGGAGATCAGACTTTGTTATTAGCTCCATAAAGCCATGGCACGCTATGCACACCTGTACTGCCCAGTGTCTCTCCCTTCTTGCTGTTTTCTCTTCCAGCCTTCCTTCCAGGGTCATAGCAACAGGAGTGAGTGCTTTCTGTCTGCCCGACTCCCCCACATGGCCTTCTGACTTCACAACCACAAATTAATATAAGACAAACACCTTTGTCAAAATGCTCTAAAACAGCTTCTTCTTCCCATGGTCTCTCTCTCTGCACAAAGACATACATACATAAAAGCATTGGACTGGTATGAAGAAACGTCACGTAAACAGATGCCTCCCCTGGTTTTTGATAAATAGAGGCAGCATAAAATAAAGCTCAGGTCAGGTTAACCTCATTGTGACCTATGCGTTCTTTCTCCTGTACTGACCTCTCTCACCAGCTGGCCTGTTAGCCCATCCCTGCTGCCAGGCCAGCCTCACACACCCTAACAGTGTGCATACATTTACCTGCACATGGGTGCATCCAAAAAGCATTCGAGGCTCCGCTTATCTTCCTGCAATTGGTTTCAGATACATGTTCATTGAGTATTTCATGTTTAGGCAGAATTGATCACGTCCAAAGTCCAAGAGCTTGATGCGAACGTAATGGCAGTGACATTAAGAGCGCACTAAGGCAATGTTAATGCTTCAGGCGGATGGAGGTGTGTGTGTGCACAGTGCAAACAGACCCTTGTACCGAGGAGGCTAAGCTGGAGCACTCTGCAGTGTAAAAAAATCTGGGCTAATGTCTGTTTCTCTCACTAAATAGTTTTTTGATAAGGGAATATCTGCAGATAAGTGTTGTCACTATCCTATCTGAAAACCGGAAGCCAGTTTCGATAAATCTGCCCCGTAATCTAATTGGAGTCATGGGCAGTAGCTGCCACGGAGGGGGAGCTGTGTGCGGCACTGGCTCAGTCTTATTAAAGGAGAAGTTAAAGGACAATTAAAAACACTAACAGATATAGATATAACGTGTTTACATGAAACATATGACTGTTGCTGCTCACTCAGGATTGCTTTGGGTTTGTTGACATGGTAAAGTAATACTGATAGCCTTTGTGTGTTACCCAGAGACAGTGTATCTCTGTTACGGCTGCAGAGCCAACAAGTGAAACAAAATAGGAAACGTGTGTCACTTTCTGTGTCTCTGATAAAGCACACATTTTGGGACCTCAACATTTTTTTGGGCCTTTTGTGCCTTTATTTAGAGAGAGAGGACGGTGGATAGTGAAAACGGGAGGAGAGAGTGGGGATGACACGTGGCAAATCGAGGACTGTAGTCTCTGTATAAGGGACGCATGCTTTAATGGCTTAGCTAAACCAGCGCCTTGGGTCCTCAGATCTATCTAGAATCTAACATAGATTTCAATTAGAAAATTCTTTATGATAACCATCAACACAGATCATTTTTTAAATATAAAATAACTAAAATATTTAGGTTATGGTTTCTTTTTTTACAGTTGAGTAGAAGGCCACAAAAATACGTTTTTACAAAAGGCGTGGTTTGACAGGAAATAACGTCTGTACACTTTAAACGCTGAAATAAACACAGATACGAGATTTGGACGGTGAGGACTTTCACTTATCTAAATATTGAAAGTAAATCTCATGGGACATTTTATTTCTTTTTTTTTTCACTTGCCTTTTCAGTGCACCAAACATTCAAACCTCAGGGCCAGTATGGAACACTGTGTAATCCAAAGACTGGTAAGGTCTCTGAAACCCCAATGTTGTAAAAAAACAACACACACAAATTGATTCCATTATTTTTAATTGCTCTGAAAATGGACGCTGTAAAATTTTATGAGACCACATTTGCTTTCCTGATGCTGTTTGTGTATTAATACGCTGGTGAAAATAGTCCACAAAAAAGTGATTTATGTCGTCATTAGGAGATAATGAGTTTTGGGTTGAGGGCCGTACACAGACGGGTTACAGGGACGTCGGAAAGTACTGAAAGTCGGACCCGAGCATTGTTGGTTTTGGTCTTTTTAAGGAATTTGTTATTCCTCAGTCGTTTATACCAACTTGTCAAATGATTTCATAAGTCACCTTCAAGTAGATAACATTTAAAGGTGGCTAAAGGTGGTTAACACTGCACCTCAACCAGTGGGATGACGGCTGCCTCGGCTTGAATTTTGCTGATCCAGCAAACATTTAGACTTCTCCATATTTTATACACCAATGTGAGGTTAAAACCAAGGTTTGGCAGTTTTTGAAATCACTCCCTCGTTGCTGTGTTTTACAAATAAAAGTCCAGCAGGAGAGTGTTACATTTATGTTTTCAGGAAATCAAATCTGGATGAAAAACAATGTTTTCTCAAATGTTGTCAAATTTATATTTGACCTTTGTAGTTATAATTGACAGAAGTTTTCTTATATGGACCAACAAGGATGAATTGTTGGAGGTGCTTGATTCGGAGTCTGTGGCTGCTTTGTCATTTGTAAATCAATTTAAAACGTCTACAAATGCACAAATCCTTCTCTCAGCACAGAGGCCCTTCATCATTCTTCTTCCTCACTGTTCTCCAGATCTTTTTCTGTGACAACAATCTGACTCTCTGGGCTGGAGGCGAGCAGGGCCTCCTCCCCCCGCTGACCCGGGCTCCCAGGGGTTGGTGTTAAGTAAACTTTGTCAGCCACGCAACGATCTCCAGCAGAGAACTGTCTCTCTGCTCATCAGGAGACCTTCTCCATGACCCCCACCTCTCCGCCTTGGCATTCCTTTTCCACCCCACCCCACCTCCCCGACCCACCTCGTCCTCATGTCTCCTGCCCTCCCCCGTTAGCCCCGCCATCCGTCCGTCGCCTCGGGTCCTGCTCTCTGTCCCAGCAGCCCGTGCGGCCGGCTGGTGTCTCCTCCGCTGGAGACAGCCTATCAGGGGCCTCACGTCATCTGTCTCCAGGACCTGACTGACGGGTCGACCTCAGAGATTACCGGCTACTATCAGAGAAGGGGGGGGTTGTCTGTCCTCCCTAAGTGGATGCTCCTTTCTCTCACCATAACACTGGTTGGGAACTGGAACCTACTTCAGGCCTCTGAAACTCTAATGTGGCATTTTATCTGTCTGGGAGCAGCTCTGTTGATTCGCTACAAGGTCTGCTGGGACGGAGTAGCAGACAGTGACAGATATCAACTATCTTAGTCAGAGTGGACTCTGGAAGAGAGAAACCTCAAGCTTGTTGGTCTTTGCTGTAAACATTTAGCCTGTACCATCCAGGGTTTGTAAAAACAGCACAGAAAATTGGCCGCCTGCTATCACACTCCAGATGCTGCATTCCCAGGCTGTATGCTGAGACCTTCAACCCTAATTTTAGCCGGGCGTTTTTGTGCGAAAGTTTTCTGATGCAGGTTGAAAATATTTCATGACTCTATTTTATTGAGACACAAAGCAAAAACAACAAATCATTAGATTTAGAATATACTTTTATTTTTTTTTAAAGTTTTGATAGACTTCTTTTGTTTCTTACCAAAATGAGTAGATTTAGATCACTCTCATGTTTGTACGCTAAATATGAACCTACAGCTAGCCTAGCATAAAAACTGGAAGCCAGCTAGCTTGACTCCAAAAGAAACAAAACTTGCCTGCCTATAAAATCTGCCTATTTCTAGTTTTAATCTCTCCTTATGCTAATCACAAAGCTACAGCTATCTTAGCAAAAAAAGACTGGAAAGCTAGCTAGCTTGACTTGTCCATGGAAACAAAACATATCTGCCTATACATTTAAATGCATATATTGTTTTTACTCGCTCCTTTTGCTAATTACAAAGCTACAGCTATCTTACCAAAACTATTGGAAGCTAATAGCTTAACTTCCCAAGAGTTACAAAATCAGCCTACAAAAATCTGTCCCTTCACTAATTACAAAGCTACAGCTAGCTTAACAAAAAGATTGGAAGCTAGCTAGACTGACTGTCTCAAGGTAACCACATTTGCCAACCTATGTAATTTGTTCTGCCAATATCTTGTTTTAAATCTGTACAAAAGCAATAATTCAGAAGGACAAATTGGTGTATTGCTTTGTGTCAGGATATTTCTTTGGCACCATGAATTATCCAGCATGCTTTACACTAATCTATGATAAGCTAACCAGCTTCTTTCATGAAGTGAAGAATATTTCCTAAAATGTCCTAACAAGCATTTAATTTTCTCAGATTATGCACATCTGGTACACAATCCAGCCTTACTCCTGCCAATATGAGAAGATTCAGTTCAGTCTCATGTCTGTTCGGTAATTACAAACCTACAGCTAGCCCAGCATCAAGACTGTAAGCTAGCTAGTCTGACAAAACTAACTAGGACTAAATCTGCTTGTAATTTAATCTGCCTACATCTTGTTTTTAATCTGTCAAAACGCAAACATTTAATTGGACAACTTGCTGTGTTACTATATTTTGAATTAGGCCTGCTCTTTGGTACTATACAGTGTCCAATCTATATGCTAAAGTAAGCTTAGCGAAGCCACGACAACTGGCTACATGCTGTAGCTTCATGTTAACTGCTCATATATGAGAATAGCATTGAAAGCAAGTAAATAAGCATATTTCTTGTAACATTTTTCTTTTTTCAGTTTAATGGTACAACCTCCATGTTGAATTTTGTTTCTTGCTAATTATAGGAGCACTAGTGTAAAACCTAGCCTTGCTCTTTCAGCACTGACTGTCAAAAGCTTTTAAAAAAGGCCTTTCTCTCTGCCAGGTGGTGTGAAGCTGCCTCACTCTCAGGCCCTCGTCATTGCTCTCTGTCTAGAACATGGAGCCCTGGGATATTTGTGTACCGTGTATTGATTTGGAGGTACAACCCTTGGCTGTAAAACAAAGATAAAGAAGTTAGGCATTAACTATTTTTTCCAGGGGTCACTCTGAGCCTGTTTCACATAGCTGGAGCCCACCTGGAAAAAAAAAAACACCAAAATGCCTGGCTGTGTGATGGACTCTGGAGTATTGATTTTCCTCTCTGAACAAAAAAAGGCCTTTGCAGTCAGTATTTCCCTCTGAGCTCAGATAGGGCTGCTGCATTCCTGTCTACTCCCTCCAAGGTTACACTGCCTGCTCGGCGGAGGCGAGCACCTGTCAGATGTACGCTTGTTTTGTTACACAACGTGTCTTTGTAGCATTTGCTGCCTCCACAGAACCCCCTTTTTTCCAGTAATGAAAAGAACTAGCAGGAAACAATGATGGTAGCTCAGGGGAATCAGTAAACTCTGGCTTGGGGAGTTTCCTTGTTGTCTCTATCTAAGTTCACAGGGATTACAAACGGTTGAACTCTCTGCTCGGCTTAAATACTGATCCCAGAGCCAAGCTTGTTTGGAAATCGTCACCTGGCACCACGCAGGAGGACAGTGTCTTCAACACCACCATGTTTGCTTAGTTAAGAGTTAAATGTGATGAGGTTTGCACTTGTTGATTAAGTATGTCTACCCCATTGTTCTACATAGTTTTAGAGGTGAGAAATTCATCACATCTAAAGAGAGGCCTTGTTTTCTTGGGGTTAATTATTTGAAGAATGTACTTGTTACTCTGTTATAACAGGGTAACAGTGGTAGTTAGAAGTGTGTTATAAAAGAAATAAATGCAATGTATGTAAATGTTTAAAATGTTCTTTCTGTTTTGGTTTATCCGTCCTATCTCGAGATGTTTATTCATTTCTCGCCATTTTTACGTGACTGGAAATTACTGCTCTGTTTGTTTTAGTAATCTACCCTATAAAATTAATAGGTTGCAGCATTTTCTAACCTCCGTCAAGGAACGTTTTCAATCTCAGCATCAAAAGCACTTGACAGTTTACAGCCCAGGCAAAGGTTGCAGCTCCACAGTTTTATAGAATTATTAAGTAAGCAATTATGATAACCCACTGTTTTAAAGATAATAGGATGATAAGGTTCTGCCAAACTCACACTGTAGTTTGCCCTCACGCTGCTCTTCCTGAGGAGAAAATCAATACCTCTTTGCTCTAAGGCCGCTTTGTCTCCTCGTCATGAAGAGTGTTTAAATGCATTAAAAGCTCTGCATGATATAAAAAAATATATATATAATCGTAATTTTAAAAATACACCTTGTTTGTTTCTGCACATTGTAATGACCCCGCTTGGCTAGTGGCATTTTTTATCAAAGCTCATAAACCTTGAATGACTATATATTGATAAAGACTGTTTAAAGTGTCATTGGAACGATAACATTTGCACTGTAAATGCGGCACTCAGGCTCCAGCTTCAATCGTGCAGGGTGATAAGGACGGCACTGAGTGGAGTCACAAGCAACAGGTCAAAAGCCACAGAATATTTGGTTTGGGAATATTTAAAAGTAAGTTGCTGTGAACATAGCAGGATCAAACCTGTGGGCCTCTAAAACCAGACGGTATAAATTAAAAGTGATAAAAGTTTTGCTTCTAAAAACCCATATACATGTGTAAACATTTGCAACTTGTTAAATGTATTTAAACTTACAATAATTTAGCATTGCTTCAGGAAAAATGACAGCAACTTGCAACCATGCTCCTGATCTGTTACTACAAGCACATATTAGTATAAGAATATTGTAAGCACGTGTTTTCAGATCATGAAACAGAAAATTAGTGGAGTAAGTTTTATCTCTATGTATATGAGGTTTTATTATGTGTTGTTTGTGTTAACCTTCTCCCTCCAAACGCATAAATAACAACCACTGAGAGAGAGATGGACGAGTGGTTTGACACTTTGCCCTGATCAATATCAATAAAGCAATCAGCACGTCAGGGGCCTATATGTTTTGAGCAGGGATGTGTGGCAGAGGATAACTGACTTTATGGCTTTACTGTGGAGGTGGAGCCGCTGCGTTCAGGTACACCTAACCCACCCGCATAAACACACACACACACACGCAGGGTTATATCACGTTGGGAGACACGGAGTGACATAAAGTAATCCCCTGAAAGTTTAAAATATCTGTAACCACAACTTGTTTATACTAAATGTAACCATCGCTATATGATGATAAAAAGTTTTGCTTCTTCTTGCATGTATGAAACAAAACCGTTTATGACCTCAGTTTGACGAATGTCCCCAATTATCTGGCCTAAAGTAAAAAAAAAGTGCTCCCAGAAAGCGACAGACACAAACCTTCAGGCCCTTCCCTTCTTCTGTGGCCCCCAGAAGAGTCTGTCCAGACAGCCAGATTGCACTTTGCTCAGTCGGCCCGACCATAAACTGAGACAATAAATTCAACCGGACTTCTGAACTGGCTGACATGAGAGAGAAAGCGAGGCAGAGGACCTTCAGACAGCTAACGATCAATTCCTCCAGCATGGAAGGAAAGCCCAGGAGGCCAAAACAGATGCAAAGACGTATTTTGTCCCCTTTTGTTTACTATCAGCGAGGGCCGACCGAGAGCAGGAAGGGATTGATTTCTGCAGCTACAGAAACACAGACAGTGAAGACTGAATGTTTTGTAATAAAAAAGGTGTTGCAAATGGTAAAGATTCAAAGTCTTATACCAATAACTAACTTTCTTTATCCTCTTTTCTGTTGGTCAAAAATATGCTACACCTGAATTTACAATGAGAATTAATCAAATGTGTAAAATAAGAAAAAGATTAATTAAGGTAAATTTGCATTTTGGTGTTTTTCTTGTGAAAGAACCATCACTGCTCTGTATATTGTTCAACTTATTGAACAGCAAAGAACTATTAAATGTTATTGATGTCTTAGAACTAATAGAAGACATCCTCCAACATCAGAGGACCACTGCATAAATATGTTTCTCTCTGGTTCTACTTTTTGTAGGTTTGTGTTTGTGTAAAATTAACTTTTGTTTTATTGTAAACAACATTTCTCCCAACGTCCAAATAAAATATTCCCATTTAGGTCTTTAAGTCTATAAGTTTTTTACAGTATATATTCATATATATATTAATACTTTGTAATATACATTTGTATCCATAGGCCTGTATATAGTAGTTTTAGTTTTTAGTGTCTGTGTTGTCTAACCTGTCCTTGTTTTAAGTGTACTATGTCAATTTGCGTGTCTGTACATTAAGAGTTATGTCAGATTCCTTGTATGTGCACACAAACTTGGCCAATAAAACAGATTCTGATTTATTTGCAGAAAATAACGACTGGTTAAGATAACCAAAAGATGCAAAAAATATGTTTTTCAGAGCTCAAATAATGCAAGGTCCTAACCCTAACCCCAACAAGGTCATAATCACCGTTAAACAACAGAATGTTTGAAGTAGAAACTTAATATTTGGTGGAATAACTTTCATGCTCTCCACCAGTCTTTCACACTGCTGTTGGGTGACGTTAGGCCACTCCTGGAGCAAAAACTCAAGCAGCCCCTTTTTGTTCGTTGGCTTGTGAGCATCCATCTTCCTCTAGATCACACTCAGGAGGTTTTCAGTGGGGTTCAGATCTGGATTGTGCTGGCCATGACATGTAGAGAGAGATGCTGATTTAAGGAACATTTGGAGTGGTCTCCAGAGCTGCATATTTCTGTTTTGTTCGTCTTGTTGGTCCTTAAGTTTCTTCTATATAGATTTTGTTCTGTTCTTTAGAGTCACTGTTTATAATGCATCATGCTCACACACAATATCTATGCAACTCTTTTAAAGGGCCAGTTCGCCCACATGAGTCAACAATAATACCTGCTTATCCACTAACCTCTGGTGGTATGCAGCTATGTAGATTTTTTATGCTGGGATTTTGAAATATCCACCAAATTATTGAAGTGAATAAAATGAAATTTCTGATTAAAAGAGTGTCTTTAATTTGAACCTCTTTATTTTAAATAGGAAAATCTAAATTCACAAGTGCTAAGGGACTTAAAGGAGGCTTGGTTTTTATATCTTGATGCTGAGACCCTGTGTGATCTTAACTTCTTGTTCTAGGCTTGAGTTTTGCTCTGACAGCTTAATAACGTGTCCTTCATGCTATTTCAAGCAGAAAAGGTGCACAACTTGTTTTAAAAAATGTGAAGTTCAGGCTCTGTATCAAGACGTAATAAATCTAAGTTGTTGTTTTTTTTGTGCCGTCAGCCAAGGTGAGGATACACAGCTCTGTCTGAGCTCTGACACGACTAAAGAACAACCTCGGGATGGATGATGGTGTTTCTGGCGAGCTGTGACACTAAAACAGAGGGCATGCTGTAAATTTAGTTGATGTGTCCTCTGCAGTATAAAATAAGTGTATGTATGACTAGGAGGCCGTCAGTATGTAGTGATTGGATGTACTGCCACCTTGTGATGTGCTCTGAAAGCTGCATGTCAAACACACATCGTCAGAGCTTCATTTCACAGTAAAAACAGAGAGAATATTTTCATTTCTGTCAGGTCATAACTTCAGAACCAGCACCAAGGGCAAAGCCTGAGGGAGGGGTGCAGACTTCCCTCCCCCTGCAGCACGCCGGGTCCACAGGCAGATGGATGTCGCTGACTCCTCTCAGTGATCACAGCAGAGACTTTCAGCAGGGTCACAGTCATTTTCCTGATCGTGGTTGCCCGCTCTCCTCTCCAGGGGTTCAATTCATCTCTATCTGCTGCTCAGTGAAGCCTGCAGTGCCGGGCCACCATCACTCACACCCTGCTGGGGGGCGGGGGGTGGGGGGCTGCAGCCGGTGGATTAGCTGACCCCCCGGTGTGGGAGTAACAACCCCTGCAGTCCAGTCAGCAAACACTGCAGCCCTGTGAGGAGCGGAGAGCGGCAGGCGAGGCGGTCAGGGATCCTCCCCAGGATCAGGCCGTGAGCTGGGGGAGAGATAGCGGCGTCTCCAGCAGCCTGACTGCCGGTCAGCGGGGCGGGGCCGGTCTGCAGTCAGTCAGAGTGATTGACAAGTAGCCTGGTGCTGACATTCACCTCTGGATGTTTTTACTCAGCCTGCAGACTTTTAAACAGTCTAATGTTATGATTCTGACAGACACTACACGGCCAAAAGTATGTGGACATGCAATCTGTAGCACTTGCATGCAATTGTATCATCAATACAAATTGAATCTGCACTTTTTTGACAATCAATTTATGCAAATAATTCATTAATAAACATGTTTTTCTCGGTTTTATGTTGGATTTCTTGGTTTTATGTTTTATTTTATTTAAAAATGTAAAATTTAGACTGAAATAAAACTTGATTTTGCATTTTTTCTGTAATTTGTGACAACTCACAGTCAAGGAAATAATCAGCAGCTTAATCACTGATGAAAATAAGGCCTAGTTGTAGCCATATTTTTGGCTCATTGATACATCAAAAGCACTAAAACAGCGTTAATAACTTGTTCTTTGTTTAAGCAGACGGTGCCTATGGAGTTTACTGTGTTATGGTGCATCATTCTGCGAAGCAAAGCAGCTACTAACAAGACAGGCAATGCTAAATCTATCTTGTTCCCCATCTCACAATACACAAGGACATTTTGAACACTAAAATACACATATATACATTAATCAAAGTGTGTCAATCATCCTTAAAAACGCTTATAAAATGAGGCCCACACCTCATCTTACACTGTCCCTGTATATTGTGGCATAAAGATTTCCCTTAAGTGGAGCTAATGGGGCGAAACCACAACAAACAGCTGCATGAGAAATATGTGCTCACCACTGGAGCATCCACGTACGTGGGGCCGTACAGTGAATATATTCTCCATGCAAGAGTGACAAAGTGGCCTGCAGCAGCTGCCGCTCGCTCCCTGTCTAACACTGCAGCAGGTAAACCATGTAAGGCCCGCTGTTTTTAAGACAGGTACCTGGTTACAAAATGACAAAGCACCTCGGATTGACACCGGACTAAAAAACACCAACTGTGGAGGCCCGGTGCCAACGCACAGAGATCTGACGGGGTATAAAGAGATGTCAAAGCCTCCCCGTACAGTACAGCACAGAGAGCATGACAGCATGATGAATGTCTTGTTATGAGCGGCTGCATGTGAAGGAAGCCCAAAGATGTCCAGGTTATGAATGGATCAGCCAATGAGCTGGAACATAAACGGCCTTTGGTCATAATTTCTTAGTGCTTAGGTGAGATGTCCGACTGTCACAGCGCTCAGCGGAGAAGATGCATCACTGTTTGTGTCTCTATCATCCCTCCTCAGAGGGTTTTCTTTTTCACTCTCTCTCTTTGCTTCTGATTAGCATAGCTGTCCTATCACACACCGGTGCTGAGTCATTATTAGGTGTGAGCGTTTTCAATTACCTCACACCTCCCATCTCTGCCACCCTGTCTCCTCTGTGAGGCAGACGCTGCACAGCGGGGGAAAAGCAACAAAATGCTAATGTGCTGCTCAGAAGAAGCTAACTACATCTTGAAAAAAAAACAAGCGAATGAAGCGGAAAAAAGTTAGAAAAAACAGACGTGTGACGTCCCAGGGTTCATTGAGAACTTTATTTCAGCTATATGGTTTGTTTTAAAAGCACTTATTAGCAATACAGACTGAACGGTTTTCATGATACATGTCGTACTGCATATGTCAAACATTCATGCCAAAGAAAATACTACCGATACATTTCCAACAGGACAATTACAGGTATTGAAAATAAAAGTACAAAATAGGCTTTTTCATAACAACCAGAACAAGACGACTCTACCATAAAGCGTATTAGTGCTTCTAGCTTTTAGTGTTATCATGAGCAATGAATTAAAACTGTACTCAAACAAAAAAAAGTTGCTTTCAGTCGTAAAAGGGAAAAATAAAAAACGCTTGTATGCTGTTGCAAAATTCCCACAGAGCGGAGCAAGCGAGCCACCTTGCTGAGTCTCCACACTGCCTTTTAAAAGAGGTAAGGCGAGTTCTGTCTCTTTAAAAAAATCACTAGCTTTCCTCCCGAATCAAACACTGGTGAAAAGACACTTTCGACAGCAAAATGTCCTTTTTTTTTTCTTCTTCTGTTTCACAAATGAACAACGTGAGCCTGTCAGACCTATCTCAGAGAAAAAGATGCTTCTATGGGTGATTGCTAGAAAGCTCGGCCAACAGAAAGCAGAACAGAAAACATTAATATCAACATTAATATCAAAGAAGCAGAATGTTTGAGAGATTTTGAGGCTACATATTAGGAAGGCAGTGAAACCTATAAATCCTATTCTGTTTGGGCAGCAATACAAAATAATTTATTCTACATTTTTCATCTTCTAATAGATTGTACTCTCTAGCTCCATAAATGTTGATTTTGAGAAAAGGAAAATACACTTAAATTAAAAAAAGGTAATACAGAATAAAGAGCACCTTATCCCCATACGAGTTATTTCACAAGTAGATTTTTGGAAGCAAATGGCACAGAGTCATCAATGGTAAAATAGCAATGCTCATTGATTTGTACATTTTCTTTTGTCAGACAATACCACCAAGTCTCAACGGTTGAACATCAAGTCGTGACGAGATACTCTTGTTACACAAGTGTTTGCATCGTGTTGGTTTGTGTGGACGACAAACAGGAACGACGGGAGCTGACCACTGCACAGAAGCTGGATGAGTGTTTTGTCTTTTGTTCTTGAATCCCGACATGACGTCGCTGGAGTTCAGAGCTAAAAGAGTGTCGCGACACCGCCGCTGTTCTCGGTACGAGCTCAGTAAACAGAGTGCGGGTGTGGTTTGCTACCTGGCAGTTACTGCAGCTCCAATCCGTGTTTTATCACTGAGCTGAAGTGGACCTAAGCTGAAAACAGCGCATACCCTGACTCAGCTTTTCTAGTGCAAAAGCGCCAACGTCTGGTCTTAAAGTGAGAGGCTGGTCGGCGAACAGCGTGCCACGACAGCCAAACTGAACACAGACACGAAGCTAAAACACTCGCTGAACCTTTACGTGGTGCAAAAACAGTGACGTGTCACAAACTTGCCATACTGTCATGAAAAGTGAAGTACTTAAAAATCCACATCTGGAGCTTCCAATACCAAAACACGTGCATAAAGATTTACAAATACAATAAAAGTTGACTGCAGCTGGCACCGACTGCGACAGATGCGTGAGAACTTTACATGAAAGGTAACAGGTCGACCTCCGCATCACCTCCTCCGCACTTCTGAACTTGCTCGAACTTTGTTTGAGATAAAATCCAGAAATGGGGCTCTCGCCTGACGTAAATATTTAAGAAAAAGTCTTAAAAGCGACCGTAGACTCATCAGAGGAAAGAAGCGTCACAAGAAAGATTGACAGAGAAAGAAGAAAAAGAACGAGATGGCATTAAGAGAGAAAATATAGAAAAGGCGACGCCTGCGTGACAAGCATCTCTCTGCTGCGGTTAGGACACACGATGACAGAACAGCAAAAGTGATAAAAGTCAATTTATATTCTTTTGTAACAGATAATCCATCAGAACACAATCAAACCATCAAGAGAGCATTTGTTGTGTCCAGTAAGACGTGTGAGGATGCCCTCGGCTGGCTGACTCGGGTGCTGTGAGGATGATCGAGCAGCAGCAGCAGCAGCTGGTGTGATTGTGGCATTGCGGGCGTGGTCAGTGTGGGCTTTAAGAGAAGAGAAAGAGAGAGTCTGTGGGGAGAGGGGGGGGGGAGGGGGGTCTAGTAGAGGAGGATGCGGCGCTCGATGGCCTTGCGGCAGATGGGGCACTCGCTCATTCGGTCCCCGCACAGCTGGCAGGTTCCGTGGCCGCACATGAAGATCATGTTCTTCAGCCGGTCCAGACACACGGGACACATGGTCTGCAGGCAGACGAGGAGACGGAAGCACAGGTCAGGTTTGTTTTGAAAAGTCATTTTAACTTTTAATGGAAAACACACAGAGAATCACTAACTGAGCGAAGCCTGACGCATAAACTTTATGACACGACGTCCCTTTGATGAGCGACATTTTACAGCGCCGTTCATCAGATCTCAGTTTTACACTCGATTCCCTGGTAGTTCAGACACACCGGGCTTTGTCTACATACAGAACAGGATGTGTCCAGCTCAGCTTACATGATGGTAAAGATTATTGTTTAACTGCAGGGGAGGTTCAATCAGCTTCCATCAAAGACTTGGCACTTGATTCTACCAAAGCGGTTCAATTCTGTGTGTAGTGTTACACAGAATGGATTACCGTAAAATCCAGAATATAAGCGCAGTCTGTTTTTGGGGGGAGGAAAAAAAGGTTTTCTATATTTATTAAACTTTATTAAAAAGTTTATACAAGTTATTACAACACTATTTTAATTTATTGTCATTTGAAAAAAAAACACACACTCATTATTGCCTACCATCTGTTTTCACCATGTCGAGTTTGCAATCCTGCTAGCTACCAGTGCTGTCCTTAAGCTCAGGCTGTGGTAAGGTTGATTGTTGTGAGTGTGGCGGCTGCACTGGCGGTCATGACGGCACATGACCATGACAAAGCTTTAGCTAGATCATAGCGCATTTCTCTGGGTTAAACACCGTAACACAATAAAATACCTCTCTCTGCATTTTATACTGGTATATTGGCCACCCCTACATATAGGACGCAGCACAATTTTTAGAAGCAAAAATATATATTAATATTGTGTCTTATACAACGAATATTATGGTAAGTCTTTCAACACGACAAAATACAGTTTTTGGACTACAAGTTTTGGCCTGCTGATTGCTAATAATAGAGACCATATTGGAATTTTCAATCCTCTCTTCAATTTTGTATTCATTATTTTGGAAACGACAACAATACATAAATCCTTTGATAGTAGGTTGCAGCTCTAACTCCTGATGAATAGTTGTTTCCTGCTGTATAATGGGCTCCCCCAGCGTTATCGCCTGTTAAACTGTAACATTTATATTCGTCACTGATATACTGGACATCCACCATCTGTTTTTGCTCTCACCCGTCACACCCAGCCAAATTGGAGCGAGCAACCTGTAACTCAAAAGGCTGCTACATTTCATTTCCCTCTGTCACAGCTGTGTGGGGTTTTAACTAAAAAACTTACACCTGCCGACCTCTGCTGTGCAGGTTGTCGGGCTTACCTGTTCCTTTATGTCCTGAAGCTGCTGCTGTAGCTTCTGCACATCAGCGTTGACGTTGGTGTTGTCCTTGTCTCTCTGCAGGGCCGGGATGTTTCCGCTGGCTGTTTGGACACAACAGCACAGGTGTGTGATGAGGAGAAAAAAAGGGGGGATTCAGTTAGCAGCCTAGAGTCTAAAAAAAACTGATTAACAGTTTGCACCAGTGGCCTCATCAAACTTCACCTCCTCAGAATAAAACTCATGAAACAGAGAGCCAGCCTCTCCGACACTGTGAAACGAGCTGGGAGCTACATGATGTTTAAAACATCAGTTTTGTGCACAAGCATCAGAAAACACACGCGCTCTGGTTTTATTATGTTTGGCAGATCAAACCTTGGCTCTAGCAGACTTTGCTGGATCTGCATTCACTTATAAATGATGTAAAATTAGGAAATGCCTACTTTGTTATTATTTGTAATATAAACTGGCACGACAAACATCATACACTGCTACTGGCGTTGGAAGAGCCTCAGAATGCATGTGTGTAATGATACCAGAATGAGTGAGAACCAGTGTGATTCTTGGCTTATGCATGTACACTGTATCGTACTGTTTAAGGTGTGTGTGTGTGTGTGTGTGTGTGTGTCGCTGAAAGAGAAAGGGAGGGGGGTTTAAGGGGAGGGGAGAGGGGCCAGGGCAGCACTGTGGGAGCTCTTTAAAAAGGGGGTCTGATAAGGGGATCATAGAGGTCATACTTACACCAACTTAGAGCCAGATTGTTGGGCTGGAGAAGATCCTGCGATCCCCCTGCCATAGTGTTAGAGCTCCCTGCTGGGAATAACCAGTCACATTGTTATAGCAGGAGCGGGCCTCACCAGCTCAACTGTTGGCCTGAGGACCAGAGCTACAAACTACAGCCTCGGAGGGAGGTTCAGAGAGAGAAATTTGAAAAGGAAAGCTAGCAAGTTGGAAACAGTGATCAGGGAAAGAAAGGGAGGTTCTTTTATGTAGTATTGAAAGCTAAAATGCATAGCGGCGACTTGTTTTGAGCCATCAGCCAACGCTAAAGCATGAGTCTGTGCTCGCTCTGTTAGAACAATTTAAAAACAAACTGGAGAACTTTGAGTCAAAGTACAAAGTACAGATGAATCTGTGCACTAGATTTTGCTGTTATAACAGACATCAGCGTTACTGGGATGAAGGGAGAGGAGATAAACAATCAATGCTGCCCCTTGCATGAGTGTTTGCGTGTTCGGGTCTGCATTCACTTCTGCACGCTCGGCAACGACACGATAAGATTTGCATGCCGACAAGCTGACACGTGTGGAAAATGTAAAATTATTAATACAGGGATAAACATGAAGTTAGTGAACTTACAACAGTTTCCCTTTTAACTCAAAATAAAATGTGGAAGAGACAAGAGAAGTAACGACTTGTGAGAAACACCACTGAAACATGGGCGATAAAACACGGAGTTCCACTCGGAGACAAGAAGATGGAGTGTGAATGCAACAAAAAAATAGATATTTTCCCTTTTTGTTGAAAAAAAAAAATTCATATTTTGGGTTAAACTTAAGACATTTAGGGTTTCTGCCCGAATGAAAACAGTGTATCGTTCCAAAACAGTTCTGTGTCCTCTCTAAGGTAAGGTATAACAAGGTCGCGATCAGACAGAGTGCGTTTTGCAGGCTGTAAAACGTGAGGCGCACCACACTGCCTTTTCTGTTGAAGCCTACAGCTCGCTGCAACCACCGAATCCTTTGCTGTCATTAACCTGACCCTCATTTGTAAACTGACAGATCTGTTCCGATTTATTTTGGCTACCTACGATACTTAACTTTGCGTTCAATAGATTAGTTATAGTATCTGCATTAAAATAACGACAGGCAGAGGGCACCGGCTCTGGTTTGATGGAGGGTGAGATGTTGGTCCCAAATACATTAAACACAGTGAAACAGAGATCTCTTAGACAGAGGAGAGATCACAGCGAGTGCCGTGGTAAACTCGATGTCGTCACCCCAACAGAAGGCCTGCCCCTCCATTCATCCGGTTGGACAATGAGCAAAAACGCCAATGACGTCGGGCGCTTTTCTGCTTTCAGTTGAAGAGTTTTCAACTCGAGGCGCTCAGAGCGTTGCAACGCAAATGCTGCGCGCAAAAAGCTTCCCTCTCACGGAAAACAGCCGCCCCCGGCTTCTAAAACGCGCTCTGTCTGATGGGGACCTAATGCAGTTCTTTTCCGACACAGTGGGACAATTAGCATACTCTGACTAATGAATGAATTGATGTTATGCGAATGTGATTAGTGAAACATTTAGAGGCCACAGCAACATGATCAGAGTAATCAGGTTTTCTGTTTACTCTGACATTATTATATTATTCAGTGCAGGTCGGCGAAACTCATCTAGAAATGGCTTCTGAGGTCCTGCTCATAAAAAGATTATCATTTGAAACATTGTTGATTTTAGACGAGGCAGCCAAGCATTTAAAAAGCCACTGTCTATTCAGCCAATATCTTAAAAGAAGCTAGTACAAAGGACTCGATCAATATGGATGCAATGATTAAAACATGCCAGATCAAGTAGAGGGAAAGAGGTTGGAAAGTAAGAGTGAATTAATCAAACATCTGAATGATTTTCTAACATGTCTACTAGGATGAAAGAACAATGTATCAGTGATGCAAACAAAAGGAGGAAAATGCAGAAGCAAGGCGCCAATAAAGCCAAATATAAGAAGGGCTAAAGTGGAAACTAAACAAGGAAGAAAAGAGAAGGAAAAATAAAAGGGGAATTAAAAGGGAATGTGTGGAAGATTCACTCACTAAGGTCATCATCATCATCATCATCATCATCATCATCTGCGGCATCATCCTCCATACCTTTCCCTCCACAGCACAGAACGAAGGGGGTGCGGCGTTCCACCACAGCCCGGCACTGTACGCACTTCTTCATGAGGCTGGCACAGTCTGGTGACAACAAAGCGCACGACGATCAGACATGGACGCAATTACGCACTTTTTTTTATTCGCAAAATTAGAGCTGCAAATTTTAATGATACGATGTTGAAAAAGGTGCAACTTACTCTCACAAGCGCACATGTGGCCACAGGGCTGGAACAACACGGCTGCCTTTTTGTCAGAGCAGACTACGCACTCCTCGATCTGTGGACGCACAAAGCACAAGAGGGAATAAGAGTGTCTACCCGCTCTTCTTCATGTGCCTTTTCCTGGCTCATCTTTTTGTTACCTTGGTTCTCGACTGGACCTGATCCTTGCAGATGAGACACTTCTTGACGCGAGGCGAGCAGAGGGAGCAGGTGGCGATGTGTCCGCAGGGCCCGAAAAGAGTGTCTCTCTTCATGTCTGAGCACACCATACACTCCTCCAGCGACTCGATGTTGCTGTTCAGAGACGGGCTGCGGGTGCCCACCTGGCCGCTGCAATGTTGAGAATAAAACCACAGTGTGTGTGAGAGGAGAGGAGATTACAAACAGGGGGAGGCTGACGGAGGACAAAGAAAATAGGCGACGACAGAGAGAGACTAAAAAAAGGATCAGGAGGCGGAAAAGGCAAGAAGAGGAAACAAAGCCCGGTATGAAACATTTTTAGAAAAGAAAGGAAATCAATAACACTGTCTGATGATTTTCCTGAGATGGTGCTCTCTTCCTTTTTCTCTTTCTTGCAGGTGTTCTTACAGGCGCTGTGTGTGCATGAAAATACATCAAAGCACAAAACACCATACTGTAAGATCATCCTTTTATCCCTCTGTGTAAGACAGCTTTTCTGCTTCTTTAAAGACTCACAGAAGCATCGTGGTGTCAGTTTGATTGAAGGTTAAATGCTGTTTGGACGGACTAAATAAAATAAATACATAAATCAAGGTCTGCCTGACTATTTTGATACGAGCTGACAGCCAGATGAATGCTGAAGTTATCCAGACAAAACATAAGAAAATGACAGCTTGCTTTTAAGAGTGGATTCATGCCGGGCTCTGCAGAGTCACTGCCTGCTCTCACAATTAGCGCAGGTGATAAACTCTCCTTTAAAACAAAGATTTACTTTTTATATCCTCAGTTCTTAAAGATTAAAATTATCGCCAAATTAGGTAACACAATGGTGATTGAGTCTATGGCCCACTGATGAAAGCCTTTGCATTAGCAGTATTACAGACTGGGTGCTACTTTCACACAAGAGGCAAATCACAAGCAGCGCCCAGTTAGTGACGCGTTTTCCATCAGCCAGCAGTGGTTGGTCTGCCAGAGAGGGTAGGCGGAGCTAAGCGGCTGCTTTTCCGGTCTCCGCAGTGTCGCGAGTAAACAGTAATCTACTATGGCTGAACAAACAAAGAAAAGATCAATGACTACAGATACAACTTCAAAAATAAGTGAAAATCCAAAGAAAAAGAAACAAACTCGACGCTCAGATGAAGGAAAACAGTCTAAAAAGGAAAGCGACCGTCAGCGAGGAAAATCAAGAGTTACAACCGGAGCCAACCGTGGACGTCACACATGCGACACTGTCTGGATATCTGGGAAGTGTGCTCCTGCATTACCGTTTAGGTGCCGCCAAAGAGAACAAAACTGAAATCTTCGAGATTATAACTTTAATGTATTGACTGTTTTTGAGCAGAAATGAAAGTTAACATTTACGCACGAGGCACAGCAGCGTAACTCTTATATGGATCTTATGTTTATTGAAGTTACCATCAAAGAAAGGTCAGTCGTAAATGTTTATTTACTTATTGTTGCTGCTGGAAAACATGGCTATACTCTCCAGTGTGTGCATAGTGGACACCTGAACAGTGTATGGTGTCTGTGGGTATGATTGTCAATGCCACAGGTAGTTATGTTTGAGGATTGTAACAAATGTCCCTCTTAGTTGCGTGTGTGCGAGTGTGTGTGTTTCTGCGAGTATTAGAGAACATCAGAATGAGCGCACATGATGGAGAGCTTGTTATCGGTCCCGGGCAGTTAAAAAAAAAAGGTATTTAATTCTTGTCGGTTAATGAACGTTAACGGGGGTCGTTGCAATAGAGAAACTTTGTTAGAAATGGTAGATGACATGTAAGTTATACAACTGCGATAAGTTAGTCTTTTTGTGATGTTTGTTAAGAAGCATGTTGCTTCACCTGTACTCCCTCTACCTGTTCTCTCTCTTTACTTGTCCATGCTGGTGTTAGAGCTGCTGGCAGAGGTCTGAACCAAGCGTGGTAAAAGTAGGAGTTTGTTTTGTGAGAGGAATGACTTTCTGAATGTTAATCTGTACATGAATAACACTACTTGTGGCTGGTTTCATTTCCTGTATTTTTTATATCGTATATATAAAAAAAGATATCACAAAGGCACTGTGTTCCCATATCATGCAGCCCTAGTGGACGTAACATGTTAGTAATTAAAAAGATTTTTTTAAACCATTGGACAATCGAGATGTTACATTACATTTCTTTAACAGACGCTTTTGTCCAAAGTGACTGACACAGACAGACTACACTCGCTGTTTCCCTGTTTCCTGTCTTCAGGCTAAGCTATCCGTCTCCTGGCTCCAGCTTCATATTTAACAGACAGACATCAGAGTGGTATTGATCTTTCCATCTAACCTCTGGCAACAAAGCGAAAAGGTGTATTTCCCAAAATGTCAAACTATTCCTTTAAGGGCTTGCTTACCTGCTCTTCTCTTTGTGGCATTTGGCCAGAGCCTTGCAGAGGCTGGGGTCGGGACACAGGTCCAGAGGGGACTGGCCCTTCTTGTTACGAATGGTCAAGTCGGCTCCGTTGGCTGCCAGGAAGCAGGCGATGGATGCTGCGCTCTTCTTCTCTGCCCCCTGGGTGCCCAAGCCCATGATTAACTGCAGGAAGGCAGACAGACACACAAAAACAGAGGAATGATGGGCACGTCCGGCTTTTGAGTTTTGACACACAGGATTGTTTTCAGGTTGAATCCAGTGGAAAGAGTGTCCTGTCTCTACCGTACACACTGACACTCCATTATCGCTCAGAGTAAAGAGTCCTGATTTTAATATTATTCAGATGGCTGCAGAGTTTAATTCAGCTGAAGCATGTCAAAGTACTGTAAGATCACCACTAATTAGACAATCAAAGACATGCCTTCAGATGGCTGTCAGGCAGTGTAACCCCCGTCACCCCCACCCAAAATCTCATTAACTGTCCCGTCTCTCTCTCTTCCTCCTCCAGCTCATCACCTCCCTCAGCCTACCCCAACTCAGAGCCTCTCTCTCTCTTTTTCTGTCTTGCAATTTGGGCCTTCCATGTCTGATTGTCTTCAACCAGTAGCTTTTACATCTCGGCTGATGGAGCCATCGGGCCGGCTAATTCAATTCTCATCTTGAAGGGGATGGGGGGGGCGGGGGGGCTACGGGCCAACTGCACATATCTCAATTAGGCTCGCTGTCTGTCTGTTCTGCTCCTCTGCTAGGGGGGTACCAGGAAGGGCAGGAAGAGAGGAAGCAGAGGAGGAGAGGGGAACGAAGTAGGAGGGAGACAGAAGGTGACAGGTAAGGTAAGTCTCTAACAGCAGCGAGGCGCTGTAGCCTTAAACTCCTCCCTGTAGGGATTAGTGATGTGGTGTTAACATGAAGAGGGTTCAGGTCTGACATGCCCCTGCCGGCCTCTACAAAAGGACAAACTCATTCAGGCTGGTGGAGAGGCGGCAGTGAGCTGGTTGACTGCTCTGTGCTGGTGGTGGGTGGCTGTCTGCACACTGGGCTGTCCAGTGATACAGATGACGGGGGACTAAGGAGCTCTGAGCTTCCTGTCTAAATGTTATCTGTCAGAATGTTTCACACTGGTTCATATATCGATTCTTATACAGAAGTGTTGAAGACTTCTGCAATCACCCGAAATCATACACACACGACCTTTTGAGTTCACAGAATTGTCTATTTTTCCTACTTAGAGTGCTTGGTGTCTTTGGTAACTCGGGTATCTTTTCACAACCCAAATACATGCAGCTCATGTGATTTGGTGTCTGCAATGTGTGTGTTTTTTTATAGGTCCAATAAGTGTTATGATAGAGCCTGACCAATGTATCAGCTGCCAGTATTGTGGGGCCATTATTGGCTTACGTTAAAGTGGCAGTAAGCAACATGAACATCCCAATGTGAAAAACCTTTCGCCTCTCTGTATTACTCTGCTACTCCAAACATGCACGCGCATTTTGCAGCTGGTGTGTGCCGCGCAGCCGCTGTGCGTGAGTCTCTCTGCAGCACCGAGGCCGGGAGAGAGAGAGAGAGAGAGAGAGAGAGAGAGAGAGGGGAGAGATGCTGTTTATTCCAATCAGTACTTTAGTGCTGGCAAAATGTTCAAATACTACTAAAGTTATCATTATAGTCATGATTCTTGGTGTGGATCACCTTTTTACATACAGTAGGTGTTGGAGCTTAGTGCTACTGTTAGCTGTTACCGTAAGAGCCCCTCACACTCCCACTCGTCTGATCCCTCTTTTTATTCAGGGCTCTCTTTGTAGCTTTTTTCTCCTCGAAGCTCTTCCTTCTCTTTGCTTCTTTAGCAGTATATGCCGTTGTCGGCAAATTTACTGCAAGTTGCCAAAGCTCCTGACTGACACAACCTCTGCGTGCGCAAAAGTCACGCAGAAGCCGGATGACGCTAGTTTGTACAGAGTCGCTGTGATTGGCTAGTTACGTGGAAAGCTCATTCAGGCCTGACGAATTTTGAAACAAACTAAATACAAAGGGGCGGGCGCTCGCAGTCACAGATCAGCAATCAACATCATTTCAATTTAATGTTGTTGCAACGATCAAAATGTGTTGTTTTTACTAAATTCTTAAGAAATAATGTTTCCTACTGTACTGTAGCTTTAAATATAACTGGATCAGCACAATCCCCATAGAAGTAGTTTATTTTCAGTCCCGCTCAAAAATTATTATTTGCACCATATCAGGAATTGTCTCATTTTTCGCCTCTAAAGTTGTATCAGTATCTGTCTCACATATCCCATATAGGATGGGCTCCATAGGTTTCTATGACTATATGGTTACCACAAAGTTATTATAAGATTTCTATATCCACGTTAGCTTATATAAATGACTGTGTGTCCCCTCAACAATAAATACACACAGCCGTAGATAAGTTCTCGGTTTGTTGCTTTCTTGTTAAAAATTGCATCTCTTGGCTTCTCCCGCTGTTTCATGTTTTTAAATAAGAACACCTTAAAGCTGTGATGCCTACAAATACCTCAAGGAACCTTGACCCGGGTAAATGACTGTAATCTAAGAGGAACAGCGAGGTTAATAATAGATGTATATGTACTGTGTTCTTGGAGGGTTCCCAGGGCTCCACTTTGCTGACGTCCTGCATATCTTGGAGTTGTCGCAATTGGGACAGCGTGTGGTGACGCAGTGCCTCGTGAAGCGGTGTGTCCCCGTCCTTGTCCTGCACATCGAGCTTGGCCTCTGCACGCACCAGCAGCTGTTGAGAAAAACACACACACGGGCAGTGAAAAAGAAACTCTGAAAAACAACCATAAAACAACTTTAATTTTATGCAACAATGCAAATGGCAGAGTGCTGATTTATAAGGCTGCTGCTAACAATGAAGTGCCTCAGTGCTGTATTCCCCAATTATGGAGTGCATTTTTTCTTAAGTCCACAAGATGGCAACGTGGCAATCTCGATCCAACACTACGCCAAATGACTCCAACCAAGACACTGCCTTGGAGAGGTTTTTCCCTACACAGCATTAATCTGAAGAAGGACCTCAAACAACTGCAGGACATCCACCGGAGTAAATTAAATGTGGAGCTGCACTGATGCAACAGTACAGTACAGAATGAGGGGCTGATGGGGAGCTAACTGCAGCCAGGAGCTTCAGTTTGCAGGGGAAGCAAGAGGTAAGGATGAGAAATGATAGAGGTCATGACAAAAAAGAGTGTAAGAAAGAAGAGGGCACCACTAACCCGGACTATCTGCGTGTGTTGACGCTCCACTGCCAGATGTAAGGCCGTCTGCTGGTTGACGTTCTGGATGTCTAGGCTGGCGTTACCCTGAGAGGCGAGAAAAGCAGAGGAGTTAACACACAAACATATGTGCGTATATACAGCAGAAAGAATCACATACATTTCTGCTTGTACAAATGACACGAGACGAACAGAGGACAAAATAAGAATTTAATTAAAGGTAAAATAATTGTTCGGCACATGATAACACCCCCTCAAGATTGATGTGCCATGACTGAACCCTTCCTCCTTCAACCCCGCAGACTAACAAAGTATCACCTGGGGGGTTAAAAAAAAAGAAGCATCCTACAATAACCCTGCATGTGATTGTCATTTCCAATTGCGAACACATCAGCTGAGGAGATGTGGAGGGAAGATAAGCATTGTGATCAGGCAGTGTGTGAAATCCCCAAGTAATAAGACTGACTGGCTGGCTGGCAGAGAATCTGCAGTGCACCTTGTAGTGTGCTGCAATTTCTGAATAGAAAGCTGAGCCATCACTGCGAACCAGCCCATTGCAGGGAACTGGAAAAGGGCCGTCCCCCCGGTGAAAGGTAACCTGCACAATGAGCGCTCATGCGTTTGAATGTTGCAGCAACATTGCTGCCTTGCACCATATCCTAATTAACCCACTTCCCTCCTGGTCAGGTGACATTTGCCGTAAACTCCTGCACGTTTCAGTCTTCTGAGAGTTAAACCTGCAATCTCAAAAGGGAAAAGAGCACGCAGCTATGATTGCAAGAGGAGGAGGAGATGAGGGCCCAAAAGCACTAAAGGATACCCCTGGAGACCCTGTGAACCGTATGGATTCAATAAAAAAATGGCAGTTACAGCAGCTTCAACCGGTCTACAGCTTGCTGGCTGCAGGGAGTGCAGTGGAAGCTGCTCTTAATGGTCTCTAGTCAGCCAGGAGCAGAGGCAGAGCTGATGCAGCTATGCTTCAGGCTGCTGTGGGGCTCTTACAGAGTATAAATAACTGCATTTGTTGTCACTTTAGGTAATTAAGCATGCATTCAAATTCGTGTGTGTGTGTGAGCTCTGCTGTGTTGTTACCTGGTGCACCAGCAGCTCAGCCACCTCCACGTGGTTGTTGAGGGCAGCCAGGTGCAGTGCGGTGTAGCCGTCGTCCTTCTTCTCGTCTACGATCCAAGGCCTCGGCAGTTTGGACAGCAGCACACGCATGGCACTGCGCAGACAGCGAGAAAGGAGGAAGAGTGAGTGTTTGAGTGGACCGAGCTGGGAAGTTTTACAGAATAAAGGCCAGAGAAGGTTCAGACAGTACAGTCAATTTGATAGTTTATGATATAAACTGCCAAAATCAATCCATCTCTGACTGAATATCTCAGGCACTGTATAAAAGCTTATGGCCAGACACAAGCTGTTGTACGCAAACACATCACAGTGTCTGTACTGCTGATACACAGCAGATTCCAATACACTTTCTCTCTCTTTTTTACAGCAGAGCATATCCCATTTTCACACACAGGGACAAGAATACTAAATCAACTAAGGGAGGAGTTGCTTTCCCAAGCAGAGTGTTATTTACATCAAGCTTTGAGTGGTACAAGTGCACTGTGTTATTTTAGAGCACGCGTCCCCCTACCATCTCTTCAGTTCAAAAGGGAAGCCACACGTCCCTTGGTGATGCGCAAAAAAGCGCCTATCATTGGGAGGCAAAATGGTAATTACACGAGATTTAGCTGCTTTCACTCAGGTCTACTCCTGGGTAAGAATGAGACAGGGTGGGAAAATGGTGGGGGGAAAAAAAAAATCCATTGTTTGAACAGCGCTGTTTAACAGAGGTGGCCTGGTGTGGAGAAAGAGCGAGTCAGTTCTGTGCCACTGAAGGTCATTTAGAGGATGTGTGCCACAGAGAGACGTGGCTGCAAGTGTACAAGAGGAGGGCTAAGAAGGAGTCACAGTGTCACAGTGGGGATGAGGAGGGAGGCTGGCTGTCACTCCCTGCAGAGACACTGAAAGAAAGAGACGTCTGTTTGACGAGTAAAAGGAAGCGCCATAGGTTCCTGTTACTTACTAAATCCAAAGATCACTTGATTAGGTAGACTAAAGGTGTAATACAGATGTAATTATAAGAAGTAGATGTGATTTAACACCCTTCTTTTTACCAAGGCGACTATGTTTCACAGCACGACTGCTTAAGTTTAACGTTTGAACTCTTCCATTATCTCTTTGCCCCCAACCCCTTCCTCTCCTCTTCCTCTTCTTGCTTTAGTCCCTGGGCACACATCCAGGCATATGGTACATGAGACCGCTGAAATGAGCCTCTTCCTATACTAAGTGTTATGGCCAGTCGAGGAGATGTGATGGGAAACAAAGGCTGCAAACACATCTCTTCAATTTGCGCAAAATACTTGGAAACATGAAGCAAGACACTTAAAAGCTATACATCCCAGAAGGGTTCTTGTATCTTGTCCGTTAGCTGGGTACACAATGTACCTTCAATAAGCATTAAAGCGGCAACGCTGGAGGGAAACTTGTGACCTTGATTAACCCTGAATAATCATGCAGGGCATATCTTTGAACTGCGACAAAAGGAGGCAGCTGATTTTACTCTTACTTTGATATGGCTGAACGGCCCCATGGCGAGCACTGGAATATTTACGTACACAACAGTGAGGTAAATAGGCTCTAAAGCAGAACAGGGAGGAAATTGGCTCCAGTGCAGGGCAGGAAGGCCACCGCCCGCACAATCAATGAAAACTGTTAAAACTATTAAGAGAAAGAAAAGAAAGAAATGCAAACCAACGTGCTGGCAGGGTTTCAGACTACAGGTAATCAGGATGGCTGGTTCCCTGCGGGTTTTTGCTAAACCTACAGCTTGTCTCCATCCTTCTGGAGTAATGAAAGAGAGCATCATCAGCACACCCTCTTGAGGAAGCAGAGATGCAGGAGAAGGGGGGGGTGGGGGTGGGGGGTGGGTGCAGGCAGTCAGCACCTCTGCACGGACAGAGATCCGGCGCTGGTGTACTGCTGCAGTGATGAACAGCGCAGCACACTGATCCCAGGCTCCCTCGCTCTCTCTCTCTACCTCTCATCGCACAGAGGCTTACGCACACACACACACACACACACACACGCGCGCACCTGCATTGCTTGCAGCTATCTTCAACCACTTAATGCAGAGGAGCACTGCTTAAATGTGATAGCAACCGCACCCATTCTGCCTAATCTCTCATTCATAATGTGTCGCCTTTGTTACAAGGAATTATTTGCTTGCGTACTGTAGATTTACCATCTCAGGGGGGACTTTTGAGTAATTTCATCCCCAGCGTTCCCACTGGGAAGGAGTTGAGACTTAAACAAGCAAATTATTCAAGAAAAGACCTTGCCACATCAGATTCTCGCCCGAAGCTATAACATAAAACTTATTCCCGGTGGTTAAACGTAGCACTCTTTGAGCTTCCTTTCAAGCAAGACTGATAGACAACACAGGAATGCAGTTTTTTTTTTTTCCTTAACTACAACAATTCACACCAGAATCAAGGGCAATTGTTCCACATAAAGCCTTTGTTCCTTTTCTCCCTCCTATTGGTGCAATATAGAGGATTTGTGCTGTCAGGATTGGCTGGAAACATCTCCTATATGTAGAACAACCGGCCAATAAATGCACGCCTGCCACACTATAGGGGCAGACTGGCGCCTTCTACAGTCAGAAGCATGCACATGAGCGCTGGGCAGGTGTGTGCTTGTGCAGGGAGCCCCTCCAATAGAAGTCTTGATTGACAGGCTCCCTGCCACGCTGGGCGAAATGGGCAGACATTAATATTAATGCCCCATACTGGCACTGCTGCATTGCAGTTAAGCTATTTGCTGTAAAGGCAGAAAAAAAGAGAGTAAATTAAGAACGAAGGAATAAATCCTACTTCTTTTTTTTTTATCTCTTTGCTAAGTGATGTTAGCAGTGACTGAGGGGGGTGTGAGAGAAACTGTGCGCCGGCAGGTTTCAAGAGGAAGACTGAACACTGACTTGACCTGGGAGTTAACATTTAAACAACTCAGGATTTGAGAAGGAGACTGATATTTAGAGTGAAGTGAGGATCTCCTTATTACGGCTGAACCGGTGCTGTGGTCTGTTTAAATGCAGGAGGACGTGCAAGCTGAGGAGAGGGAAAGGTAGAGGAGAGAGGTAGAAGGGGAGACGTGATGGAACTGGGTCACCCTGTGAGAGATCTCCAGAGTCCCTCAGGAGAGCTGCACAGGGGCCTGTTGTCTTGGGCTGCAATTTGTCATTGACCAGGACGCTCTCTGACACCCTCGGCTCTGTGTGTATCGGCGTTTGTCATTGTATGTAAGACAGTGGAAGTGTGAGCGCTAAGTGTATGTGTGTGGGTGCAATTGTGTGTGTGTGTGTGTTTGAGTGTAGGGGTCGACAGGGCCCTTCTGCCGCCCTCGCCTAGCTGACAGCCATCTGTGTGGTGGTCAGTGGATGTTATTACAACAGGAAGTGAGAGTCGGGGGACAATAACTTGGGTAGGACAGGGCAAAAACGGGAACAGTCAACATCCAGCCTGAGATTAATGGCTGCGCACAAACATATGGTTACTCTGATGTAGGAGACGTGTTTGGCATACCCTTGTCCATTAACTAAGGCTTCAAGCTCCAAATTCTGCATCGGAAATAAGTCGCCAAAAGGTGCCACCTGCCTCAGGAAAATAAAATGCTTTACTAAACGGATATAAAGGAAAAATCTTTGTGCTTTTATGGTCAAACATACAAATCATATCTGAACCGGAGCTTTCAAGTGCTACTTGTTTTTATCTATATTTCTAACCGTCAAAGCCGATTCTTGACCTTGGGATACAGATTAAATATAAGGACCACTTACTCACTTTTCCAGAGCTGTGAACAGTATCACACAGCCTTTATCAGCAGATGGAGAGAAGATTTTAATCATTCCCTTTTTTTTTAAGGAGGAGCAACACAATTGTAACTTACATGCAAACATTGACAAAAAGTCTGAAAAAGCTCAGTGGGTTAAATTTTAAGAGCCATCTCCATCTCCATGACGACTTTCAGCCCAAGCAATTTCCAGAGGTGTAAAGAGTACTGAAATATTCTACTCAAGTAGAAGTACTGTTACTTGACTGAAATTGTATGCAAGTAAAGTACTTGTGTATAAAATGACTCATTTAAAAAGTAGCTCACTTAAAAAGTACTCAAAGTAAAAGTAACTTAGTTACTTTCCCACCCCGCAGATTTTAATAATAAACAAATGTATCAAAGGTTACCTTAAAGATGCATCCTATGCAAATTAAGTAAAATGAAATGTGACTATGTTTACATGTTTCAGTGTCAAAGTGATGAGAGATGGACCTTTTGTCAAAGAGTAAGATCCTTTGTTTAACCAGAAACAGCAGCTCTCTTCACAGCCACCAGACTCCGTTGACAAAAACAGTAATTTTACTATACTGCAGAATATGGGAGTTGCTGATGGTCTGCGGCTGCCTCGATAGCTTAGTTTGTGTGTGTTATTGTGTGGTGTTTTAAACGGTTAGTTCAGTTCCAAACTAACGTGTCTTACGACGCGTAACGGGGCAGCGGTAGACCAGCGAGGTAAAATTTGTGTTTTCGTTTATGGAGTCTGGTAGCAATGGAGAGAGTCAGTCTGTGTCAAAGGTGGTGTTTCCTCCGAACTCTCTTCTGTACCATTCATGGTTCACTAACATTATGTGTTGGGTAGTTGCAGCTCTACTTGTTTGCTTCAACCGGCACTGTTGTTTTATCGCGATGCGTGACACTTTAATCTGAATAGCCTGTTTTTGATGAGATGCATTTGATTGGTGTCCAAGTCAGTTTTTCTTTCTAGCTCGCAATATCTGTAGACACATATCTTTTATGTATCCTCTTTAAAACATGACTTTGAAAAATTCTCAGGCCTGTAGCTGAAACAGTTTTGTCTAAAATGTTATTAGTTAAACTGCCTTCACGATCTAAGCTGATAACATTGTTCCATGATGTTTGTGTGCATCTTTCTTCCTCAGTACAGTTCTTCCCCCCCCCGAGGCAGAGTCCTTACTGGAACAGCCTTTCAAGATGAGACGACTTCAGACGATACATGAGGTGTCAGCTCAGAGGGGACAGGATCAATACTTTCAGGTCCTTTGAAATAGTGAACTCTGTTCCCAACAAATCATTCACAAATGCAACACCTTAACTCCAAATGGAACCCCCCTTTGCCGCTCTCCACTCGGGGCGGGGAGGCGCTCTTCATCATGTTTGAGAGATTTGAGCGCCCTCGGTCAGTGACAGCTGGGAGGGTAAGAGTCGTAAAACTGCTGAGGGAAAATTGGCTTAGATATTGCGTATTTTTGAAAATACGTATGTAAAAATCAAATAACTTCAACACAAAAAAGGGCAAATCTGTTAAAAAAATACAGATTCCTCTGCTGTCATTCAACACAACAGATATTGGACATGGCAAATAATTCAAGCACCCTATAATCCCCGCGCAAATATACAACGGCTTGAACTTCAGAGCATCCCTTCACCTCTAGGAGCAATTAGTTAGCAGTTCACTTTGCCAGTGCGGTCCTATCAGCTGCCGGCCGTCCTGCTGTGGACAGAGTAAATAAACACAGGTAGCGTCCAGGCCAGCAGTGCAGCAGAGAGCTGAGGACAAGAACCTCACTGGCTCCGCTCGATAAAAAAGGCTTTCATTACCATGCCGTGAAGAGAATAATTTCCCCTACAATGTGACCTTCCCCTGCCTGCCTGTACCTGAGGCCCCTGAGTGAGCAGGCTTTTATTAAGGACTATTTGCATAAACCGGGAAGGGGGAAGACGGGTAAAGGGGTGCATTTCTATGATGTTTTGGTTATCACTATAGCTATTGCCTGTGCCTTGAAGGTTGTTTAGGAGACGCCAGGTGCATTTCAAACATCTCAGGTACATTTGTCTGTCCATTTGGGAAGAAGGTGGGGGCCTATAAAGGCTTAGCTTTAATTAGCCTTAAATCACCTGGTATTATGGGGCGCCCTGATTCATAGCAATTTATGAAGAAGGAGGCAGCAAGACAGTCAGAGAAGCCCAATGGCGCGTTAATGTCCCATTGGTTCGGGATGACCCAATTATTTTCCCGTGCTACTCTTCCTTTGCACTTTATTCTCCTCAGCACCTTGAAAAAGCCTCATTCTCATTTCTGCACCAGCCATAATAGTCATAATATACATCCCCTTTCTAAAAAAGCAGAGAATGACATCAAAGATAAAGCAAGGACATGCAGATTATATTACAGTAAAGAGACAGCTATATCACACATACTACATGGAACGACTGCTCAATGGCGCCTCAAAAACAATCAGGTAATTACTGGACATCAGTTTCCGCACAGACTTGGGAACACATTCATTTTTAGCCTTTCGCTAATGCAAATAAGAGGACAGCTGAATAAATATTAATACAACTGAATTGAAATTAACCTGCTGTGTAAAAATGACTCACAAGTAGTTGACCTCTGACTGACACGAGGGAGTGATAGTACTTTGACAATGTGCAAATAACAGACTTGAAAGGTGATGAAGCCAAGTGACAGGATTTGGTAATTACATTCTGAATGGTTGACGTGACGTACGACAAAAAAAAGAAAATTGTAGATCACTTATCACCCAAAGACACAAACAGACCAGCGTACGCTGTCAGCTGAGCGTTCCACCCTCACCGGCCTCTGTTTCATTACAGTCATCTACCTCAAACAAGCTTCTCAAAGAGCAGAGAAAATCATTGCTGACCCCATCGCCCTGCTCACTCCCTTTTCTACAACAGCCTTGTGGAACACGTTACAGATCACTGCTCATTCAAGTGATTCATACAGAGCTTAAACTGACTGACA